>NC_083613.1:22785999-23479530 GCF_963584025.1 Labrus mixtus | reverse complement strand
ATACAAGAGCTGAGGTAAACACTGAGGCCCCACAAGTGTGTGTGCTATAATGTGTGCTGTAGTCCCCTTCCTCTGGTGGTACATATCCCACTGATTTCTAAAAGGTCACTGTCATTATTGTTGCTTAGCAACCTTGGATGAAAGAGCCATAGGTGTACTGTACTGTACTGTGGATGTGTATGCTGAGATGCAGAGGATGATGGGAAAACTGATGAGTGTTTTTAATGAACTGACATTGACTTATCATGTTAAACACACCCTGCAGAGTGTATTCATGTCTTGGTGTCTTTCTGTGTTGGATGGACTTTTAGAGTTTGTGTTTTAAAAAACACAAAAATGAACCTCACAGGGAAGAAAGACGACACCTGAAATTTAAAAAAGTTATTCACTTGGCGGAGGTGGAAAAGAAATAAAGGAGACAAATAAGTGACTTTTCAAAATAAAGGATGATGTTGCAGAATCTGCCTATAATACACCGAATATTTATTTTGACACGACTAATTGAAGCGTCAGACCAATTCATTAAGGATGAAAATAAGTAATTGCATTAAAAGTAGGTGGAAAAACACTACATGCAGATGTTGTAAATATATATTGGAAGCTTGTTTATGACAGCAACACACGTGTCATAGAAGGTGGGATGCAGCAATCAAAAGTCCTTACCTACTTAGTTAGGTAACAGTCAGTCTTTGAACCCATCGGCTATCTTCTCACAATGATATAGAATCTGGGAGCGTTTGACTGGCCTTATACTTACATTCTCATGCGTTGCCATTGTTTACATTTTCATTAACAACTTGAGAAGCTAGAATGAAGCTGAAGTTGGGAGACGGATTGGACTACGAGTGGATTGTTAGCTGCACTTTCATGCAGAGTGTATTTTGCTGAGGACGTGGAATTCTTTCTGGATGATGTTTTTGCATCTTACACGATGATGTCCGCCTACCAAAGTCATTTGGTCTGACTTTTCTTTCTTTCACAATGATAAAGCCAGTGCAAGGTATGTGCAGCGCCCAGCACAGAGGCACAGTGATCTCTGAGTCATGTCCCATTTGTGGAGTGTGATGGATTTCCCTCTTGCTCTGCTCCCCCAGCTCAGTGGGGAGAAAGCAGGACTGATAAGGTGATTTATCTGCACCTTTCCACCTCCTGTAATGGATGGCACATCCACCTTTACCTGAAACTTCATCATCTCACAGCTGCAGCCCCTTGCTCACATAGAGGTGTGAGAGAGAAATGAAACAGACATGCTGCACAAGAAAAAAGAAAAGAAAATGAAAACAGACTAACCAGATAGTGACTTCCTCGCTGCACTTTCTCATTAAGGTTAGCAGAGTGTGGGAACATGACACTTAGCGCTATGAAGACACTAAATCACGCAGCGGCGTCAAGCGCAAACAAAATATTGGATGGATCTCATTGGTACTGGTGCTTTGATTGATTTCTTAATTCCTTTGTGTGGCCTCACTCCTTTGAGGTTCTCCTCTGTGTTTTCATGGCTACAAGGGCTGGAAAAATGATGAAAGGGTGCAACAAAACATGGGTATTTAGTTTAAATAAGGATTAGGTTGCTGCCATTAAATTATTCTTCAATTCTAGAAGCAGTGTTCTGTTGTAAGTGTCTAAACTACTGTTCAAGTAGAGTTTTCAATTTCAATACCTTAACCTCCAAAAAGCTGGTTTGTCTTTCAAAGCTTTCATTGCTGTAAAGAAAACCCAACTCATTCCAGTGTTTTCTGATCTGCCACATGATTTAAGCAGAATCTATATACCTCGTTGCCTGTGGGCTTGAAAGTGTGTTTGCTTTAATGCCTCACCAATAAATCTGAAGTTCTCTACTTCCAGCAGAGCTTTGAAGAACCAGAAGAGCAACAGAGAGGTGCAGTACTGCCAATGTCGAGGAGAAGGGGTTTCAAAAACAAGATGATGTTGTGAGTGTTTAGAGGTGGTAAACAAAAGGGGGATATTTCCTTTTATGTCTCGTTCATTTGACAACATTTTGTGATAAAAAACAAAACAAAACACATGCAGAAGCATCTGAAACAGGGAAGACCATCAAAGATCATTTGGTGTAGAAAGTTTTTTTTCGTTATTATCTCTGACCCCTCTGCTAGCTCATCTGCCCTCTTTTCCTGGGCCTCACAGCCATGTCTACAAACACTGCAGAGGAAGAAACCGTAAGTGTTTGGAACACACTGAACAATGAATGTATCATGCTGCAGAAATGGTGTGGGTTTTTATGATCTTCTATCCTATTTTGGATTGTGCGAGCAACACCCACTAACCCAATCTGATTAGGACTTGAAATATATGCAGAGGAGCAGCACAGAGTTTGCAAAGCCAATTTTAGGGTCTGCAGGAAGTGAATATTTGATTCTGGTGAGCAGTATTTATACTGAAATACAGAAAAATATGCTTTTCATTGTAACATTGGGACAGTATTTAATTATCTTCCCTGTATACTTTTTTTCTTTTAGGACAGTCTGCTATATTTTTTGGTTTACGTTATGAAGGCAGCTTGACTCCTTGCCTCAACCTCAAGAAGCCGTTTGGAAGAACTGGAAAACTTTTTTAATTCCACAACAACAATCAAGTGGATTTCAACTGTTTAAAGATTATTAAAACAATCATTAAACCATCCTAATTGTTCGGATTAAGCTGTTGAATAAATCCAAAGTTTTTCAATGCGCAGGCATGTTTTTAAAGGACAACAGTGACCCACTTTTACCTCTTTGCAGTTATTGCTTTGTGCTTATAATTTTGTAAAAGTCTGCTGCATGTTTTTTTTAAAAGCTCACATTTGTGCTAATTGAGTATCATGATTCAACAGTGTAGACAATTCCTTTGATTTAGTTAATTTGTTATTAATTAAAAGTTAGACTGAATTTGTCCACGTCCTAGCCTCTGCATTTCTAAGCACACAAGAACCTAAAACTATAAAAAATTGAACTTTCAGTTAATAAAATCCTATCAATCTAAGGGTCTCTTTATATCTGAATCACTATCTGTGTTCTCCTCTGTAAACAGCTCCTCTGCTCTCATTAAACGCAATTATTATTTTCACGGCACAGAGAGGATACCAATTAACCTCGGTGGTCAGCATTAGAAACACGGACGCGTGCCGCTGGTTTGTGCTTCAGCGCCTCGAGCTGCTGACTGATGCCCCTGTGTTTAAACAGCAGTGAGGAAGAGCTGCGTCGGGCTGAGGAGGAGGAGGAGGAGGAGGAGGGAGACAATCAATAGCAGATCAAAGTGTTTTTAGTTTACCTTGGGCTGCAGAGAGAGAGAGAAGCGTTGTAATCAGCAAAGACACTGTTTACTCGTGAAGGCTTCATACGGCGAATGGGAGGACTCCAGGGCGCTGGGATTGGCTAGCTTTTGCTACTTTAAACCACCGATCTGAAATGAATGAAGGAAATAGACAAGAAAAATGTTTCTGCCATCACTTCCACAGAACAATATGAAATAAAACACATTAAGCTTTTTTAAAAACACAATTATTTTATCACAATTTATGTTTCAACATGTTAGTTCTTCGCCTAAAAAAAAGCGACCAGTTTTATGGTTAAGCAAGACTAAAAGCCTACAGCTGTATCTGATCTATGAGGATTCACAGTACAGCAGTGTGTTGAGTTAAATTCTAGCGCTAACATAGTAACATCGTCATAATCACAGAGCAAGCAAGCTGTTTTAACACAGAATCGTCAAGGTGATAACTATTCCTCCTGAGGGACATTGACAGCACCAAATCTTTGCTATAGCTGTTAAAACATTATGATTTATCATCTGGGAGCCATGAATGACAGCGTTTGTATTTGTTTTGATTCATTTTTGTGACAATCCATACATTTCTTTTTTGCTTATTTCACAGGGTAAATTAGAAATTGATGATTATTGCATAATAAAGGATGAGTTGTTGGGATTCATCCCCTGAACACCATGAATATCTGTAAGAAAATGGCTAAAGAGCATACTGGTTGCTGGGACATATCAGCCTGAAAGTTCTCAACTCAAATTCAATTCACAGAAGGTGATGTCTTAACCAATGCCAGTTTGCATCCAACACAAAATTACACAGGGCCATAAAGAATCACAGTTGAAGTTCTGCTTTCCTGGAATCCTTCATTTAAAATTTTTTAAAATTGATACATTATTTGCTTCCTTTAAATGTGGCTACTTCATATTCAGAGACAGCTATAGTGTTCCAGTCCATTGGCTAATCACCTCATTAATGGTGCATTTCAGTCTTCATGGTACACTTGTTGGCCAGTGAGGATTTCTGGAAATTAACATTTTGATCATTGGTAAATACAGATGATGAACTAAACCATGGATGTGAGGCTTAATGTTTTGAACCGATGAACAATATTGGTATTCATGTACAGTAAATGTTTCATACTGTAGATAATGTACAGTATATTTAAAATCATCCTGTGTCATACATATATTTTGTCGAATGCCACTTCCTTGCGATAAACTTGGTAATGTTTGATTTTTAAAGTTCCCAGGGACAAACTCTAGTGGCTCTGGTTCCAGAAGTTAATTTCCCCTTTCAAATCCTCCTTTGATTTTTCACAAAAACCCTATATCAAGAGATTGGCTCCTGGAACCAAGACAACCACCCCAATACTTGTGACTATAGTACATTGAATTCGGCACCTAAATGGCATTAAAAAACGGAAGAAAAGGTAAAGGTACAACATCAACTGCGGCATGACAAGGTTATTAGTACATTTCTTGTTAGCTAACTAACTAGCTAGCCTGCTAGCAAAACTATCTGTTCGCATTCGGCGTCGAGGGGCGGGAAACATTGCTATGCTAACAACAAGCTCAACCAATCAGACTGGTCGCTGTGATAATCTATTATCATGGGTAGAGTAGTTCTTTGCCCAGATATTGCGAATAAATCTTGTTTTTCATAAAATGAGGTTGATATCGTACAAACTTGTGTCTCCTACAGGAGCATATCGTTTTACTCTCGGGTAGCTCGTGGTAAGTCTACCCTGGATGGTTATCAGAAGCTGCAGTTGATGGGTGTGGACTCGTCCATCATCTCCTGGATTACTGACTACCTGACAGACAGACCACAGTTTGTCCGACTTGGCAGTGTTCAGTCTGGAATGGTGGAGAGTAGTACAGGAGCTCCACAGGGGACTGTGCTGTCTCCTTTCCTTTTCACCTCTGACTCTAAGTACAACTCCAGGTCATGCCACTTGCAGAAGTTTTTCTGATGACTCTGCGGTGGTTGGGTGTATAAGTGATGGGCAAGAGGGGGAGTACAGCGAGCTGGTGGATAACTTTGTGGAGTGGAAAGGAAGAAATCACCTGATTGTGAACATGGATAAGACCAGGGAGATGGTGATTGACTTCAGAAGGAAGAGGACAGAGCCACCACCGCTGTGCATCCTGGGAGAGGATGTGTCTGTGGTGGAGGAGTACAAGTACCTGGGTGTCAACATAGACAACAAACTGAACTAGAAGGCCAACACTCAGGCTGTGTACGAGAAGGGGATGAGCCGACTCTACTTTCTGAGGAAGCTGAGATCCTTTAACGTGTGCAGCAAGATGTTGGAGATCTTCTATCAGTCTGTTGTGGCCAGTGCACTGTTCTCTGCTGTGGTCTGCTGGGGGAGCAGCATTGGAGCTGGTGACACCAAGAGACTGGACAAACTCATTAAGAAGGCCTGCTCTGTGACAGGCTGAAAGCTGGACTCTTTTGTAGTGGTGACAGAGAGGAGGACTTAACAAACTGTTATCCATTATGGATAATCCTGAGCACCCTCTGCACATCCTACTGGACAAACAGCGGAGCAGCTTCTCCAACAGACTGATCCAACTCCGCTGTCACAGGGACAGACACAGGAAATCTCTCTTACCGAAGGCCATAACTCTGTACAACAGCTCACCTCTTGCGAGCAGAGAATTGTCATCATGATAATATCTGTCTCTCCTTACTGTAATCTGTTCTGCATATGTTAAATTTACAAATTATCCCTGCACTCAAGTTCACTTCATTTGTCTGTCTACTCGCCGTTATATTGAATAGTTTCTGGTGATAACATGTCAACACCCCTGCACTTTAACTTATGTATCACTGATTGCACAGCTCCCTATGTCAATACTGTCCATTTACAACTCTGTTTTTGCACATTTACTTCTATCTCCAGCAAAGTATGTTGTATTTAATATTTTCTTAATTAAGACTAGTAATGCTTAATTAAATCCTGGTTGTATATATTCCCATTTTTAGTTTTGATATTTTTAGTGCTTATTTAGTTTGTATTTAATATTATATTGTGTTTAGATTGCTAACATTGTGTTTTTTGCTAATATTGTGTGTTTGGACAACCTGCTGCTGTAACGCCACAATTTCCCAGTTTGAGATCAATCAAGTAATTCTATTCTATGACATTATGGCTAATAATTAAATCCGCTATGGAGAAAATGAGTGGGAATTTTACTTCTGGAACAACAGTTGAGCCCTAGAGGCTGTGGTGTGTACTCTAAAAGTAATAATATAATATAGTAATTTTATTAACTAAATTGCATCCTCGTTTAAATATCTGTATCAATGTTCTTAAGATGGAGCTGCGTCTTTATTTTTTATTGTGCAACCAATAAATGTATGCTGACTGTATTGAACGCTTTAAAAAATGAATTTGTTATTGGCTAAACAACCGTATTTCCCTTACTTATCAGCCATCTATTTCAGATGATAATAATAATAAGTTCAATGCCAGGGAAGAAAGTTCATGTTTTTTATTTTCTTCACAAATCGGACCTGAATGAAAATGAATCAAAGCAAATCAGAATTAGTATTTGTTTTATTGTTTTTTATTATTTTTATATTTTGGGAATGGGAGGAAAAACCGGAACTATCCTGGAGTAAACCTCAGTAAAGAGGCCAATGAGTTGGGCAGGAGGGTCATGGATGTGAAGCAGGACTATTTAACTTAGAGGAAAAAAATTGAGCTTTCCCGGAGCAAACCTTGTGACGGTACAATATTTAAGCTAAGGGGGTTTTAAGGATATTTTTATAATGTCACCAAAGAAACATTAATTTTTTTTTTTTTAAAGAGCGCCTTAAAGCCCTATTTGACAGAGCAAAATGCGCTGGGCTTCTTTTGCTCCATCAGGTGAGTTTTGACAGAGATCAAAATTCTATTTTCAATTTCTGGTAACCCCATATTCATGTAAATCAGCACCAATTTTTTACCACCCAACTTCTTGGACAGGTCTTTGAAAATAGCCATGTGGAGGTTTGTGACAGTTTCTTTGATTATCAGGAAATCTAAATCCTTGACCTCTTCCCATATTTTCCTATACAAGCTGTCAGTGATGGTACTTGGTGGTACCACGCTGTAATCCACCTTTGCTTTTTGAAAAGCAAACTACCTGCTCCACAACTTCTCTGACAGTTGATCTTTTGCTTCCTTCCAGTGCCGCTAAATCTTGTACCAGTTTAGACACTGACATTGACTCATTTGCCAATGGTACAATCTCACTAACTTCTGGTAACTGTGTTGTTAACTCTATGTTTGTCAAAATTTTAATATCAGTCACTGATGATTTCTGTCTTGGTGTTACTGGCTTACCGTTTTTAAAGGAGGAGCTCACCCTGCTGCTGCTGGATCCTGTTTCACCCTGCACGCTATTAAACACTGACTCAGTGAGGCAAGTTGCACTCATGGTGGCCCTAAGCAACTGTTTCGGTGCCATTAATTGTCTGTCTTCTAGGACGAGGACGTCTTGGTGTCGCTTTCGGTTGTTTCACCCTGCTCGAGATCAGACACTGACTCACTAACAGAACTTACACTCTCAGTGACCTCTGGCAACAGTGTTGTTAACTTCACGTTTGTCAAAGTTATCCTGTCAGTCACCAATGATTTCTTGGTTGGTTTTTACTAACTTTCTGTTTTTAAAAGAGGCGCTCGCCCTGCTGCTGCTGGATCCTGTTTCATCCTGCATGCGATTAAACCGAGACTCTGTGACGGGAGTTTCACTCATGGTGGCCCTAATAAAACGTTTCATTGTTATTAATTCGCACGTCTTCTGGAGAGGACGTCATAATGTCTCTTTTGGTTGTTTCATCCTGCTCGAACACTGACTCAGTAACAGAAGGTACACTCTTGGTGACCTCCAGGAACAATTTCGGTGTTGCGGATATTCTACTTTTTAAGGAGGTAGTCTCTGAGGTTAGACTGCTGGTTCTGTCTTTTTCTAGAAGACATTTGCAGCATACTCTAGTTTCTAGAGAATCAGCAGTGATGATGCTAGGGATCTTTGTGCCACTGCTGGTCCTGTCCCTGTCTAGACAACTGGGTATCAGAGGCTCCGCTGCCAAAAGTTCACTTTCAGTGTCCTCTGATAATGGTGTCAGTGTCTTTTCATCTATGCCCTCTAAACAGCACATCACCCTATCACTATGGTGGCCAGCCTGAAACTGCTGCCACCATCTCATCAGTCCCAGGAAACTCCACATTTTGCTCTGTATTTCTCTATAGATAATGTGACACAACTGAGAAGGAGACGCTATCCTGTTCTTTTCCGGTTCTTCGACAATCTCTGATGTTGTCATACCATTTGTGATATGGTCGTAGAGGAGATCACTAAGTTCTGTTGTAAATACTTCGACATCACTGTTTGAAATTGTCACGGCAAACACAACCCTGGGATTTTTACTACGTCTAGGGCTTCCAGGCGTCTGCTGCCCGCGGCATAATTGTTTGTGGCTGCCAACTAAGGTAAGGGAGACGGACCTTACCTGTTGCAGTCTTCTCTCGGCGCAATGATGCGTCACTCTCTGGACCAGCTCACTCTGCTCGGTTCAAACCAACGCTTTCCTCCGTCGGATGACAGTTCATTATTTAACAAAAACACGCGACAATAACTCAAAGACTTAATTACAAAGAACACGGGAAGGCACCGACAGTCTCTCGTCCAACTCCCACGAAGCTTCTCACATTCCCCAAACATTTGTGTCCTGCACACCTGCCCGCCTCAGCTAATCAAGACGGTGGCTTCCCTGCCATTGGCCGTTCGACCAGGCAGGAAGGCCCGCCCCCCCTCACTAGCTTGACATCCATGCCATACACCTATCAGGGACTGTGTTGCCGTAACAAAATAATATTATGTGGTCCCTTAAACATCTTAAACTCTTTGTCATCCTTTTCCAAAAACAAAGAGTCAACGCTAGCAGACAATAAAAACATGGAGTGATTGCTTTCCTCTTGGTAGATACGGCACCATTTCTTTTTCAGCTTTGCCAAAATACGCTGTATCGATATTTTGGCAAAGCTCTTAAAAGAAAATGACCTAATCTTGTTCCACACCCTTTTCAAAGTCAGTTTGTCACTCTTCTTTGTGGATGCTTTGCAAGATGAATAGCTTTCTTTGTGAAATGTCTTTGCGATGTCCTCTGCGACACTTTGTATCTCCTGACTGCTGTCACTTTGGAGAATGTTAATCTCGTTGCTCGACACCTCACCATAAAGAGATGATGTGAGACTACTGAACTCTTTAGTGATCATTTCTTGGATTGCTTTTGTTGTTGGACTCAAGTGTTTGGCTAATCCTCTTGAGACCTTTGACCCTTTTGAATATTTGGAGGTTTTTGACTCGGATGATAGGGATTGTGACTGATCGCTGTTACTGTTGTCAGCCACCTCTGACTGTTGTCTGTCATCGGTCCCTTCTCGCTTGAAGAGGGGCTTCCAGCTGGTCCACCCCTCTGATCCAGGTTTGCATAAACTTTGGATCTTAATCAGAAATGCTTTTAACAAATATGAAGCATGACTAACCATATTATTTAGTCTATCAGGGGGGGTGATGCGAGGATTCATTTCTGGTTCCACAGTGTCTGCATTAACTATAATAGTACAGTTTACACTTTTTGCAACCTCTTTCGCAATTAAATGTGTCAAACTATTTATACTCGCACAATCAACAGTGTCACTGATGCCAAAAGCTGTGGCAAAACTTTTAGTAACCGTGTCACCGAAACTGGCCTCAACATGCTCCTCGGACATGGTAACATTTGTGCTCTTATGATTAGCCAACAAGGATCGTGTTGCCAATGTAATGATGTCCATTTGAGACAAAGGAATTTCCGCGGTAATTTTACAGATTCACTCGCGACAGGACGAGATATGTACGATGTACGTGGTATAAAACTCAATACAAACCTTATAAACACATAAACAAACAACATTAATGCTAAGCCCCGCCCCCAAACAGTAGTTTAGCAACGGTTGCTAGGTACTGACAGAACACTTTGTTGTTTTTTAAACAGTCAGAGGAAGTTTTCAAATCAACTCTTCATGTCTTAAATACCTCTGCAACAAACAAAAAAGAAAGAAAAAGTATTTCATTATGTTCCTATGTCAGAGAAACAGTGTTTTGAAATAAACTATCATGAGAACTTAGTCCTGTTTCCAGTATTGTTTTTCTCCAGCTGTGAACTTGGTGGGGGGACAGGCCACAGAACAATTTTTCATACAAACAATGAGCAGCCAAACTTACAAATAAACAAAATAAATTATTAGACATAAAAAGATACAAAAAACAAATTTACACAGCAATTTTTTAAAGATCGTCTTCAATCCTGTTTGACCCCTGTAAACACTTAAATCACTTAAAATAATGTAGTCGTTTTTGCATATCTAAGTTTGACCCAGGGTGAAATTATAACCGCAGACAATATCTCTTGACAAAGCTTTAAAGCCACATTTACGACTTTTAATCGTAATTGGTTGAATACATTTAAATTACCTTCTTCGTCGCTTCTTTGGCATGACATTGTCTGTTTGAAGATCAGATGCTGTTTCTGCTCGTGCAAGCTTGCGTCTAGCATCTCCATATGTGTCTTCAAAACACACACACACACACACACACACACACACACACACACACACAAAAAAGGACAAAGTTAAAGGTTCTTTATGTAACTTTTTACATGTATAAAGCGTTTTTTATCGCCCATTAATAAGCGAACGGTTAACTGATGTGAAAAAGTAGATGTTCACTGTCTATCTGTGTTGCCTGTATACAATTTTTACCCGGGTCGTATTTTCTGTGAAAGCTCCAGGAAGTGACATTTTATGCGCGCTCTCAACGTCCTCCTCACTCCGCTCTGCTTACAGAGATCAACAGTACAAACTCATCACACACTCCCGCTACAGCCAGAGGCCGCCTTCCACACACTTCTATCCGCCCTAAAGCCTGGCTCACACTGTGTGATTTTTCCCCGAATATTTTTTTATAAAAGTCGGGGTGGCATGTCAGCTCACACTGTACGACCCAATTGTCGGTTACGGCCGGAGAGCTCACACTGTACGAGTGAAATCCGAACGGAGCGTTGACAATTGTTAATAAAGTTTCATTTGAAAACTCCAACGGACGGCGGTTGGTGAAAGAGAAGGAAGTGGAAGTTGTTGTAGGATATAGGAAAGTTGACATATGGATACAAGTTTCAGAAAAGTGCTGCACTGATTATCTGTACTAACAAAAAAAAATGCCTGGTTGCGTCCTGCCGCTGGTCGCCATGACTACAGTGCTCCCTTGTGATTATATTGTAGTCACACACAACTTCTGCCGGACCCTTTCATGGCGTAATGTTTGTTTGAAAGAAATCTGGGCGTCCCCGACTATCGCCGGGCTGACTGAGGCCTAAGGGATTAAAACACTCCGTCTTAGCCTCATCAGTAAACCAAGTTGCAGGGATAATGTCCACTAGAGCAGTGGCTCTCAACTGGTCCACCCTCAGGACCCACCACCAACTCCAAACAACAAATATATTTTTCCAGGCACATACTGTATTCATGACCCACTGAAAATAGATCTCTGACCCACTTTTGGGTCCCGACCCACCAGTTGAGAAACACTGCTTTAGAGGACCTTGTCCAGTCTCAATGTCAACCTCGAGCCTCAAGCATCTACTACAATTTAGAGACATTCACTTTATCACCAGGGCGCTGGAGCTCAGTTGGCAGAGATGTACTGAGGCTGCAGTGCTTGTTATACTGGTCGTAGGTTTGACTCCTGGGCCTGACGCTATTTTAAATAAAATCTTTTAAAATTATGTATATATATATATATATATATATATATATAACCCATACATGAACCATCTGTGCTTGACATAACACACAACATTTTCAACTGTTTTGTAGTTTATTCAACGTTAGTATATAGTTAGGGTCTGCCGGATATGTTTGTAAGTGCCAAAACAAAAGTCAGCTAATAGGAAGTCTTCTCTAAGAGATATTCATCCGTTGAGTGGACGGCAGGCTGAGTGACATTGACCCATGACACCACCCTCCCTCCTCTGCCACATCCTCTGAGCTGTAAAAAGCATGTCTTAAATGGGGGTGGGGGGCTGAGGAGGAGTGAAATGGGAGAGAGAAAGACTAGGAGGAGGAGGAGGGGTGTTATGAACCTGAGTGTCTTTGGAGGAGGAGACCAAAGAGCTAAGATTTCTGGATGAATTAGGGGATTGATTCCTGTTTTAGTGAGTTTGAAAACATAAATCATTTGCTTTCCGTGTCATTTATTTTAAGCTTTTCTCCTTGTCATTTTTAACTTCTGTCCTCTCTGGGTCACCACAGTTGCACCTGCTCTTCTCTTTCCCTCCACCGCGCTGAAGTGACCACACACACCACACGTGTCACAGGCCTACCAGACAGGGGAAACCAGCAGTGATTTAGCAAACAAGCGCTCAATCAATGGTGCGGTGAAGCGTGAAACACATGCCAGTCAAAACCTATTACGTTCAAACAGCCCTCTTCAACTTCCACTCCACTGGTCTGACCCTTGGGCTGCTAGCCAAAGAGACTGGCCAGAGGACAGCTATGGTGTTAGGAAGTCATACACTCATGCCAGTGTTCAGGGCTTTTTGGTTTCAATTCAAGATTTCTTTAAGTTTTTGACATTGTTTGATTTTTAAAATGTGGGAAACATTCATAATTACAAATATCTTCAGGAAAAGGCAGATTGTAAAAAAAAGATTTCTCAGCAGAAACACTGTAGTGTGGCCTTTGCACTTGATCAGCTATTTTTCCACATCTGTCGTCACTTATTTTTGAAACAATTCACTTCTGGTATTAGTTATGGAGATTTGGATTTTCTTGATGCAATGACATGACAATGTCAACCATGTTATTTTTTGTTTAAATCCTTCCAGTCTGCAAGTGTTATATGTTTACTAAAATATAAGGAGACAGGAATGAAAAAAAAACAGGGGAAAGTACTTGTCAAAGTTGTATTTGCACCACAAATCTATGTTTGAGTTGGTTGTTTCAACAGTCATATAGGCCAGATGTTACGGTGGATTTACTTCCCAAACACTGCCGAGGTGCCCCCAACCGCCTGGGGCACCTCAATCTGAAATCTCTCCATTAATGCATGACCATAGGCCCTGTCTGTGCTTGTGTGTATTTCAGGCCCATATGTGTGTGTGAAGCATGTCGTATTAGGTATAATCCCCTTGCAGATAAATAAAGTAAAAAGAAAATGCATGAATCATGGTAATATTTGGGACCCATATGGATGCGTCTAAACATTACTATTTGTTATTAAGTCATGGAGGTTATTTTTATACTTAAAAACGGTTTTCAATTGTGCAATGTCAAGAGTTTCAGGACTGCCCCTGAAATCCTCCTGAACCATTTGTTTACATTATGCACCTCACAGCGGGAGACTCCAAGTCAGACGGGAGGGGGGTTGGCGGCACTTGCGGGTCTCCTGAGGCAAGACTAGACGGAAAAGGAATGACACGTGAGTGGCGGATGAAGCAACAGAGTCCGCTATAATGAGTATTAGACTTTATAATAATGCTATTTGTAGTTTTACAGAATAACAATATATCAACAAAAGAGCGGAGAAGAACATACTGGCGTACAGAACATGTAATGCAGCCGTTTAATTACGTGCAGAGAGATATCACCTGTCCCGTGAATATAGTCTATGGTTGGAACTTATCGCAGGGAATAAATGTCACCACCTCCTCACACTCGCTTGAGGTGAATTCTCCAGATAAGGATAAAATCCTGCTGCGTTCTCACATCAGCTTGGACTTACTGCAGTGGTAAACTTTTGGCAACTTCAGGGTATCCTTTCTTCCTAATTGTGCTGAAAACAAAGTTTCTCAACCTTTTTTGGTTTGTGCCACTTCTAAGTTAAACAATGTACACTTTTGGCCAATTGTCATTAATTTGCTGTATAACTCTTGTACATCGTTATGTTACTATTTGTTAGGAAGTACTGACTCCCAAGTTGGTGACTGCTGTACAAGATCGGACAACTCCTCAAGTTACCAGTGTCAAATGAATTGAGCTATTTGTGGTATAATAATGAATGGATCACGGAGAGAACCAGCTGAGTGTGTTTTTCAGTTAAAAAGAGCTAGCTCTATGCTAATAGCAGCAGAAAATGTGTAATGATGGACTCTGCCCTCTGGTCTCTTTCTGTGTTCCTGTCACTGTAGCTTTTTGGCCGTCAGAGCACAGAGTGAGGATCCAGGCATCACCAAGTGATTTACACACATGTTCACATGTGCAAAAATTCAAGGCAACACACAGACACACACACAAGCATGAGAACACACACATAGACACAAAGCATCACACACACACACACACACACACACACACAAGAGGCAGGCTGCGAGCGAGCTGGGTTTTTGTGTAGCAGCACATGCGAATGAGGCTAAAAGAAGTGAAATGAAGCCTTTGACTCAAAGAGGAGCTCGGGGCGTGCTGCAGGCACAGAGCTCAGTCAGAGAGGGAGCTTGGCAGGCAAATGCGCCTTCTGTTGACAGCTTCCACTGAACATCTAATGGCGAGAGATGGGGGCCCACAACCGCTTTCTTCCACGCCATTGGTTTCCCATTTTATCGCGTTTAGTAGGGCGCCTCTCAGCGCATTTGCAAATATGTCAAGTCACCATTCATATTTCACAGTTATTAGCATTGTCTCTGGATTTTTTTTTTGTTTTTTTGTTTGAGCGATGTTGTTTTTCTTTCTAAGGAAAGTTCTTTGTTTGAGCTCTTTTTCTGTGCAGACTTAGAGAACAGGGCTCAGCACTGATGCCTTGGAGACTGGGTAGTTTTTCTTTTTTTGGAGAGGGGGTTTATGTATTCTTTATGATGTGATATACAGCCTGGGAGAGGGAACATTGGGTAAGAACATACCAATGCCAGGCTACGTTCACAGCATGATATGAGGATGAAAATGATATGAGAATATCTCCTTGCTTGCTCTCCTTCTGTCAATACCTGAGGCTACTATTGTACCTCATTCGGCCAACAAGGTTTTAAAGCACAGTTTAGCATTAGGATCTTTTGAAAAGATAAAAACACAAACAGATTTCTCACTTTTACATATGACCTGTTGGGAAGTCCTAAACAACAAGTCCTTAACTCCAAGTTAGAAACCACTGTTCTAAACTGAAGAGACAACATTCGATAAAAAAGATCAAAATCGAAATAATTTTGTAAGTAATGGCATAACTATAAAGATGTGTATATGTTGTATCTGCAGTCAAAATGAGCTAGCCTAATGACCATAAAAATTATTAATACAGTAACTGACTATGTATTCTGAACTCACATTTTTTCAAGTCACTGTTGCTAATAATCAGTTCACACTATTGTTATTTCCTTCCATGACAGCTTGTAGGTTTTTTAAACAGCAGTTATAACATGGCTTTGGCCAGAAAAAGTCTGCTAGAAAAGACCGATTTTCCAGAGCAGGGCACACGTGCGTTAATCTCTAAATTGTTAATTATCTGCACTAATTTTTGACAAATGTTTACCATGCACGTTAATTTGTAAACAATTTGTGAAACCTTTAACTTCTGGTAAATCTGGTGTCCGTTCACGTCTAAACACTGCTCTTACATGGTGAGATGTATCGCGGAAATCCTGAGCAAGAGCATAGTGCCTCCTGTGCTTTAAAGAGCACATTGAATAACGAGCCAAAATGAGCGTCTCTGCGATGTGCGCTTTTATTGTGACCTTCTTGACCTACATGAAGATACTTATGGAGCGCAGCTAGAGTGAAGACAGTGGTGATAAATCAAACAAGTTCCTATTATACATATATTTTAAATACAGACACAAGTGTAACTTTTAGTTCTCATAGGCATTATGGCCTAACAAGATCTCAAATCTATTGACATTGCAAAAAGTTGATGTTTTTTAATAATACTGGTTAACGTCAACGTCACTTCAATATTAACGGGATTAACTGATACCCAGCTCTTTTGATTTCATCATTACACAACAAAAGTTGTGCATGGAATTTGGTTACTTAAATAAGATATGATTGCTAAGCTACTGTTAGGCTGTAAATCCAGAGTCATGTCTGGTAGTGTTTTCTTAAGACTGTTCTTAAAATGGACTTCTTTTTAAAACAATACAGTCGCCCCTTGCTGGCCATTAGAGAGAATGCAGGTTTAAGGCACTTTTGCATACACTTCTCTCAACAGTCCAAGTGGAGATTTCCACGTCTTTAAAAAATACTATACAGTATATAAGTATTATATTTAGCTATTGTTGGTCAAATATATAAGGGCAACAATCAAGTAGACCAACAAAACTCTGCAGAAAAAATCAACAGAGATCTTAGAAATCCTTTGTGTAACTGTTCAAACGGGTCCTTCAAAATCTGAGTCAGTGTGTACAGTAAAGAATGACATCATTACTTGGAGGTACCTGACTCCCAACTCTTGTCCTCTGTCTCACAACCTTTAAAAGAAAGGACACATCTCTGGCCAATTTATCCAATTAATATTTCCCCCTCTATACTGCACATACATACATCACCCTGATGTGCCTACTGCTTTGAATGCACTGAAGGGAACGAGGCAAGAAAGAACTTTTCTTAATGCTTGAAAATGATAAACATGTTGTTCCTTGGCTATCTAATTTGCTGTGATGGCATTAATCAGTGTTGCACGGCGGGCGACGGAAACGCGGAAAGGACAAAATGAAGCAGGACATTAGTCAATGAGAAGAATGATGCATTGGCTGTTAACTCATAAAGTCATTGAGAGGAGAAATTAGTGAGAGGACTTATTGTTCACTCGACTTAGACTGCCTGTGTAAGTATTCAACTGGACTGAATGAAGTGCAAAGATACAGGATTTATTTGTTTTTGTTTACAATGTGATACACTCCAAATTCACAGAATGAGACTAAATAAGTCCCTCCCTTACATTTCAATCATAATGAATAGATTGAGGTTAATTTAATGCTCTGAGAACAGAGGGGTGTCTAAAGCTGATTCGTTTCATCCCTTGGTAGGTCGGACTTCCCAATCTCTTGGACCTCAGTTCCTCCATGTAACTGTGTGAAGACATAAACTGTCACTGACTCTGTGTTTCTGTAGATTAAGAAATAATTTGAGAGACTGTGGTTCATATAACAAACATTGATAAATGAAAGGTCCTAAATGAAAAGGTGACTTCTAAGAACAATGTCAAGACAAATGTCATGAATAAATGTAATACAATATGGAACATTTTGTATAAAATGTATAAACTGACACAAGCACTGTACTGTTGTATTGCGACATAGCAACTTGATTTAGGACATATTTTAACTAAATATAAGTAGTTTAACTATATTTGTATATGATGACAAAGCTGTGTCGACATTTTCTGCACTTTTAACCCCAAGGAGCCTAATGGTCACGTGTTAACAGTGTAAACAAACTACAAACTAAAACAAACAATAATATTTTCTGTCTTTATGAAATATACAACTGAACAAGGTATCAAAAAACAAATTGTTATTTGGTTTAGTAGTCCTCTACATATTTTGGCCTGGAATATGCTTCAGTATAACACAAACAGATTCACCAATACGGTTTCAAACCTGATTTATAATACTTACTTTTTCTTATGTGGTATAAGCTATCAGTACAAGCTATCAGTATAAAAGAGTCAGAAAGTTGGAGAAAGAAAGAGAGAGTGTGTGAGAAGGACAGAAAGAAAGAGGCATTTAAAGACAGGGAAGGAAGAAGAGCAGACAAACAGGAAGTAGTCAGAGGTTAACAGAGAAAAAGAGAACGGCTGTACTGACTGGTAGATGGACAGAAGAGTTGGTCGAGGAGTGAAGAGGTTCCTGAGAGGAGGAGAGAAAGGAGAGTAGGGAGGACAGAGCCAGACCTCTAACAAGTGATTATACTAAACCCCCCTCCTCTCTCCTCTCTCTGTTTCCCCCTCAGGGCATGGGGACAAGAGAGCAGCAGACTGACAGGGTCTCTATGTGTGTGTGCATGTGTGTTTGTGTGTGTATACGTGTATATATATATATATATGTGTGTGTGTATGTGTGTGTGTGGGTGTGTGTGTGGGTGCACCCTGCCTGTTTCAGCATATTGTGCCCTCAAACACAAAAAGATGATTAGTGGGATTTTCTGTGGGCTGAACAGCATGCCTTTAAGACTGCGACAGCTGGTAAAGGATGTTCGAGATGAAATGGTCCTGGGGTCTCCTCGCAGCCATCCCACTTGAAGAAAAGACAGAAAATAAAAACAGTTTCTGGCTAACAAACAGCGGCTCTATTGACTCCCTGTGTTACATATTCCAATGAAGTCAGCACACCTAGGTAGCTGACACTATCGCTGTGATGGACAGCTTTTGAATAAATGTAAACATATCTCCAGTTCCTTATAAAAACAAACACATTTATGTACACATCCTCGTACACTCACACACACACATGCTGAGGTGTCCCTTTGGCCTTGAGGTTAAGCAAACATATTGACTCTAATCAAACTAAACACTTAAAAGCCCGGCTGATATTAAAACAAGGGGCAAGTCTCTGCATTCTCTCAAAGCTCATATAAATCTAACCAACAATATCTATTTATTCCTTTATGCAATATGCCTTTAATAAACATAGTGTCAGAGGGAAACCAAATCATCCGCGCCTGAGAGCATGTAAGAAAATCAATTAAAATGAAGTCACCAAGCTGGCCGCCCAATTGTCTGTGGCAGTTATTTGATATAATATGGTTAATACTACTGGCTGGGTAAATTAACACAATTTTGTCATAGTAGACTGGGAGAGTGTGTGTGTGTGTGTGTGTGTGTGTGTGTGTGTTTGTGTGAAAGAGTGTGAGTGTGAGTGTGGGGGAGGTTTGAGGAAGGGCACTGAGCTCCAAGGGGACCTCTGGGAGTAAGAGTAACACATGAAGTAAACAATAGCAGTGGCTGACCAGAGAGGACCTCATATGCTCGCTGATTCACCAGGATGTAATTAAAGCGAAGACTCATTTTCCGTTGTTCGACACACGAGCTACAATCTGCATACCGCCTTACACAATGAACAGTGTTTAAGCTGCAGAGGGTGAGTTAGCGACTGCTGACTTTGTACACAGAACGGATTAACGATTGGGTATTGGGGGAAACATATGCTTGATCAGTGGGGACTTTTTACTTTCATATCTGTTCATTACATTTACCATCAGTGACGGTTAGCTTAGCACAAAGACTGAATACAGCTGCCTGGCTCGGTCAAGCAGGGGGAAAAAAACAACTCCACTTGAAATGCAGAAAACGGTAATTTACTGTTTTTAAGGAGCTCACGTTCCAAACTACCCTAGTGAAAAAAGTTAAAGGAAAACACATGTCATGTAAATGTTCTTCATTATTGGGCCTGTACATGTTTCATTAAAATGTATCCTTTTTGAGAAGCATATTACTATAAGACATCAGCTGGTGCCTGTCAGCCAGGCAAACATTTTTCAAGGGGTATACACGGCAACATAAACTCACAGAAAATGTAAATGTTCTCACTTACGCAAAAAAAAAAAAAACTAAGTTTGAGGAGCAGACTGCTTATTGTCAGTGTTATATCACCAGGTAATACTCATAATCATTATATTTTATTATAATCATTAATAAAAACTCAGCATTTCATGTAAGCATGTAAGAGGCATTTTACTGATGTTGTCAGTAGGTAGCACTAAATTAACTGTTACTGCTGGTTACTGAGTATGTGTTTACAATGTACTCTTTAAACTCACAAGTCTGTGTGAATACGCCAGATAAATGAAGTGTAGTGAAAAAAGTTCAATATTTTGCTGCTTAGAACTTTAGAGTTGCATAAAATGGAAGGATCTCAATAGTGTACTTTAGACCTGGACTTGAGTAACTGTATTTAAGTACATTTTTACCACTTTGAACTGATGAATATGAAACATTACATGACTAAGTTTTTAATGATATCATAGAATAACAAACATGTACCATTCAGCTCCTAAACCAGTAATGTGTTCCCATTACCACTTAATCACTACCATCAATAAAAAAACGTATACAAAATAAGTAGCTGCCTCTGTCTCGTATTAACTTTAAATGATTCAGCCTGAACCCACAAGTACAGGCCTGGGGTTTGGAAGAAAAATAATTGCAATTTGATCTGTAATCACAATATTGGCAGGGCAATTAGTAATCACATCTTCAAAATGTTCAGCACCAATGTGCGGGCAAAACTTGCTTTTTTCTCCTCTCTCTGCTTTCTTGTCCCACACATTTCATTTTTATATTTACCTGTAATAACTCTCCAGCTTTCTCTCGCCCCCTCTGCCCCCACTCAGTTCTCAACCACATGGCTGGTCATTGTTGGTGGTGCACTGTACTGTGATGCATGGGCTTCAGTGGATCGTTTGTTTGGTGTCGCAGAGCGATTGATTCTGGTGGTGGTGGTGGTGGTGGTGGTGGTGGTGGTGGTGGAGGGGTGAGGAAGGGGAGGGAGGCGGGCAGAGGGGCGGCGGCCAGGCCCCCCACGGCCTGCTGGGAGAAGAAGCCGAAGCCAGGCGCTGAGCTGGAGGGCAATACTGAGGGTCACAACACATTGTTCTCCCCTCTCAACCCGTCTGTAACCTGTCACACACTCGTAATGGATGGTGAAAGAAAGACTGTGGAGGAAAGAAAGAGGGAGGAAGTGAAAGGAAAAAAAGAGCAGTTCGACGTACTTTTGGATTCTATTCTGTGACGGTGACAAATGAGGGATCAATCAGGCCTTGAGACATCAGAAACAAGATGTTACCAGTGCATCTGGTTTCAGGGGAAAAAATGGTAAATTCAGAGCAGCTTGATTTAAAATGGTAACATTTTAAATCAAGCTGCTCTGAATCAAATTGGAAAGATGTAAAATACATACATCACATTTTGGTTGATCATTCCCCAGCTAAAAGAATGTTCAACTAGAGGTTGATTTCCATGTGATTATTCAGTATAGAATCAAAATGCAGAGACCTGAAAGATGAACAATCTGACTCAGAAACATCACATTAACTTTAAGTTTAATTCCTAAATACAAGATCATCAATCCTGTATTCCTCAGAGCGTTTGTTAAAGTTCTGTTGTTTACAAAGTCAAATCAAACTGCGCTTAAATTCCTGACTGAAGGTAACGCGAACAAAAGTTGTTAACAATACAAAACAAAAAAAGAATACAGCATCAAAGTGAGCATGCTCAAAATGTTTCTCTCAACTGCACTGACAGTGAATAAGACATAAAGGCCCCTATCACCCTAAAGTCTGATCTATTAATTTTCTAAACAAATGGAATAAAGAATTCAGAAGAAGGTGTAGTAAATACAGAAATACCAGTTTATATGAAATACTAAACGGTTTAAAATCGAAGAATATCTGATTCAGATGGGAACTAGCCTGTCTTCGCTGACTGCATGTCTGTAGTCATTTTAGGAGCCAGGGTTGAAATCATCAGGAGTGAAAGTGCCAATAAGGATGTAATTACTAATAATACTGAGTTGACTGAACCTGACCATTATCACATGCCTTTAAGGCATGACAGTTGTATCAATAAATAAGTTAAAACTTTATATTCATCATTCTCAAGCTGCCAACAGCAGACTGACTTTTTAAACCATTGGCAGGCTAAAAGGGATTCACTAAAAACAAGTGGACTCGGCTAGCACAGAGCGCAGGTTGTAAAACAACATCAGTTCAGTTCTTTTTCCGAGGATCAAAAGGTGATGAAAGCTGAACAACCACAGACAGATCTGCAGCTCCTGAGAGTTTCCCCGACACAACACGTCTCATCAGCAGCCCTGAAATGAAGACACGGAACAGGACGCTGGATGACAGAGGCTCCCTCGGTATGTGTGAGTGTGTGACTCTGTACATCTGTGTGTGTTTGAATGTGTGTAGGGTAACTTTGGCTCAGCGATGTGCCACAGCTTCAAGGTCCAGTGTTCCGCGTCTACATCAAGGAGGAAACGGTGTGTTCGACATGCAAATGGTAGCAGATCAGTGAGGCCGGAGCTCTCATGTGAGCTGCTGAACAAAAAAATAAAATCCCTACAGCCCAGACATTTCAGAGAACGACAATATCTGTCAGATTGTGTGACATGACTCACCAAGCTATATCACGTGGATTCGTGTGCAAATAAGTCCAGCTTTCTCTTCCGTTCATCTCACGCAGGATATCCTACACGTGGGGTTGGGCGTTTTCTGATTTCTGTCCATCTGAAAGGAGGGGGGAAACAACACAAAAGGCAAAGAGGCTTAATTAAGACACTTTAGTGAGCGATCACAGTGGGCAGATGGCTTTCTGTAGTGGATCCAAGCTCAACCACAGGACACTGTGAAGTTGAAAAGAAGTGCCAAGGGGGCTCTGCAAGTGGGCTTCCCCTGCTCACCAGCCAAACAGGGCTGAGGGTCGGGGGGGGGGGGGAGGATGGATGGAAGATATAGGGATGAAAAGGAGACCACTCGGCTTTCTTATATCGAAGGAAAATGCATCCTTGATGATCCTTTCAATCAAAACGCACAGCACTATTTCAAAAACATTACAAGTTATTTTCAATACAAGTTGATTTCATTCGATAAAACCCAACTGCAGCTTAAATGTTTATACTACATAAGTGGAATTTGCAGATTTTGGTTAGAAAAGTAAAACAGAATAACAACAGAAGCAGACAATTATCATAGATTTTTTATTTTTAAAGATTTTTTTTGGGGCTTTTTGTGCTTTTATTTTAGAGATAGGACAGTGGATAGTGTGGGAAATCAGGGAGAGAGAGAGAGAGTGGGGAATAACATGCGGGAAAGGAGCCACTTGTCGGAATCAAACCTGGGCTGCCCGCATGGAGGACTATATCCTCCGTACATGGGGCGCACGCTAACCACTATGCTACCTGCACCCCATATCATAGATTTTTCTTAAAATGTAGTCTTACACGTTCTTGCTTTAATCTACTGAAAATGTTTTTAAAATGTTGGGCACAAAATATAGGAGAGGTGTTCTGTGGCACTTTGAGGGTTAAGGGAAGGGGGTTAAAGGAGGGTTAAAGGTTTGTTCACAAAAAAGGGTTCAGGACGTGGCGAGGGAGAGATTTGAGGCATTTTCAGTCTTCATCTTTGACTCATGGCACAGTGGGATATTGGATTAAAATAGACATCCTTGTCGGACAGGGTTAGCACTCACAATGGCTGTCGTCACTGCTCTCCCTTTACGCCCCGTAAGACAGTGTGGCGTGTCTCATTTCTAGCTCAGCGTGTTTGTCAATCCTCAGCTGGCCTGGCTCCAGCAGCACACAGATCAGAGGATTATGTAAGCTGGAGGGGCCTTGAGCTAAGTGTGCTGAGAGCTACTCAGAGGTGTGATTTGACAATCTACGTGCCAAAGCATCGGCCAGCCCCTCCATGCATGCAGTAGATGTTAGCGATCACATATCTAGAGGGGCAGACAGAGACAGAAAGAAGGCAAAACCCAATATTTTTGTTCTGTTTACTCTCCTTCTTCTTCTGGTTCTCCTCCTGCTGTTTCATTTATGTGAGTTGAAGGGAGGCGGGAAGAATAGAAGATAGATAGAAAAAGGTAAAAAGGTGTGATTCATCTTCAAGAAAACTGAGCTCAGACTGTAAAGAAGATTTTTTGATGGCATCGTGGCAGACATTAAACAGTGCAGATTGCCAGCAGCTATTCTTTTTTTACTCCACTGTTATAACAAAACTCAATTATCATGGCCTCCATCAAACAGGTCAATCAAAGTTTGCTGTATCAAAATAAATATTATAAATCTTCACAAACATGATCATTTAAACCAAGCTGCTATTATTATTAGTACTGTTTAGATCGTCAGTTTAACAATAAAATAAGTCCAAAATAAGTCGAATAAGTCCAAACAAGTCCATCATCACATATCTGATTGTTCGAGCCATTCTTATATTATTTTCACCCTTTGAATAATGATATACACAACATTTGATGAACATGAAGAAATGTTCAAAGACACATAAAAACTACACTTGGATTTAAGGAGGAGGCGGAGAGGTGTGAACAGCGAAGCAATGAGGAGGCAGACTTAAATGTGGTATAGAGAATCTAATGTTTGTAGGGATGCCCGATCGTTAGGCATATGATCAGGATTATAAATATACTGATGATATAATGTAAATACAAACAGCTTCTCAATGCCTCCAAGAACAGAACAAAATGCCTTCCATGTCACTCATTTTAAACAGTCCGATTTTACAATGTGCGGACTCACTGATCCCCGAATCAGACCTAAATACAGAGGCCGACAAGGGCAACCGAACTAAAAGGGCTGAAACGACATAAATTAGGAAAACGTGCAGCAAATTCAGAAATGATATTCATTCAAAAGCAGAAGCAAGTGTTGATAAAAAATGATCAAAAAGACAAAAAATCTGAATTAAGCAAATTGTGTGAATCCAGTGTTCAACAGTAGTGCTCCTCATGCATGCAGCTATAGTGTTAGTTGCAGAGCTAACTGAGCTCCATAGCTAACCCCTTCCCCCCCTTTACTCGAAACCAGCCAACGGTCCGAAGCCCAAATGGCTGGTTTCGAGTGGACAGGAGGTTTGAGTTATAACCTGCGGGGAGAGATGCATGTGGCCCCACTTTTCAATCCCCAGGCTTGACAACTGCAATCTACCGGCAGTCTGTAGTCCATTGCCCGTGCCCGGCATACAGCTTACAGTATCGTTAGCTGCACGACTAATTCAGCAGAGCTATCGTTCAAACAGACACCATTTCTCGAAGCTGTGTATGTTATAAAGTTGTGTTTTTGTACAGTGTGCAGCGTTGATTATTATGTGGTCTGATAACTTCCTGGTCTCACTCCTACATAGGATATTGTCCATCTTCAGAGACCTGAGCAGGGGTATGGTGAGAACAGCCTCAGGAAAACCTGCAGCCAAACCACCAAAATGCGATCTTCTATAAAGCCTAATTCAAAACATTTGGTTTTGGGAGTGTTTGGCGGAACACCGAGACAAGTTGCCCCTCCCTGCAGGCCTTATAACTCAAACCAAATGATGGTCTACAACCCAAATGACCAGTGTCGAGTAAAGGAAATGAGCAATTGAGGTAATGTTAGCAATGGTGGTAAGTTAGCATTGCAGCAAGTGCTAGCTCCATGCATCCCGACAGAACTCCCACTCAGATTTCTTATCCTGGTGCAAGTCAAGGTCCAACTCTTTACAGTTGTTTTAAGTAAAATTTGAGTAAAATTGTATCTCATGATGGTATGGATAAACAAATGTCATGAAAACATGTCTGTTTGGAATTTAAAAGGAGGAATCAATCTTTAATCTACGGAAAACTCTTGGATAAATAAAGGTTCAAATAAAACCTCTCAGGCCTTTAGCCGCGTAAAGCATTCTGTTTTTCACTTCTTACTGTGGGTGAGCATCGTAATGACTTATACCTTACATTGTCCAAAACAAACAATAAAGGCTATATTATAGATCTGCATTTATGTATGATGATGCGTTGTTTGTTGATACAGAATGTTTGGTGTGGCTTGAACCTCTCCCCTTGAAGTTTTTTTTTTTTTTTTTTGCAGTGACAAGCCCCTGAGCTGTGGATGAATGGATGAACATGGGCATCGGCAGCCCTGCCAGTGTGGTGCCCGATCCTTTGAAACAACCGAGGTAAACGTATGCAGCGTGCTATTTTCATCCCCGCGTGGCTGTCAACCTAAATCTGCCTCTCCAACTGGTCATTTTTATCACTTGCCAAAACTGCCAACCGGTGATAAACTTTTAAGCTAGTTTTTTAAATTCCATTTCCCTGGAGTCAAAGCGAGCAGGAGTCAGCCAGAATTTGCAATGAATTGCCCAGGGGCAAAAATGTTTTGTTTTCCCACCCCCCCCCTGCACAGAAAAGAAACAAATAAACTGAAAAAGAAAAGAATATGGTAAGAATCAGACTCAGACAGAGGGGCGAGCCTGCAAACATCTTAACACACACATATAGAAACACACACAGTGGATGCTAGAAACTATCTATCTATCCATCCATCCATCCATCCATCTATCCATCCATCTATCTATCTATTTATCTATCTATCAGGATGGAAGAATCAGGCGGCAGTAATGGCAAGGCAGCACTTGTTAGAGAGGTAATATCAGGGTATAAATAAATCCTCTGTATCACAGATGGGGGAAAGAAAGAGAGTGAGCATAAAGAGAGCCATCCATCAGTCTCCCAGGGGAGCGGGACAAATTAAAGCCCATAAAAGGGCCTCATTACTGGGGGCAGCTCTCCTGTCTCGGCCTCCCTCATCCTTCCACATCACCTCTCTAGCTCTCCCATTCTCTCTCTTTCTCCTTCTATTTCTCTCTCTCTCACACACACACACACACACACAACACCATAACTACCACCACCATCACTATCAGGGGGAAATTATACACATAAAACACTAAGGAATCCAGTGCTGCTGCTAATATGTCCATATGACAATGTCCACGGGCACTCGCTGATTCATTCCACACTATCGCAGCGAGCACACATACACACACGTTCTTTGCATATTGTATTTTAATTGATTGTTATAGCAGGTGATAAAACCACTTTACGACTATTTTCCTGCTCTGGTTAGAGCACCTTATGATCATCCGGACTTAAGAGGCCTTAAACATTTGCATTTTAATTATTTTTACTTAGTGTCATGGAAAGGTGCAAAACACAGAGCATTCAAACCTTTTTACAAACAGGAAGACTTAATGAAAGGCTCATCTTCACATATATTGTACATGTAAAAAGTCTTATTCTGGACTAAGCCTAGTTGATGGGCCAATAATGCTGCTGGGGGCAAATGAAAAGCTTATCATTTTTAGGTCGCAGTCAAATGGAGAATAACATTCTCAAGTTTTGATTTAATTTAAACACAATATCTAATAAAAAAAACCTACACTGATCGACACCCCATGATAAGCGTGATTGAAAATATGAATGAATGCATGTTCCAACTGTGCAAATAAAAAACATGGAAAAGGGGAAATTGACACTGAAGTGAGTGACTGTGAAGGCTGAGTCTTAACAGCTCGGGATGTGGAACTCTGTTGACCCATGGTTTCCGTCTAATTTTGTGTAGAAGAAAATTGCGAGTATGAGTCAGTTCCAATTGCACCATTTGGCCCGGGGAGGGTTGAGCAGGGTCCAAAATTAAGGTTATGGTCTATCTGTCAGTGGCTTACCAGCCCCAATACAGCCACAAACTGTTTGGTACGATGCCACTAAAAACCATTATCAGAAATGAACAAATACATTTACTCTAGTACTGAACTTATTGTGGTATGCTTTTGTACTTGTTCTTAGGGCTGGGAAATTAATCGAAAATTAATCAAAACCGACATTCAGAAACTATAACCGACGTAATCTTGTCCTTGTCGATTATTCAGCGACATGGAAGCAATGTCGGTCGTTTGGATACATTTTGTCTTTAGAGCAGACGACACCGAACAAATATAAGTAAAATGTAAACACTGCGGAAAAACTGTTTGCAAGAAATGCAAGTTATTCATTTTCTACTGTCTTAAAGAGCCCATATTATGCCCTTTTTGGGGTTCGTATATTTAATCTATGTACCTACTTTTGTACGTTCACAATAGCTAAAGTCCGAAAAAAGTGTCTGTTTTCATGTATTGCTCCTTCTTGCTCCCTCTCCGCTCTGAGTCTGTCAGCTACACTCTGCTGAGCCCACACTGTTAGACCCCACGTGGGCCAAGTCTGCTCTGATTGGTCTGCCGATCCGCTCTGTCGTTATTGGTGCAGGGCTTGCCACAACGAGCCAATGGGCTTAGATCAGTGATCTCACACTGACAATGACGCCGCACTGACACATTTTTATCGAGGGGGGCTAGAACCGAGCGTTACATGCAGCTAATGCTACAGCTAACAGGAGGACGTAGGAGAAGCCACGTTTCCGCGGACTTTGAATTTTTGCACATAGATGTGCCTAAACATGCACAGGACACTTGGAAAACACACTAAAGGGCATATAAAACCAAAAAAAGCATAATATGGGACCTTTAAAGAAGTTTATTTCTACTTTAAAACTCAAATGTGTCGTTTTCATTTCAAGCGATGCTTTGATTTCAGTTTGAAATATTCAATAAATAACCACAAAATAGTTCATCAGATATTTGCACTCTTTCATGAAAAAATATATCCCAGCTTTAATAGTTGAGCATATTTACAGTAGAGAACATGTCAGTGAACTATGAGGGCAAAACAACAACAACAAAATAATCGTTCATTAATGGTAATCAAGGTTAAATGTTCGATTCATCGTGATGTTGATTTGAGTTCATATCGCCCAGCCCTACTTGTAATTGTACATGTCTATTTGTAATACTTTTAGTCACTTTTCATGGAAAGTAGAGCATCTTTCTGGCTAAAGATTGTGCAACAGAAAGTGGAAAAGTCAAAACATGTATTTTTTTTTTTCTTATTAACATGACTGAAAACCATTGTGTAGACTTAGAAACCTAAAACGCCTGCCTCCACATTGAAACGAGAACGAGGGTGAGGAAGAAAAGAGCGACCTGTAATGAAAGAGATAAGCAGGGAGGCTGAGGAAAGCCGCCCTGGGACCGTTAGTACAACCAAAGCCCCACTGGCTTTTCCACGGCTCCAAAACACCACCACCAACCCCCGACTTTCTCCCTCAGAAATTAGCCTACAGACTAAGTACAGAGTTATGTGGGGCTTCTTTTTTTTTTTTTTATTACAGGCCGCGTGTAAATAAAAGAAATTTGCCATCAATGTGGGCAAAAGTGTGTGCTGAATCCCATGAAATCCCTGACATGAATTATTGACAGTGTGATGGGACTGAGGGAATGTTGTGTGAGTTGAAGCCTGAGAGTAAGCATGGTTAGGAGAAGCTTTAATATAATATATGTTTCTGTGTCTGTGTGACGTCTAACAACCCCATCAACAACCCCTAACAAACTAGCATCTATAACTTTCACCTCTTCAAACACAAATGTCAGCATGTACACGCTGACGGCGACACCTAAATAACCCCAAGTTGGGTAACCAGGGGTCATGGAGGGCACAATTCAAACTAAGAGAAACTCTGTGCCTGTTTACACTGAGAAACCTTGTCACATTACTCTTTGACATCTTGTATTATGGCAGCCTGAAATGAGAAGTGTTGATGGGATCTAAATCAGAGAAAGCTAGATGAGATGGTACAACTCTTGAGGGGATTCATTTCAGCATCCACCCGCGGAGACGCTAGAAAGAGGCCTGTGTAACATCTCACTTTATTTTCCTCAACGCAATGTGAGGCCCCACTTTCTACTTTTGTCTTTCAGCTCAAATTCACACACAAACTGCATACTCAATGATTATTTGCATTAAATTATTAATATGCCAATGGTAACTGCGCTGGGCTTTGGAGTCGGTGCAACCAGCGCACATTCTTTCAAGATGAACATGGCAAGAAGGAACTTCAGAGCTGGTAGCCCTCATTTAAATCAAGTAAGAAAAGAAGACACTATTGATTCCATGCTCTCTCCCCGCACATTGGTTTGGCTTGCCTTCCAAAACATTATTTTTTTGCAAAGGGGGGTCCCCATAGAGCTCAAAACAAAGAGGACCGACTTGTTTGAGGGTAATTCTCTTGTGTGCAGCGTGAGGAATGCACTAACAAGAAGGAGCAGATAAGAATAAAAAAAGATGTTGCAAACTTCATCCATAGTTGGGAAGCTTCTACCTATGTGGCCGCCCAATCAGGGACGCAATATCAACAATTCAAACAACAGCAGCAGGACATCCATTTCTTTAAAAACAATGCCTTATGCAGACGTCTCGTCAAGACAGCTGTGATTTCCAAAAATATGGGCGCAAACTTCAGGTGTTAAGAAAAAAACATTCATGCATCAACATGCCAGTTTTTGTGATTTAGGCCCTTCATCACTTTTCATTTCATCAATTTTCAAACACAATATGCATTCATCTTCCAAATAATGTAAAGTTTGAAGGTATGGTAGGAGACAAAGAAGAGTGAGACTCGCTCGGCTCACAATCAGTTGAAAAGAGAAAAAAGAAAAAAAGACACAAACTGTGGAGTCTAATTGATGGTGCTGCTGTGACTGCTGCCCTTCACAGAACAAGAGCTTATTATTTGCCCGCTGATGATTTGACGCAGTTTGATCTGCACATACCCGATTGCAGGGCGCTTCTGCATCTGGGTTTTGTTTATGGATTGACTGATCAAAGGGCCCCCGCATGTCTCTTTGTTTGTTTCATGTACACACACAGAAGGACAGTTTGGCTTTTATTAACTGCACTGTGAAAATTGTAATTTTTGAGTCCATTTGATAAACACGGAGTAGATACATAAAACACCTGACCTCGACTTACTGCGCTCTGCTGTATTTTCAGAAGGAAAAACACAAGTTTATACTGTGGGATCATAGACGCTCCACACGGTAGGTTCATGTGTTTCTGATAAGAAGAAACTTAGTGATAGTGACTTAGTGATAAATAAAATAAATGTAGCTACAGTACCACAGAAGTGAATACAATCACAATTGCAAAAAGAAAGAAAGAAACTCCAGTAAAAGAAAAAACTACATTTAATGTAGCTGAAGTCTTTTTCTTATAGCTCTGCTCTAGTGACGGTAAGAACTGTACTCTCAAAGTAAACGGGTGCGATCAGACAGGTTATACACAAGCCTACATTTCTTATTACAACTTCAAATATATGGTTTAGATAATATTACCATCCTTTGTTATTGTTTTAACAATAAGCATGACTAAATTTGACTTGCTTTTTTTTTTTGCCAACGCTCCTGCTTTCTCTCATTAATTAATCAGTTTGGAGAAATTTGTGTCATCATTGATATAAAAGGACTGATGGCCAACTCTACCAACATAATAAAGAAGTTGTATTTAAGCAGAATTTCTGTTGAACAAACAACATAAGAAACCGGTGTGAAAGGAAGTTGATTCATTTTTTTTTTTACCATATATTTTTGGTTTGATCAAAAAGTCTGTAAAACACACTAAAACTATTTCATTCAGTCACACATTAATTACAAGTTTAAAACTCTCAACCCTAAAGCCCATGAAGTCCTTTTGGGAAAAAAAAAACGCTTTTAAGCTTGCATAGATAAATTATTTGTTTGCATTTGCCCATTATCACAAGTATAAATATAAACAACTGAGCATGCAGCTTTTTTTCTGAGACACACACACACACACACACACACTGTACATCCACAGTGTCTAGTACAGCATGAATACTGCATGTACAGTATGCTTAAAACACATACGGTTTACTGAGGATCACAACCTACAGATGCTTCCTGCTGGCAGAGCTTTGGGGATCTGCAGAGGCTTGATTTGTACATGTGGCACTTCATAAAGCATTTACCAGTCAACATTCGTGTGAACTGTATATTCACAGGGAGAAAACGCTTGATTGATGGGAAGAAGAGTTTGACGATGATGAAGAGAGCAGAGGGCAAAGGGATTGAGCCTCAGCCGCTGACAGCTGGTTAAGCTGTGTGTGAGTAGGTAAGATATGTGTGCATTTATTCATACACACACTATGTATTCTGTGGAGCTGTGTGAGTGTGCGCCTGTGTGTGTGTGCCTTGGTCCAGGTCATTAGAGGCCGCTTGCTGTGCCCTGATTTGTGCACTCACAGTATGTGAACGCAGCAAGGGATCGATTAGCACTTTGTGTGGCATTTCACACAGGTCTCATCTCTCTACCTTCATTTCCTACTGCCACTGGATCTAATCTGTAATATATACGGTGTGTGTGTGTGTGTGTGTGTGCATGCGTTTGTGTGCTCAAGTGTGTTTGTCTTGCACAAAGAGGAGGCGAGATAGTGAAGCAGTGACCTTTTTTGTGTAAGAGTTGTGCTACAAACAGGTTGAGATACGACAGCAAGGGGCTAAATGTGAGTGTGTGAAAGTATATTTTATGTAATGAACATTTGTTGTGAGAAAAATGGTGTCACTACAGGTCCAACACAAAAACGAAAATAAAAAGGTTGTTGAGATGACAACGGGCAATAACCACTCACGGTAACTCATTAAACATTTGCTTAGCCAATTCAATATTATCGGTACAGAGTTAAACACCTTTAAGTATTGTAGCCCTTAAGATAGATTGAATGAGATTTTGGAAAACTATGATTTTTTTTTATGTTTATTCATATCATATAACATATTTTCATTCATAGGTTTTGAAAAGTTTTACGACACAATTTCAAATTTTATTAAGGTAGTTTTTTTAGAGTTGATATAAAATATCTGACTTGATAATGATTATTAATTCTACCAAGGCGACACATGGCAATGTCTCATAGCAAAACACTGATACCTGACTTGTTCTGTCACTTTGACTTAGATTACACTCACTGGTAGCACTCACCTGTTTTTTGATTGTTAGTGCTACATGACAATTAACCTGAAAGTTGTTGTTTTCTGGGGGATTTACTTACTTTTAATAACCGCTTGGTGCATTGACCAGGATACTCATACAGTACCCAATACACCTTACCACATTTTAGGCAGTATTGGAGGCTGATATGGATACTGTCATTAGAGTGACTAATTCTGTTCAGGCATAAATGGATCCAAAAGACATTCATCTCAGTGTCTGCATTTTTTTACTTTGCAAGTCCTCAACAGTGCCATAATGAAGCTTCACCATTACTACACCATTGTACTTTTATATTGAACCCCACGATAAGGTAATATTGGTGTCCCAGTGCGTGAATTTACATTGAGTCACAACATTGTGGAAGAATGTTGTGACCCCTTATATTGCTACTGAGCGCCCCTGTTATGCCTGTTACTATCTCAGATGCAGAAAAAGGTGTAACAGTTGTGTAGTGCTTTGAATTGGCAATATGTAAAGCGTGTCACTCAAATACTTGATTAAATACCAACTCATCAAATGCTACTTCCTCCAGCAAACTGTTCAGCTAAGTTTCTATTCAGAGAAGAGTTACCAAATACACACAGGACTTTACACATTGCACTTATTATGCCCTGCCCCACTATCCCAAGCACAAGATTTCCATCTCATTAGTTCCATTACATATGGAGTAGAAGGCACAAGGTCCGGTCAATGTTTACGAAATGACAATAGCTTGTAGACATAGAGGATTTTGCGCTCCAAAAAGTGAAGTGCCCACTCCAGGAGGTAAGAGGAAAATCAAGTGTGTCTGCTCAATTAACACTCACTGCTCTGTTTACATACACGCATCCAAGTTGAATGGCCCTCAACGCACTGCAAGGTGCTCAGGAGGCCAATGGAAGCACCACGGGGTGGAAAGCTGAAATCAGCATCACACGCACAGAAAAGAAAAATCTGGCTGAAACTACACAAGAAACAGAACATGTCTTTTAATGAAGCAACCGTGGTCCTCGGTCATAATTTTCAAAGAAGCAGCTAAGATTAAAGTCAAAGGAGCCTCCCAATGGCTTCAAGTCTGCACTGCTTTGAAAAATACCCCCAGTGTACAAAGCCCCACCCCCCCCCCCCACCCCCCAACACCCCTCCCTGCATCCTCCTCCCACCCCATCTTTCTCTCTTTCCCACTCTTCTTGCTCTATGTTTCTCTTTCTTTTCAAACAACTGGAGCTGCACTTTAGCCACCAATTCTCGCCCCTGATCCCATCATTAAAAAGGCTCAGGCAGAACAAGGGCTTTTTCTTACGTGTGTGTGTCTGTGTGTGTGTGTGTGTGTGTGTGTGTGTGTGTGTGTGTGTGTGTGTGTGTAAGGCAGAGAGAGACAGACAGAGACAGGCTGACAGACCTGGGCCTGCCGAGCGACGCGGCGCTCACTCTTTAAGTGCAACAGACACCTCCTCTCCGACTACAGAACTAACAGTGTGCCACGCGCACGCACAATAGGATGAATAATTTATCGGCCTGGGGCTTCACGTGTTAAGAACAGAGGAGGCGTGCCAGTAGCGTTTTCACTTCAAATTTGTATTGTCTTTAGTCTCCGCCAGCCATCTACATTTCTAACACCTGCCTCAGTCAGATGTGCGCCGGTGCACTAGCCCCGAAACTATCTTTCATCTCGCACACACAGTTACTGGAAGAAGAGGGAAAAAAACACACACATTCAAGAGATCATTATCTAGTAGGGAAACCAGGACACAAGTTCGATAGCTTCCCCTCACTTCCTCCCGCCTCCACCAGCAGCAACCTTTGTTAGATCGTTTCAACACCTGCAACGTTTTTCAAACACAGAGTGGGGGCTCGTCACTCGCAAAGGGTTTTTGCACCTGAACTGCAGAAAAATGTAAGGTTTATTTCAAGTCTAAACATCATATTCAACGCACGAGTAAAAGTAAAAATAATCGGCTCACATCAACAAAGGTCCAGATGACTAAACTGTCGTTGCATGTGCAGGTTTGAAATCGCTGGACGTTGACACATTTTGTAAAATCTCTATGTAAGACAAATTATTTGAAACTGATGACGGACAATCCTCAATTTGTCTTTCACAAAAAGTAAGAAAGGATAATCATGAAAATGTCTACGTAAAGGGCTGTAAATGTACCTTGTGTAAACATTTTATGGCAAAAGTACTTTAAGGTATTAATTCTGGATCTTAAGCCAAAAGCTTATTTTGCGAGCTCTTTTGTACAACTACGGCATAAAGTCAAGACTTTAATATACAGGAACAAAAGTCACTTTGTGAAACAGTTGCCTGATAGAAGTCTGGGAAGACCTCGGATAAATAAAAAGGCTAGAATGTCTCTGTGGTCTCTATAGAGCTTAAATAATATGAAAAATATGTGACGATCTGAAGGAAATGATTTAATGTACAAACACATGCTGAATAAACATCCGTCATTTGATGAACAAATGAGCATCCTGTTCCTGACATGTCAACTGCCTTTGTTTAGAGCGTCAAGAAGTGAGTTTGAAAGAAAAGCAACACATCTAATGTTTTTTACTTCCCCTTCATGTTTTCAACCATGCCGGAAAAAAAAACAGGAATCCTTGATGAGTTAAAGAGTCAATTCTTTAGCCCATCGTTACCAAACCAACAAGAGCCAATTTGGTTTTTCAGAAGAGGGTCCATTATCTTCTCTTACTTTTTGGAAAACTCTCTGAAATTCATTGAAAACCTTTTTAAACTCGTTAGAAAGTCTGCAATTTCTTTCTTTCGACTTCTTATGTTTGATTTTCTTCAGTCTTTTTGCAATACTTTCACATTTCTCTCAACCTCTTTGGATGTTATATGACAAGATATAATGAATTGTCTATCACATAGTTGCTTCTATTTGTAGCTAAACACGAGGAAACAGCTAACTTGGTTCACTCCAAATGTACTTAAAGCTAGCTACCCTCATCTCTAAAGCTCAAATTTCAAAACATTAAACTTTAGTTTAATTCGTTAGTTTAATCTTTTTTTAAAGACTAAGTGTGAAAAATGAAAAGTTTGGGTTCATTGGCCGTAGGCAGTGACTTCCTGAAGTCTTGTCAGATGTGAGAGTGGTATCAAACTTTTAGCAAGAAAGTGAGTTAGGGTACTCTCAAAAGTCCTAACTATTCCTTAACCTTAAGGTAGACTGAAGAAGTTCTTTCTGAAAGAGTCTAACAAGTTCCATCACTGCCTTGACTTGCCTGCCAAGCTGTTCATAACTATGTAATGTCCTCATGCATTATGAAGACCTGGCCACGATTGAACACGGCACAGTCAAAAACAACAAGTGATCAAAGATCCTGAAGTTGACTGAAGACGATTCGAGATGGCTTGACCTTAAACATATTTGGGCTCCCTGTTGGACTTTAGAACCAGTAAACAGTCGTGTAATATTAAACACAGAGGACGTCAAAGGACTCTTATGTTTGCTCCTCTCTGCTGTGCATTGGGATGTTTTGCCCAGGGTCGGCGTCCAAACATTATGACATCACTCAGGACCCGAGCAGGAGTCTATCAAAGGCGCTGCGGCTGTGTATCGTATTCATCAATGGAAAATATTCATATGCATATAGACCCTCGCCACCTTGGAGGGGAAGCATCGCCTTTTAAAAGTCAGAAATCCGCTGGCAACACATGAAAAGTTACAAAACATCAAATAAGGCGCTGGGAAATGAAAATTAAAAATACAAAAACGCTGGGGCAAAGAGGAAGACGTGGTAAAAAAAAAGAAAAGAAGAGGAAATAGTTTTAAAGAGTAATGATTGAGCTGCGCCTGATTAATCAGCGATGGCGTTCGTGGGTTACTGTCCAACATTACTTTTGATTTAGCGAGCTGGGTGATCAATACAAAGAGCTTGGGGGGGTCTTTCTAATTAAGGTAATTCATGGTTTGACTTATTGGGTGAATTACAAATTGCTTTGTACATGTATCTACACAACATGTGCAATTTTCATCAATTAAGGTAAGTTTGCCAGTTTTATGTATTGTGTACCAGGACCTTTAGTTGATGGGCTTCTAACATGTTAAACTATTAACTACAAGTAAATGATTACTTTATTGAATGTAGACTTGATTAAACCATAACACCACTACAAGAAGCGACCGAATGTCCTAATACACAAATGAAAGTCTCTTCATTCCATCCATTAAATGTGAAGGGCTCTTTATGCTCGATGTCTTAAAGGTACAGTCTTTGCCTTTGTTGTGTTTAGTTTATTTTAACTAAGGTTTTATGTTCATGTTTGACTGCATTACATGTTGAAGTATAAACTCTTACCACAACTGTTTAAAGCATGGATCTTTGAACTACATACTTGTAGATGTTAAGAAAGTTTCATCTTTTGGATTACAGTTTTCTTGTAACCTCATGTGCAGTAACCTCATGTCCATAAGTACATAAAACATTGTTTTGGGTTGCTGTAGTCATTCCTTCCACTTCCCCCCGACATTCCTTCTTTTTTTTTTTTTTTACATGTTTTTAATATAACCATGAATTAAACCCCAGTTCTTTTTTAGTAAAACAAAATGGATAAAAAATTGATCCAGAGTTGAGGTGATGCTGAGGTTCTAGCAAAAGCCGTCATTCCAATAAATGCTTTTCTTTCAAAATTCTAAAGTGAACTAGAGACAACAGATAAATGCTAAAAGCGCATCTTAGCTCAATATAAATGATATTTTACGCAGACAAAGACCAATGAATGATGTCATGCATTGGAATAGCGTTCATTTTCTCCATACCAACTATGTTCAGGAGCAATTATTATAAACATGACTTCCAATGGACAGTAAGTTTATTATTGTGAGTTTAGTTTTAGACACAGATCTGACAAAAAGTGTTTAATTGCGACAAAGAGATAAATCCAACGTTGATCTCCAGTACAAAAAGGGGTGAGAGGGGATGTGTGTGAGTTGGTGAGTGTCATGGTGTTAAGAGCTTGGTCCTGGAGGTCTGGCAGATCAGTCGTGAAAAGCCTGTCTATTTATTGGCAGCTCTTCCAAAGACAAGATTTAATGAAAAGGGCGGATGTTGAACCTACGGAGGATCAAAGAGGCTTGACAGTGGGAGGATAACTCTTCACCTACAAACCTCATGACTCCACTGTTGAAGAGCGGGGGGAAAAATACTGGTGTGGGTCAACAACATGACTGAAGAATTCTCTTTTTTAAAAATAAATGTCTGTTTTTTTCAAATTAGGGGGAGACGTAGCATGTTTATGTTAGTGTGAATCTCTTCTTTGGGTAGTAGTTTTACTGACCTTAAGTTTAAACTGTAACCAGAGTTTTACTGACTCATCTTATTCAATACATGTTTTACAAAATGTGAACTTTTGTCTTATTCATTAAACTGCAGCTATCCATACCAAGAGTACTGATGCAAAAAGTTAAATTGAGCACACAAACACAACAAGATTCAATGTAAATAAATGCACACTTGTTAAATGCAAATACTTTCCAAAGATATCACAGAAGCTGAAAAAAGCGGCGGATTTAACAAAACAAACGTAAAAATGTCAAAGTGCTAAAATGATGCACTTTTTGTTCCTCTCTCTGGCTAAAGTAAAAGATAGTTTTAATTATCTAGTAATGCTTTTCATTTAACTTTACAGTCTGGGGCCGCGTTAAATTAAAGATGTCTGATTTCAGGTGAGCTGGCTGCTTTGTACATTTGAAGCTTGCTCTTCATTGTAAGAATGAGAACACAGCTGCATTTAACATCTGCAGTAAACACCAGCTCACCGAAGCAGCAGCATCACACTAATTCAAAGCAGTTCGGTTTGTCCACTGCCACACCACAACACAATCATGTCAGTGAATATCTGCAAATCTTGCTGTTTAGTGTATAATCAGGGGGCTGTTGGGTTACCAAAGGCCTCCAAGCCACTATTAAATCGGAACACTTTACTGTGATGGGGTCGAGATGCAGAACAAGGCTTCAAAAACAGGTTCTCAAGCACAGAGGTAGGTTAAGTGGCAAAGAACAGCGGAGAGCGACAGTCACATCAGCACGGCGCTGCTGTGCTGCATGCTTATGCCAGCAGAAATGGCTTAAATACAGCTCCATGAATATGTGATTCCTGTAAGAAGAGTCTGACAACAAAGGGCCCAGCACATCATTTTTGATGAGACTAGATCCCCTATGTTTCAGTGCGGGGGTATAGAGAAGGAAAGGTTTCTACCACTATGTCCTACTCACAGTTCTGATTATGTCCAATTAAGGAAGTGGGTGAAAAATGTGTTTGTCTCTGTACTATTGTTTTAAATGTTCCCGAGTCATTTGTCATTACATTACTATTAAATAAATTGTAAAACAAACATATGTACACACTATGTATTTTACTATTCAGCCAAGACAATAAAATGCTTCATACTGACAATGTTTTTTTTTTTTTTCACTATACTACAATTGAAATATGAGATTATAAACCTATTCAAGAATCAGACTTTTCTAGAGCATTCCAGTGGCCCTGGTTTATGAATCATAAGTGCCAGAATAGAATAATTATTTTGTTAGTTACCACAAACACCAATATTCAGCCCTCAGTTTTCAGGGGTGTAAAAGAGTGAATAACAATATTATTACTTTATTGTATTTAAATGGTAAATGGACTTGAGCTTGTATTGGGTTTTTCCAGTCTTCTGACAACTCAAAGCGCTTTTACACCACAGGGCACACCTACCCATTCACACACTGATGGCAGAGGCTACAATGTAAAGTGGCCATCAGTATTAGCTAATCCCATTCATACACTCATGCACATTAATACGCCACCGCCGGAGCAGCTGGACAAACTTGAGGTTTAGTGTCTTGCCCCAGGACACATCAAACATGTAGCTGCAGGAGCTGGGGATTGAACCCTCAACCTTCTGGCGGAGAGACAACAGACTCAGTGGTTCAGAAGAAACACTTATTTAAGGTATGTAGAGGGCGATCAATTCTCAATATTCAAACACGAAGAATTTGTTTTGAAGAGACTAGAGATACACATTTCATCAAGCAGATGCACACAATGCTTCCACGTTTCATCCCACTCCTTATGATACTATACAATACATAGGATATTAAAAAATAAGATACAATACGATGCAAAAAGTTTTCATATCCTACCATACCACACGATTGGATACGGAACACTTTATTGTCTTCGGGGTTCAAAGGATCTTTTTGTTTAATACTCCGTGCAGATACATTGTGATTTTGACTTTACACCTAATACTGATTGATTTCTGCAAATATTCTCATCAGTACACTTTGACTCAGATTTTGAGATTACAAACTTTTACCCCATCTGAGCATGAGAAGAAATGAAGAAATGCATTAGTGCATTAGCGTTCACCATTTATTTAGAACAGCTGGGCCAGCCAACGAGTGATGACGTGCTGGGTCACTGTGACTGATGTGGTTACTGTCACTAAAGCAGTGACATGATGAGGGATGAGGAAGACCCGTGAGAATTAATTCTCTACTTCACTTCTATGCAGACCTATAGGTATATGGCAGCTATGTGCTTAATACTGTACAAAAAAAATAAAGAAAATATTTTCTAACATGATGACGTTTTTAAAAGTGATATAAGACATGGTCGGAATCTTTAAAAACAAATCTGAACTTTGCCATTTTTTAACAAACTAGGCTGCACCACATTTCATAAAGTTTAGTGTTCATATCATTCTTTCTGCAATAATATTTCCAATGGACTTTTTTCCCCCACACCATCAAACCCAAATGATTCCATAAAATCTCTCAGTGCTTCTCCTCTCTGAACTTTATTTCTACATTTATGCTACACTTTCTCTTTTTTCCACTTTAATTTTGCAGTTCACTTCCCCTCCAAAGGCCTGGTAAAATAGCTCTTCTTATGACTTAAGTAGAATTGACAATTAGCCTGCTAGCTGGAGCAGAGGTCTCTGCAGAGGGTCCCTGATGGTACTGTACGCCAGATGAAGAGATTGAACCACCACCATCAATGGCTGCCTGTCGGAGATTGGCTGCTGTAATTGGTACCCGCTCTGTAACACTCACATTCCATCACACTTTATTAACGCCCGTCACCCAGTCAAAAGCTAATCTTTTATTCTGTTTTCCAATTATTGTAAAGTGGCGCGCTTTAAATGAGGAGGAGGAGATAATGAAATTAACTTCCTAACTTAGAGCAATTCTCCATGGCACAATGATCAGATATTCTCTTGGTCTGGGAAATGTATGCTAATTTTATGCATCTATCATTAGTTATTACCATTGCAGCAACATAAAACAGAGTTTTCTCGAACAATTAGACTTAAATTGGTGCATTTTAATCAGTCAGGGGAGGCGTGCGTGCATATTAAAGCTGCTGTAATTGAAAAGTCTGAACTTTTGACACTTTGTGAAGCGAGTGTTTGACAGCAGTGACAGTTTGTTTACATCCTGCTGCGTCTGTACTCGCTTTAAAAGAAGCTTTCGTAACACCTGAGCGCAACCATTGGGAATACTGCATGTTTTTTTTTTGTTTTTTTTACCTCTGCTTGTCTATTTTTGATGTTTTCAACATAATTTTTTTCCTGTCATCAGCATAAGCGTTTTGTTTGATTTCTTTTTCTTTCCTCTAAATAGGAGTCACTGATAAGGAGTAACAGGATTGAGCTCTGAGACAGCAACTCAAGCAGCACGATCAGACCAGATGAATAAATGGGGCTTTTAAATAACGCAATTCAAGACTTAGTGCTTGAGCAAATCTGTTTTATTCCAACATTTCTTCTAACTTGTGCTGCCAAATTGCATGTTAATGGACAACAATAAACTCGGCACACGTGTACCTCCCCTTGTACCAGAAATTTTAAAACCACCCTAATTACACTGAAAGAGCTCTTGCTCAATTTGTCTCAGTTTTCCAAACAGATGAATAAAATGTTAGAAGCTATACAAAAAAGGAAGGTTAAGATGTTTCAGAGAACAAACAAAGATGTTGTTTGTAGCAGCTCTGATGCCCTGCAAATTAATTTGGCTTTGTTAAACTAATGAATCCAACACTCAATAAGCAACCCCCCACCTCCCTCACTTCTTTGCTACAGGCCCACAGCTCCGAGGCCCCCAGACGAGCTCCCATCCCCACCCGGCTCATCAGTCACCCTGGGCAGTCTCTCCCCAAACGGGACCCCCTGATGCACAGTAATGGCTGTTTGATGACCCTCATAAAAGGAGTCAATGTATTGATGGAGCCCTTTGAGGACAGACCTAATTTGTATGAGGATCAATTCAGCCAATTCATAAGAAAGGAACCAGCGGATGGAGATTTTGTGTGTGTGTGTGTGTGTGTGTGTGTGTGTGTGTGTGTGTGTGTGTGTGTGTGTGTGTGTGTGTGTGTGTGTGTGTGTGTGAGGGGATCAAGACTTCAAAACACAACATTACACCTGTGACCTCGAAGCGCAGACAGTGCGCTTGCGTTGACACACACAATTTGTTTTAATGATAGTCTGTCGTGTTGTTATTAAATAATTGAATCCCTCTCAGATCAGATTACCATGTAAAGGACTGAACATTACATTATGCGTGTGGCTGCTGTCTGTCATGCGCCGAGCTTCTCGTCATCAATTTTTATGAGTGGGCTGCATGCATGTATGGGTGATCTATTCTGGGGCATTATTAAGCTCCAAAAGCACGAAAAAAGCCATTTGTTTTGTTGTAAAGTGAACTCAAGTGAACAGGAAATAACTGCGTCTATTGAATCTGCAGAGCAATTATTAGAAGGTTTTTATAGCGTTTGTCCACGGATGAATGAAACAGGAAGGCCTCACCTGATTACAGCAGTTTTGATTCGATAAGAGGAGTGACTACATTTAGAAAAAAAAAAAGGAAATCTCTGGAACACTTTAACAATTAAACAAATCTATTCAGAAAATGCCTTAATAAGGCAAAAAATAGGACTTTATAGTGTACTTAATTTCAGAGCTTGAACAATCGCACACAACAGACAAGATGAATTCATTTTCTGGAGTCAAAGAGGGCTCTGAACTGTGAAAGTCAGGAGCTCTAATCAGGTGTATAACCGAGGTGATCCTCCAGATATCGCTCTTAGAATAATCAGTGTCTGGGTGAAGCCCTGCTGCCCTGGCCTCTGCTTACCTAATGAGACCCCATGCCCAGGATTTCTCAGCGTGCGTCGGCTTGCCAGACCACTCCTGCTCCACCCAGGGAAAAAAAAGAGAAGACGAAGACGAGAGGAAGGAGGAGGAGGAGGAGGAAGAGGAGGAGGCCCCCGTCCCCTCCCTCCCTCCCCATATCATTTGCATGTGCAGAATCAGGAAGGATATCCACAGAGAGGCAGTCAGGAGGGAGGAGAAGGAACAAAAAAAAAAGAAGAAAAAAAAGGAAGAAGGTAGGCAGGGAGAGGAGGTGTGTGCTCCCTGACCGCGAGTTCCCCCACAATCAGGTCGGCTTCTTCTCTCTTCATCTTCAGGAAAAGTGAAAGAAATGATAAATGCCACCAAAGAGTTCCCGTCTTTTGAAAAGCGACGAGGGTGGGGGTGGCAAGCAGGTGGCAGGTGAAGTAATAAGGAAGACTCAAAAAGAAAAGGGGGGGAAAAAAAATCCGAACGGTAGGGGTGAAAAGATTGAGGGAAGAGGGGAGGTTTTTTTTTTTTTTTTTTTTGAATGAAATCCAATAGCAGGTCCTGACGGTGAGGAGAGGAGAGAGTGGAGAGCCCCAGTGTCTGCAGCTCCAAAAGAGGATGTGATGAGACTGCATGGCTAATGAAGCAGCGCTCCTCTCTGACTCCACAGAGAGCCCAGCCTTTTCTTATTCCCATTCATCATTAATTCAGCAACGTTGATAATTTCATTAGTTTTTTTTCCCGCGCATTTTCCAGGGCCTTTATCAATAAATGATGGGCAATGGACCAGGGGCTGCCCCTGCTTAGCTAAACACACTCCCTCCCTCTCTCTACATTTCTCCCCCCCCCCCCCCCCCCCCCGCTCTTGCAAATGCATATTACTACAGCATTGCAAAAACAGAAAACAAAAAAGAAACAAAAACACATGAGATATTGGGTGACCTTGCCCCAAAAACACTCTGAGCTAATATCTCCTGTCTTCAGTTGGATTTTCAGTATTTAAATTAAGAGGATCTGAAAGTGCATTTTCAAATAACATGGGGGTGAAAGCTGAAAACTTGTGTTAAGTGTTTTCATAGAAGTCATTTCAACATGAGAAAGCAGGACATTTGCTCAGGTAGAATGTCAGTACTATCATATTTTCAAGGTCTGGTGCAAACTGGCTCATAGTTGTAACTTGATTTTTTATTAAAACTAGTGAAGATGTCTGCTGTGAAAAATCCAACCTAAAGAAAATATCACATGACTAAATATCCAGGTATATTGATTGGCTCTTTGTTAAATAAGTGTTCGATTAAAATGGTATTGATATGCATTGAAGTGGCTTTAACACAAACACAAACATGTAAAGAAAAACTACCAAAAATAGACTGAATATGCATTTTTTTTGTAAAAAGTTGTATCTAAATTAAAAAAAACAGCTCATCAGTGTTGGGTCAGGAAATAATATGTTGCATGTGAGTTTCAGTTTAAACATTGTTAAGCAAGTAAAGCTGAACACAACATTTACAACACATCTTATAAATGTGAAATTAGCTTCTCCAGACTTGGTCAGGCTAAGTATGTGCTGATTGGTTTCGATATTTCTTTATCAATTCAATTGAAAAACATGATTTGGGGGCACCAGTGGCCTAGTGGCTTGTTTTCCCACCCCATGAGGCTGTAGTCCTTAATGTGGACGGAACTAGGTTCAAATCCGACTTGTGGCTCCTTTTTGAAAATGAGGTATAGGGGCATTAGGTAAAGAAAGTTCACAACTTAAACAGTCCCTCCAGGAAGTTGCGATGTTGCGTTCGCAACAATTAACACAAATTCAACCAATCCCCGCAAATTCTGGGCGACCTTGCAATTTTGTCCAATCATCGCAACTTTTCTGCAAATTTGACTAATCAAAATAGTTTCCCCCGCGAGTTTCACCAATCAGTCCCCCTCGAAAACGGCGAGCCATACATCATCCAAATTTGGTGACCAATTTGACCAAACTCACTTTCTTGTTTACATATGCAGATGCAGACATGTCCGACACAGACGTCGCACATTTACCAAAAACTTCAGCTAAGGACCGTGCAAGGCAATTCCCCGATGTGCAGGGGTAAACTTTTTTGCACCCCGTGCAACATTGTGGTGGAACACAAACGAAAGTCATCGATCTACCGTAAAACACGCCAGGAGAATGACTGAAACGCACGGACAACATACAAGACAAATCACAGTGACAGAGGCTGCTGCATCCAGATCGATAGCAAGTGCTGAAAGAAGCCAGGCGAGTTAAATAAATAAGCATGGATGGAGCTTGTCTGGTTGCGAAACAAACAGTTTGTGTGCGTTCGTGTATTCATGAAAGTAGTTAGTCGTAAAATGTTTAAAGTGGTTTAAAATCTTAAGGAAAAATATTAATTTGGATGTGTAATGAAATCAGATGAAGAGTGTGTGTTTGTGTGTGTGTGTGTGCGTGTGTGTGTGTGTGTGTGTGAGAGAGAGAGAGAGAGAGACATCACTGAGTGAGGCAGAGGAATATGTAACTTCCCAAAGCTAATGGCTCGGCTCAGGTTAAAAATATAGGCATCACTCAATCACATCATAGAGTGTGTATGAAAATAGTCTCAATTTTTACTAATGTCGCAATTTTCGTTTGCTGCCGCAATTTAATTGCAAAAAAAACGTCTAAAAACATTGCAACTTGCATTGCAATTTTCTTGAAAAGCTGCCGCAAAATCAGGCATTTTAGGCCGCAACAATCCCCAAAAAAGTCTGCAAAATCCTGGAGGGACTGCTTAAAGAGTCTGCTTGTTTGGTTTAATGTTTTTTTTTTTGCTGTGTAGCATTTGTGTCCTTTTGACACATATTCAAAAAGAGGGCTTTTCTGTTGTATACAACTGTTATACATATATATTTTATGATTTATTTCATGTATTATATTTGACTACAAGTCAAAAAAAAAAAAAGAGAGAAGGTGCCTTCAAGGACCAATTGTCCTGGGATCTAACATATGGCATTTGCAGTGACACAGGGGGCATCTCAGGTAAATAAACCCGAATCTGGCACACCACAGTAGAGTCTGCCTTGGCACGAGGGAAGTGATGAAGGGAGCTTGGCCAGGGTATTCATGCAACACACCCACACCCACACACCCACACACATACACAGCCCCACACACACTGTAGCTAGAGAGGGAGAGCTCTGAGGGGCTGGATCCAGGGATTACTCTAACCACATTTATTTATTAAGTCTCATTTAAGTATGGGTGTCCCAGGGCTTAGAGTGGCTTAGCAAGCAAGTGGGACCCCGAGCACATTTTGATGACAGCCAGAGCCCCTGATCTCACTTCACTCCATTTTGCTGATTAAATATAAGCTTTTCATCTGTGGATACAATGCTATTAATTAAATCATTAGACGAGTGATTCACTTATGAGCAAAGGGAGCAGTGAAAAGAGACACTCGCATGAGAAGCTCGCTGCAATAACTACTGAAATATTCATTAATAAAAAAAAAATCCCTAAATTCATTGACAAGGATTACATGTGTAGAGACCATCTCCCTTCCTTCAGTGGGCCAACCCCCTTCACTTTGGGCACGCAGTCGCTTTTTGATCACAAGATAAAGGGATCGAACAAATGCAGAAAATATGCACATGGGCGTGCACTGTATCTCACACACATACATGCATACATACAAAGTTACAATGAGTCAATTAAGAATGTTGCATTTTAATCAGTTCTTTAATGAAATATGACCATGGAGTTGTAATAGCTTGCTCAGGGGGATGACTGTAAACGAAGAGGGTGAAAACAGAGCTGCGCTTTCTGTTCCCCCGCTGAATTACAAACTAAACACAACGCAAAGTGTCCAGGTTTGTAGTGCATCCCTCAGCTGATTAAGGGCCTGTTTTAGCTAGGACTCTTTGTTTAGGAGGGTATATATCAATAAAGGCATAAAACTAATGCTTAGTTAGGACCGGAAAACACTCTGATGTAGCTGCATTTTGTTCTAGCACCCAAAAACGTCACCTGTTCAGTTTACTTAAACAGATGACAATGGGTTACAAATGAACGATATAAGCTAATGAAAAAAATGACCTCCTTCTTTCAAACTTTTGATTCCTAGAGAGGTTGCGTCTCACCGTCTTTCTATCCCTTCCTCTACTTATGTCTACCTAAAGTGTGCTATACAGTTTTAGCCAACACAGGGATTTACTGCCGACTAACAGTCTTATCTAAAGTATTTTCTGAAGAAGTTGAAAGCTCTGGAAAAAGATATTATCCAAAGATATTTGCTTTCAAAAGTTTTTCAGTGAATCTTCATGTTCACGTCTTAATTTCAGGTCGATGGGGCAAATAGAAGCCATCAAACTTTACTGTGGTTTGCAACGTCTTCCCTTTTATGCAAAAGTGGCCAAAATGTACGACTCACTCAGGACAATAAAAAACATTTGGTTAGATTTGGGAAAATATTCCTTTTTTTTTGGGGGGGGGGGGGGGGGGGGGGGGGGTAAATGAGTAAGTCATTGTTGACTCTTGGTTTCACACGAGATACAAACTGCAGTTATGGGTCATGTAATTGTTTGACCCAAACATCCACTTGATCTCCTGCCTTCCTAAAGGCCAATGTGCTGCAGGTATGAATTAGTCTTCCAGTTAAAAACAGTAGAATGAAAGATATGCTGACTGTTTCACAAAAATTCTTGTCCATGTAAACAATTCAATAGATTATTTTCTGACAATTTCATGAAAAAATGATTTTCCATTTACTTCACTACTGTTTGAGTCACTTATAGAGAAACTCAAAAAACTATAATTTGGCATTTTACTTCAGGAATTTAGATGAATATGGCAGAATGATATTGGTTCAGTACCTTCATCGGTGCTATCATTACTTTTATTACGCTCTCACTCGATAAAGTCATTTTACCAAGCAATGCAATTTGTAAAAAAAAGGTTTGCAATATACTGTTGGTAAAATACTGTTATGGTTCTATGTTGTTAGACTTTCAAATCTTTCTATACTCTGATTAAAATATAAGGACAAAACCAAAAAGAAACAGAAAGGTATTTGAGCGAGGAGGAGAGAAGGTTTTGTGGGAGGCAGCAGCAGAAGCTTATAGCCACAGACAGCTACAACACCCTGTGAGGTGTAATATGAAACAAAGCTGCAGGTTCTTCTTTACTCTAAGACACCTCTTTCACCTCTCACTGACATGAGCGCGCAGGAGTTGGGAGAGGAGTTGGCTTTGATAGATGGACAGGCAGAGTGAAAGAGATATGGAAAAATTGGGAGAAGGAAAGAGATAAAGAATTAAAGAGCCAGCAGGCAGCTTCTTGTCTTTCAGAAGCTGATTCTGGGAGGCCTGTCGGAGGAGGTGAGGGCTGTCGAGCAGATAGAGGCAGACTGAACGAGCAGGTGGAGTGCAGCGAGACAGAGCGGGTCAAAGCTTCAATGCTGCCACCCAGGAAACTAAAGGCCAGACAATCAGCATGGCAGGGACCACAGCTGTGTGGTGTTAGGATGGCTGAGCTGCTGAAAACATCTTGACAATCCAGTGAGCCTCATTGTGTTGGCAGAGAACAGGACTGGTAAAAACCAGGATGGCAGTATGCAGTTATAGAGAGAAGAGACCTTTTCTAAGTCAACGTGTGTATGTGCCAGATTTTTACAACAATATGTTCAGTTCACAGATATAACCAGGAAACATTTTCATACTACTGGCTTCTGGCCATGCAGATAGTTTTGCATTTCTTTGTTCAGGAATTTCAAAGACAACATTCACTGATATTTTTACTGCTGAGAATTTTGTTATATTAGTTTGAGGTGCCTAAAGTCATGACATGTATGGAAGATGAAGAGCCAACAAACTAGCAGCACTGTGAGGTTGTCCATAGTCCGTTTATCAATCTAAGAAGACATCTGATATTGTCAGATGACGTTAAAGCCTTGGCGGACTTTATCCGGTGTAGCCAGTTGTTAGCGATAAAGGACTTCAGGCCAAGATTTCCTACTGTGTGTTGCTGTTGTTCACAGTATGACTTGCAACTTGAGAAGCGAGAATGGAGTTGGAGTTGAGAGATGATGTCTAAGTCCAGGCTGTCAGCTGCACCATGTAACATGCAGATGTCTGTATATATAGAAACTTAAGATAAATCGTTGTCAAATGATTGACAAAGGGTTCTGTCTTTTGGCAAGTTGAAACTGGTTTTACACTAATTACTGGCAAAAAACAAGACTGTTAACACAGTATTCCTGGTTTTCACCCAGAATGCAGCGTAAGGACCTGCTCAAATAAAAATGTGACTATCTTAGGTATGGAGATCAGTCAGCTCAGAAAAGAATAAAGATGGTTGCAACACATATTACGAACAGCATGAGTACTCTCGGACTGATATCTCATGAAAACAAATATCTTACCCCTAGAGATATGAGGGGAAATATTTGGTTTCCTGTTATTGGGTTAATCCAGGGCTTTAAAGGTCAAACTTTCAAACTCCAGCTCTGGAGAGAAGTACAAATCAATCAATAACTGTACAAAACCAAGGACAAATGGTCCTAACACCCCAACTAGAGAAGGCACTGTAAACGCTAGAATGAACGGCACTGAAAGGTTGCACACTTTTTGTGTGAGAATACAAATTTACTAACGACAATAGAGAAAGCAGAAAGTGATGTCTGGTTCATGGCTGCAAAGGAAACCAATGGCAGGGGTACAAAAGCAGATGAGAAAGATGCTCCTCCTGCCTATAGAGTTGTGTGGTTTGAGCAGCTGCCAGTTCACCACCCATAGGGGAGTGTCGGTGGGCTCTTCAAACACCCTGCGTGGGTCCTCCTCCTTTTGATGCTCCTGGAGAGGGAGAGGAGGGGGGGAACAGGAGACACTCCTCCACACACGCTGCTGAGCACCACTAGACCAGATGGGGGGGAAATATAGGAAGTATAAAGGTAGAGGGAATCTTCAAAATAAAACAATGGAAATAGAAATGTAAATAAGGAGAGAGAGAAAAAAAGGAAATTCAGGGAATGTAATGAAGTGTAATTCAGACATTTACATGGTAAGGTCTTTGTAGCTTCATACTCCCAGAGTCGAGAAACATGCAAGACAGGTGACCCAAGAACATAATTTTTTATGGTTGAATATCTGAGGGTTTTTCTTGTATGTGTAGAAAATGAATATGCCTTCATCATTAAATGACAGCAGACTTGTTGTCTTGTTGTCACCATTAGGGTTGCCAGATGTGCAGCTTTTGCAATTTCGAACAGTCATGTTGGCTGCCGAGAACAATTTGCAGTAATTTTATGCTTAGCTTGCATTTTTATTTCGAGTAAAGCTATTTAAACTGTTATTTTTTTCATCTGATTGCAAAAATTCCAACGCATTTACAGACTATATATATATATATATACTAAATTGTATGTACTTACAGAACAGAAAGTTTTCTTTCTTTCAAATTAAACTCACATTCATGGCAATTAACAGTTTGTTTTTATTGGTTGTCATGATGATCATCTGTCAATCATACCAGCATTTCAATGCGCTACATAATGTAGACAAAGAAAAGCATTTGTACAACAATTACAAGGCTATGAAACATTAACCAAATCAATTAATAGATGTATTAAAATTGTTATTTTCACTTTAAATAAACACAACAAATAGATAAAACAGTGAATACTGCCAATAAGAGCAAAGGACACACACATACAGCACTCACACAAAAACACACATATGCTGCAGGAACTGAAGGAAAGCATCACAGGAAGGGAGCAGTCAGGGGGAGTGAATACCTTCGATAACTCTGAGTTTTTCACCATGTTTTATTGGCTGTTGAAAACAGACTCAGCAGTTTTATATCTTGGAGGTGTCTTCTGGAAAGGTTTAAGGCAAAAACCTGCACTCTCACTCTGTGTGTGTGTGTGTGTGTGTGTGTGTGTATGAGGAAGTGAGGGTGGTGGATGTTTGTCTCTTTATTCAGAATTCAGAGCATCCAATACCAGCTGGAAAACAATGCAAACACACAGTTGTATTTGGACGATCGGGAGATCAAAAATGACTCCTCAAAGAATAACTTTTTTGGGGTAATTGACAGGATGCTTGTAGAAAAAAGAAGAAGAGGGGAACTATAAATAAATGAATACGTGAGGCTTTTGTGTGGTTTTGGGTGAGCATCTGGTATCAAACACACTCACACCACACAGATAAAAACCATGACAGAAAAATTACAGCAACAATCAGTTAAACCCTGTAGAAGAGGAAAAGCCGGTCTCTAACAGCTGCAGTTTGAATGACAGGTGTAGGTGAGAGGTAAGCTATAGAGACCAGGAGTCAAATGGACAATGGAAGGCTCCCCCGTGCTGACGAACAGATAAAAACATCTTACGCTGTGTGATCTTCAAAGACAGAGGACTGAGGAGCAGTCATGTTGGAACGGTTCAAGAGTGTTTCTGAATTATTGACGAGCTCCAGGTCTTCCAATGACATGAGAATAAACCAATTAGTTAAAAAATTGAGTGAGGAGAATTATGATTTTTTTTTAAAAACATTATATTGGTGGTGATGACGTAAATGACTAAGATGATACAGATGAGATTGATGAAGATGGCGAGATTGATGACGATGATATTGATAACAATGATATTGATGACTATTACGATATTGGTGATGAGGATGATGATTAGAATTTGATTGAGAAGTTGTCAATGTTGCACGATGATGGTGGCAATATGAACATTTTAAAATACCAAAACAAACTAAAATGGGCATTGCCTCTGTGCACTGCTTGTCAGCACCTGTGTTCAATCAGACTTAAAGCTATTCATTAGCAATTACTGACGTCGTTTCCCTCTCTCTAGATCACTGCTCGTGTTGTTCTGACTCCCCAGATACATGTTTATGTTGCTTTGGAAAAAAAGCAGCTGCTAAATGAATTGGAAAATTGTAGAAAATGAATTGAATTGTACAGAATATATACTGCAGTGTTTCCCCTACCATTATATTGTGGGGGGGGGGGGGGCAATATAATGGTAGGGGTATAAAAAAAATGGTATAATTGTTTTTTTTAAGATTTATTTTTGGGCTTTTTGTGCCTTTATTGTAGCGATAGGATAGTGGATAGGAGAAAGAAGTCATTTAAGGATACCTTTCCGATAGAAAAGGGCAGCTGTCATTAAAAGTAACACATGAACACCAAGATTCCTTCAAGTGTTTGTGTCGTCGTGTCGGCATGTCGGCAGGTCGGCTTGTCCCCACCCCCCCAACGCTGTAAACCTAGGGGAAACACTGTACTGTATTCAAAGCAGACCATTCTTCCTACAGGCATCTTAAAAATGTCCTCCAAGTAACCTCAACGTCAACACATACGCAATACACACCCAAATTTAACAAAAACTAGTTTGAATATGTCATTAAAATGGATTTAAACATTTCAACCAAACTTTAACAGCAAAGAAGACATGCCAATTGAAAGGCGAATCCACCATCTTCACAATTAAAGTCTGTGCATAGATACATAAGAAAGTCTTTCCAAATGGACAATAACCAGCATGTGTTATAATGCAGCAATATCCAAACTGGTACAAAGACACAGAGCTGAAGCAGTCCAGCTGACTGGGTCCACTCCACCGTTAGAGCTGAGGGCATAGTGAGGGATGGATACTGGGAGGCAGACATGAATCACATGTCTGGGAATTATGTCCACAACATTTAATATAGTGGGAGTGTATTTCTGTTCACAGCCCTGTGGTCCCAGCAAGGCCTGGACTGGGGGAAACAAATCAGTAATGGGCACACAATTGAATCAGGTGTCTGGTCCTCTTAAGGAAATTAAGTTGTCGCTGGAGCAGGGCCACTTAATGAGAGGCACGCTCGTGGACAGTGACGAATGGAGGGTGACACCGGCGAGAGTGTGAGGCCGCCACAAATATCTGCATTTGAACTGGTGATGATTTTTCATCCCTGAACCCCCCACCATTCTGTTTCTTTTTTCTATCACTCTCTCAAACACACACACACACACACACACACACACACACACACACACACACATATGCTGCCTCACCTCCCTCCCCCTTCCATTTCCAAGGCTTCATTGGGGACACATTTGCTCCCTGTGTGATAGTTGCCATTTATTTGCACATATATTCATGGAAAAGATGACAGCTAATAAAGAGGGGCATCTTCTTTCCATGTGTTTTTACTTCATGGTGCATCCTGACAGAGGCCATTATGTGATTTTGATGGATGTTTCTCCATTTTCACAGTCACTAGCAGCCGAATGTACACAGCATGCCCTCTAGTATGAATTCAGAGATATACTATACAATTAAGTTGCAAAGAAACCTCATTTTAATAGGGAGCTACTTTAATGTTTAATTTTATTACTTGATTTGATTCAGTCCATTATTATACATTCGTAAAAGCATGGGATCTTTTCTACTAAACCTTTATGCTTTAATTATTCATAACTTGAGGTATGTTAAATATTTATTGTAAGGTATACCAAATTTGAATAAAAACAAGTATCAGATGTGTCAGCGTGTTCTGTGTAAGTTCTTGTCTTGGTCAGTTTGAATTCTTCTATTATATTATGGATACAGAAATGACTTCAGTACTAAGTTGTAGCAATTTTTTTGTTTTGTTCCACGATAAAAGCAAATTAAAAGTGACTCATATGATACGACTACACCTTTTCACTCTTAAGGTGTTGACAGTTTTACAATTCTACAATTAATGTAACACTTTTATCCAGAGCAAGGAACAAAGGAACATCAGAGAGATAGTACAACAAAAGCAAGGATCTAGAGAGGAGGAAACAACATCAGTAAGTGCAAACGAACAGCTTTAAGTCCGATCGGGCACACAGGTGCTGACAAGCCATGCACAGAGGTTTAAAACACAGTTAGAAGATGAATCATTGCACATACTCTGGCAATAACAACTAGAATTGTTCCTCCCCATAAACTATTAAAATGCAAACCTATAAGCAACTTGAGAATGAAAAGCTCAGCGATATGTCACCTAAATGAATTACCCGGAGGAAGGAGAAATTGCCACTAAACATGGGGACATGGAAATTTCTGCTGTGGCAAAATGGCCTTGAAAGGCAGCGTCATTCTCATTCCCATGGGTAGTTCCATCAGTGTCTTCAATCTGGTGTTAAATGGATGTGAAGGGGAGCATCTCAATAGGTTTGATCCTTCTAGGCTGTGTTGCCAATGATCAAGTGTTAATTTGTTACTGACAAAAACGAGAAACCCATTGTCATGATCCCCTCTTTGTGCTTGAGAAGGATCTTGAGTATTAAGAAGCAATTTCCTTCTGTGTTTGACCTTCCCCATTATTTCCAGCAGAGACGACACCGACTGAAGCATCTGCAATGCTAATTCAGCAGCACGATCCACATGTAGCACCTACTTGATGCTGAGGCTCTCCATGTTGAGTAATTCTCTTTGATAACTGACCTGGCACACACTGTATGCATAATGACAGTTCATGGAAACAGTGTCCCATCATTATGTAGTGTGTTGACAATCAATGTCTGTCCTTTCAACACGGTAATTGAGAGGCCAGAGAATGGCTGAGCAGCCAAGGATACTGCTGCAGGATGGCCACAGGAGTGAGCGGTCACTCTTGTATGCCTTTTAAAGTTACACTCCATCCATCCATCCAGACTTTGTCTTGGATTTAGTTGTGTGGATGGAGGCAGCGCTTCTACAAAAAAATCATTGTGGATTGTGGTAGAATTGTAGGATTCGTCGGGGCTTCAACACCCCTCCTCTCTTGCTCCATCTCTCCCAGTTGACTGGCTATGAATAATTGACCCCGTAGTCTGGGCCCCCGCTCATTACTGGGGGAAGTGTCGGCCTGGTTTGTGATGCTACGAGGGAAGGGTTCGAGCGCCCACGTCCACATGCCTAGCTTGGTTTTCCACCCTACCTCTGACCACACACCAGTCCTTCATCTTTAATGGCCTGTGCCATGATCGGACATCCAGCCTCTACAACCTTCCAGCCTTGCCCACTTCATCAAGCAGGTGAAGGGGAGCAGTAACACATCTACTGCCAGAGAGGAGTTTTTAAGAATTCTTATGAATTCTCTTGTGAATTTAAGGAGTTTTGGGCAGAATTATCAAAGGGTACAGGGGTAGACAGGGAAGTGAACACTGACATCCAGGAAAGTTCTGTGGGAAAGTTTTCAGGTACACACTCAAACTAGGAGAAAACTATTCATTGACTTAGAGTAACTATTCTACCTGCATGGAGTCACGAGTATTTTGATATGGAAGTTGGAGAAGCCAAGAAAAGAAAAGTGCAGAGGGGCAAAAAGTACATCTAAATTAAAAATACCAAGAAAATGTACAACACTATTTTAACAAATTAATTGTATATCAGGTACCGGTTCAGGTGACTTTATTTGTACCCATAGGTAGATTTGTTTGCAGCTAGCAGCAGTATATACAGTAAGTGATTGTTCAGCCTCCTGCCAAAAATAAATACTGCCTAAAATATGATCTGGTATCAGAGAGTAGGCCAGTTAATACAGCCAATTCAAGAGTAACCAATTAGTAAAAACTAAAGGGGTTGGTGCTAGCAGAAGGTGTAATGCTAGTAAAAGGTATCAGAGTATTACCCTGCATCAGCCAGTTTTCCACGTCTAAGTATCGTAATCAGTATTGGAATGGAAAAAAATGGTATCACACCAATTTTATCACTGGATATGAAAATTTGTATGTTGCCATAGGGCAATATCTCCCTTTTGTACGCTCAATTTGACATGTTGGCATCCACACAAAACGGGCAGAAAAGGCTGGTGAGAGAAGCCACTGAATGCTGGTGAGGAAAACAATAGCTGACGAGACGCCCTCCAATACATCAATCAGACTAGTCTGTCAGCTCAGCTCCCTGCAGAGACATCCATGGGAAGCAAAAGTGGGACCACACAAAACACAGAGCCTGCAAATGAGAAGCCAGAATATGGATTGCTACACAATGAGCGGCAAAACTAGACAGCGACAAGGGATGGATGAGAAACATGTGTGGGTCAAGTCTACAAGGACAGTAAAATAGTGTGAAGGCATGTCCCTTCTGCAGTGCTAACGATAAAAGAAATCAGGGCCATAACAACAACAAAGTAAATGTATCATTTCATTTAAGAAGTACCAACCATTGTATGGTTAAAACACTAGAACCACCCATTGTTCTAGACAGCTGACCTCTTGCAATGACGCGAGTCAATATATCCATTGCAATAGCAGAATAAGAAGTACCAGTACGTGTTTTTATCCTAACTCAGAACCTTTTTTTTTTTTTGGAGAAGTCTGGAGCTGACGGCTGGGTTATCAATAAACAACTGTTCCAACCCCACCAAAGGTCAACAGTGGTATCTTTCAACAATGACTCAAATCTCACCTTAACTAGTCAGCTTTGGTTGCCTAAACTTTAAATGTTCCTAATGGGGTTTTTGACCCCTCTGGAAACTGTCAGGCAACTTTAAATGATTACTGTTTTGTTTGTTTGTATGTTGGTTCTTATGTATGTACAGTGTGTGTGTGTGTGTGTGTGGGGGGGGGGGGGGGGGGGGGGGGAGAGGGGCACAGGTACATGATCCTTGGTGGTTATAACTAGCTAAAAAAGCTATAAGTGCCAACAAAGGCCAAATCGAAACACTAATTTGCACTGCCATATGGATGTAAACAATTTACTGAATGCTATTGTTTCTTCCAAATACAACTCGTGCACATTTTAGGAAAGAATTGTATTCAGCACATTCATTTGTCCTCAGACATACGATGGGTTCTTTGTGAAATGGTCACAGTGTTCTCTTAACCAAACTCAGTGAAACCAAACTTGTTGATGTAGGATGAGGAAAATGCTCATATGGGTGCATTCCCGTGGGCATTTTGTTATCCACTTATGATGACTTAATACCAACAAGGTTTTGGTTTAGTCAGAGTACAAGAAGAAGGGCTTATGGCGGAATACCAGAGCTTACAGTTTGAGCTGAAGCTGACAGTAAAGTCTATCATGTTTCAAGTGTCCAGTTGGGACTTTACAGTTATTATACTCATCAAACTTTCTTAATGACCCCTTTCCCATGTGACCAGAGATTGGCAGATCCTGGAAATGGCCAGGTCCAAATGGGATAGATACAATATGTTTCTCTATAGGCTGAAGGTAACAAATGGCTTTACATTTGTCACCATTTCTTGTTCTGAGTTATGGAACTAAGCTAGAGCAGGGAAATTAAATTTACAAAACAAATGAAACAGTACATCTCAGTGAATTTAGCAAAAACTGTATTTCAAGAAGTCTTAAGATTAAGAAATTAGATGATTTGTTAGTTTCCAAAAGAATACAGGTGACATACATGCTTTGCATAAACTTTAATTAATAGATTTTCTTTATTTTAGCGCCTGTGTGTGAACAACCTTGTAACCAATGAAAAAAAAAAACACAAACCCGTAGCTCAAAAAATCAACCCATAGCTAGCTCAAAAGTCACTGAATTAATTTCCAGGCATCACACCCCAGGTTCTGAGCTAGCACAAGTACAAAATGTGTGAGTGGCACCAGATGAGTCCACAGAAACAAAGAAGAAGAGAGAGGTGTCTTATCCACAATGTGGATAAAGGAGATTATCAGAGCTGTTCCTGGTTGTAGGATTCTGCGGGAGAATATTGCAGAGCTGTCATTGTGTTTTCTTTTTTTTTTTCGGAGAGAAGGGGAGAGAAATCGTTTGAACTGGGAGTAAACGCTGTGAAAATGGTGGAGCTGGCATATTTACACCCAGGGTCTGCACAGGGGGATTACATGCAACGTTTTTTTTATGTCACCCATTTGACAGCATCATCTCATGGCGGTTTTGAAGGCTCCCCCTCATTATCTGGGCCGGGGCTGCATTTAACACAGCTTTGAGTTTATAAAGACAATGGCTGCCAAACCTCAGGGCCTTTAACAAACAACAAAGGAGAGGGTAACAATCAAAGTGTCCCTGTTCCATCTTGCCAAACTTGAGTAAAAAGTCATCAGCTAGTAAAAAAATATGACATCTATGTGACAGCTGGAGAGTCCTGAATGGATCTAAATGGATATAAGTGAAAGTGCAGCCAACCTAATTGTGTCTCAGAGGGTTTGTATCTGGAGTAAAGGCATGCCACTGATTGAACATTACTTAAAAAGTGTTATTGTATTTATTCCCCATGGTCAAGAAGTTGTATCACACTCAGACCATGGTGAGAATAATACAAATAAAATAATAATGGCAAACCCCATTAAAACAAACAAACAAAAATATTTGAAGTGTGTGTTTCTAAAACAAAGTACACTCAAACCTCAAATAAAGATATGTACTTCTGCACGCCATGGTCTTTGTTTAGTCAAACAAGATCATGTACATTACTATGAATATCTTTAAATTGTAGTATTGTTATGAATATCAGGGGAATAAAATCACCCTATATCACTCTAAATACTTTATACATTTTATTACAGGGTGCTCAATGTCACCTTACAGATACAACAACAATAAAAAAACAACACAATATCAGGACCTAATTAAAACAATACTAGTAAAACGCAGGAACAGATGTGGTCACAACGAATAAAAAAATCTAAAAAGGTGGGTTTTGAGGCGGGATTTGAGCATATGGAGAGTAAATTTAATGCAAAGTTTGGAAAAAAGTCAATGCCCTTTATATGTCATTTTTTAATGGCATTTTCTGGTCATTGTCTGCCAAATTTTTATTTCAATAAAGCATTATCTGAGCATTTTTACAACAAAATAACCATGTTTTTTTTTTCCTGTGAAATGCTTCAAATGTTTGACGACACATCCTGCACTTAGGGATTTTTACTGATTTTCGACCAATTAAAAAGTTGGGCGAAACTTACGATCCCAACAAATTCATCCCAACGTTATGTCCCGCCTTCATACTGTATGATTGGCTCTGCCTTGCTTCAGGAGGAAATACGTAACAACACTGCAGTTAGATACTCTCGAAGTTCGGTTTAATGGGGACTTAAGTTGCCTATTTAAACAGTTTACCTGAAATATTCAGTGAATCTAATTATTGTTTCATCTTTGACTTGTGCCAATCAGTGGATGTTGCCTGAATCAGACACTTCTCTAAACGGTTAACAGAGTGTGTGTGTGTGTGTGTGTGTGCTTAATATGTAGAAAATGTTTCAAATAAGTTAACACAGTCAAATGTTGACTGTGACTAAGAAGAGCAAGAAAAACAATGACTCAGGATACTCTGTTTGATGATGTTTGATGATCTGGAGGAAAAACAAGTACAAACACAGCTTTAAACAGTTTCTGCTGTTATTCTTTGTCTTTATTTGCCTTCTTCTCAAAAGCAGCACAACTACCTGCTTGTGTTACAACCTCTCTCGCTCTGACGTTTAGTCACACAGCAAAGTATTTACCCACCAATTACCCACAGATACCCGTCCTCTAGTTACAGCGGGGGCCCCATAAAAGGGAACAAACAATAACAACAGTGAAGGCTCCTCAGCGGAAAAGAGAAACATTATAACCCAGGCAGACGTGAGAGAGATGGGTGTGGAAAAAAAAGAAGCTTGCACTGATGGAGAAGAAATTGAACTTGATTAAAGAGCAAACAAAACAAACACAAACACTCCGCACACTTTGTGAATGGGCCTGCCGCACAAAGCTAATATGGAGCTCTATACCCGAGCGTTCCGAGAAGGCAGGATGAAAAAGACAAGTGTTTAAAGGGAGAGATCTTCCTCTGTTTGGGCTGACATATTTACACAATTATGTGCAGGATCCAAAGCAGTGCAAGCAGCGTTTCTGCTTCCCGACAAGTCATAAGAAGTTTAGTTTTTTTTTTCTTTTTCTCTCAGCTCTCTTTTTACTTTGGATTCTAGTTGATTAAATGAGAGTGTGTGACACAGATCTGCAGGGTAATGCCATCTGGCAGAACAGTGTCATCATTTTTCCTGATGCAGTTACACTGACTTAACCAACTCTCCATCAATTAATATGAAGGCTTTACATGTTGCTGAGCCTTAATGACACTCCTGCTATGACATCTCCTCTGTTTCATTTCTGATATCCTAAATACTTTTGATGGAATCTTTGCTCTTCAAATTGGAGCTCAGGTAATTGCTTTATTTACACTGAGAAGCAAAATAAACAAATAAATCTCCAATTACAGTCTAATATTGATTCTAACAGCATGATTAAAGGCATCATACCTCTGCATCTTCAGAGAGAGAGAGAGAGTCATTATGATATGACACTGGCTCACACTGAAAGAGTCCATGCAATCAAAGTAGAGTTATGAGCTCTGTGGTCTGTTGCCCCCCTATCTGTTACCATATAAAACAGCCCCAAAATCAACTAGTTTTGGAGTAAATAATCATGTGACAGTAACAAACAGAAACAGTATGGTGCTAGCAAAGAGTGTAATGTCAGTACAATCTGTGTAAATTCCCCAATATTCTGTGTATTGTATGGTTTTTTTGCACTAGTTATTGGTAAAGTGCTTGGTATCAGCCGATACTAAAGTTTATTGGTATCTGGAAGAATAAAAGGTATCAGAAAATTTTGTAATAAAAGTACCATAAAATACAGATATAATGCTATGGGCAATTAAATTCAAGGACCACACAGCCCTTATACATATTCACTCTGCCTCTGAAATCCATAGGAATTGCTAAGTCATCTCCAATGTCTCCGAGGCATTGGCGTACAATGGCACTTATATCATATGCTTATAAGTGGTGGCCTCCTCTCTCTTATAGAGCTCGATCTTTTGGCCCCTCAATCAGGGAGCATATTACTCCTCTGTCAGAGCAAAGCACTTCCTAACGACAGGGAAGGCCAGCTGGGACTGAGGAGAGGGCAGGAGGCACATGCATTAACATAATAATCCAACCACGCTCCCACAGGCCCCGGGGCCAGACAGCATATTAGGTAGGCCCCCCTTTGTGAAGGTCCTCGCAGAGAAATAAAGCTGCTTTATGGTGAGCCTGTCAACCTGTAGGAAAGGCGAGGCTATACCTGCGCTAATTGTTGATGGAGAAAAGAGAATCATGGTATTATCATAGCCCCTCATGGGTAAATAGAGATCCTGTTATGAGCTCTATATGTTAGATAATGAAAGGTAGAACTTAACCTACTTCTGAATGTCTCACATTGGATTAAACAGAATAAGTAACAATGTTTCTTTCTCCGCTCTCTTTGTTGCCCTCTGCATCACATTGCAACACAACATAACCCAGTAGCCTGACACATATTTCTGAGTATAGGAAGCATCTCCTCGCCTCCTCATACTTACTGAAGTGAAATGCGGAGAGACACAGGCTTTGAGGACAAGAGAGAGACAGAGAAAAGGGGGTTGGGTGTTGGGTTCTGCAGCCTTTCCCTGTGGCATTAGCTGGGGAGCGTTAGCAGCATGTACTGAGGCCTGTGATCCTCTGGACGAGGGGTCCCATGGTACCTTGTGTGGCCTGCACATTTTCTAACCACAGGAGACACTTGCTATGCTTGAGTCAAAGCCACCGTAATAAAGCCATAGAAGCTATATCATGCTGCTTAAGCCTAGAGACACAAAAAAAACAACAAATAAATTCAATACCGAAGCAACAGGAGAAAGTGTGTTGTAAAAAGACTCAACTTCAGCTTTTCAGAAAAACTTTGGCTTTTGCAAAAGCAAATTCACCATCACCTTTGCCAGCATGATATGAGGAAGACATTTGGTGTAATAACATGGGCAGTCTGCTTTTTGGTAGCTTGGTAGAAATTTCAAAATAAGGCGTATCTTAAAGATGACATGCAGTGTAGACCGATGTTTTGACTTTCCATCAGTTTGAACGGATCTTTCTCCAACCAAGCCATGGATCGATCCAGATTAATGGATCATATTAATATTAATAGCTGTTATGGGTACTCTGGCACTCAAGTACTCTTTGTTGATGTTACTGGCCGAGAAAAGTTTCATTACTCTCCCTCCATGTTGTTATAAGCTACAATAGTTCAACTTACTTAGCGTTACGTGTGTAGCTTAGCTTTCTGGGTTTGCCTAACTGGATATACTTAGTAAGAAAATAATAATCGGTACACAGAGGTTTAACTTCTCATACTACGGCTTCAGCTTCAGTCAATATAAAACAGGTAAAGCAAGCCGAATAATGACAACAACTGCTCAACAGCAACTATAATGTAACGGTGATTGGAGATATGCTCCCGTTACATTTTGTAAAAAGAGAAAGCTTCCACGAGCTGATGGAGTTTGTCAAGCCAGATTACAAGCCACAGCTAACAACAGCTATGAGAGTGGAAAAGATGCTGCAGAATTGTGCAGGGCAGCAAAGTGTCTGTTACTACAGACTCGTGGAAAGCTTTCACCATGGAGTCATATGTTACCTTAACTTGTCATTTCTTTGAGAAATTGGAAACAGTAAAGAGTATCAAACCATGGAGTAGAGTACTCATTCACAAGGTAATGTGAGTACTCAAGCATTTAGATTACTGTAAATGCCCATTCCTAATTAATAGATGCAAAAAGCTGAAGGCTACAACAAAGAAAATAACAAGTAAATAATATAAACACAAAATGGAACACAGTTTGGGATACTGCAGTGGTTTAAGATCGGTGAATGGAAAACAAAATGTCATTAGACTTTGTGGTAAAGCAGCTTAGTAGTGTTATTTAAGGAGGCTCCAGAGTTCACCATGGTGAACACTTCCAACCATCTACTATTTCCTAAAATTAAGAAATAGAATGATTTTTAAAACAACCAAAACTCTACCAGGTGACAATTTGGGGATTTGTTTTTCCTTTTGTAAGTAGCCCCATAATAAACACGATTATGTACAGTGTGCACCCCAAATTGTGGAACACCCCACTAGGATTTTCACCACAAAGTCTTCATCAACCACACTGTCCTTAGTTAGTCGCTAACTTCGCAGATCCCACCAATTTGACGCAAATTAGCCTAGTTACATGTAAGCTGGCTGCTAACTCATGCTACAGTGTGAGAATGAATGGTCCATCAACCCAGAGCAGCATTTGTTAAGCTAAAGGTTTGCATATAGATGTGAAGGCACTGTATGGAAATGAACTGTTTCATTAAATAATTGAAATAAAGTCAGTCTTTTTTATTTGTTTATTGCGTTTGCTCGTATCCCAATGATGATGTCATTGCGAATTATTGCACAGCCCTTCATCACATCCACTATTGACGGTTCACACAGAGAAGAGAGCCTGCAAGTTGAGTTTAAAGAAAGCAGCAGCAAAGAGCTGTGTGGAGCCTTTTCATTGGGAGGCCTGTCTGTCAGAGCACCACTGATGTGAATGTCCCTCTGACTGCTACTCTAGGCCTGTCACTCCATGGTTGAGGTCCTTGACTGAGGACTCTCACTATGCAGTTCACAAACAGTAATACCTCAATGGAGAGACAGAGAAGTGAAGAGGAAAAGGTGCTTCTCAAATCATTTTGATCAAGCATTGAGGTAGACCTCCACACCGCCCTTATCCCCACCACACGAGGAGACAACTCTCTAATTGGTGGAAAGGGCAGCCTGTCCGTGGCCGTATGCACTCTCAGATCTCTCCCAGGACAGTCGAGGCAATGTGCCAATTACTGCCAATTGTTGGCCTGTGGTTGAGATGTGGACAGTTGTCCACATGGAATTACAGTGAAGGCCTGGCAAACTGTGGTAGATGCTGATATCATATAAGAACTGTATAATATTTTAGAGACAGCGCACAAACTTAAAAATAAGAAAACATTTTACAAACATTTGCTGTCTTTAAGTACTTTGTTTCTCAAATTACTTTTGATGTCTTTGTATTACCCACAAAAGCAAACCGGACCATCAGATTTAAAACTGATTTTCTTTATATAGTTATTACAATGCCAGTAACAGCTGACACCGGGTTGGTGTCAAACCAACAATTTGGACCTTAATAGTTTTTGTGTACATTAACCAGACAGAGATAAACAATAAGTAGTATTTCTGATTGTTAAAAGAAAGCCGGATGAGTTTTTCATCAGAAAACTCTTATTGTTTGCGTACAGGAAAAATCAACGAAAAAGCAAGACGTACAGCTGTATCCATAAGAGCGCTAAAAAGGTATACAAACTATAAGATTCTAACAGAACTATCTAGTAAATATATATAATCCAATTTTCAATGATACAATAGCAGCCATGTGAGGTGCTAAAAACGGTCATCTAAAACACCACCTGTCTGGGCCCGTATGTTAAACAGCCCAAATATAGCCCATGTTTGGAGTGACCAGTGGGCTATTATAGGGGTCCTTTTGGCGGAAGTTGAACATACATTCCTTCATCCATTATCCATTAGCTGCTCATCATGGTATAGGTCAGACCTAGAGCACAACCTCCTCTAGCAGTCACACAGAAGCAGAGAATAAAAGGCCTTTTAAACTGCGCTCACCCACAGCTCATAACAAGGAAGCCAGAAAGTGGAGAAGAGAGGAGGGAAAACAGTCATAATTCTTGTTCAACTAAAAATCACTATAATGCTCTTTAATTGTGTAGGCAAAAATCTTTTCAAAAGAGCATGGTAATTTTACCCTGTTAAATTATTCAGCGCACATTAATAACGGTCGGGGCCAGGCTGGATGAGAGTGGCTGTTTTAGGAGTGATGAGCTGCCGGAGCTGGGAGACAGAAATCTCAGCAAGACGGTTTAAAGGCACATTTTAAAGTTACATTTTCAAGTGAACGACTTTTAAAAAAAACGACCCGCAGTAACCCTGAAAGATAGTGGGACTGGATGTTGGAGCAGTGATTTAAATAAATAAATTGTAAAAAAAATGACTTTCTGTGTAACAGCTCCTCCATGAGAGATACTTGATATGAACAAAATATGATTTATATGTACTGATTTTAAAGCATCAGCCTAATCTTTCAGTGCATTTGTTAATTTTTAGCATATTTTATTGGAGTGAAAAAGTTTCAGCTTTAATAAATGAACATGGAAAGAGTTGTTTGTCAAGACTTTGGATATACATTGAGCAGTAACAAAGAATATCAAGAAAGCAAGTTAGTCCAGACTTGCATATCTCCATGAAAAGACAAGAATTATGAAACCTCAATATAACTCTACGTAAAGTATCTGTAATGTTCATTGTGCACTTCATACAGCGAGAGCCGTTTTAAAATAACAGATAAAAGGAGAAAAGGTCACGATCAAGATGTAATGAAGGGCACTCACTGTAGGCTTTAAGGGATTCAAGGCAGCAGATAGCACATTCAAGAAAGAGAGAATTTGCATGAGCCAAGCACCAGCAAAGGTAATATACATAATTGGGGGAAGGGGTGGCAGGCTATGAGGAGGGGATTCTCCATCAAATACGGACATGTAGCAACACATTCTATACTTAATAATTAATACAATGCACTGCACACACACATTGCATGGGATGCATATCCTCAATCCACTGAACAATGACTTTTAAGTGCACTAGAACACAGTGAGCCTGACAAAATATGCACAAATGTGTGCGAGATGAAATACGCTTCTTACCCCCGTAAAGATTAAAAAAAAGCAACAAACGCCTTCCCTAGGCAGAGAGAGCTTAACTATTCTTTTCAGTTCAAAGTCAGGGGTATACTCTAAATATTTGTGTATTAAACATAACACACAAGATGGAATAAATGGAGGACTCGAAAAGAAAGTGCAGGGCCTGCAGGAGAAAACAACATGGAACTGCAATGCTTCTTAATGTCAGTCTGACTAACACAAACAACCATGGTGAAAACAAGCCAAGGCTTCAAATCTTGTAGAAAGTATAAATCGGAGCGAGTAAGATGCTTGCTGGCTACAGTTCTTAAAGGAGCTGGAAATGCAACTGGCCTGGACTTCAGAGTACAAGTTGCTCCACCTCTGTTGTAGGAGACAATTGGGGGAAAATGAGCATAAGATTAAGCAATGAACGACAATCACACCTATATTGTATATAAGTATTTTAAATACAGCTTTCGAGGTATACATCAAGGACCAGTCTAAGGCCCCATACAACATGATTAAATCTAAATCCGCTGACTCTTACACTGTTTGTTTGTTTATTGAGGCAAGTTAGGGGGTGTTCTAAGCCTCAGAACTGCATTAAAAGCTGATCTGGCTTCTTCAGACAGCGCTGCATCCGACTTCCTGTTGTCGACTCGCAGTTGCCGCGGAAAAATTGCTGCTGCAGCCTTAGACAACCTACAGCACTTTGTATGCCGAAAGAAAAGAGTTAATTAGAAATACAAATTCTCCCAGATTGTTATTAATGGGAACTGTAGAGTAAGCAACACATATTTTGTGCCCATAAGTAATTCTCAGGTATCTTTGATCTGTGGCCCACAGCGGATGCTGCTGCGTGCGGCTGTCTGGCTTCTGGGACTCTGCCAGCGCCAGACATCTGGCTACTTTGTTATCATTGGCTGATCTGCTCCCGGGAGGCCACTCTTGTGACACCAGGCAGAGAGTGTCCTGGCAAGGAAAATTATCAGCACATTTTGAGTGGATTAGAGTTCCAAAGTGGTCTTCAAATCTCTACAGGGGTCTGGTGAGCCGTGCTCTTCTGGGGGTTCCTCAGGGCTCTGTTTTGACAACACTGTTGATTTGAAAGACAGCAAGGTTTCGACTCCCACTGTTGCATCACAGGTTTTAGGCAGCGTCTTAGGAAGTGAATAAAGGCCCCCAATTATGATCTGTCAGATGTAGATGGGGAAAATGCACCACAGACTTCCCTTGATTAGTGTGGAGAATCTGGAGTAGCAGCAAATGTTTGTACTAGAGTGCCGCTTGTCGTTTGTACCACAGTGTCATATCTGGCACACATAAAAATGCAGTACGTGCATTTGTTTTTACTGACTAATGCAGTTTAGTTGCTCTCCAAATGCTGCTGCTATAAAATTTCCATTCACATTCTTAACATTCTTAACCTGCCTTGAGCGTTTTTTTTCAACTCAAATATGGCTCCATCTCAAAGGTGGAGTCTGACAATCCGTTGCACAAAACACTTGTTTAGAGGTCAAAAAGAAAAGAATGCTTAATAAGCACAGACTTGGTGGAGGAAAAAAAGCCATGATTTGACAATCTGAACCTTATTCACAGGATTGATTGAGGTATCGTGTCTTCTCCCTTTTTTCTCTTGGCGTTTCCATTTGTGAATACAAAGCTGCGGTGACCCATAAATATTGCATGGTGTGGAGATGCAAAGCAGGAATTAATGACTGGGGTGTGTGTGTGTGAGGGAGCGTGGTGTATGGCAGGTCCCTATGGGATTCTGCTTAGACAGGCGGGCATGGTGAGGGTGTGGTCTCTTTCTCGCTCTCTCTCTCTCTCTCTCTCTCCACCCCACACACACACACACACAAACACACACACACATGCACACACACGCACACACGCGCACACACACACACACACACACACACACAAACTGTAGACTCCCACAACTATACTGGGATGCATGATTGTTGCCCAGTGTGCTTGCCTGGTCGAGCTTTGTGCAATTAAATTTTAAGCACCATTTACACTTATGTTACTCATTAAGCTCTAGGTAGCTATCCTGCTAAAAAAGACACTTCTAGGAGTAACTCATGCTGAGATCATTAGTCAGTTGATTTATATTCATGTAAATGAAAAGTTGAATAACTAATCATGAACTCAGTTATTTAGAAAACTAAAAAGAAAATGATTTCCTGTTTAAACTTCCCTAATGTAAGTTCATGTTTCTTCTTCGCCTTATCTAATTGAAACCTTTTTGGTTGCTTTTTTATGTTTTACATTTGAATTTAGCAATTTCAAAACATCACTAAAGTGTTTAGAAAATTTTTCGGATGGCAAAATGTTAACAAAAGAAAATAATCTTGAACTTGAATCTTGGATGAAACTCTTGTATTGATTGCCACTCAACATTTACAGAGTTTGGTTGTCTTTCTTTCTCTCTCTGTCTCTCTCTCTCTCTCTCTAGGAACTAGTTTAGCCAATTAGTCAATTACTTGAGAAGTTGATGGACAGAAAATTAACTTTTAAAATCACTATCTAAATCCTGTATGTTAAAATTAAAAGAAATGTTCCAGCTTCTCAATTGTAAGGGTTGTTAATTTATTTTTTTCCATAACATCTAACATTTTTCATTCAAGAGTAAAACTTAATCTGATGTTAAAAACCAACATAATTGCAGCCCGACTCATTCTGTACTAAAAACACACACGTCATATATTATCAAAGAGCTCTTGGTACAGCATAAGGTGGGGCTTAAGTTATGACTGCACTCTGTATTCGTCTCATTGTCATAAAACACTGCTAACATGTGATCAGGGCACAATGAGGTAATGACAAAGTAGTTATTTGAGGGAACAAGAAAAACAAGAAGAAAAGTACAAAGAGAGAGAGGGTGAGAGGGAGAGTCAGGGAGAGGCTGAGATCAGCTTTTCCTCTCTGTTTAGCATGATGAATCGGTTGAGGAGGGGCCACTTGACACCTGTCACCTAACCAGCCAGGCACAATTACCTCTAGGGGGAGGACGGGGGACTTGCTGGGGAGTTGTGCATAGCTCCCAGTGAAATAGACGAGCGTTTGAAGATCGTTAGTGTTACAGGCCCTGTCTTCGTGGCCCTGTCCAACCTCCTGAATGGCTCGCTTTGATCACCGAGCTGCGTTTTTGTCAATAGTAGGGGTACACCGCATAAATTATAAAGTTATACACACAAAGTCAGCAGGTAAAACGCCACACTCAATTTCTGTTTCGGACACAGATGGGGCAGCTGATTGCAGGTAATGAGCGTCATCATAGCTCTGCAGCCAATCACGTGTGGCGGCGGAGCCCTCGTGTTGGCGTCATGTTCAGGCTAATGGTGCTGCAGGATGGCACTCCCAATATTGAATGTAAAGCTGTACCTATCCTCTTGTGTATCATCTGTGATTTAGAAAGAGATGATGTCACTGTTATGGATATGATTTGTGTACAGTTTGATGCAGGTAAATATGAGAAAATGTCAATCATTTGAGCTGGCAAAGAGCTGGGCTCACTAGTCTTAAATATCTTAAATAAAATATAATCTACTGCAAATTTGGAGTAGTGATAAATAATGAATCCTTCATATTCTCTGGATATAGGTAACATTCTTCAAAACTGTAGGTGAACTTAAAATGTACTTGGTTGAACCAAGACAGAAATTTAAATTTAGAAAGACATTGCATAACTAAGCAAGAGAAAAAAAAACAATCTATAGGTAGAAGGACAGTTCAAGATAAACATTATAGGAGATTTCAGAGATGACAAAAATTCAGATTTGTCACGCGTACTGCAAAGGCAGCATGCCCTGGTAAGTATTGTATTTGGCAGTGCACTGCAGTGCTTTCAGAGCAGAAAAATGATCATTATAGCTGATGAGGTGAGGGCTCCGAATGATGACAGTGTGACAGCAGCGAGCCTTTTAATTTGTCGGATCAGATTGTGACATGCTCCATCACAGGACGGAGGAAATCTTTTCATTTGTGCAGAAGAGAGAGGGGGGAAAGGAGGTCAATTAGCATCAACCATTAGACAACCCGGTGACAAGCAATATATTACTGCGTAGGAAAGTCAAATTAATGAGAGAGGCAGAAGGAGTGTTCATTCAGGTTGGACAGAATTCTGCAATCATCCTGCTTACATTAATCACTTGAATAGCACTTGACATACGCATTCTTTAAAGTCACATACTCCAAAGTGTTACTTCTCATATACGACGCCTTCCTTGCCATCACGTTTGTTACGAGAGGCCGGGTTTACTCAAAGGTACGTCTGTCATGTCAAACGTTATCCAACAGAACCATGTGCATATAGTTTACTGTAACTTCTGCCTTAGATCAAAATGGTTTTATTGTTTTAATCCTGCTATTAAAGCTTGATCAGTCAAATCTGGACAAGATTTAGTCTGATGTGTGAATGACCACATTGTTTAAAAGATCAGAAAGGCTTCCACCAATAAGATCTTAGCCAAAAGCAGCATGAGAGAGAGGATCTCATTTTATCACAGGAGACAATCTCAAAGCCAGTTTTTTTTTTTCCTTTTCCAGGCAGCCTTTATTTGACTGGCTGTCAGGTACAACGTGCTGCTCTCGATATTGATCTGAAATACCTAAAGGTATGTGACATCATTATGAGGCTTGACCTTATCATCTGCTGCCCTGCAGCCAATAGGCAGGACTGGACCAGAATCAAAAGCGCGCCCCCCCCCCCCCCCCTCCCCCAAAGGTGGGTATCTGGTGTGTTGTAGGGAAATTGGTGGCTGTGTTATTTGTTTTCCTGACCTCTTTGCACACCTCACTTTCAGGGTCTCTCATCGGTCATGGCCTGAGGTTGGATACACTAGATCAGGTTAGCTGGCTCTGCTGTTGGTTATCGTATACTGTGGTCCAAATAAGTTTAGTTGTCCATGATCATGTAGAGAAAAAGTGTCCACGACCCAACCAGGACAACAAACAGTTTCAACCTAATGCTCAGATTAAATGAGTTAATGTACAATACCTTGCTAACCTTTTGTAATTTCTAATTTTGAAAGTGAAAAAATATATATATTTTTACGTATCTGCAAAATACAATTACAGGTAAAAGCGAGGTGAAGATAACCGTTATGGTAAACACACTGTAATTAACAAACAACTAAACCTTTGGTAAGAGCTGAACTAATACCTGTTTAATTCAATAATGAGTTAAATGGCTTTGTATTGGTGAAGAGCAGCACATTCAGGTTTGTTTTTAAGATGACTGAATGGGTAGGAACTTTACTCTTTTACTTTCCTCTAAACACTCTCACCAGCATTGTTAGAGCAAGAAGCAGCATTTTTCAAAATACCCTCTGATAAACCTACTACAGAGAACATAAGGGATAAGTGGCAGAGCTAGCAGCTAACTGGTAGGACAGTGGCGCCTTAGGCTACTAAGACACTTAAAATCTCCTTCTAGAGCTGTTGGAGAGTTAAATAATGAGAGACATGTTCATTTATTAGTGTCTGCATCTGCAGACATAACTCAAAATACATTTAGAATTTGATTCTGTGTCAATGTGCAATTGTTTTTCGCAGAGGATTGCCCTAAACTTTATAAAGTGAGGTCAATGCGTAAACATCTTGTTACACTGCCATCAGGGGGCCAAATACAACATTAACTTTATTACACAAGAAGAAAGATCATAGTTACAGTTAAAAAAAGAAAAGCCAGCATTAATAACAAACCATCCTCAGCATCTTTCTTTCCACTTGCTTTTTGTGGAGAAGTACACTGTGCACTTCAGAATCGCCAAATACAACCTTTTTTTTTATCAGACAAAAGGCCTAAAGTGTCATCACAATCTGCCTGACCATTAGATACCAAAACATTTCAGGTTTTAATTATTTTGCAAGGTAAAGTGTATTTTATAAAAAGTAACACACAAACCAACAGATATCTGGAATGTGTAAAGGACTGCTGATGCTTTTCTCTTGCCACAGGTAGAGATCAAACAGAAATCCATCTCACAGTCTGTATACAAGCTGAGTTGCTCCTGCAGTTTTTTTTTAAACCTCTTCCATTTGTCTTAAGTGTTGATCCACTTGTTCCTTACACAAGCTCTAGTACAGTGTGTGACATTTAGTAAATCCTGAAGGCTTCTACCTTTTTGTTGTATGCATTAAAACAACACTTTAAAGCCACAATGTTCCTCCTGGAACCTGTCACATTTCCCAGGTAAAGCAGATGAATAAATAACCCCCCCCCCCCCCTTCCCCTTCCCTTTTCTGTGTGATTTGCTGTTGCCTTGAGTAAGAAACTGATCTCTTTGTAGACCCTCTCCCAACAAGCATTGACCTTCTGCTCTGACTTGTAAAGAGCTCCACTAGATCAGAAAGGGGAGGGGGAAGCTGTGAATAAAGGCATCAGCACTGTGAGCTGCTTAGAGACATCCACTTCACTTCCACACTCTTCTCTCTTCCTCTCAGTGCAGCTTTCTCTCTGTGTTCAGTGCAGGAGCGAGGATACCTTGTTGGCGGCACAAAGGAGCGGTTCTGTAATAAAAACAGCTGTCTCTGGTGGTCTCGGTGTAATTGGGATTGTTAACGTGGAGAGCTCCTGAGGGAGACTGAGAGGAGTATGTCTTTGTGTAAAGCACACAGGCACCTCTGCAGCACGCCTTGATTCGAATGGAAGTAAGAGAGTGAGGAGGGAAAAAAAAAGCAAACAAGTCACCTGAGTTATATCAAGCTCTGCTGCATGTGCGCTCTCTATTTTGCCTGGGCTTTACTTTTGTTTTTAGGCAGTGCCGATTTATTTATATGTAGTACAACTCCTTGAAGTGAGGCGATTCTTTTCTTTTCACAATTCTACTGAGAGTTTCTGTATTTGAAAGGTAAGGTATGAATGCACCTTCAAGCATCGAGACAAGCCTTTGTGTGATAGTAATATTCCCTCCGATTATTGTATCGGTTTGGTGACGTAAATTGAGGCCAGAAACGTTTTAATCTGGAGAAGTATTTTGCGGACACTGCAGAAGTTTTTTGGGGGGGAACTGTTAGATCAAAGCCAGCTTAATATTAAGATGTTGAGTGTTTATCTTTTAGATGCATTTTTATGTGAAAAGGAAATTAAAACAATACTGAAATGTCATTAATATCTCTGTGTTTGTTTTTCTGTTGGTCATAAATAATTCTTTACTTATTTATTTATTTATTAATTTGCATATTATGTGATATTATAACACATTTAAGAAAATACAAACTTAAAAAAAATACATTATATATATATATTTTTATCATTCCTATAAAAGCTAAAAAGGGTTTGTGATTGTAACAGAAAAATCCAGGATTGTCACATCACTGTGTCTCTATTAGCCATTTCAGACCCTTCAAAGGTAATTCTGTTAATCACACTGACTTACTGTCCTCCCTCAAACGTTGAGTGAGCTGTTGGCATGGGAAGTGAAAGCCTCAGGTACGTGAACACACAGGAAAAGTGCTGAAAATGTACTTCAAAGTCAATTGCTTTGGAGCAAGTGAATTGATTTATTTGACTTAAGATATACTTTTTTTTGTGTGTGTTTCATTGTGGATGAAAATTTCATACACCAATTTAGAGGTGGTGAAATATAAATGATTTCTTTAAAGTTTCATCATAAATCAGTCTGTCGGTATATGTGAGCAGACACTGATTGCTCCTTGATGTCTCCTGAGCCTGATCTCTTGTCTCCTGGTGTCTGTAGGAGGTGGCTGCAGCAGCGCCTGTTTTTCTCCCCCCGCTGGGGAGGCAACATATTTCTGCAGCTTCATGGCTCAAATGTAATGTAAAACTCTATTTTGCAACACCAACAGGCGTTGAGAGATATGGAAAAAGTCAACGTGTATCAAGATAAAAAAAAGAAGGGGGAAAAAACGGGAACTGACACCTTGACGCTCTCAAAAACACCGCGTGCGCATGAGAGCGCGTGAGCCGCCACGTTAACGCTGCAGCATCGGTAGCCTCGATATAAACGCTGTCAGACTTTTTATTGCAGTGGCGCGCACACACACACACACACACACACACACACACACACACACACACACACACACACACACACACACACACACACACACACACACACACACACACACACACACACACACACACACACACACACACACACACACACACACACACACACGCTGTGGCCACATACAGAGACATACATGTGACGCTCATAATTAGAAGAAGATCATGCATAATAAGCTCCAGTGAAACGTGCAATTTAATGCTTTACCATTAGCCGTGTAGTCTATATTATTAACACATTAAAGGTGATGAAGGGGTCAAGCACTGCTCCATAAGTGCTACAAGATGTCACACCTTCTCGTGCGTGTGGGGAGAGCGAGAGTGAGGTGTGTTTTGAAAATTACAGCCACACAGAAGGAGAAAACAAGTGTTATTGTTTCCATAAGATAACCTCCAAGAGACCTACATGATAACAATAATCTCACCCTAAAGACGTGACCGTATTAAATTACCAGATTAAACACCTCGTTTATTACAACAAGATGAAGCGTTTTAATCGTGTAAGAGATGATGTGGCTTAATTAGAGAAGAGATATGATAATAGCCTGCTATGACAAGTAAATATATTTCCAATAAAATGGTGCTAATTATTTGGTTAAATCGCCTTTTATCGTCACTCGTTGCGTAACTGCAGTGGGTCTTTTGCGTGTGAGACAACACGCATCAAACGATATAAAATTATACAAAACACGGATTTTTTTTCATGTTTAACGTTTTTTTGTTAATCTTTTTTTTTTTCCAAGTTTAATCAAATTTTCATTGGAACAAAGAAAAAAATGTTTGACGCTCAAGTATAACCTTTGCTATTAATTAGGCTAAATTTAGAAATAAGTATACAGTTTGAGCATATGACAATCATAATAAGATGAGCTTTTTTATTTCTTATTTTAATTCTAGGTCTTATGTTAAATAAATGCAAATATACCGGGAGGCTGATTTTTTTGTATTTACGATAACAATTTGTATATGGACTTTCACAGACGTAGTAGAGCTGTCCATGGTATGCAATTCTTTTTTTTAAATGGACTATATTTCGAAAATAATTTTGAACCTGTTTACAATATTTAAGATGCAGTATTTTAAAACACACAGAAATGATGAACACAGAAATTCAAACCGATAAATAGACGTTTTAAAAAAAGGGATAAGCTTAATAAGACGCACTGGCTGTAACAAGGTGTTGGTGGTAAAAAGTAGAGTCATTTGAAATAAATGCCTTGTCGCACACTGCCCATGCGCAAAGTCCCCAGCGGCGGCGGCGGTGGTGGTGGGGCTAATGAAGAATAATAAATCATGAAAGGGTTTTTCAGGTACAGCTGGAAAGAGTGTGTGTATGCGAGAGGGTGAGAGACTCAGAGGGAGTTGTAGATAGAGAGAGAGGGTGTGTGTGTGAGAGAGAGAGAGGGGGGGAGGGAGAGGGAGAGGGAGAGAGAGAGAGAGAGAGAGAGAGAGAGAGGCGGAGAGAGACTCAGTCTGCCCTTCGCCTCAGAGCAGAGGCAGTTCGGGTCCCCGCAGCATTGAACGTAGTCGAGGAGGTACAGTACAGAGACTGTCACCGCCATTATTGCTCACTTACGCTCATTTCAAGACGGAAACTTTCACCAAAAAAAGAAACAAACAGGTCAACGAAAGCGGCAACAGTTTGAAACTTGAAGTCTTTTTGGAAATCCTAAGAGACGAGAAGAAACTTTTAATTTTTTTTTTTTTCTGGCGTCGTTTTTGAGGAGTTGCGCAAAAAAAAAAATATCCAAGGCAAAAATATTGTTAAAAAAAAAAACAGGTTCGAGACGGTTGAAGGAGGAGAAAAAGAGAACGAAAGGTTAATATTTCCGCGCCACAAGTCCAACAAGGGAAAAAGGGTACCTGCTGCGTGCAGTTGCATGGCTAATCTCATCGGCCAAAAAGACCTCCGCTAGTTATAATAAATAGATGTGATAACTTCAGTGTTGGACCATCTTCAGCCCTACACTTTTACTCGACAGTGACTTGAGATTCCTGCGAAGCAATTGGGCTTCAACTCCGCACCGAGGAGGCGGAGTCTTAAGTTATTAAAAGGAACTTGCTGAGGCTCGGACGCCCGCAAATATGATGATGATGTCTCTGAACAGCAAGCAGGCTTTTGCCATGGCCCACTCAAGCTTGCCCGAACCCAAGTACTCTTTGCATTCCTCCTCGTCCTCCACCTTGACTTCCAATGCACCCTCGTCGTGCTCGTCCTCCCGACACAGCAGCACCATCATCAGCAGCAGCGGCAGCAGCTCGGAGGCGATGCGCAGAGCCTGTCTCCCAAACCCACCGGTACGTATTCTGCATAATCACTGCTTAAAGGCACATTTTGACAGCCCACTTTTTTTGCTTGATGTTTTTTTCATGTCTGCACAGCAAATCACCCAACACCTTTTTTTTTTTCCTCTGCTCAACTTATGTATTCAGCCGGCTTTGCCTCTCGTATTAATTTTTATGACCTGGGATGTTGCATGTGTCTTGTTTTGTGTGCTCCCCTTTTTTAGGATTTCTTTTTTTTTCTCATTCTGGAAATGTTTTAAACCGAGGAGTGGAGGGAGAATTCCCTGCTGACAGTTATGTGTGCATTCTATTTGCAATTGCAGAGCAATATATTCGGAGGCTTGGATGAGAGTCTGTTGGCCCGAGCTGAAGCTCTCGCGGCGGTGGATATAGTCTCGCAGACCAAGAGCCACCACCACCCTCCACATCACAGCCCCTTCAAGCCGGACGCCACCTACCACACCATGAACACTCTGCCCTGCACCTCGTCGTCCTCCTCCTCGGTGCCTATTTCTCATCCGTCCGCCCTGTCTGGCCACCACCATCACCACCACCATCACCACCACCACCAGCCCCACCAGGCGCTGGAGGGGGACCTGCTGGACCACATCACCCCAGGACTGGCGCTGGGAGCCATGGCTGGGCCGGATGGCTCGGTGGTTTCCACGCCTGCGCACCCTGCCCACATGGCGGGCATGAACCACATGCACCAGGCTATCAACATGGCACATGTCCACGGGCTACCATCGCACATGGGCATGAGCGACGTGGACGCTGATCCCAGGGACTTGGAAGCGTTCGCGGAACGATTTAAACAGAGACGGATCAAACTCGGGGTTACCCAGGCGGATGTAGGGTCAGCTTTAGCCAGCCTGAAGATACCTGGGGTGGGCTCCCTCAGCCAGAGCACCATCTGCCGATTCGAATCTCTCACGCTTTCTCACAACAACATGATCGCTTTGAAGCCTATCCTGCAAGCATGGCTGGAGGAAGCGGAGAAATCACACAGGGAGAAACTTAACAAACCCGAGTTGTTCAACGGCGCAGAGAAGAAGCGAAAGCGCACGTCGATAGCCGCGCCGGAGAAGAGATCACTGGAGGCCTATTTCGCCATCCAGCCGCGTCCCTCCTCGGAGAAAATCGCAGCGATCGCAGAGAAACTGGACCTGAAAAAGAACGTAGTGCGGGTCTGGTTTTGCAACCAGCGACAGAAACAGAAACGGATGAAATACTCTGCATGCGTCTAAGAATCGCTTTAAACCAACACCCACTTAAAGACTTGGGAACTGCTTAAAGACGATTTGTACCATATGTCCTATCACACCTTTTTTTCAATCGTCGATGACTTTGTGCTTTGAACTTCGAAAAATTCATAAAATTGAACTAATGACTGAAAAAAATAACCCCAGTCACGTCTTTTACTCGCTGAGAGGGGATACATGGAGTCAAGTTGAAGCATCGTTTGAAGAGCAAGTAAGAACACTGTTTCCACACTTACTATGCTTCACCTTTTTACTGACTTACAGGACTCTGCTTTCATTTTTACTTACAATTCATTTCAAATGAGGCCAACTTCATTTTTGCGTAGGCAGCAACACCCCCCACCCCCCCAATGAAAATGGTTCTTTTTCACACAGCGGGGCTATAGTTGAACTCAAAGCACTTGGTTTGGTGACTCTCTTTGGTGTTTATATTTTGTGGCTTATAGGATAAGCTACAATTTTCCCTCCGAGTTCGTGACGATGCAGTCTGACGTTTATTCAGGGTCCACGAGGGGGGTTTAAAGGGACAACATCCAAGCTAATATTAAATTACTGCCAAAAAAAGCCCTTTGTAAATGAATAATTTGTCACACACTTCATTTGTGTCTAAATGTGTAATTAATGCCACTTATTTTGTTACCATGTTTAAACAAAGTCAGGGATCTATTTTTAAGATAGGCTACCCAGATTGGGGCTAAGGTATAGGGTTTGTTTGTTTTTCTTATCGTTATTATTATGATAATTATTATTATGAATCCCCATTATGTTGAGATAAAGACATAGTGCGTCACTTGTAAGGATTTCTAAGATTTTCGCTATTAAAAAAATATGATTTCTCGCCGGCTGCAATAAGTTTACACTCCAGCGTGGGCCGGTGTCTTATGAACTATTTATTGAGTGAGGTCATGTTTACTTCATTATATATTTATTGGGATTCCCCCTCCCTCCTCGTTTTGCCTGAGAAAATCAAATTCTGACAGCAAGTAAAGCGTGTTGTTCTGCTTTTAAAAGGGAAACGACTGTGAAATTTTACAGTCACAAATTTTAGTTTGGAACATTTGAGATGGTACAATCGAGATATATATGAGATAGTATTCTCTTTTTTAAAATTATTTTGTGTACGTTTTCTGCTATTTATTTGTATAAATATACGCGTATCATTATGAAGTCGTTGCTTGTTAAAAAAAAATCACCTTGTTTAAGTAAAATGTTTTTTCTTGAAGAGAAAAGAAAACAGCTTCATGGAAGTATACGTGTACAATGTAAATATTTCATTGGAACCAGTCGATGCACATAAATATATCCGTACAGGTTTTTGCTGTATTGCTGTTTTAGCTGAGGTAAACTTATTTCTGTAATGTATGTTGCTTTTTTTGGTTCCCTGGTTAAATTATTCTATTAATTTATGACATCCATGTAATTTTAATTTATTTAATTATTGAACTGCAATATGTGTTTCATTAAAGAACAAACTTTAACATTTAATCCGACGTTTTTTTCTAAACTGTGTAATGTGTATCATCCAGACATATTAATATTCTTTTATTTATTCATCTGTTTATTTATTAATGAGGAGGATGGGAACGGTTTAGCTGTGGGCTGCACTGCTTTAAACAGATGTGTTGTGGATACAGTTGAAGACCAATACCGCCATTTTTTTTCTCCAAATGTAGACAGCGTGACATTGTGGCTGTAAAAAGGTGTTAGATTTGATTTTAGGAGGCACTGCCTTTGTGCCCATTAGCAAGACACAAACACTACCCCCACCAAAACTCCCTAACCTTTTCTACAAATGCCCGAGTAATGTAAGAGATGAATAACCAAAATAATCAATTGCAAGTAGAATATCTTTTTTTTTCTTTTTAATTCAACACCTTTCTCCCCGGGCCTCCTCATAAAGCAGGCCACACAGGAGAAACCCTCTTCGTCTTCTATCCCACCAATGTTAAAGACAGACTGGCTCCTCCACCGCCTTGCTGCCAGCTTATGCAGCTCACTGTGGCCTTACCTGAGAGCAAATGCTAATATTCTATTAGAGTCTAATCAGGAGGTCTATGGAGAGCCGGATGGGTCCCTGGAGCGCAGACTTGCCAGATGTCAGCCCGCCAGAAAAACAGCTCGCCTGCCAACGTGCCCGTCTCTATTTAAATACACACTCCAACGTGCATGCGGGCATACCGGCTCAGGCTTTGATGCAAAACCTTAGCTAAGAAGCTAGATATGAGGAGGAGGGTAGGAAAAAATATGGGAGTATTTTGAGTGTCATGTTCGGAGCAGAGTTGATGTTTGTGGGCTTCAGGGCTGACTGGCTGGCTGGCTGGCTGAGCGCTGAGTTAGCGTTTCAGCACCATGGACAGATACCTGAGAGGCTGCACGAGCCAAGCATTAGCATTTCTTAAAGCTGTCCTCCACCTTTACACTGATCATTTACAGCACCTGGAATGCATTTGCATGGGATTATGTTTGGATATTGAAAAATAGTTGTATGATGAAAAATTATTACACAAAGAATTTCAGGTAATATACTTCATACAATACTGAAAATAACGTAAAATAATATATATTGATTTAAAAAAAAAAAATAGTATAATTTCTTTTAATTTTTATCTCAAAATCTGACAAATTTTACGTATGCCTTCAGTGTGTCTTGAAAAAGTTTTACATGAGGAGATAAATAGCCTGAGACCAAGCAATATTTTAAATGTATTTTATTTTAATAAATATTTAACTGATTCAATGTCACTTAAAAGTTCTTCGATATTTATCCTCTACCTTCAAACTACGATAAAATGTCTTCAAATTGTTAAGCAACCCTCCATGACACTGCTCCATAAAGCAAACAGCGCTGTCCTCGTGACAAATGAAGAGTATCAAAACGAGCGTTATTAATGAGACAGCGATGATGGTTCATCAATTAAAAGATGCTCCTGGTGAGTGCTTCTAATTTCCCCTAAATGAGCCATTCACTTAATACGTTAATAAGAGCGAATTATTAAATTACACATCGAATTATGAAAAGCAGATAATTATGAAGAGCGAGTTAAGCAGTCATTAGCCATCCCTGTTAATTACCGCTGGTCAGGGAGGGCTGCGCGTGAGGGTCTCATCGGGAATTGAAATTAACTTTATGCAGCTTGACAAGCGCGAGCCCTGCACACACAGACAGAGAGGGAGACAGACAGAAAATGAGACAGACGGAAAATGAGACAGACGGACAGGCTCTCTACCAGACTGCTGCTGCTGCTGCTTTATTTCACATATTTGGCTAAAATCGATCTGGATTCTTTGATAGCGAATCAATGTGGCCCAACACTATAAACATACACACACACACACATACACACAAAACACACACACACACACACACACACACACACACACACACACACACACACACACACACACACACACACACACACACACAAGCAAAAAGGCCTCAGCAGCACAATGAAAAAAATCGAAGGTCCCTTTTTTTTTATATAATAAATATGTGAAGTAAACAGTTTACCTTGAAGCCACAGACACACGTGCTCACGTCATGCTCTATACATTGAAGCGTCCATATATGACAAGAGGCTTTCTTCCAAACGAAAGGGGCAGCGCTGTTTCCTTTTGTTATAATTACGCCCTCTGTTTTATTTTTCTCACTCCCCTGAACATTTCCCCCTCTTTCACAGGGATGCTGATGAAATTTTAATGAGGCCAGGGACTGTCGGAGCTCCGCCTGGGGACCCGAGAGTAGAATATTTTAACTGTACATTTACGCCAAGTGTCTGCCTTCAAAGACGCGACTGCTCTGAATTAGACGAGCCATAAAGCGAGCGCGCGACACACCATATAACCCTTTATTTATCATCTGTTGGGCTCTATCTGCACCGCCAAAAATACTGTGCAACAACCAGTCACATCACATGGCTGCTGCTTTGATGTTAAGCGGCAATCGCTATTTGATATTGTCGCCAATCAGTTGTTGTTGTTGCAATATTAATCAGCCATCAATAGTCATTAGTTTGTTAAGTGTTTTCCAAAAACTAATCGATGGGGCAGCAGTGGAGAAGGATGTCGGTGGGATACTTTTTGATACAGGATGGCATTCAAAGGAGGGGAAGCCACACTGGATCGGCCAATGAAATAGCTCCATCCCTCTCTCCCTTTCTTTCTCAGCGCACTCTAATATAATCGTACGCGCAAACTCGTAGTAGCCACGCGCACATCAATAAACAGTCGAGTTGACGCCAGGGGGGGTCTGCATATTATAAGTTAAGTTCAAATACTGAAACCGTTTTTTTAAACAATGTTTTAACATTTTTTATTTAAGCCAATTTAAGACCGGATATGAAAACATCACAAACAAACGATAACGAAATTACCGAGATGACACTGAACTTTTGAAAGGAAAAAAAATAAAATATTCAAAGGAAAAGGCCTTAATTTTAAAATGTAGCGTAAGAAATCAAGATGCGCTGAAAACATTTGGTACTGTCCAGACATGCGTAGACGAGAACTCGTGCCAAATTAAAAATTTATGAGAAGGATGTATTCTGAGTTTTGCTTTGATTTTGAGTGCTTTGAACGTCAAATATTTTTTTTTAAATTAAAAAATTAAAATTAAAAAAAGACTTTCAAGTGCCATTTGAGGTGTTAAATACTGAGATTTTAAGAAGTGAAGACATTTAAAAATTTGTATCAAAGAATCTTTAAAATAATTTGAATTTCTTGAAAAAAATGAAACAGTCTCACTTGAATTATAAACTATTGGAAATGCTCCCAGCCTCCATGTGTAAAATAGCTCAGGGGCGTGATTAAATGTGGGTGATGAGAGGCCACAGTCACCCCTGACATGTGGCCAAAACCTAAATAATGATTTCTGATGCATAACCAACTTTCTATATCTCCCCCAGTGATTTATGTTTATTTTTACATATTTGTTATTAATCAAAACGTATATTTTTTGTTTAATTTCTATAGACTTTAACATTATAATTATTGCTTTTGTAGATATTTGATTTTTGCCTTACAGTTGATGTCCTTGTGTGAATACCTGGAATGTATTCTTCAACATGAATCAATATGAATATTCAAATGCTTTAGCTTGAGGCAGATAGCGTCTACACTCAGCTATACTGTTGCAGTATCTCAAACATGGCGAGGATCTTTCAGAATGTATCAATGCATGTGTGTTTGGTGAATTTATCAACTTAGACACCAGTAAGGTGTATCAGTAAATATAATATAGTGTATATGTAATAATGAAAGTCCAGTCTAGGGAAGTTATCCAATAATGGAACAGAACACATTGAGTCACCAAAAATATTATTAATGCTTTGCAATACTTTTATTTACAGCTAGGGGAGTATGATCAAAAGCTGTCACAAAATAAAATAACCTCATTGAACGGTTACACTGGTGTGTCCATGTAGGCAAGAGGAAAAAAGTATTTCAAGGATAACTGACTGCCTGTGAAAATAAAGATTTAAAGCGGATTAGATCTCCACATTTGTCACATGAATGAACAAGACGGTCGGTGGAGTTCACAGAAGTGACCAACATCTTTGTATAATTAATTTTTAATCTTAACTTTTTGCTCTTTCTACACTTTATGGGAGGGATTTTAAGGTCATTATTCAGAAAGGCTAAGATAGTAAGATCTCTATATACAAATGAGGGTAGATTTCTTTCCACAACAGTGCATCACAAAACACAGATATCGTCCAGTTTGTCGCCTTAAGACTGATCAGTACACAGCAGGGACAGCAGGATAATCTTCAGATGAATACTTCAACAGATTTTGTTTTACAAATTACTTTTGATCTCCCTTCGTGAATTGGTTGCTACAAAAATGATTAAAAACCTACTGCATGTTTGTATATTATTTGTTTGAACATTTATGTAGCCTATACAAACTGCTGTCTTAACATTTTACATTAAAAATAAAGAAAATAAATAAATACTGAAGGAGCTGACTCTCATTGGATTAAATGTCCAACTAAAAGTGTCACATTGATAGTACAATAACTATGTTTATTCACAAAAACTGTATATTTAATCTTAATCTATACGAGTGGGTCTGATCAGTATATTCTTTCAGGGAATACAGACCAGGACCTTCAACATTAGATTGGCAGATCTTAATCTGTGGATTACTCATAACGTGTGTGAATACACAAGCTATTAACTAAATGTCCTCATCATTTAATTCAGTGTTCTCAGTTATATGTTATGACCTAATGTGTAAATTGATGGCATCAAAGTGCCTTCAGTCATCAAATATTAACAACAGGGGGAGGATATACACTTTTATGAACCGCCAGGTCTCCCTACATGTGCTGCCTTTTCACCCGATCTTAATTTTTTTGCAGACGTAGAGGTTTAAACTCACTCGTTTTCAGAGGCTGTTTTGGTGTTCCGAATGAGTAAGCTGTAGACCTGGTAGAGATTGGACCTTAATGAGAAGGTGGTAGATCTGTCTGCTGGATGTGTGTTCATTGGGCTTTGACAGCCGGGCTCTGTTGCAGATCTATTAATCATACCCACAAGGAGTGCTGGTCTCTCTCTCTCTCTCTCTCCCTCTCTCAGTCTCTCACTCACTCCCTCAGTTTTCAGTTTATACAGAACAGAATCATTTACATAAAGTCCTTAAGGCAAATAACTGTTGGGGGCTCTAATTTATATCTGATCGAAAATTAGCCGTCATTATGCGCGCCATTAGCTGCGTCTTTAATGTGCTTCTAAGCACCATTTGTCAAGCAGCTTGTTAATATCCTTCAAGTCTTTAAAGTTGAGAGCTCATTAAAGACTGCTGGGCCTGCTCTTGATGCCATTTCATAAAATTCAGAGGGAGGGGACTGAACATTTTAAAGTTTTTAGCATTGATATTGTCCAAAATATGAGTAGAGAATGGGCTGCTTGTGCATTGTGCTTACTTTTTTTAAAGACTAAAATAAGGAATACACAGTTTGCATGGGGAACATGTTTTTGTTAGATATACACTTTAAATAAATATAGGCAAAACTATCACTTTGCTAAAGTCTAATTAAAGATTTACCTACAATATGATCCCACCAACAGAAACATCTAGTAAACTGCTTTTTTTGTGAATTTTTCTTTTGGCCGTGTGAAACCTTGAACTGAAAGCAAATTGTTTTTGGAATGCACACATCTGATAGGTAAACGGAGCCCTTGATGTAAACCCTGTATGCTGAAAAGCCATCCCATATCTTTGCTTTACCCACGGCCCAATCTTTTCCTATGGGTAATGGGAGTTATGCTGCTTTATTATTGGTTAGAACTCCAGTGTCCTTAGTCTTTTTCCCCCTCCTGCAGTATAACAGATTCCTCCAGGCTAAAGCAATAAAGAGAGTAATTAGAATGCTAAAGACAGATGTAAATAAAGGGAATGAGACAGTGGTGAGGGATGAGGCGTCGAGGTCACACACTCTCATCAAAAACCCAGTTGGTAGCAAATGACACAACGTTCAGTGCCAGAGGCCCGGGGCTACGACTGCAAACCAGAGGACATAATGGACTAAATTATGGCCTCAATGGCTATGCATTGCAAAGCACCAATAAGGACACACACACACACACACACACACACACACACACAGACACACAATATCAAACCCCAAACACAGATCTACTGTATGGTCGGATTATATCTATCCAAAGAATTACGTAATGTATGCACATTATACAGCATACCATATCAAAACAACATGCTGATATCAAGCAGTGTGATTCAGTCTTCATTCCCCCCCCCCCCCCCCACCCCCCATCCCCATTAAGGTTGTGGACTCTAATTTTTTAATTTTCTGACCAGGAAAATTATAAGACTATTTTTCATATATATATATATATATTTAAATTATATATTATATAAATTATATATATTTAAATTATGGCATAGTCTGCAGATTTCTGATGTACATAAAGCTACAAAGATGACCTTTTATTTGGTGTTGATTTTGGCGACCCCTGTGGACAATGTATAAGACACACTTTTAGCTGCGTCTTATACACCGGTGCAACCAATACACCAGTATAAAATACTGAAACACGTGCCCTCATTACAGCGGGGCAGCAGCCACTATCTCTGCGACCTGATACGATTAAAAACCCATCCCCATTCATTGTGTATTGAAAGCTGAGTGCACGCTGTGCTGGGAAAGACGGCGACACAGACCAGTCTGGCTGCGCGACTTTTTCCACATCTTTTCTTCCTCACGAGGTCATAATCATGTATTTACAGAAAACAGTGGTATATTTTTTCCGTAAATAAACATTGTGGAGTTCTTTTTTGATTGAAAGAGTCCTATATTAAAGTTAAAGAGTGACCAGAGGAGTCAGGCATCGCGACTCGCAAGCTAGGAGTCTCACAACTTTCCCTGCAGGCTGAGAGCTCAACTACCGTATTGTAGCTAGTAGGAGTGCAAACTCCCGAACGTGAAAAAAGACGGGACTTTAAGAGCGACACGTTGTAGACATCGCTGAACACAATATAAATCATCACGCAGGAAAACAGTTTAAACTTTTCTCTCTCTAAGAGACCTTCAAAACAGGGTGCATCTCATATACCGGTGCGACTTATATTCCGGATTTTACGGTATCTCTGCCGTTTTTGTCCTGTACTTATGTATAGTAGGGTTTTTTTCTGACCTACAATCTCATCCTGTTTTATTTTAAATGTCTAATGTATCACTCACTGTGAAACCTTTCCGCAGAAAATTGTAAATGAAGACAGTTATTGATATGCTGTTAATATCATTTGACGTAGTAGAGCCTTTGGCAGCGGTTGCAGGGATTCAAACAACATAGAAGTGGACCGTTTTGCTGCTGATGGTCATGTTTGCTGTTGTAGGTCATGTAGCGGCGCCAATACTAATTTCAGTCTTTTTCTTATCCTTCTAAAATAAATCCTCACAGGAGCCTCAATTTGTGTATTTATTTATTCAATCATAACATAACAAACTTAGGAACATAAAATGGGTAAAATATCATTCTTATTTGATCATATTGGTAGAATAAGTGAAGATATGTGTGTGCAGGCAGACCCCAGCTAACATCCTCCCTAAACTCTATACACTTGAGATTACACACATGAAGAGGGGGTAGGGCTAATTCAAATATTTGCATTATTGAAAATACATCAACTACTAGAATGCCATTGTATTTAACAACATAAGACATTAATAAATTAGCCAAATTCTTAGTGACAGTATAAATCATCATTTATGCTGGGCGTCAAGGGGCTTTCTTTGAGTTCCAGACACAAGGAAGAGGTCAGCAAAGCAGCAAAGGTATTGATATTCCAACTATTAATTGTTAGTAAATCCGGCATACTATCTACCTGCCTATCTGCCTACCAACCTACCGAGTCACTTGTAGGAGTTGATCATCAGAATAAACTGTTCTGTTGTTCCTCTAGAATTAAGGGGTGATTCTATAATGGCAGAATCTTGTATCATGTGTTATATTTTGGACATTATAAGACATGAAAGATTGAGATAAGGACGTTCACATTATACCGTAGATTTTCCAAGAAGGTCCTGTATTGGTGTGAACTCCACATAGTTAAAAAGTACAGAAACTGAACCTTTAGAGGACAAAACTCACATCCACTCAGTGCCACATTAAACTGTTCTACACAGTTGGGACCCGGTGTTGTTAATGAGCCCCCTCTATACGTTTCCTCAGCTTCACATACTCAGTGCTTTATATCTGTTCATCTCTCTTTTATGTCCCTCAGTTTGTGAGAGACATAAATCCCTACATTATCCACTACACATTATGCAAAGAAGCATACTCTACATGGAAGTAGTGTAGTGTGGAATATGAATGTTATAGATGTTTTTTTTTTCTCTCTTGTTGTATTTATTTGTATTAGTCCTTTATGAGCTAATTAAAACCCAATTGTAGACTTGTGTAGTCGTAAATTAAAAGTTGTAAATGCAATATGTAGAGAGAAGTGGATGAGAAGAACAAGATCTTCAAATTGGAATTATGGCACAGATCATTTTATCAGTATATTGATGTATGTTGTGGCATGTTTTTGAGTCTTCTGCAAATTAGATTGAGAAACCTTTTAGAGATAGACTAACCTCAAAGGAGTGTATGACTTTGAGTATTACACACCTTACAAATAAAGGTATTTTACCAAATTTGAGAAAACATTTTAAAAACATACAATATTGCCTTTAAAGGGTCTTTCTCATTGGCTCCCCTCAGCTAGTGATAATAAAGAAGAGGCTTCTAGATAAATGGCACAGAAAGATCTCTGACTATAACACTATTAAACAAAATATAGTCTCTAATCAACCAACATGTATAACAACTTATATCTTAAAATGTCATGAATTCAAGTTAATAAGGTATTTCTGTAAAGTTATAGCTCCAGCATAACGTTTTAGCTCCAGGTACAGTATCTGCAGTGAAGCTCCATTAACTCTGCTGATAAGTGTTCTCACATGTTCTTGAAGAAGCCAGGCGGAAGGTCTATAGAAATTATTTACATGATGACAAACTGTACCGTGGTCTCATGTGTTTGTTGTAAACCATCACTGGAGTTTTTACACCGGGAAGTTTCTCTCCTTTTGGTAAAGCTGACGAGCCAGGGAGCTAGTGCTGGGGGGATACCTGTGATCTCAGTGGCTGTGCTGTGAATTTTAGCATTCAAACCGAGTTTCTGACCTCTAGTCCTAGAAGTTGTTGGCTTAATATGAGTAAAATATATCCAAACTTTATACCCTTTGTTGTTAGCATCCTCCATGCTATGTTGGCTTCGCCTAGCAATATGCACAGGCCTACCAGCGCACAGCTGACAGTGATGTAAGACACCACTGTGCTTCTGTAAACACAGAATAGCAGAGAATTAAGGATCAGTTCCATGAATTGTCCATTTATCTCCAATAGCTGAGCTAGCTTTTAGAGCCAGGATATACAAGATATCTGATAGCAGGTTCGGATCGGTGCATCCCTACCTACATGGAGACAGAGCTGTCTGTGAGGTGGCTCATCTACGGTGTTGCTTAAAGGAAAAAAATAGCAGGGGAATTTGAAAAAATCGCATAGCGATTAACGTGTTCTTGCTGACAGCCCTAATTTAAAAGTTTTCTTTAAGGTGTAAAAATACAGATAAGAAAATGAATACCATATATGTAAATGTTTGAATTTACCACAAAATAGTGTATGAATATTAACAAATACAACAATTGCAGAGCAGTGACATAATCTAAATAATTCATATGTAAATCTTAACATTACACTGTCTCTTACCCACTCATGTTTTACAGAAAACCTCCAATCTTTTCCACTGTCAAATTTATGACTTTGCCGTATCATTTGTGTGTACTAAAACTGTAATTGCAAGATTTCTGACAGCACTGAAGGCAGCCTTTAATGGCCTTTTCACTGGTACTGATTGCAGGCTGTCAATCATGCTGGAAATGAGCCATCAGACAAATTTAAGACAGATATTTCAATGTAGGGATTGCTTCAAAAGTAAAAGAAACAGACGTCATTCAAAAATGGACTAAGATAGAGATTCCTACACTTAATGAAACATTTCTTGTAATCTTTCTGAATTTATTTTAAATTTTAACCATGACAATAAAAGACAATAAGACAATATACCCAAATATCTTTTGACCATCAAGTTTGTAGGCATTATGTTATCAAGAGATGTGTAGCCTTTTTATTGCTGATGACAAAAGTTATATGATCTTGTGATGCAAATACTTCAGTGGAAGTAATGTCTGTGCAGGTTGGTGCCATCCTTTATATTAGATTATACTGTGCTGTTGAAATGTGTGCTTCTGAGGTGCCTTTGCGAAAGGTTGATTACACTGGATATATTTCACCTGCCGCTCTGGGCTATTATTGCTTGAGATACCGACTATAGTAAGAACCCTGATGGAGCGATCCTAAATGGTCATCGTCCCTGGTAAAACCATATAAAATGATTCAATGCGAGCATAAAGAAATGTTAATGATCGTCAAAGACCTTTGTGTTGGATGGCTTTCCTTCCAGTTACTCTCTCTTTCTCATTCTCTGCTGTCCTTTTTATTTCTTTCTCTCTCTGAGAGCAATGAAAGAGTGAGCATGTGCAGATTTCGCAAATCCCTGAGACCATTTGAGGAAAATAAAACCATTTTATTGACAAAATGAATAAAAATCCAACCCCCAAAAAATAACCCTGCTGAAACCCCCAAAAGATATCCCATAAGCATGCTACTCTAAACTGCTAATATTGACAGTGAGCTGTGCTGGGGAGATGCCTGTGTATCTCTGTGGCTGTGCTGTGAAATGTGGCACTCAGACATAGTTTCTGACCTCTATATAGCAGTGTGAAAGGACCTCAACAGCTGTAAACAACACTGCAATCAGTGTCCCATCTGCTCCCATGTCCCACTTGTGTAGATGCCTTTTTGCCATTTCTTTCACCCTCTGCCAAGTGGCTGCCTCAGGACATCTAACCCAGAGAAAAGAGCTGATTTACCCAAGGAGGAAAGAAGCAAACTAGATTTCTGAGTGGGTTTGCTGACAGGGAAACTTGGTTGTGGCAGAATTTAACCAAGTTAGAATAAGTATATTATGCATAATAAGCCCCTTCACAAAAATAACAGGTCATCAAAATGTGGTAAATCCTATTTTTTGGGATAAATTCAAATTTCTTGGGATAAATTCCTGGGGAAATATGTGATCTCTGAGACTAACAGTAAAACCTGAAGTGATTTGCTCAAGCAGTTAAAGCCTTGCCCACACTGTATGCAAACAGATGTTGATTATGTGACCGACCCCACAAATATGACAAATAATGATGGATTTAACAGATTTTATCTTATAGTGTATGGAGAGCAAGACTATGACCAAAACAGCCTCCCACAAACTAACAGCTTCCATTCAAAAACAATCAGACTCCTGACTCTCAAAACCGGAAACATCACAAAATCTCTTGTGGTAAAAAACAATCACAAGTGAACAAATATAGCGGTGGATTGGCAGGATGAATCTGTGATAGGACAAACACTATGGATGATGTAGTGGAGACGACACTAACATGGGCTGTATATGTAGCATTAGCTAGGGTTGAGTAAAATTTATTTTACTTTGGTTTTTGTGCGTCGTTACTATGTTTTTTTTGCTTCCCAATTGGAAATCATTTATTTTCCACGTGTCAATCCACAGACAGCTTTGCTGTCCTCAGGGTTCCCCACACACAACATGAAATATTGAACATGTCAAAGAGTATAAGATGCGACTTTCAGAATAGATGTCCAGTAGATGTCGCACTACTACTACTACTGATGTCCTCAAACTTATATTACTTAGAATATATTTGATATGCTATATTAATGTTTAAAATGTTGCATATTGTGTCTTAAATATTTTAAATCTGTGCATTAATGATGTTTTTCCAAAAAGATGGGATCACTCTTAGCATACCTAACAGGACAGTAAAATTGGGCATGATAATCTATGGAACCATCAAAAAAATCAGGAGATTCTTTACTTTTGTGGGAAGGGGGAATCGGACAGAATCCGCCTGATTATCTTGTAGTGTGCACCCAGCTCAAGTGGTTCTTACATGTTGATTTAACCACTATTTACCCCTGTTACGGGTAATGATGCTTCACAAGGATTAGATGAAGTGGTTTCCTGAGCTTCATCCACTTCAAAAGTAAGTGGTGTGACCTCTTCTTTGTGTAGAGCCCACTCAGAGGATCTATTTACGCAAAATGATACTTACCATTGTCAAGTGAGTTTAGAATGGCTGTAATTGGGTGTGTTTGTGTATTGAGGAATATTGAAAAAGTTGAAAACATCAAAGTCATATTAAAAAATAAAGGTGGCTGTTGAACCATCTGGACCTGGGGACTATTGGTAGAAGAGAATAGGCTTGCCAGAGTTTTATCAATGTTGAAGGTTTGTAAAAAAATCATATTTCTGGCTTGAGGTAAGTTTTTTAGAGAGACAGTCTTTAGAAAATCATCAGCTTCTTCTGGTGATCAGTAACCTTCTAGGGTGTTAAAATAATGCTATTGAGCAAACTCCTGCTAATTCATCACATCCATGCACATTTTTCTCAACCTTGCAAATTTGGCCCATTACCACAACTTTTATGAAAACTTGACAAATCAAACTATTTTCCCAGATATGCAATGTGCTGTACAAAAACAGTGTAACTCCCATTGAAACTTCTTTAAAAGCAGGCCACACCAAAGGCCAGGAAAATCCTGGAGCAACTGAGCAATGGTCATTAGTGTAAACCTTTACCAAAGCTCCTATCTGTATGTTTTTTTTATGGAAGGGTACTTGTTGAGGTTATGTCTTGTGTTTAAGAAATCTCTGATATCTGATGGGGTCTAGAGGGCCAGATGTATGAGGAAAATGTTCCATGGGTGTTTTTTATTTTCTCATTTGTGCGAGTTGCAATTATTTTTTAAGCTTATCACTACTTTATTCCCGATACTCTAGATTCCTGATTCCTAAGAAGTGCATGCAGGAATCCAAGAGTGCTGTTGGTTTCCAGAAAAGGATAAATTTACCTGTTCAAACTTAATTATAAATTCCTTGTTGTTTTAGTGTTACATTGTTAATTTGCCATCTTGCTTAGGGTAGGGTACATCTGATGTATTGGATTTTTGTTGAATTACATTGATTAGATGGATAAAAAGAATAAATGCATAGCTGGTATCCATGGCTTCTTAGTGAAATCATTCTGATTGAAATATTGAGAGAATGCTAACCATAGGTAGACAACTAAATAATTCCCAGGTTCAAATAAATAATGGACGACCCATTCTTGGCTAAGGTCTCAGGTAATGCAGCCAGGCCACACTGTGTGGGTTTTGTAGTTAATATTTATAATTATGAAGATGGTCAAGAATACATGCAGGCCTTGTCAGCTCTATGCAGAGAGGTCATTGTGCCTCAATCAGTCAAGGTTTCTCTGTTCTCCAAATAATTGCCTTATGTTTCTATAATGAAAGTATAACATCTTTACAAGCTCTCCTTTCAGGGGTGGGCTGAGGAAAACTTTGTATTCTGTATGCATAATCCATGTATAAATATGCCTCACACCAGAGCCCTCTGTTATGTGATTTGAGTGGGGGTCAGAGCCACTTGTATTCCTGTGGGTGGGATTGTGGAATTGCCGGTTTGATTGGAGTATTATCCCTACATGAGGGCCCTCCAGAACTCCTATCTGTTGTTCCCCCTACTCATTTACTTTATCAGTGCACTGCTGTAATATACATAATTCAGACAACCAGGGAATGTCTTTGGGCTCCGAACCACCTGCTGGCTTTTATTAGCTAATTAATGGTGATTTATCAGAGCTGCTAATTTGAGTGGGGCCGCTTGCCTTCAGGAGTCTCAGAACACTGCATGAATTCTGATGGTAATTATGCTTATTTGATGGGCAGTTTGCTAAAACAAAAAGTTCTGTCTTTTCTGCCCCAAAGGGATGAAATTTCTGGTCTTACAAAAGACGACCTTGTGCGATTTTTTTCCCTGTCTCATTAAGGTCTCATACACAGTTCATTTTAATACTTAAATTCAAAACAGCTTTTTTACCTTTTCACCTGTAAATGTGCGTCCTTGGGAAGGTCTTTTATGATGTCCTTATGTTTCAAGAATATTTACTGTTCAAGGACCAGATAATCACCAAAGGTTTAAGACTGGAGGGATTTGGGCAGCCTTAAATTTACAATACAACGCACATTTTAACATCCACCCAATTGTGCCTTTAATTAATAAGGATTTTTATTTTTATTTTAGGTAATAATAAACCACTGTCTCTAAGGGTGGGGGAATGCAAAAAAGGGGTGCATACAATTAACAACTTAGCAGACAATGCGGAAATTTAAGATTATTATTTTCTGAAGCTGACACTTCTTTTTCATGTTTGTGACAGGTAATGCTTTCAGCATTAAAGCGTAAATAGCAATGTGATTAAGGTCTGAAATTAATGCATTATCTCATTTTCAATTGCATTAATTCATGGTAATGTCTTCCTGCAGCCAAAGTGATGAAAATAAACACCTTTGAATGGCTTAGATTTACATAAAAAACTCTGACAGCTCAGATGATGACTCAAAGTACTTTCCACCTCTTAACATCAAACATTTCACTTTTTTACCGTTCTCTTTAGCCATTAACTTGTTGATCTGTCAGAAGTTACTGATTTTATTCCAAAAATAAAAAGCAAGGTGTTTTTTTTTTTTTTACCTCAACAGGAAGTAAATCAAACTTAACTTATGACAGCACTAAAAACAAAATAAAAGCATAACAAAACTCTTTTGAAATGCAAAAATACTTTCAAACGTAGAATTAAAATGTGATTCATTGAGTTCAACAATTGAAATTCAGCGATTAATGGTGATTTAAATACGTTATGTTTGACATCCCTATAGTGACAAATGATTGAAAGTGCGGGAAAAATAACTGCAAGTCAGCATTCAGTCAACAAGTCCTAAATACAGAATTTGAAAAAAAAACTGATGTCTTCGGGAGCGACATATTCTCTGAACAACATAACTGAAAAAAACCTTCTTATGGAGCTAAAGATCAGGAGATCACCAAAGCCTGTTGGTTTTATCCTCTGGGGACCAGGAACATATAAACAGAATTTAATTTCTGCAATCCATCAAATAGTTGTGGACATACTTATAATATTGTGGAATGATTATCGGACTGCCAATGGCATCCCTGGAGTCATACTGTGAGGTTAAAACTTAAAGCTAAAGAGAACCAGATTTCTACGAAGAAGTCTACGGCTAAAAACAGCACATTTAATAGAGCTGTTTAAGATGGTGAAATCAGCATTTGGGTTTGTAAAGTTTGGCTCTTACTTCCCTTTTCACATAAACTCATCTTTAAACGTTGAATATGCTGAAATGCTTTCAAGAGAATGCTTCATTTCACCTTCTACTATTCAAGATATTTGACAAGACCTGTCATATCAACAGAGATGCAGTAAGGTATCAGATGGCCGATTGATGTTTTCTGCCCTCTGCTTGCATATCCTTGGGGAAATGCTGTAGACTCTCGTTCTTTGTCGAAGCAGGTTAAATCCCATAAGGCACATTGAAATGTAGAAGTATGAAACACTATGTCAAGTCATTTGGCATGTCAGAAATTAGAATGTGAAAAAAAAAGATATATCTGCCAGCAAACACCTTTTTCCAGATCTTTTCATCCCAATTCAAATAAAATTCAAAAAAGCAGGTTAAATGGTAATATCACACAAGCAAGCAATGGTGCCTCCAGCAACACGCTCCATTAAAAGAGTTTGCAGTGCAAGGTGCTGCAGCTCTTTCTGCAAAAGACTGAAGTGTCTGCTCAGTGGGAATTGAACAAGAACCCTTTAAACGCTGTTTGATGTTGAAAATCTCACAACTTCTGAACACGTGGGTTATAAAGACAAAACACATGTAAACTTAATGTGTCTGTCATCTCGTCAAGAGTTTCATTTTATACATTTATTCTTTAATTCTCGTCAAAGCACAATAATGCACTGACAAAGAAGCTCCATTTGAAAACAGATACAGAGGCTTAGTGTAAAGACCTGTTGATAGTAGTCATTTGACACGGCTTGGAGAGTCGATGAAGATACCATTCAAGATCTCTACATCAAAGCTGGGCTATGTCTATGTAATCCCAGCACTGACCCAGAGAGGTCACAGTGTGCGTGTTTGTGTGCCGTTTCTGTTTGTGTGTACACAATGGACCTCTGGTAGAGACAGGCCACCTCACACCCTCTGGGGATAGAACCTTCAGTATAAAAATACACTATTCACAGGGACCCCAGCAATTGTACCACAAGGAGAAAAGGACCAATCCTTTCCTCTTTGTAACAACACACACAGATATATACACACACTCAAAACTCAAGCTAGGTTTGATGGGGGGGAAATGGAAATAAGCGCCTCTGTGCCCACGAATGCTATCATTTCATTCCTCTACTTCGAAGGCTCCAGGGATCTCTGAGAAGGAGTAGAAGCAATAAGTTCACTTTACTGAATTAATGCTGTAATTCTTTATCAGGAGAGCCTTGGCATTACCTTGAACCGGGCTGGTTTTATGCAAAATGGTTTCAAGCCTAGTCCTTTTTTTTAAATGATGTTCCTAATTTGTTGGCTCACTTTAAATTATTAATCTCTTTTATATTCAAGTACTTATTACGTGTCATAAGTATGTATCTATGGGGTGAGATTTAATAGCATCTACTGGACCTTAGGAAAAGAGCCAGTGTAGGGATGTTATTAAATATTGATAATTAGCTAAATATTGGCCTTGGCACCTGCTCTGAGCCAACATGCCAATCGACATGGGAACAGGTGCAGTGGTCACTGAAGACACACAGTTAGAAGTTCACACATGAACTCACTGCCAGAAGTTTACAAATCAATTAGAAAAGAACGCTGAGACATCCAGGAGTTTATACGGATGGCTGCCAACATTTAATTATTGTCTGTTGAGGTAAAGTTCTCTTCTCAGGGATTTACAAAATGAATGAGGCAAAGTATTAAGTCTGTGATTTTTTTGGCCCGGACTGAAACATATTAGTTAATGTATATTGATATAATTATAATCCATATCATTGTACGTATTGATGTATTGCTAGTTGCTCAGATAAGAAACATTCTGATACAAGGGATTGTCAATTTTTTTGGTGTGTTTTCTGAGCTTAAGCGTTGTGCAGCATTCACTGAGAAAACACATTTATTTTGTGTTTGATGTCTTATGTGTATGTTTTTCTATGCATTTCTTCAAGTTCAGTATTGGATAAAGTTTTATGTTTTAACATCAATACTGATTATCAATTGAAGTTTTCACAATGGTATTAACATTTTCAAACAATTTATATGTGAACAACGACTATAATTTTAAAAAGTAAATCAGGTTTGAAAAATAAAATAACACTACAGTTGAGTAACAGATGATAGAGGATATGTTGTTTTAGGTGCATGACTAGGTACTTTCACTTATGATGCCTGACCAATTATTACAATACATTATTTATCAGAAAATGTGGTGCCACAATTGCTTGTTAATATACCTTATTGACAGAGAAAGAAACAGGAGGTAAGCTTAGCCTTACTTATTTATACCAAGGGTTTGAGGATGGATCATTCTTAAATGTGGGATTCAGGTTAAAAAGGTAAAGCTATAGTGAGTGGACCTACTACTTGATATTTTACTGGGAATTATTATTGGATATGAAATGTATTTTCCATGTTTGCATTGTTGTATTATTTTCAAATAAAAATATCAGCCCTAGCCTTGATGATATTCAATTAAATGTTACCTTCATGTTTATGTTGTGTCGAAGACCAAGAACATGCCAGAAGAGACAAAGAAGTCCATGTAAATGTCATTCAAAGGGACCTCTATGCAACAGGAAAAATGTAAGAGTCAGCGCTATGCATCATCTATCCATCCATCAGTCAGTCCATCAGACATGCCACTGAACCATCTGCCAGCCTCCCCCATCCTGGGCTGAACCCCCACAGCCACCAGCCAGGAGGAGGCTCTCCCGGGGCCTGATGTGCTAATGTGAACCTTTGTGGTGCCGAGCTAAGTGGATAGCTAGATGGTTGAACTGTGTCCCTACCTTAGCTGTGGTTTACTGCTTAGAAACCACAAAGAAAAACTGTTAAGATAATCCAGTCATTCATTGGTCTTGTATTAAGGTGATGTACATATTAATTTAGAAATCTAACAACATATCAATAAGGACTTCCCTTGTGTGTCATTAAGGTCATGAATCAAGCATTACATTCTTAGATATCTATCGATCAGATTTTTTGTAGATCTTTTTTAACCCTAAAAAACAAATTAAAACCTTGCAACAGAGCTCTGCAAGGCGTCTTCTGCACAATTCAATTAGACATAATGTTGCACTGCAATCTATTCATTTGAGGCACCCAGTGAGGCAGCCAGTGGGAGTGTATTGATTGGAGTGTGTCATGTGTGGAAGCGGGAGAGGGGTGGCCACGCTTTTTTGCTTAATGGACTGAAATAAGAGAGGCGGGAATGGGCTTTAATTAGGGAACACTGGCAGGGGCATCTAGCTTCCCCTCCCAATAGATACTCTGAACCCCCCCTCTGCAGAACATACCCTTCCATGCATTTTAACATGGAAGATGCCCCCAAACACACGTCCTATGCATTCACACATATAACAACAGACATGCAGTCTCTCAGCCATGCACACACTGAAACACACACACTAAGACACACAGTAGGAGGGCAGAGGAGAATGGGGGGGGGGGGGGGGGGGGTGGAGAAGAGGATGAAAAAAAAAAAGGGAAAGGAGTGCTGGGCTCCCGGGGTCTCAGCTGCTGCTAGGGTGCTGCCTGCTCCTCGCAATGAGTTGCAACTGTCAGTTTACTTTATCTCAGGCTTTTCATCATTGCACAGAGCCTGGTTGGAGGAAGCCACCTGAGAGTCTTAGGAATTTGTTGGCTACAAGTCATTAGCAAACACTGCTGAGAAGCGCCGGGGCCAGAGATGTGCGCGGGGTACTGCCGCAGACAAGTGTGTCCCTTTAACCCTTGATAGGCTGATTGGCACGCCGGCTTGGCTTTGATGGCGGGATAATTACATGCAGACTGGATGATGCCGGGCAGGTCATAGATGCTTAGCGGTGCAGGTAAAGAAACAAGGGAGTGATGGGAATGAAGGCATGTGGAGAACATTAAAAAGGGAAAGCAGGTATTTTCTTTTCCTCCCAGTTTGAATCTATTATAAGTAAAGAATTGCTGCAGACTGCGGATAAATCTCTTACACAAAGTGAATCAGTTTCACTCCGCTGCACTCCTACAGTGAGATGAGCATGACTATAACAGATTATAACAGACACATTTACATTGATGAAGTTACTACGTCAAAAAAGGAATAAGCGTCAACTGATTCAGAGTAATATAATTTATTTCATTTGATTATTTTTCAACACCTTTATTTTTTTTACAAAAGTCCTCAAAGAAAACATAATAATAAATAACTGAACAGTAATGGGAAGAATGTTTAAAAAAAAATTGTCAATTAAAATAGCATATTTCTAGCATTAAGAGACATGCTTTTTAATGCTCTTTTTCTGGTCACAGACCTTCATGATGATATTGCCTAGAGGGACAGGTAGTGATATGATTGACAGACAAGAGCTGATTCACATCAAAACATGTGAACCAATCAGAAACAAGGCCCAAATTTCAAGAATATGCTGCCAAATACATGGAGCCCATCCAGGTGTAAAGCCAGCTCTTAAAAGCCACCTTAAAGCCACCTTCACCCTAAATCATGTTGCCACCAGCTGATACCTGCATGATAAATACAGACATGATGATATTAAACAGAGAAAAGTCAAAGCAGCGTTTGAATCAAAGTAACCATACCCACTAAAATATCAACATTTTATGAGCTCTTTCAATGTCAAAATTAGAAAAACTTGTATAAAACTATATTTTTAAAGACTGAATTGTCTTCCCATTTGTACAGTGGATCTCCATGGTGCACAAACACATTAATCAAATGCTTTCTTCTTTATACTGAGAGTCTGCATAGGGATTTAGTGTGTTTTACACCAATATGATAAATTTTTTATCGAGCTGCGGGTCACTATCGGCCCGGACCGGTGAAGGGGTATGATTCCAGCGGATTATGGGTCTGCTGTGATCTGTTTCTCCACTTTCTGCCACACACACAATTTGGCGTTAGCGTCGTCTTTGGTCATTTCCAATTCAACATCAGAATCTGCAATGATGGCTGATGCTCTGCGTGTATGCACCGACATCAAGAGACAGTTCCACCTTGACAAGAAAATACTGTGACGTTTTAATCTCCCGTGGCACTCTCTTGTGGCACGAGGCATCACACCCCTGATGTTTACATAAGACAGCTAGGGTGATCATTTTAATGTTTTGAACAGGTGTTAAAGAATGACCTTATTTTAACACACACAAATATTAACTTGGGGTGAACAATGTTATTTTTAGCACTATGATAGATTATCCAAACTAAAATATGGCACAAGTGAACAATCCATAGCGAAGGCAGCAATAGATGGGCAGTATGGAGCATCACTAATGTGTTCTGTGACCACTGACTTTCAGGAAGAGTTTGGATCACTGAACATGTCATTTCCACTTCACTTACATGCTGCTGGCTGCAGGTACAGTGCAATATTTGGACACATCTGTGTGTGTGACCACTTTAGGCCAAGCTATCAGCAGCCTATTGTTTTCTGTATAATATGTGGGATTAGACCACAGATTTACATTTACTTTCAAAGGGTAACAGCTCATCTCTGATGCAACAATGCCTTGGTCAAAGGGAGCAAAGTCTCTGTAGCTGCTTCTATGCTGACATGAAAGAGTACAAGTCCAAGTGGGAACATGGTATTAAATATGGATTCTGTTTGGGTCCCACTTCAGTTCCTTCTCTTGCCCCAACCAAACTCTCAACCAGTGTCAGAGTCTCCATGTATGAATCCGTGTAAGTGGATGTTTTTATAATGCGAAGGCTCCAGAGTGGAGAGAGGATTACCTTGGAAAGAGCTGTATGATTACCCAACAAACACAAACAGTGGTTGTAACCTTGACCACTCCCGAGTAATTCTTTGGAATGGATGATGGGTGAGGAGGAGTAAAAATTCCAGTGGGTGTCTCTGTGTGTATCTAACCTTGTGAAAACACAGAGACGTGAGTTTGATAGAGTTATTACACATCTGTGCTTCTACCAATTGTGCAGCTGAATCTATTATCATGAAAGGAACACAGCTAAGCTGAGATTCTGTCTGGACATTTCATCACCTCTGTGTCACAGGTCAGGCAATTTCAGCAGCCAGTGTTTGCTTTTCATTACTAAAATACAAACTTTAAGGATGTCTTTTTGTTTTTCTTAACACCCTGTGTTGACTCAAGCAATGATTAGAGTGTTATTATTTCTTCTGTGCCCCTGCAAATGTAATTTTAGAAGCAGAGAAAGGGTATTTTGGCTCAGTGAGCCAGCTTTTGTTCCAACATTGTGCCACCAGTTTATTGTAGTAATAAGCATACACGAAAATAATTAGCCAAGCACATGTTGTATGTATGAAGTACAAGGCGGCTTTGTCTGCACTCTGGAGTCTTTTTCTCCTAATGTACGGTAGTTCAAAGAAAAAAGGCTCTGCTTTAGACTGTATGGTGGTTTGGTATCATCAAAAACAGCAGTCAATGGTGTATTTTATCATAAAAAAATATATAAACATATTTTTGTCATTGTTAGCCGTGAGTGTTTTTTTTTGGCAACATTAATTTTCCATATGAGGAGTATGTGATCACTTTCCAGGTGTGTCATATATCCATCAGGGATGGGAAATAAGACGCTGGTTATCACTGCAAGACCTCCCCTGACAACTGTCCAATTATGTATATCACACTCCTCCTACTGTTTGCACGAGAAGTAATCAATAGAGGATGTGGCTGAGTGCGCATACATTTTGGTGGACCCAAATGCATGAAAACGTAATCATTCGCTCAGGCTGGCGGGGAATCAAATATCAGTAGGAAACAAGTAGGCAGTGGTTTCTTCGTGAGGGGAGGGCCTGATTAGTGATTGTAACCTCAAGTTTGATGGTGTGTGTTGGCAGGTCGGTGGGGGTTTCTGTCCTGACGCTGCAAATGGAATGGGTGACAGGTGGAAATGGGGATGAAAAAAGGCGGTCCTCCGTTTCATGAATAAATGTAAACACAGCACCATGCAATTACAGCGGCTGGTCATCTCTTTTTAGGCTGGGGTGGGGGGTAAACGTGTGGCTTCATCCCTGCAGGTCCAATCTAATGAAAACGCTCAGGTTACTGGGGCGTTTAATTGTATATACGGTAAAGCTAAGAGTGAAGACTGTAGGGGCTTGTTGCGGATGAAAGCCCAACCCTACAAGTGGAAAATTTGATTCAGTTTAAACATAGCATTTCGTTTATTGATCCACCGTGGAAGGTGAGATCATCACAGGAACACGACCTGAGCAGATGGATTCATTTGAACATGTCATAAGAACACATGGGTCTTGTTGCTCCAGAGAATAACTTGTTTCACAGGGATGGCAGCCCAAATGAAATTTTTAATGCCGATGATCAGGAAAATTCTGTGGCTTCGCATTTTTCTCAGAAGTTCACTATCTGTGATTCTGTATTTTGTCATATCAGATTTGTTGAATATAATGATTTATTCAGTATTATGAAAAATATATAAACATGGAATGATATATCAAAAAGCCAGTATTGACTTGAGACTTAACTCTTCAGTCAAACCAAATGTGTCTTTTTTAACAATAAGAGGAAAAATGTGTTGAATAATTTGAATGTATTCTCTATTCAAACAGCAATCATACAGACAAGCGTTAATCATTTATCCTATTTTAAATAAATCTTATATAATCATCAGCATGCATATGCATATCTATGTGGTGTTAACACTTATCCACCACAGAGGAGGCGGGTCAAAGCATACCACAGTTATATCTTTTCTATTACCAAGATTAATCAATAATTCATGGGTCACAATAGCAGGCGGTGCAAGGTGTTGGGGGGGGGGGGGGATCCTCTCCCTTAGCAGGATCCCCTCAAAAACAGGAAAAGGAAATCTGGGCCTGAAACCACTCTGTGCAGAAAAAGGAAGATAATTCCCTCACACCTGCCCACTACTTTGGAGGAAAATAGACGATATTCACGATCATCACCACTGACACTACGGTGCCTGTTCAGGCATTCCTCAGTGAGGCGATAACCTTTTCTCTCCCCTCTCTCCCTGCACTGGTCTCTGAGTAGTACTCACACTATCACTTAGAGCATTAATCAGAAAGCATGTGCCTAATGGCTCCTGACAGGCAGCGCCCATAATGGGCTGCAGTCCAAGCCTGTATCCTCCTCACGCATCTGGTAACACTAACAGCTGAAGCCTGAGTACAGCTGCTTGCCCGGCCACCTCAAGATTGTTAATGACAATGGGTGATACGGTCTCGCTCACCATAAAACACTTAGGACCTGGAGATGTTACCACATCATGTATGAAGAAAGCTTTTTGATAGTATGCTAATCTCAGCCATTACTGTGGGATGATTTACAATCACTTAAACAGCGCATGAGGCGGCTGCACAGACACAGGCTGCCTGGCTGGCTGGCTGGCTGGGGTAATAAAGACACTGGCGCATGTTGATCATTAGAGAGCTCTCGCTGCCTCTCTCTTTCTCTCCCTTTGTGTGTGAGTGTGTGTGTGTGTGTGTGTGAGTGAGTGTTTGTGTGTGGAGGCATGCACTCTGGATGCAGTGGCATTTGGCTTAATTAGTAAGCGAAGCGATTTTACCATGAAGGAGACAAAAGACAAAAGGGAGAGAGCATGTTGTGCTTAATAACGGTGCAGTGCTGTTTACTACCTGTGTGTGTGTGTGTGTGTGTGTGTGTGTTTGTGTGTTAATGGAAACTTCAATCCATACTTTTAATGTAAAAATGCAAAATAAATCTTTCACTATGAATGAAGCCTTCAGAAGGAATGGAAATCAATGGCATGTGCCACTCTTCAGATTTCAACTCAACACAACCACATAGTACGCCACGTTTATTAATTTGCCTCCAGTTAAGCCGATTGCAAGTGAACACATTCTCGGATTTCTCCAATGAACAGCAAAGACCTGAGATCCCTCCCTTTACTGACATCGCTTTTACATCACTTCTTTATTTTTAACTGACACATGTTTGAAAAACTACCAAGATGCTAACCATTCAAAATAAATACACTTTTAACAAGAAATGTCGCCTTTAGAAATTAGAGGAAATGATAGTCATTTAATTGACGGAAAAAACTATAGATTAAACATTTTATAACAATGTGATCCACTGTGACTCAGAGACTACAAGACAGATACAACATCAATCATTGATTTTTTTGGTTTATGAATTAAAGCCTAATGAATGACCTGTCAAACTAAATGCATAGAAATCATAAAAGTTATGAAATCAAATGAAAAATAAATATATTGCTAGAGCGACACAAACATAGACAACGATACCTGAAACCTGATTGGTTCCTAGACACTGCAATTGTTACACCAATATTTTAATTATAGCGCCAGAATGTGAATTTGATTCTTAAAAGAAGCGATATCCACAGATATTTTTGTAATTGTGTTGAAATAAAAAAACATGTCCTCCAATAACCACCAGCCCTCCCCGCTGACCTGCAGCTTACAGTGTGATGCTTGTTATCTCAGTGTTTCACCACTGCTTTGCTGTGTTTGACAATTTATGCAACCAGCAGACATGCCATTCAGCAAGCCGCTGCCAGTGTGTCACACCTATTTTTTCGATTGCTTTTTCTACATGTAAAGCTCGGAAATTGCATCAATATTTCATCGGAAGCAGCATTTTGTTGTGCACAGATTCAATGGGCAAGGAGATAAACAGTGGGGTATTAATAATGCAGTGCGGTGACACTGACCTTATTTTGTGCCTTTCAACCTGCGCTGATATTTTGATGCACAGTGCCCCGCTACTCTCGAGCACACAGGAGGTTTTCACACTCTTTGTTCAAAGCCTGGAAAAAAAATGCCACTTCCTGTTTGACAGAGGTTACATCACTGCCTAAACCACCTAAAGACATTAAGCAAAATGTTGGGGCTACGTGCTGTTTTTTGGATACTCTGTGGAAATACATATCTTCATTTTTACAGAAAAAATGCCAATGCTAAGTGGCGGTTTGACAACTGGTGTTGACAGCTGAGCAGATGCCTTGAAGGTGAACTGAGAGAGGCTTTGACAGGGGACTAAAAAGGCAGCGCAGCAACCTCATCTTCACTGCACTGTGGGGGAAGATAGCAAGCAGACGAGAAAAAGCCTGTTAGCCTGAGTGCAGGTCAGGTTTACAAACAAACATGTCTAAGAAACAATTCAGTGTTTAAAGAGAAAGATCCAATATGGCTGCAGTGCATAAAGGAGTCCATACTTTGTGTAAAGCGTCATATTTTGCAAAACAAAACTGTAAAGAAATGTGCATTTTTAGAGATGTTTTTCAGCCATTTGTTATTATTATGATACCAAGTTCATGAATTTAAATCTACGTGAAATTGTATTGTGATCTTACAATTATATGTGTGTGGTAAAATATTGTGCATAAAGAATTTAACAGTAACTGATATTCACCCTGATGTGTTAGTGGATGATCTTGACAAACGTTTTCTGTTTAAGTTGGTTATTTGTATCTTTTAATGTCTAATAATGTATTTTGTTTTCGTATTCCTTTGTGTGGCTGATTGTTGTTTGTGGGAAAATCTGTAAATTGTGCTGCTGCCTGACTTGGTCGGCACACTATTAAAAAAGAGATTTTTTAATCTCAACAAGTTACTTTCTTTGTTAACTAAAGGTTATATGATGGCATTGCATTCATTTTATATCTTTAAAATTTGACCTTGCAGGAAGGAATTCCTATTGATATTATATTTTGATAACTCTCTGAACTGAAATAGAAAACAAACAAATCTTTATATGTACAATAATGTCTCTCTATAAACTGCCTTTAGTGACATACCTATGCTTTTTACTAAGCTGTTACAATTAAATACTGCTACAGTGTTCAAATTAAAATCTTGTATGGCAGACTGAAAGATTTGTTCTCTCCTGCAATTAGCAAAAATTCACATCACAAGTGACAATAAAAGGTGCCAGGAAAACAACATGCTACAACTGAAATCCATCCCTGACAGAAATGTAGTGGAACAACTTGAGCCACAGGTCATACATCACACTAATCCTTATTTAGCACCACTGCTGCCCATTTCCCCCATTTCCATCTATTACTTAAATACGATGCCAGTGTTACATATTCAGCCAGAAGATATCCATTTGAAATCTATAATTCATGTGTTAAACATTTTATTTGGCATGTTTTAAAAATAAATAACCTAAATGTGTTTTTAAATATCTCCGTAACCCTTGAGACTGTGTGTGTGCATGTGTGTGTGCGTGTGTGTGAGTGTGTGTGTGTGTGTGTGTGTGTGCGCATGTGTGTGTTTGTGTAGTCTGTTCAAGCTTGTTGAGCTTGTTTTCTCTCAATCATTAGTGGTAACAGGAACATGTGTCCCGGTAGAAAGTTGCTTTAGATACAAGCATGTGTGTGTGTGCTTATGTGTGTATGTGATATCTGGTTTACACATTTACAAAAGGTGACACACAATGACTAAGCTCCATCTGCCAGGAGCTTTTACCATGACTGTTATAACAAGCAGTAATAAGTGTAAATAATAAATGGCCCATATCTTACCATGGGGGGGCCTCAGCAACACTGCTAAACTATTTAAGGTGCCTTGTTGATGGGAGTTATTTTTTGCTGTAGGGTTGTAGAAATTCTCCGGCTTCCCAGTAGAGTTTTGGCCTGACAATAAACAACAGTTTAATACTTTATCTAATCCCTGCCAGGAGGTGAGTCCAACAGCAAGCTCTTGCAGATGTTCACATCCAATAATCTATCCATAATTGATGAAACAGGGAGGTCAGATGTAATGGCTGCTGCCATTCCAGCAACAAATAAATGGTTATTGACAAAACAAGCCAGTGTGGCACTGAGTGGGCTGTGAGATGACAGGCACGATGAGGAGCGGAGAGGCTGAACTCCGGACCACTGCTCCTCGTACTGGCCCAGCGAGCGTAGATGATCCCCTTGTGGAAAGAGTTGGACACGCCCCCAGGAGGAGTCGTCATGAGAGCGTAAACCGGCAGGAGAATCAGAATGATAAAGAGGGGGGAGGAACGAGGAGGGAGGGAGGGGGGGGGCAGGCGGCACGGCGAGGTGAGTGAAACTGCATGGAGTGAGCTGAGTGCAGTGGGCCAGCTGTCCGCTCTCCTTTCATCTCAGGGCTTTATGTCAAATACAATCTACCTGGCTGTCAAACCTCAGCAACCATCTCACAGCCCTCGCTCTCCCTCTTCCTCCCTCACTGATTCTATAACTACACCCCCGTCCTCCCTCTTTTTCTCTCTCTCTCTCTCTCTCCTTGTCTCTGGTGGCTGTAAAGAGGCGTCCACCTCCGTGTCCTCTGATTTTTCTGGCTAAGTCTCTGAATGGTCGGCAGCATGCTTTATTCTCTGACATCAAAGGGTCTTTCTTTTAAAAAACATAAAGTAAGAGCTTTTTCCAAATAAAACTAGAACATTTGCATAGAGATGACAGTGATTGAATGTGAAAGTCATTCCCTAAAATGAATTTCTTTTGTTTAAGCTGTGTATCAGCCCCTAAGCCTATATCTTCTTTTTTTTTTCTCAGAATTTTAATATATATCTATATAGAAAAAACAATTTCAGAATATATTATCTTGGCTCTCACAGTGTAGTCTCAAAAATTGTATCTAAATATGGTTTGCATTTGTGCTGAAATAAGTGATCTTGGAGAAACAAAAAATGCAATATTGAAAAAACATTATGTTGAAAATCTATTTAAATTACATCAATATAAATAAGACAGATGGGTCAATAGTGTAAAATAGGGGAAAACTGCTAGAATCTCAAATTTCTCCACATTTTATACCCCAACTGCAGTATAATCAGATCAAAGTTAAACATGATTAAAGTTTCAGCCCAGAGTTATGAAATGAGTGAAAATGTTCTTTTTTCAACCTCAGCCTAATGCGTTACTCAGCAGGTTGCTGCCACTTCTTATAAGTGGAGAAATAGTTTGAAGTAAGACATTCTTAAATTCTTTGAAATAAGATAATCAACAAGTTTCAGTGTTTATCTGAAAAAAAGATAATAAATGGGCACAGTAATAAATAAGGTATGATCTGCAGAGAAAACAGGACAAAGACTGTCCTGATGTCTCACTGCTGCTTCTCTCTGGCGCTTAACTGGATTTAACTCACTAAACAAAAACTGCACTGCTTTTAAGCCTCATTAACTCGTATATTGTAATTGCCTCTATGTTGCACAACAGCGCACGCGACAGGGAAAATGCTTCGAAGAATTACTGAGAAAGCAGAGGACAACATGCTTTTTAGTGCTGGAGAAAAAAAAAAAAGCCTATTTCTAACTCGAGCAGAGGGGTAGTGACTCTCCCTTCTCCACCGCTTAATTACTGCGTGCGATCATGAATATTTCAGGCATATGCTTTCCCACTTTGTCACTGGAGTTCAGAACTAAGAGAAACAAGTTCATATGCATATTAATAGGGGGTTTGTGGGTGGAGGGGGACAGGAGGACTAAGGGTTGCCAGTGTGCGGGTGACAGCAGGAGGAAATGGCACTCATTCCCCAGCAGCTGCTCTTTTTAGATCCCCCTCAGAGGGAACTGCCCGAGGAGGGCCTCCGCCACAAAGGGGATAAAGGAGATGAGGGCTCTTGATGGAAAACAGGCAAACAACCACTGGGACCCCATCCTAACCCCCTTGAAACGCTAATGCAAGCGCGCGCTCGCACACACAGAAACCCTTGGCCCACACTTAGCCGACCCCCAGGAGTTGTCAGGGCCTCTTTAGCATTTTCCGCAGTGGCAGCTAAACTGTGCATTAGCACCAGGCTAACGGGAGCGCTCTAATGACAGGCCGAGACTGAGCGGAATTTTTTCCTAGCAATGTATAATGACAAATGGGATACAGTCCTGGGGGAGGGGGGAATGAGCCGGGGCCCTGGAAGCATCTGAGGCCCCTATCGGTTGAAGAGGGTCGTACTATTAAAATGACTATATAAATGTAAATCCTATGTAATAATTCTTAAAAGCAGCTGACGCGACCCTCCTCTAGATCACGTGTGTCATCGCACTAAAATGGTCTAGGGGCAGCATTAAACATTGTCTAATTGAATTTATGGCCCTTTAAATACCACTTAGCACCCAGAAGAGCATAATGATATGCTTTACTTAACATATCCAAACAAAGACGATTACGGCATTGTGCAGGTTTAATGGTGCACAAAGTGTTCTCTTTCCACTTGATAAAGAGGCCTGTTTGCACACATGAATGTCTTCTAACCAACCCAGTGCAAATAAAAACCTCACTGCAAAGTTGTGCATTTGTTATGCATAAAGGACAACTCTTGATTAATTTGAACCCTGTCAAGTGTGTATGGAGACATCAGGAACTCTCAATGGCAAGTTCAAAGACAGCACTAATTAGTTTGACCTTTCCTGTCATAATTAGCATGCCCATTCTACGTCCCACAATTTAAACAGCCAGAACAAAAGAGCTAACACTCAGGCTGTGATTCTGGATACAAAACGCTCTCTTGATTGATGTTTTCAAACAACACATGACAAATGTTTTGTTTGACATGCACCCTCATTTGCACAATTCTTAAGATGGACACTGATATACAACACACAAGCACAAAAGTACTCAACTTGTGCAGTTGTCTTACATTGTAAGACAGGAGCACACAGATGAGGCATGCAGTTAAAAGCAATTTGAGCACTGTCTGCTATATAATTTCTTCTAACATGTCAGAGGTACTAAATGTGATTTATAGTGGGAGTTCCCTGCTGCGCACTCTTAAAGCGAAGAGAAACAAAAGGCATTCAAGGCGATTTTATAAGAGCTGGATTAAATCTTCTCTTTTTTTTAATCCAGGGCTAAAGACAAGGCAAAGGTTACAAAAGCACAAATAATACAACCATCACTGCTACATTCCAACATTCTGTTTGATCACAGATGGGTGATGAGCCTCTTACAACTGTAAAACCTATTGCTTAGGGTACTCAAAGTATTATCAACCATTTATCTGCAGCCAGGGTGAGCGAACACAACCTATGGACAGGATTAGAGTACAAGTCCAAAGCTTATATCTGCAAACACATCAGAATAACTGCCACAGCTACAATAAACCCTTGTGATCTGCTTCAGATCTTGTTCCACTTTCCCATCAGTCGTCATCACAGTCCCTGTAATTCCCTTTCTTAGCACCAAGATTTTTGTCTTTTCTCCTCTTTAGATGGAAAGCACAAAGAGAACAGGACAGAGAGGGGTGGCTTTTGTTTTGGTACCTCTGTGTCTTCCCCCACTCTTTCTCTTTCTCTTCTCGTCCCTCTGTGGGGCTCTGGTGTGATTATTACACTTTCAGTGGAGGATTTAACCACGGGCCAGTTGGGCCATCGCCTCGGGGAGGCCCCGATTTCAATGCGTGTGTGCTACTTTTTCCCCCAGTTTATTGCCTTGCCTTTTATTCTGCCAGACAGTCCCACTGACATCAGGGGGCTCTTAGAATAACTCGCCCGAGGCAATCAGATCCCTGAACCTTAAATCAGCCACCGTATACTCGTATAGGTTCCAGATCCGAAAATGAGCAAGTGCTAATAGATACAGATAACTCATGTGATGTTGGATGAAACCATTTTTCTTTGTTTTAATATTAGCAACTGTGACGACCAAGGAAGAGGTCATGTGCTCAACTTTAATGACCTTCCACAAAAAGATAAAATAAAATATATATTTTTTTAAAACTTCATTGTGACATGTCTATCCTTGGTTGAGCAGAAGAAACCAACATGACATCACATTTGTCAGGCCTCCTCAGTCTCTTACTTCAAATAGTAAACTGTATTCGCTGCCCATAGTTTTTATAGGAAAGGTATTTTTCTCACTCATTTTTCTCTGGAGGAAAATTTTCTTAATGCTTCATTTATCATTTTGTCCTGAATCCAGGAATACTGTACACAAATAACTAAACACGAGCCCATTTTAACTTTACATGGAAGATAAATAAATGCTTGATAATGTAAAAAGTTTAGTCTTTCTGTCATCCAAGAAAACCTTTGGTATGAATTGTTTCAGGGTCGATACAATCTCCATTTTCTGATTTTTTTAACCTTACTATAGGTCAACAGTTGGACCCCTTTTGGAAATGTAGCTCAAAAAGAGAAAAACCTATCTGTGGTTTGGATCTGAAGGACATGAAACATTGCTTAACATTGATCTGTGACAGTTTTTAAGCCTGCTAATTGGTCTATATGAGAGTTTATAGGCATAATGAGCTGCTAGCAAACTCAACAGGGACTCTCTTTTGTATTGATGGTCTTGGCCTTCTTTCTCCTCTGGTCAGTATAGTCTGAGTGTGGATCAATGTGACAAGTCAAGTACAGGTCAAGCTTATGTCAAAGATTCATGATGAAATGAAAGGAGATCAATATCCTTTTGTGCTGTGTGAATAAACATCATCTATACCCAATATTGTTGAACTAATGACATGAATAATTATAATAATGCAGCTTAGGCCTCTCACAAACATTGGTATCTATGTATATGTTTACTGATATATTATGAAACGTAAACATAATGCAGAAGTAAATGCTTGGGTTGATAAAGAAATGGTGACATCATGTATATCATCAGGCAGAGCGCGCTTATACTACATATTTTGCACCACTCTCTACACAACCTGCAGCACACCCAGCCGATTCACGCAGCAGAGGACACAAAGAACTGGTTGACAACGTATGAGTATGTTACATATTCTTTGATGAGTAAGTCTTATTTGTAGATTGCAAAGTCCTATAAGTAAAAGCACAATCAGCATTGAAAAGGTCTACTCTCATTCAAGCTAAAAATAAATTCAGTGTATCAGCCATCAACTAATCGTTTATCAATAATTAATCAGTACATTTTTCCAGCCTAAAATCTGTAGAAGTCTAAAAGAACTACATATTGGTCTGGTAATAAATTCAACCACTGACTACCAATGCTTCTTTTTCATGTTGTACTGTAACAAAAACATAGTATTGGGGCCTAAAAAGGACAAGTGTGTGCCTTACTGTATATGCGTTTCAGTCGGCAAAAGTATGCACCATCACAATCAAGTTCTTGATTACTTTTCAGGGGATTTTTTTCAGAGGTAAGCATGCTACGAACTGGTGGAAGTATGCAACAAACTGGAAAGGTAAAAGATGAAAAGTAGCAATTTCTATTCACCCAACCGATGAAGAAGTTCAACGCAGCAATGGAGGCCTCATTTAAAGTGGCGCACATTCTAACAAAGCACAAGAAGCCATTCATCGACGGTGGGATGGTGAAGGAAGACTGAAATCATGTCCGCTAATGCTGATGTAGAGCTTGATGCTAACACAGTTGCATGGAGAGTGCCTGCGCTACCTGCAGATGCAATGGGGCAGCAGGAGGGGGACTTGAAAAGGTAAAAATGGTTTTCAATTCAGTGTGATGAGTCGATGGACTCGACTGATACCGTCAAGTTGGCTGGGTTACTTTTCCACCAAAGAAGAGTTTTAAACAATGCAAGTTGATATCTACAATGTTTTAAGGAACTTTGTGGAAACTATGACTGCATCATTCACCAGCAGGCTATATGTGCCAAAGTTATGGGATTGAATCATGTCATGACACCTGTTGTTAAGTTTATTAACACCATTCAAGAAAAGGTCAAATAACAAAAAGGCTTCAAAGAATTGTAAAAATCAAATCACCACAAATGCATATTGTCCTAGCTCTATCCCGCCAGTAATCTTTTTGAAATATTACATACGGACTATATGATTTTAGATGTGTATGTTTTTTATTTAAAGAAGATTTAGTAGTGACATCCAGGAAGGGCTAAGGAGCTTTTCAAGTAAATGTCCCGGACAACAATTCAGAATAAAAGCATTGCGTGAGAATGCATGCAGTCTCTTCACACACACACAAAAAAAAAAAACGGATCAGGCTTTAACCTAGAAAGTCTCCGGAGTGAGTTACACTCATGTTCTCGTTCACGAGTTGCACATTGACTGGTTCAGTTGACCTTTCACCAAAATATGATCTCGTTCAATGAATCAAGCTGCAAACAAGCAGAGCAGAGATTGTGCTGAGGAAAGCGAAATGCATGAAAGATACTCATACTCTGCCAAAATAAAATGCATGCACATCATTCGATTCCATAAATTAAGTATTTTGTGCCTTCCTTTTGGGGGTACAGGAGGTCTCGTGGGGGATGGAGGGCGGCCGTCCCTCCAAATGAATGGTAGGAGAAACACTGAATCAAGTAAAAAAACACACCTTGGTAAAAAATGCAAACCAACACATGATTAATTCATGCTACTAAGTAAACACTTAATAATTTCTTAATGTAGAACTGTCAAAGGACCTGATTTGTTGCAGGCTGGTGTACATAATTAAGACATAGTGTAATTTCTGTCCCATGTGTGTGTGCTTGGGTTTGTGTATTTGTATGTATTTGAGTATGACTGACAGCTCCACAGCCCATGTAGTGGTTAAATGTTGCAGAAGGCCAGGGTCTCAGGAGTGAGCACTGTGGATCTGTGATCTCTGATCTGCGCGGGAACGCAGCGGGACACTACCACTGACTCCACTATCGTATCAGCCATAGACATAAACTCACATATGAGGAGTGGGGGGGGGGGGGGGTCTTCTGTCTCCAGCTACAACAAGGTTTGTGGGTCTGAAATTGATGGCTCTCCCCTTCTTGCAGAGGGTGTATCAGGAGTCAAAGCTCTAATAAGAAGTAATTGTGCCCTTGCTTGACACTGGCATTCTATGGGGGTTGCAGGTCAACAGAACAGCTGGAGCAAAGAGGACGCTAAAAACATACAATTTCTTTGTGTTATTTGTAGATTAGTTCCAATATAAAAGAAAATTATTGGTTTCTTTCAAGGGTTCAGCAGGGCTCTTAAACGTCTTATTTGTCTAATTGAAGCTTCAACCACGCAACAAAAGCTTTGAAAATAAAAGGAATGCATAGTTATGGCTCAAAAACAAGAAAAGTGATTGAAACTGAAAAGAGCAAACATTGAATCATTGTTAAAATGATGTTAAGTTAAAATCATTAATATTGAAGCGCCGGCTTTGTTGAGACGGCTTAAAGTCAGATCGTATCAGCTTTTAAGATCTGGGTTTAAGATTTGATATGCAGTTTATGCAAGCAAAATGGGCCACCGCCACATCGAGCTCTCGCCTCACGCTTTATTGAAAGCTTTCTTAAAAACGACTGATAAAAGCCAAGGGCATCTTTAAGAATTGACACGCTCTTTAAAACACACATCTCATGAAAAAGACTTAAAGAGGGCCAGTTGCAAATTTAATATAACTTGGGGGATGCAGCAGTGAAATACCATCAGTGCGAGAGCTGCGGCTGTTCACAAAGTAACTGCTGGGGTCTGAGAGAATACTACGCTCACATCACATCTAAAAGCCAAACACACTGGCAGACAGAGGCGAGGCAGGCGAGGCTGATGAAGAGTGAGGAGAAAAGGCAGGCTCAATTGAGCTGGAGAGCTATACCCCGATTTCACCTTTTTGCATCACTTGCTTTTGTACTATATGTCCATTCAGTGCCTTTTATGGCATGAAAGTAAGGGTTTGATGAGTTCATCTAAGTAAATAAGCAAAAAAGAAGCCCTGTGACATGTCTCATTCTTCCAACACCGTCTGCAACCCGAAAAAACAAAGAAACCTGGACAAAAGAACTCTCAGTATTCAGAACAATGCAAGTGTAGAGCTTACAACACATGAGAAACTTAAGTGTAATTCTACTCACTGTTGTTTTTGATGCACTTTCTTTTGTTTCAGCCCATAAATATTAGATGTGGTAGGTCCAAACAAAAACTACATAAATGTTGTTCACACCCTTGAGCCATCAACATCAGGGGGCATGATTGCATACATTCACATTGATTACTTGACAGAATACATTGGTCCATTACCTCGCCATTCTTCAGCTTGTCTTACATGCAGAAAGCTGCATTTCCAGAACAGAAGGCAAAGGAAGGAACAGGTAAGACCTTGGCAATTGCTCTCTTTAATTCCCCATGTATTTCAAAATGATGTGTTGATTAGATCTCTGTGGGAAGTTAATTAGGTTCATGGATTGCTCGGGGTATTCTTCAGGTAATTCACGGTGTCATGAGCTCTGAGGAAAAAAATAAAAACCCTTAGACCTTGCTCTGCAAACACACTGCTGCATTATATGGAGTAGCTAATTATTTTTACTGTGTCAGGGGTGTGTGTCTTTGCCCAGTAGGAACACACAGTGAAAAGGAATAATAATTTGAAAATTGAATGAGCTGAAGCTATAGCAGGCACAAAGAACCTAGCCTATATTGTAAAAAGTTAATGCAATTTACAGAAGTGACTGTGATACCACCTCCCAAGATCCCTTCCTCTCTTTGAATCATGATTTTTAACTGCCGTAGGCTTGTAAGAATTAACTATGTTTTTGTTCTAAAGTGACCTCTCCATTTTATCATTCATATTGTCAATCAGGACTCAGACAGTATTCTAAATTGGGACAAATACATCACTAACATTGCATTACAATTTACGGTAGATTGCAAAAACCAAAGCTTTAATTTCTGCAGCAGCCCTGCCCTAAAAAAAAAAACAAGGTAGTAGCTTCAGGATGAGCCTTAGGCATCTCCCAGCTGTCAAAGTTGTGAGGGTACACAATGAGGCCACTCACTTTCCGCTGAACAAGTTGTTAAGTTCAGAGTAGGTACAGGACCTGCAGGGTGGTTTGCATATTGGCACTGAGGGTTGAGAGCAGCAGAACCTCTCATTAAAACCTTCAGATAACAATTGTTCTTTTACCAACACTTCACACCAGCCAGTTCCTCTCCATCTCCATCAGCTTTTCCTCTGTGGAACAGCTGTCTTAAGGAGAGCAGATCCTAACATAAATATGAATAAATTAATTTCCCATCCAATTACTTGCTTGTAAAGATTCATTCACACTCCCACCTATCAGCCATGTTTTATTCCAACAAAGGACATCAGTCCAAGGAATCATAAATAAAGGGGCTTCTTCACACCAATTGTTTTAAAATGTAAAGCTATATCTAAAATCCTTGTAATGAAGCTGATCCGCAGAGACCAAGGTCAAAAGTAAAAATAATTTTAGTAATCTGATGTACAAGCGTTCCCTCACACGGTGGCATAATTAACGTGAATTTATTAATTCTTCAGTACATAGCTTATTGAATTATACATTCTCAATTTGCCTTGGATGATACAGTACACTGAACAATGATGGGTAGATCAGGCCTGTTGGCATAACTTGTGCCCCTGAGCATGAATTATTATCTCTGTCTCAATGAAGGACATTCTGTTGGGTTCATGGAAAACATCAACCCCTTCTGAACAGGCCTGTTTGTCTAAGTAAGCTGTAATTGCTTGCTTATTGTAATATTTAAGTGGTTTTGTTAAACCAAAAAAATGGAGGATGCAAGAGGACAACCAAAAAGGGAAATCTGCAGCACATGCTTCAACTGACCAGCTTTTTCTCTGGATGGGCAGCAAGCAAAACGGTTCAATGGAACAAATGGGACTGGATCACAGTTAGCAAACCCTCACTATGTAACTTTTAATAAGGGCAGTTGTAAAATCATGTTTTCAGAAAAATTTATTGAGTCGAACAAGAATTTTCTTAGTCAAAGAAGAACAAAAACTGGTTTTGTACAGCGTGGCTTAATTGCAAAATTCTAATAAGAGGCCCCTTTCACATCATGAGGTACAATTCTTGATTTTCCTTGACAAATTACTTCAAACACATTCTCATCTGTTGTATTTTTTTTTTGCAATCTGATAACATTCACCTGAAATAATGCTGAAATAAGAACATACAAATTAATGAATCAACTCAGTAACTTCATGCGATGGGGATTAGGCTTACCACACATATTTAAGATATTTAAATGAAGCTATTAAAAAAATAACTCTCAGTAGGAGATCAGAGCCATTGAGGTTCCTGTGGGACTAAGGCTACTTTGGTATTTGATCATAGCTTGATTCATATTAACAATTATTTAATTTTTTTAAGTTTCACTGTACTGTACAATTAATCAAATCTCTGCCAATACACAATAGCCACTTATTGTGCCTGCTATTTCTCTGAACATATTAGTAAGGGTAGTGGAGAATAAATGTATACAACATAGTCCCATAAATACACCTGGTTTATTTGTGACATTTTTTTTGGCTTATTCTCTTCTACTTAAACAAGAAGTAAATATTTTTTCATTCTCCATCAAGCACTGTTCATTTAACCCATAATCCCCTCTGCTGCAGTGCTTGTTAAATACCAGTCTGACAAAGGCGCCAACACTGTAAAACTTTCCCATTGTCTTGTCAGTCATGCCTGGAGATCGCACATTCACATCGCTTGTTCTCACTTTTTTTGATCCACACAAAATGGCAAAGATTCTTTTATATTCAAATGAGAACATTAACATTAGACATTGGGCATAACAAAGTCCCTCTCTGTTAGCATCTCATTTGAATATCTCATATCTTCAAGACACGGCTCAGTTAGAGTCATCTGGGCTTTTGTCCCCAGCACGGGAAACCACAGGCAAGTCAGCGAGGTGTCACACATCCAGCCTAGTAATTTGTCATGATAGGACCCTTTACTGGGATGAAGGTAACGAGTTGTCAAGGTTATAATAGCTAGCATAAACATAGATAATTAATTAGAAACCAGGTGGGGCAGGGTAAGGCCACACTGCTGAGAGAACCCATAATTAGCTTATGTGTTACATATTCTCCTCAGAATATATCGTTAGGAGGGAAAAACAATTCCACTGGTGTGAATATCAACAAGGAGAGACTGATAAGGAGTCTCTCAGAGCCACCTGTAACAACCTCAAAGAGAGCATGCATTATAAATACAAAAGGCAAGCCATTCTCTATTAGAGATGAAGACCAAAAGGCACTCAGACAATAACATGTCAGCATCTCTTTAAGTGCACACAGACTCCCCTAGACGTCTCAAAAATGCCAAACAAAATGAAAATGGCACGCTCCATCTCAGAAACTTGGCACTGAGTGAAAACTTTCAACATAGCTTTTCTCAGAGGACCAAGTCATCTCTTTTTAGACTTCGATAATAACTTGCAGCTAATCTATCTGTACTTTTCGTTTGTAGGGGAGAGGGCTTTCGTTGTGTCAGGTTTGTAATATCATTCGGATATCGTAATCACTTAATAGATAAAGAAATGAAATGATGCTGATGTGATTTAGCTGAAGCCAAACAAAAGCCAGACGGTCAACAACAAAACTGTAAAACAATACAGATGGTCTGAATCTCTCTAAAGACATAGGCACTGAAGCCAACGAGTGGAAAGTGTAGTATTTGAGAAATTGTATCAAAGTAATTACCAATATTTGTCATTAATATTGAGGAAGCTGAAAACACAAAACATCCTCTGCCTATGCTATCTTTCTAAAATGTGCTTCATTTGGTTAATAATGACCAAAGCTGGAAATCTCACCCTAGGAAATGAATACACACCCAGTTTCTTGAGAGACAAGAGATCTCTTTGTAAGTTTTTTTTCTTAAGACCTAAAACTTGGGGGCTGTATTGATCACATTCTAACCCTTTATTATATTATTTTGTATAATAGATACATATATTCAAACACTGGCAACAGGCAGTCCAGGGAGTCTACAGTTCTATAGCAATGCCTCCTCTTACCTCCCCACTGGACTGTGCTGGTTGCTGTCAGCTGACCCAAAAAATAGGACCAGATTTATCTATCGACTGACTCATCGACTCTCTGGCTGCAGAAGACTCCCACTTAACTGACAAGAACAAACACACTCCACTGGCTTGGTCCCTCCATCATTGCTGAGCCAATGCCACCAATCAGGACCTGGCGTGATCGAACTGGCAATAAGAGATTGAGATATTACCTGAAAACTTGGTTGCAGCCCATTATAAAGACATTTTCAACTGTAAATCTATGTCTCTTGGTATTATTTCCTGCCATACTTGTTCTTCCTGTTTATCATTCTATAAAATCAGACAAGGATTCTTTGAAGAATTTGACAAGTTTTTATCTCCAACTATAAATGATCTAGAGCAACAACTGAGATGCAAAACAATTTCTCAGTCTTCATGAATCATTTGATTTCAAACATGTCTCTGGGTCCATCCATAATAAGGGTCACACGCTTTTGAGCTTGTCTTTTCCAAAGGTCTTGATGTACCTGTAACAGATTGCCTGGAAGTTCAAATCCATATCTAATCTAAATCTTCGACCATAACAGCATATTGGGGGGTAATATGTACTTCTCAGGAAATGTATACAGAAAATAATTTAAAAATTCTTGTATGTATTATTTTTGGGCTTTTGCTTTTATTTAGACAGCGGACAAAATAGGAAATCGGGAATGGAGGGTGGGGAATAACACATGGTAAAGGAGCCACAGGTTAGACTTGAACCTGGGACGCCGTTTGTAGGACTATAGCCTCCATACATTGGGCCCAACCAAACCACTAGGCCATCAGCGGCATCTTATATAAATTTTAGCCAATATGTATACTCATTTATTTTCTAAACATACATTATTCATCCTACCATCCTGTTAAGCACTGATGATACATTTTTTTGATACTTTGTCTTAAGCATTAATCGTATTGATCCGGAAAAACAAAAGTTACATTCATGAACCACCAAAAGCAGCTTCGAGAAACAGTAAAAAAAAACTAAAATTGCAAAGACTGTCGGAGAGCTGAATGGAAGTGGAGAAAAAAATATTAATATTATAATATATATAAGTTGACTTTGAGAAATCTCTTATTGGATGAACAGTAAATAAAATGATGCCTTATTTCTATTTTCTACAATTGACAAACTGATTAATTCATCCAAAACTATCCCTCCTTAGCTCCTTTCTGAGGCCAAATGTGATGAAGTTGCTGTTTTCTTTGAGGAAGGACTTTCTCATCAAAGGGATGGAATATTACAGACAGCAACACACCTGGTCGTTTCTCAGCATTTCACAACTTTACTGCCCTGAGCTCAATGCCTGATTAACTCCTAAAGTCCGGAGAAGCTTATTGGTGAGAATCGTGCACCTGTTCTCCGATACCCACCAAAACTTTTAAGCGGTTTCTCATTACTTTATTATTGATATTGAAAACATTATTAATACTTCTCTGCAGACAGATATTTTCCTGATGGAGTAGCTTCTCTGAAGTGTGTTGTAATAACACTGATGAATCTAACTTTTTTTTTTCCAGCAACAGTCATTAAAAACTACAAAACTGTCTGGAATCTCTCTTTTATAAGTTACTGGAAAAATTAGTTTACAATTAAATGGTCAAATATCTCTCAAATCACACTTTAATACCAGTCTAGTTTCAGAGCAAATCATAAAACTGAAGCAGCAATTGTAAAAGTAATCCATGACCTAAGGATCAACAGTGACAGTCAGAAAACTTGGATTTTAGAGTTGTTTGATTTTACAGCCACCTTTGACACTGAAGATCATCGAATCTTGATCCAAAGGTTTCATGATTCAGTCGGCCTGTCACGTCCAGGTACAATCCATCCATAACCGTTAAAAACAAAGTTGGTATTACTTTGGCCAATGCTGCACCCTTCAAAATGTTATGAAAATCAACCAGTAGCTTTTCTGTAATTCTGCAAATTCCACAAACAGACTAGAAAAACTCATTAAAGACATGACCTCCTCAGGGAATTAGCAATACTTTGTGGGCAACATGGTATATGACATGTCTCATAGGGTAATTTTGTGTACAAAGGAAATACACAACCAAAGCTGACAGTATCCATATTGTATAATGGCAAAAATCGCTTTTCAGGATTTGAAAAGAGTTTGAAGAATGAACTCTCAAGAAAAACAATGCATGTTGTTTCAGCGAGCGCCTCAAAACAACAAACATGTATGAACAGTGGCTGAAGAAATTATGACAGACGTATAAGAGAAGGTTAGGTCTACCACAGGGACATTATTGAATTCTTAGTTCCATGTTTTGGCTGAATGGAAACCATTAATTAGTGTTATCTGAGAACCATCACAGAGTTTATCTCCAACTCTGGCTGTTCATGTTTCTGGTATCTAAAACATGAATAGTTGTGATACTTAAGACATCCTCCAGGGTATATCTTAGTTGACTCTGCTCGCTAAAATGCTGGTTTACACAAGTGCATGTGAGCAGCAAAATGAGAAAGGGCTTGGAGTCAGGAATGTTGAAGGGAAAGCACATTTGGAGGAAGATGTGGCAACTCAGCAAAATATTTTGAGCCATAGGAATTGCCACAATGCAAAAATGTTAAAAACCTATAGATTACTGTATGTACAAATTGAATCACAGTCAGTTTCTTTAGGACCCTCGGGAGGGATTATCAGGATTATTTACATGATATAATTTTAAAAACACTCAGCTCTCTAGAACTATCTAGTCCAAGTGACAGTGAAAATGTAAAATGTTGGTGTTTAAAAGGAGGTTATCACCTCCATCATTTCTACACGCTTTATGCTTTCTTGAAGGCAAACAAGTAACTCTGGTTTGTCTCGAATTTAATACTTGTTTGAATTTAGCAGTAAAGAAAGAAAAATGTTTTTGTGTCTAAGATGTCCAATGCCAAAGGATAAAACCACATCGTAATAGGAGTCTTTTAAATAACTTAATAATCCAATAAGTAGCAGTAGAAGGTTACAAAGTTGGTTACAAAGTTGGTTACAATACTTGGGAATTAAATGTAGGTACAATTTTGAGGTACTTTGACGTCACTTGAGTGTTTCTAAATATAGCAAGCAAGCACTGAATTTATCTAAAAAAAAATTCAACAAGTTATCAGTCCAAGTATTTTATTCGAGAGGCTCAGCAGATTTAGTGTACATTTCAGCAGCTCTAACTCATTTTCCTTAGCATTGCAGATGCCATGGATGAAACCATTTCCATTTCTCTGCCCTCAGGCTCCAAATGGTGCTGCTGTGGTTCCTGCTGCTAAGGGGTAGCTGCCACCAACCCCCCCCTCATACCTGCTTAGTGGTGCGGCCCAAGCCCCGGTCAGGAAGTGCTGAAGCTGATCCAGCTTATCAGGCTGGCTCCTCCAGGGGCTTCTGCCACCATATGGCTGACCCAGGCCCTGCAGCCTCCCCAGGGGTGACTCGCGCCTGGATCAGAGTAACGATTCTGAGTTTACAGATCTCCCCGTTACCCCATACCCCCAGCATGACTACACAGATGTTGTTTCAGCACATTCCTGAAAATTCAAACTAGGATAGGGCGATGAAAGAGAGAACCATGCAAAGGGGTTGATTTCAAACTTCAAGTTTGGCATAATGTCTCAGCCATTATATGTCAGTATTTTTCGTTCACTGTGGTTGGAAACAAGCGTTTCACAGTTTGGCACAGAGTGCTCTACATGTGGCAGTATAAACCACTATACTCACAGCCCCATTTGGGAAAAGCACTTTCAAGCTGTTTCACAGTGCCCTGACCTTTAAAATGTGCTTTCACCAATGGTTTCAATGGTCCTTGAGCCAACATTTGCATGCCTTTTGTCTCCAAAGGTGACAAAAAAGGATAGAGAAGTAAAAGAGAGGAAAAAAGTCAACAGTTTTTACACTAGCCAAAGCTGTATCTAAATGTGTCTTACATCTCTGCACCCTGCTAAGCCCCCCGTCCCTCTCATCCCTCGTTCTTCTCGTCTCCTGGAGGGCTGAATGATTGAGGGGCGCTACCCCATCCTTTTATCCTGCAAGCGAAGGTCTGCCTCTCTCCTTAGTCAAAAACATCAAGTGTAGAGGGTGCTAAAGACTAGGAAAGCAGAGGGGAGGGACATAAAGTGTCAAATATTCCCCTAAAGCACAATGAGCTATGCACAGGTTAGATGCAAGGATATGGAAAGTCATTATTTGCAGGCCTAAAGGGATGCAGTCGTTACATGGGCCAGATGGTATATCAACAACAGGCAAAGAAGGACAACCTATTACAATTCTCTGTAGTATAGCGGTTTGTTATCAAAGACCCTACAAAGGCCTTGTTGTGGCTACCTTGTTATCTAATTTGTGTATGTTTATTTATGTGCCATGTGTACTGGCTTCCTATGGGAGTGCGAGGATGTCATTTACATGTTTGAGTACACAAAAGGCTGCTTATACACTGTGGGCAGTGTATGTTTTAACATGTGAACAAACAATCTAGCATAAAGACTGAGACTATAGCCTCAGCAAGAATTCAATCTTTGGGTATTATTTGATGGAAATATCATAAACATATTACTTATTTTACGTACAGATTTGAATTCAAGCTGAACAACTGTTTGTAATCAGAAAAAGGCTACAAGACTCAATAACCGTACACTACATAAATATGACTGAATAAAATTTGGAGAAATCACTGGAATGCTACAAGAAGCAAACACATATCTCAACATAGCAGAGCCAATCCACAGCCAAAATATCAGACAATGCGACGTCATCAGCACAATTACAGCCCAAATGTATCGCTGCAGAGACAAAAACAGACTCAAGGCCTTTAAAAGCTATCAAAGAGTAGAGGAGACAGCACAGATGAGACCATCAGGTTTCAGTTATTGCTTGGTTATTGCTGGCTTTGAAGGCAAAAAGCAATTATCAGTGAGAACATCGTTAAAAGCGTGGAGCTGTTGACTTAAAATGTCCACTTCGGTATTGCAGTGCAACTCATCGCAGTCAGTGGAAAACAGTAAATTGTAATTAGGCGAGTCTGATGGAGGTGTTAGCTCCGGGGACTGTTAACTGACGGCCGAATAGGTGTTACAACTGACAGCGAGATTTGTAGCATGCTTTGAGTAATCTGATCTCTGCTGTCATCACATGACAATATGAGGAGTCATGTTCTTCTTAAGGTGGAGGGATTTTGCATCCTCATAATATCGTAGTTTGACCATTTACACTCAAAAGAGTTCTGTTTTCTAAGTTCCTGAACTCGAATTATGTCTTTTGAATTATCTATTGAACAACACTGGCTTAAAAAACAACTTTTGTTCCATGTTTTTGAAATGATCGGCTCCTAAAATCCCCCTTTCCCTTGATTTTTCAAGCTCAACAATGTCCTTTCTCGCATCCACTTTTGTTTAAAATTCCAAGTCTCCAATTTATTATCCATGTCTTATATCAGGTATGCAATAATTGAATATTCCTATTTAATCTTTTTAAGACCTGGATACATTTCAAAGAGTATTTCAGAACTGTGTGTATATTTGATAACTAAATCTGAAGAGAATGGAATTATTCTAATTAAGAAAAACAACACAAAGTCAACTAATGCATCTAAAAAGTTTAATTATTTTCTTATTACCAGAGTTTTGTCACTGTGGCCTCTGGTTCTATTTTAGTCAAAGAGATGGTGATGATTGTTATGTTTGCAGTAACAACATTGCCATGCTGCAGGCAGGACCAGCACCAAGCAGTGTTTACATGGTTTGCAGGGACACCTATTGGTAAAATGTAGTCACTACACTGTATGATGCAGAAGAACACAAGATAAAAATGTCCCACTAATCAAGAGTGCATTGCTTTTAATTTGTGTAGTTCATCAATGCTGGACAACAAACAGGAATTGCCATACATAATGGATAACAATTAGAGTGCAACACAAACTCTCCTTTCCTTAAAAACAGAAAAAAATGGGGCTCGTGTTTTTTTCCATCTTTTAAAAGAGTCACAAATTTAGAGCCGAGCAGTCAACTCAGCCTTGTAGGAATAAAAAAAAAACACTGCTTCCTTAGGACATACTAATGAATCATGTATAAAAGATAATCATTATTGGTTTATAAACTCTCGCGTCTCACAAGCCACAAGCGCACAGCTCAGTCCCAGGATATGCAACAACTAGAAATAGTGTAATTAAAACAAGAAACGTGGCTTAAATTCTCAGACTTCAGACAACGAGAAACCAAACAGACGACTCACAACAATGCCTCCCAACAATATGAAAAGCACAAGTGTTGGAAAAAAATCTGCAGATTGTCAATCCAAAAGGTCCAAGAGCACATGGATGAATTTGAGCTTTTTAAATGGAATCTGGAGGTTTTGTTTTTGTTGTATTAACTACAGATGCACCTCTCTTTTTTGAGGATGAGATGTCATGATTCAAATACAAAAGGTTTTGCCAAAAATTTGTGAACGGTGTGTCAATCATTCCTGTATTCTTGAGATATTGGGAGCAAGTCTCTCGGTTTTATTTTTTTAGTAATATCTCGTACACATCTTTATGGAGATGACGACTTGCGGGAAAAACTACAAGTAAAACAAAAGAAAAGCAAAGACGAACAAAATAAAACGTTAATACCTAAAGCCATGCCTTTAATGTTGCACTCATTTAGCTTCTGCTCATTTCCGCATTGCTCAACAGGTGTCGTTTGCAACGGTAAGTCCTACTTAACAGCAAAAATACTTTTCCCACTTGATTTAGCTTCACCTTTCATGGACCAGCTACCTTTGAAAGAGTGAGTGTATACAATAAATAGAATAATTCATGATTTTGTCATTAAAAATGAAAACTTTCTTTTCCTCATACTTGGGATGTGTTTTGAAATTATACATAATGGACCATAGATGTTCAGAAGTTTTTCTAAACCTCCTCTAGCTACGTAGGGAGACGTACATGAGTCCCCCCTTGCGTTTTACAGGAGAGGGTAACCAGCACTTTAATTATGTGCAGAGCCACGATCATTAGCATGGATGGGGGTGCAGTGTGGAGCGTCCTCGTCTCCAGTCGAGGCACTGTGCTCCAAGTCGACCACCCCCTCCTTGCTCCTCTCATGTAACAAACGAGCCGCGGCCTTGTTACCGAGGCACAGGTTAACAAGCGCAGTCACAGCGAGTTCATGCTGATGAGCTGTAAATACATGCAGGAGAATAACGGCTGATAAAGGTTACAGACAGTTAATTGAAAACATAATTGTAGCTGAATTAATTTGAAATACATTCTACATGTTTTCATTTGATTATAACGATTATTTTTTTATGTGAAGTCACTAAATTTAAAGAGAAAGAGAAATCAAAAATGAGCCCTTTTGTGGAAAAAAGTGTGAATTGCGTTGTTGTGACCCTATAAGTTCAATCAGCTCTAAAGAAACTCGGCTCCACACGCCTGAGCTGCTTGAAACAATCTGAGTATTACCGTGACACAGATACACGTAACGCTCACGAACATTTATCCCAACCCAGTTCTAAACTTTCTCAATTATTCATTAATGTGAAATTGTGTTTGTCTCAAGTGGAACAGTGCGATTTCCTCCTGCGACATACAGGCATTGTTTGGCCCCTCTCCAGGGCCACTGTCACTCCTCTGCCAATTTCTCCGTTGACACATATTGTTCAGGAATCCATTTCCCTCCTGATAGTTTGGAGAGCCCTGATTTGTCCTAATCCTGAGACCATTTGTAATACAGAAGACTGGGATAAATAATAAATTGTGTATGACAGCGTCAAAGGAACAAAAAGATGGAGCTGGCGAACAAATGGTTTGCTTTATGGTTGGGAATGAAAATCTTTCTTTATGGTCGCATTATCAAATCATGATATGTATATTCGCCACTGAAATGAATAATAATAAGTGTGAATGTGGGAGAAATATGTAGAACAAAAATAACTGGAGTGAGGCTGCTGTGGTGGCTTTAGAACAGTGCCACTTGCTGTGGAAATGTCGGATTTTGTGTTGTGTTGAAAATTGTGCGGCACATGTGGATACAGCTGCGTCTCAGTCGTCGTCTGTGGACATTATGTGCAATTTTAATGTATGGGATGTTCAATTTGAACAAAGAGTCTTTAAATAAATTACAACATATAGAAAATACTCATCAGGATGATCGGCAGTATGTGATGACACATGATTGCAGTTAAGGTGTAATGTCTTTATATTTGTGTTGCTACCGTAACTAAAGAACATTGTTCAAAAGCAATGTGACTTAACAGGAATTTTATGAAAAAAAGTTTCATGTATTTTATGAAAGAGCCACTAAATAAAATAATGAAGAAAATGCAACAAAAAATCTAAGTGGAGCTTTTTTTAAATGATTAAACTAAGCAATTTAATGCGTTTTTTATAATCAGTTTAATGTATATTTAAATGTTTTTATGGTGATGTGATTTAAATAAGAGTGTTAAAAAATTCATCTGCAAAGTCCAGATAAAGTCTTACTTAAAACAAAGTTCAGGTTTTTCATTGTTCTACAATGGCTAGAATAATACATTTCTAACAGTAATACTGTTAAAAATACTTAAGTTGCACAACATGAGAAATTTAAATTGGTCGAATTATCTTGAAAGAATTTTAAAAACAACTCTACACCAAAGCAATTTAGTTATTGATTACAACCCTTTCCATGTCACACGGTTTACAGAGCAATTAATCTGGAGCAGAATAAATCAATGATTATCATGTAGCTAATTTAGTGTGATGTCATGCTTGCACATGTTTAAACTGAGAGCCTAAAGTAATAGAAAGTGACCTCTTGCAGATTTTCCCAGTGGCTTTTTCTCTTCCATGAATGCTGCATGCCGAGTGTGAAATTCATACATAATTCGGGAACACTGTGTCGTGTGATCTTTTGTAAGCACTGTTCATTCAAATCCTGCAGAAGGCTACTGAATAACTTTAATAAAAGATCAGTGATGCTAAAGACTCATAAAACAACACTCATCCATTTTAATGCTCAGAAAATTACCATTTCAGTTTCCTTTGGAACAGAGATTCATTTTGCAGAAGCTAAATTAGTTTGAATAGTATAATTTGTAAATATATGTTAATTACCCCCTTTTCTTCATCTCGTTTGTTAAAAGAGAGCAGAGCCAAATGAAATTCAAACTTACCTGTAAGGCACACTCAGGACCCATCTATGAATTAAGGCAAATAAAAACACTCCTGCACAGTTTACTTTTTTGCCTACTCAGTTGTTTTTAGTTAGGCGGCGGTCTTAATTGCATTGTCGTTAGTGCGTCTAATAATCGCCACGGGACATTTGGGTTTATGAACCTACGCGGGCTTCTAGTGTGTGTAAAACCTGCACACGGAAAACCACAGGAAAAGGATGCCCACCACTGCTCCTTAATTTAAGGAGAGATTAATAAAGTAGTTGCTAGACTTGCAGTTTGTTCTCCCTAAGGGTTGTATTAATAATCTTCGAGATACAGGGTTCATCTGTGGAGATCTGCCCTTGTAAAAGACCGACAAAACTTAAAAGGCTTGTCTTAAAAGATCACTGATGAGCTGCTGTTACTTGTCCTCTATAATTTACTGTTAGTTTCATGCAGATTAAACGTTGAAAGAGAGTCCGTCTTTACAGTAGGAATACTGTAGTCACGGCAGTATAGTTCTTTATAAAGATGGATAGTAGTAGTGGTAAAAAAAAAGGAAGGACAAGATAGAGAAAAACCAACAACAGTCACAAATGCTAACACAATCTAAACAGTTATTAATGTACTACTACTGAAATGAAGCACAACACAATGCTAAAAAAGTCAGCCTTTTAGTACTATTTACACAACATATCTGATTTGAGATCTGTGCACTTTGCAGTCAAATAAAACACAACAATTGTAGCCAAGTGTTTTTCTAAAGCCAGTTAGTCTGAAAAATGCAGTTCTACAACTTGTAGGAAGAAATGGGACTGTTACGCTCTCGCTATCATTCTAAACAAGTACTCGTTCTACAAATGCTGAACAGAAGGTAGCCTGTTGATTAAAAAAAAATCATTTATCCTTACTTTATTCCGAGTTTACAGCGTGTGCTAAACAGACTCAGAAATGAATCCAGTGATAATTTGATTTCCCTAAAAACATAATCAGTTATTTTTTTCAAAGCAGCATTGCTAAAAAATTATGTCAAACCTTGGACTTGTGAAAAATGCATTGCAGATCTGTAGACATATATTTAATAAGCAGAACTGTGCTTTCAATTTAACAACCAAATAACTGATTCATACTCAGACATTAGTGGCTTTTGTTGATGAAGTGATTGGCTGATTAGAAACTGAACAAAAGAGACTGTTGAAAACAATGGATTTACTATTCTTCAATAATCCAGTGAAGGTTTAAAGCATAGTACTGACAATTTGGTGATTTTCAGTTTGAAAAAAAATGTCAAATGAATACTTGTTTGATCGTCTCACACAATTATTAACTTCAACAACAGATTCTGGAAACATTTGCAAATTATTAACTTACCACAGTTTAACACAACTTTTGCTTTGTTAAAAATGTAATGATCAGGGCCTTAAATAGCTGTCGCTTTTCATCAATTGACTACATCAGAAATCTATACCATGCATATCTTGGTCGGGGGTTATTTTAGACAATGTCATGACTGCAGATAACTTCAACGTTCAACATTAAATCATGATCATTTCATATTGTTTTGCTTAGAAAATGCAAAAAGATGAGACGAGAACTGTGCAGAGGAAAAACGCACAATAGTTTTTAAGTCGTTTGCAGGAAGCTCTCTCAGTGACAAATGTTTAGTATGTCAGTTTATAACTTCTTAATTCCAATCAAATACATTTTCGAGATCAAATTAGACTCACTGTTACATTGTTGTTCCTGTACTGGTTTCTAAAGCATGACTATGCGTTATTTACAGAACGTGTAAGCTTACTATCCTCAAAAACTCTTCAATGAAATGAGAAGTGTGTACTCAAAAGAGTGGACATTTGCATCTCCCTGATACTTTTAATAAAGGTATACACCACTGAATGCAACTATGAGCTTTTAAAAACAACAAATATTCTATTTTACACAAGTGATACAGTTGTTTGAATCCTTGACTGGACAATACTTAAAACCAGTCACTTCACTGCAGAGTCAGTGTTATGTAACTAAATGACTGTTGTTTAAGTGAGCATCGAAGCTGCACATGAAGCATTGACTCTGTGCAACATTTGAAGTTGTTTTGAAATGAACATTTTTCAAATGATTTCATAACAATGGTTTCAGCTTCTAATTCAAACAAGTGTAGTTGACATTTAATTTAATCTACAAACAACATTATTTTTAGTTAAGGCTTTTCTTTTTCAATTGGAGAAAACAAATTGCAAAGTTCCTGTAAGTAAAAGCATCATCTATTATTTATGAGAAGGAACTCATAGCCTTGCATTGCACTCTTGACCACCTGTTGGGACCTCACGTTAAATATTTCACAGCCTTTCTCCCTTTCTCTATGGCCCTTTGATGTTTTTGTTCCACATTCGTTCCTCCGTTTTCATCCTCCCTGGAATAGCTGTGGAATAATCCCACAGTTTTCGCCTTTCAAGACTGAAACTTTGCATTGAATTTTAACATTTGTCTGGAGAGTGTCCGTTCCTTCTGTGTAAAAGATCATCTTTAATAAAAGTGGAGGGCTGAGAAGAGCTGTAAATCTGTACTAACCACACAGCGCTGAGGTCTCTGGGAGACTGATTAGCATCAGGGAGCCAGAGCATGGTTCCTTAATAATGAGTAGAGAAGCTGGTTGGCTGCCATGTGACTCTGCTTGGCATTGATGCCATTTCCCTGGTTGGTCAGGAAATACTACAGCTACATTTTCCAGTCCAACATGGCGGGCAGCCATTCAAAGAACTTTAAACTGGAAAGGTTTTCTAATTTCTAACAATATTGTCACCAGAGAGAAGATGCGACTGTGTCTCCCTTCAGATGGAAAGGGATGCTCCTGTGTGGCCATAACATTGGAAAAACACGCCGTTACATATCCAAGGCATAGATTCAAGCAATAGTCTTGAAGATTTTAATTTAAATGAATGTCAAGTCATTCATTTTTGCTGAAGGAGGCAACACAAATGTGATATAACATATGGCAAAGTTTTTGCATTTGCATCACAAACAGTAGAAAACCCCAGCAACACACAGATGTACACGAAAACCTATATTAACTCCCACTGCTTAAATGTACACACTAGAAGGACAGATTTACTACATGACTGAAACCAACTAATTTTACCGTCTATACAGGAAGATCCTTAATACTCAAACTGAACTGCTAAGTGCACCATGTGCAGTTCTTTGAGGCACCAACAATGCAAAACAGACGACTGAGATTGAAATTGACTACTGATTGCCCATTTTAGTTTCCCTAGTGTTGCACTTCTTAAGAAACAGTCAGCACATAGTTAACATCAATTATCAAGGCTAAAAAATCTGCACAAACAATCACCAACTATCTTGGATTTTATTACAATAACTGTTTCATAAAAAAATAGAATAATGATAATTAATGCTTAAATGACTTCTGTTTCAACATGATGATTTTAAATGGGTTTGTCCTTTGGCATGAACAAGACTAAAAAGCAGAATATTGAAATGATGTCATGGACCCAATATTTTAAATGTTCATGATGTAGGTAAGATATTATCTAAATAATCACCAATGGCACTTTTTATTGATCTGTTTTGGCATAAAAGTATTATTATTTCTGTACTGTATCCTATCTAGGAAGCCTTCCATTACTGCCCCTACAATAATGCTGTGTAACATGTTTCCTAAATTTAAACCACTGAATGTTTTATTGTCATTTAAGTCATTATTATATATTCCACAATTTCACAACAAAAATATCAAGACAATAAAATAATACTATGTATATGTAGTATATAGTATCACTAGTGTAGTGATGACAGTGATTGTGATGCACTGCAGCATGCTCATAATGATATTCCTAACTCTTCTGCCCTGGTGTCAGGTTTGACTCGATGATGTGGTATATCCATGATTTTTCTTTTTTGTCTATTCCCTGGACAAAAAAGGAAAAGATCTAAACCTTTTCTTTTCGACTGAATTTACATCTTCTGCTCATTTCTGCTGCTTTCTTACCAAGAGAATTCTAATGAAGGGCAGAGTCAGATATCTACAGGGATACAAGAGGACCTGGAGACAGGAGAGAATGCAGCCACTGATGGCAAGAAATTTCCATAAAAGTACAATCAGGTTGGAATTTTAAAAGTGAATGTTTAAGTAGTCTAAGAGATGGGCTTTGATTCACACTCTGATCAAACCCGAGACATCTCATTCAGAGAATAATGATTTTTCCCCCTTAATTTTGCTCTGTTTCTGTCTCATCTGTGGGCTTACAGGTAGAGCAAAGCCCAGTGGTATTGTTTTCCCTCCAGTAGTTGAGCATGGGAGCCTTTCTTCTGCCGGATTAGACATGGCCAAAAAGAATGGCAAATGTAGATATGGAACAGTATTAAGAGGTTGGCTACACACTGAAGATTCAGGCCTCATGCGCTGAATGTATCTCATGTATCCTTCCACACTGGATTGCAAGTAAAAAGATATTTATATTTTATATATTTTCATTTACAATGCTGAAGAAAACAGTCTCCGTGTTGTGCATGCATATGAGGATTCAACTGACTATCCAATATCTATTGTTGTTGTTCACAAGAATCATGGACTCATAGAAGAAGTTTCTATTTGGAAATTTGGGCACCGGATAAACTATAATACAACTGATAATGTCAGACTTTTTGGCTCCTTTTTGTCATTTTACTTGTCACTTGGAAAAGATCTAACCTTTTTGTTCTTATAATGTGTGGAGAGCAACTATATGACCAAAAAAGCTCACAACACACAACAGATTCCATTAACAAAGAATTTGCAATACTTTTTGGACAACTTTTTACAGAAAACTCATGAAGAAAAGAGTAAAACATTGCATAGAGAAACAGAGGCGGCGTGAACATGGGCTGTATGTTACATGTTTTGCTGTGTCTTCCTTTACTTCAAATATTTCCGAAAGTTTTCAAATCTAGTGAAATCCTTTATTTGATAGTTTTTATAGGACGTGTCTTGTCGTGGCGGCCGCTGTAACAGAGCCGCCATGATAGACATGATATGTTTATCGCTGGCATGGAAACATCGATTGTTTCGCCCGTCTGTCTTGACTACGTTCAACTCGGAGTTCGTTTTCATCTGGGGCGCCAGCCTCTACGTCATCTTTTGTTATTTTTTTGATTGACAGTCCCCTGGCGGCGGAATTTACAAACTGTGCGTTTAACACACGTGCTGTTGGGAGTCCATTTGCTCTTGCTAGTACACATCTCAATCGGCCCCAAACTGGCGTTGGCGTTCTGCTCCACAGTTCCTGCACCGGGTTTTGACCCAGATGTCAAACAGCATAAATGAGAAGAAGAAAGCCGGAAAGACAACAAGACAAAGGTATCAAAGTGGCAATGCTAGAGCAAGAACCACACATTTTTGGACAGACGAGGACACAGTTTTTTTTGTGTCAGCTGAAATGTACAGAGCTATAACCGTTCGACATACAGCCAGTTTGCAGCTCGGTAACTTGTTTGTGATGTGATCCGCTAACCTGAAGAAGGTCCAATTGACACTAGCTGAACGGGGCATATCAACACTAAATTTAGGTTCTTCTTTCACTTATGGATACTTGTTTTCTTTGTGGCTTTCTTTGTCATTAGAAGCTACACTGCAAGGCTTAGCTTGTTCAACTACTCCGACCTCACATTTTCTCCTCAGTCGTGTTGATAAAGTTAAAGGGGCTATGTGTAACTTTCAAAAATACTGCATTTGTAGCGATACCGCATGGCCGTTAGGCGAACTGCACCAGTAACCTGTTGCTCGCTCTCCCTCGCGTGTTCGTCATACGTGCTCATACGTACACAAACGAGCATCATCATCGGCCGCGAAACACTGGATATTTACCGGCATAATGTTTACAGAGGAGGTAAGCGGTCATACACATGTGAAAGTCTGTGAAGGAGTCTGTATGTCTGTCTTCATTCTCCATCCTACAAACGACAGTCTCGGCAGGCACTGGCTGAGAGCGGGAGTGTGTGATGAGTTTGTCTGTCTTTGAGAGCTCCTAGGGCGGATAGAAGTGTGTGGAAGGCGGCCTCTGGCTGTAGCGGGAGTGTGTGATGAGTTTGTGCTCTTGATCTGTGTAAGCGGAGCGGAGTGAGGAGGATGTTGAGAACGTGCAGAAAATGTCACTTCCTGGAAACTTTTTATACAGGCAACACAGATAGACAGTGAACATCTATTTTTGCACATCAGTTAACCGTTCGCTTGTTAATGGGCGATAAAAAAGGCTTTATACATGTAAAAAGTTACATATAGCCCCTTTAAGGAAACTTTGTTTAAACTAGGAACTGGGGTTGTAGTGCACATAGTGTAAGTCTATACATTTTCAGTTCAAAATCTGATCTGTCAGACATGCGTGTTTTTGCTGCAAGCTATTACTCTTTCATGGCCCTTTTTTGGAGAGAAGGTTCCTGACCAATTATTTTCAGACAGATGCAGGGATGCAGAATGACTAGAAGCATCAGTTTTTTTTCCAGGTGATGCCTAAGGTAAGGAGAGAATGGCCAGAGGCTACGGCAGCCCCCTAGGGACACAGGGGGCCTATAAACTGTGAAACTGACATCTCTCATCTATTACTTTTGCTAAGTAAACCTTTAAAAACCTTGACAGTCCTCCAAATGCTTTTCCTATCCTGTATATATTTAGCATGTTATGAATTTGAAGTCATTTTTGAAGTATCGACTTTGTATAATCTTGTGAATAATCACTGATCCAAGGATAAATAAAAGCGCTCCATCTTAGATTACCTCCACATCTGCAACCATTCATATATCTTTTAACATGGCTTATGTTACTTTTATGTGCTACAACTTTCCAAAATCAATACACACTACACTTTCAGGATGAAATATGTTTCATCCTCAACACACATCTCTTTCAAAAGCCAGTTTTACCCCTGTCTATCAAAGCCGACCAGAAGAAGCTGGGTATTGGGTTCAAGTGATTTTTTTTGATGATGTGCCATCGGCAGCGTTTAAAAAATAAAACATAACAAAGCCACTCTTATTGTTTCTATGCAGGTTCCCTTGATGATAAGCCATCACAAACCCAAAAGCCTTGCAGGATGCCTCCAGAAATGTTCCTCAGTCACAGAAAAGACCCTCACAGGTCCCCTTGACAAGGCCACCATATTTGAATCCTGTCACCTTCACTTAGAGCCAGGGAAAAAAACAGACATCTCCCTGCAGCTTCCTCCTAACCTTCCACAGACACTAAATTTATGCTGACATCTACAGCAGAGCTAGAATACAAATATATGGCAAACAAATTCTGAGCATACTTAATCATGAAAAAAACAATACTTAGAGACCAACAATTCTGTCTCTTTTAGCTTGACAACTACAGCTCTTCTCTCTGGCTCCCGTATGTAGGACTTTTTGTTGCAGGCAAAGGAAAATGCAAAATATGAAAAATTTTGGTTGTATGGTATTAACTTTGAACAAAACATAATAATTATGGAAACTTTAACAACATAAGTTAAAGAAGTAGCCCTAACTGTGATACACGGTGTCACCAGTTTTCATATTCATCTGTAATGCTGGCTCTAGATCAGTCTACAAGGGTCAAATGTAAATAGATTTATAGTTCAAAGTGATATGCAACATCAAAAAAAGATCAATGTTTTTAAGGTCATTCTTATATCTAGGACTACAGTTGTCATTAGGGCACCATTAATAATTCAGCACACCCGAGGGTCGACACAATATGTCTTAGGCAGATCTAAAACAGGACAATACCATTCCCAAGAAGCCGGAAAAAAGAATATCACTTGCCAGTTGTTCTAGTTTGGACATCCATCAATTATTATTTGGAGGACAATCAGTTCCCAAGTTTGTCCACCAACATGGGCTTTACTATTCTTAAATTGGGGGGTTTTCAGATACAAGTAGTCTTCATCCGGATGGAGGTAATAAACTTCAGCTATCCAGATTGACCTCCAGTTCTCAGGAGACAATCTCTGATCAATATTGCTGCTCTGGGTGCCTTTAGAAATGCCTTGGGGGTCTGTTAGGAATTATCTATGAGAATACAGCAGCTCAATAAAAAAGGACAAACAATATAATGGGGCATATTCACAAAGTGTAACAGGCCTCTCCTTGATGTAGCTGCAAAGCAAGAAGCTTTGGAAGCATTTCACTTTCATTAAATCATGTTCTGCTTCCTCACACAGTTTTACACTTTTTAGCATTAAGTACAGTGCATCAATGGATAAAGGTGTTAAAGGTTACAACAATTTGCAAAACTACTGTAAACTAAGGCTGGAAATGTTATAATTGTATTTGTCGTGAATCTATGGATTAGATTCTTTATTAATCAATCAGTTGTTTTGCAGGGCAGGGAAGAGAAATGTCCTCAAAACAGTCTATGACAGTGAATTAATTAAACACTTAAGATGGGTTTGTGCAGGGATCATGTTTGTGTTAGAGGTTAGGGCTCTCACATCCCCTACCTAAAGCAACGCAATATCGCCTGAAATGAAAGTGATTACAAAATTAAGCAAAGGCGTGTTGAAATAAGTCATTTGTAAGGTCCATTGCAATGTAGGTGTGGACATTTCTGCATCAACGCAGGGACAGAACATAATAAATGCTGACCAGGATTGGAAGTAAGCATCTGGCACCCGACAAATGCAGGTGTTTGGTGAAGTGTCAGGGAGGATTTGTTCAACCTACCGGCCATGGTGTTGGGTAAACAAAAGTAATGTAGACTAACAGAGTGACTTGTGACAACAAACGTCAATTGAATCCAGTTCCTGAGCTTATTCTGTTCAGATTTAATGAGCAGAGCCAGTCGGTCCTGCACGCTGACCGACCAAAGGGCTCCTATGTGCTGAAATGGTTTGACTCAGCGTAGCACGGATTAGCATAACCATTACAGCGGGTCTATCTGCTGCGGGGTCAACCTGACGTAGGACGGCAGCTTGTTCCAGAGTTTTAGCGAAAGCTGAAAAAAGCTTGGTCTCCTCTGGTCCTCAGCCTAGTTTTTGGAGTGGTTAAAGCAATTAGTTAGCAGATCTGAGTGATCTTAACAGGGTGTAGAGCAGCAAAAGTTCTAAAATGTATTGTGCGGCCATTAAGCGATTTTGTCGCTTTTGTGTACCTGTTAAAAGACGAGCAGCAGCCTTTTGGACCAACTGTAGGCGAGACAGGGATGCCTGACAAACGCCAACAGTGTACATTACAGAAGTGCAGACGGGTTGAGATAAAAGCATGAACAAGACGTTCAAAAACATTGAAAGTTAAAAAGGACTTAACCTTGGATAAAAGCCTGAGCTTGTAAACACTAGATGTCTAGTTTAACAACCCAATTTCTTTGTTTGTCCATTTTAATATCTAAATCCTTTTTTACGCCTGTGGTTAGAAACCACTGGCTATACATATGGTTGCAAGGAGCCCAGGTCCATAAAAGCGGCATCACAGGGACCACTAGGTCCAAACAACATCACGTCGGTTTTACTTTCGTTAAAGGTTAAGAAGTTAAAATTCATTCAATTCAATTCAAGACTTGTTTTTCAACACCAGGGGGAGTAGATAGAGTACTGTTATAGAGATTAGGAAAAGGGTGATAAAAACAAACAAAAGGCAGAGGGATGCACATATGATGATTAAAACTACACCTTTCTTACAACTATACTGTTTCCGTTTCCATTTTCCAAGTTTATATATATTACTGTCTAATGTCCTTTGGGTGGTTTATTTGAACAGATAAGTATACATCCTTTTTTTCTTTTAGTACATTCTGTACAAAAACAATTTAATTAGTACGCCACTGAACTCATCTGGGGAATCACAGTGGGGACATTCCAGAGGTGGTGGATTTGTAAACACAAGGGATGTCTGCAACAATCCCTGGTGTAAATCTCTGTGGACACAGAATAATGTATCTTCATTTATATTAGAGAATAAAACGTTAGAGCATGAAAACTAATTAGTGCATATAAAAATACTGATAGAACAGCAACAATCTATTGCCATGATAGAACGCTCATCCTGATCTATTGTTGAAGGATCAACAATGTTCTGAATCTAGAAACAAACCACTTGAACAAATTGACTTAAACGTACAATATGTAGAATTGTATGACAATGTTTACATTAAAATATCTAAGTTAATGACAAATTGTCTAAACCTATGTTTTATATATTTTCTTGTTGAGTACGTTACCTCAAATATTTCTAACAGTTATCAAAGCCAGAGAAATCTGTAATTTTATAGTTGTAACAGGACGTTCCTTGTCGTGGCGGCCGCCATGACGGACAGAATGTTTATCGTTGCCGTGGAAACACTGGATGTTATGTGAAAGACCGCCACATAAGGAACCGGGAATTGCTACTAAAGCTGCCATACTGTTGCTGTATGTGCAGCTCTGATAAAAAACGTCATCTAAATTATACAACAGAGAAAAGCAAAGAGAACTCCCATGATTCCCCGCCAGCTTCAACGTCATCTTTAGCTATTGTAGTTTTGACAGCCCCCTGGTGAAGGAATTTACATATTGTATCTTTAAACCACCTCAACAGAAAATCTGAGAAAAGTTCCAGGGATTTTCACTCACTGCTGGTCATTTGAGTTGAGTGTGTCACAGGAACAGAACACCCTATACCCAATTTTCAGCTGCGTGTTCAGAATCTACATTACATCAACTACATGACCCATAGTCCCATACAGACACAAATAAGTCATGGGAGCATGATAAGAGCATGAGTAGACTGTGGTTCCTACAGCCTTCAACAAATTAAATACGAGAGTTTGTATTGCAATTCAGATTGGGTGAAGTTACATTAACAACCTTTAGTTCATTTGCATGTTCAAAATATATATTTTTTTAAAGTTAAGGAAGACAAAACACTTCGAAAAGGCCTTCTTCAGAGCGTTGAAGAAACAGCCCATTTAAAAAGCCAACAAAACTGGACAGTGTGTTTTAGTTCACTCGGGAAACTCTGTAAATATTTAGCTTCTCAACCACCTCACCTTTTTTACAGATAAAAGAAAGTGGAGGCCAGAGTACAAGGAGACGCCATCTCTCCCAGTGATGCTAATTATCCCTGTTTGCTATCTGGATAGCTGGCAGGCATTCTGATTGGATTTACTTGACAAAGTAAATAAGTAATTTTCATAAAAGTGTAATGGCACCTCTCTGACCTGTTTGAAAATGTATAGTGGTGCAAACATCATAACAATCTTTGATACATTTCCCTCTTAAACCATTCATAATTCCTGCCAGGAAAAGAAAAACCCCTGTGTTCCTCAATGTGGCCGCTGTTTTGTGTAACCCTTGCTACCTTTGATGACTAACAGAGCTACTTAATAAAAATAAGATGTGCTTTGTATACAGAGCTTTAAATGGCTGGGGGCTTGTGAGTAATCACACACCAAAGCAACCAATATAGTTTGTACTACTTAAACCTCAAATAAATCAATTTGGCCACTTAAGGATAGAAGGAACCGGCTTTAAATGTAGAACTGAAATGTTATTATTATGTTGATCTGCCAAACTAGTTTGCAAACACTTTCTTTTTAACCATCTTTTTGATACAAAGCAGAATCACAATTTATTTTGTGTTGTTTCTGTTTCTACTTAGTGCAAGTCAATTTCCACAACTCTTTATTGCTGTTTTAGACTCCAAAACTCCTGGGGAAAATCTTGCTCTTCAGCTGCTCAATGCTCTGCTGTAAGTCTCTGTTTCTCTGCAGTTTGTGGCTGGATTTGTACCACAGCGTCAGCTTTAAAGCTTTTTCACAGAACATATAAGTAATTGAAAAATATACTTACTAGCGAAAGCATTAAAACACAAGGCATAAGACAGCTGTGTCAAAACACATCGATTACATATTAGAGCTGAGGAGAACTGCAGAACCAGTCAAGTGACCATGTCATAAACAAGTAGCCATGATGTCCAATGTTGACTAAAACATATATACTGATTAGAAACGTTTAAAATCATATGAAGTTCAAAATGTAGCAGTACATGCCAACATATTGGTAGGAATATGTGTTTTTTTTTCTTGAAACTTGGTTGAAATGTATACATATCATCCTCACTTAAATCTTAACCTAAGCCAAAAACAGAGTGACAGTGAGCCAGCATGACCAGTACATGAACCATGAAACTGAGAGGGCTAACTTCTATTCAAGCCACAATGTACTAAATTACCCCTGTGCTTTTCCTACATCGACTTGTCAAAATGTCTTTGTCTAATGGATTTTCACAAGTAAAGCGTCACATTAAAAGTTTGGTACTCACAAATAGGTGGGCGGTAACTCCAAGTGTAGTTTGTGGAAGGAAAGACTGGCAGATAGGTGACATTGCAGGAAACGTTGAATCCACCCATCGTTCAAGAAGGGCTTCTTTGTCGTTCCTCTATTAATTGATTAGATTAGATCAGAAACCTTAATTAATTCCCAGTGGAGAAACCAATTTGCCACATGGTCAATTCTTACACATAAAAAACAACATGGACAATACAATTAATACAATGCACAACAAGCCAATAATGAACAAACCCCATTGAAACCATTTGAGACATAATTCAGAGCCACAACTAAAAAAGTTCATTAAAATATCTGACTGCTGCTAGTATATAAGTCATACATTGAGGCATATTAACCTAGAGAAGAAGCCAGTAGGTTTCTTCATCCTCTTTGACTAACACCATGTCCTGTTCTTTTGACAATATTGTGGTTTCAGTAAACACAACAGCAAAGTTGCAGAAGTTCTGTCGGTTTAATTGATATTCATTATACAGTATATTACCAACTTAATGTAGGTGAAACACTTTAAACAAAAACTTTGACTACAACATGACCACTGTAAGAGTCATGTTTACTGAAAGAAATGATTAAAAACATATATGATATATCCTACCTGAAACACATGGACAATAAATACATTAAAAGTATGTTATGACTTCATTAACTGTAAACTTTAATAGCTTTAATAGCACCCTTTCATAGCTTCACCACAACACCTGCTGGTAATGTATTGGCACAAAGTATGCAAGCAATTGAAACTGCTTTAGCAACAAGAGGCTTTTTTAGCACTGTACTAACTTCACGCGCGCGTATTTACCTTTCACGCGCCGTCAATAAACTCGTTGTTCGTCAGTGTGTTAATATTCCACGTATGTAACACCTGCAGCAGACAGTCTTCAACCTTTGCTTCCCCAACTCTCAGGATATAAACTGTTATGGTTAGCAATCTCGGAAACCATCAGCTATCTTCGAGAGCGGCCGCCAATCTTCTTTTTTTTTTTTTTTTTTTGGGGGGGATTTCCGGACCAGGTGTGCTACTTTTCACCTGCGCCGAGACTGACAGTACACATGACTTCTGATTACTGCAGATAGAAACAGAACACACAAAAAACTTTGTCCCTTGCCTGAAGATAAATTGACATTAATCTGTTTCTAGAGACAAGATAAAAGTCTCTGATTTAATCCAATTTACTGCAAATTCTTTATTAAATTCAACAGGTTTCAATAAAACCACATTAGTAATTATACCAATAAAAACTGCATTCCAGTAACCTTTAACAGCAACAACAACAACAAAACATTTGTTGAAATAATGTTTTAATTTGCATTTACTTTATTAATACACTAATGAAACACAAAACAGAGTAATTGCCTAAGCTCCAAAATTCCTACTTTGCTCGTGAGGATAATTAACTGGAAGATTGTAAAATAAATATTACAACTGCCATGATGGTATGAATATCATATAAGTGTGGTTAAATACCAGAAAAAAATAAAAGCAAAGCCCAAATACTTTGTCGAAATTTTTTTAAGTCATAATTACTGAATCAAGGAAATGCTCGTGCCTACATGCACCTTTATGCACTTTTATGAATTCAGTGCTTGTTCTCTTCTACATTTAAGACAATTTGTTGTTAAAAAAATAAAGTGAGTTTATTAAATACATAAATACGATTTTTTTTTGCAATCACTGTTACACGTGAACAGTGTTGTTGCTGTGATGTTTAACACCAGTTTGAAATAGAACTGTGTCAAAATTATGATCTAATAGGCAAAGCTGCACTCGCTCTTCATACTGATACACACTCAGACGGGACGGTCAACCAACACAACATTTTGGCAGGGACAGAGTGCAACTTGCCTGGGATTGTGCTGTCTGCAGGAGGCTATATCCTGAAGCCTTGTCTTGACTGTCTGTCACTCTCTTTCTCTCGGGCTCAGAGGCTCACTTTATTGTCTCTGTCAGTTGTGAGCCGGTGGTTTGCCTCCACTCACTGTCACCCCTCTGTCAGGCCCTGACCGATAAAGCTAGCACCAGCGCCAATCTCCCTTCTTCAGCTCTGTTGGCTGTTCCTGGACTCCATTCCACCACTAATTAGCTCTTCAGAGATTTCTCTTCATGGAGGCAGGGGGTTGTGGGGTGGGGTTGGTGGGGTGTTGGGGGGGGGGGGGGGGGGGCTTGAGGGGCGGAATGGGGTAAGGAGAGAGGAGGCAGTAGGACGTATGTGGAGGAGAGGGTTTTAATAGATAGATAGATAGATAGTCTAAATGCTTTGGACAAATATGGGGCCAATGAGGTGCTGCAGCCCTGTCTGACTAGTGTCCCACCTCCGCCGACTGACATGACCACTGCAGGTCTTCAGGTGATTAACATGTTGGCAGGGGCTCCAACATGAAAAGACCCCTGTTTCTTTGTCTTCTGGTGTGTAAATATTGTGCTTGCGGAATATGAAAGTAGTGCAACTATAAGGTACAAAAACATGGGGAAAAAAGATCAAGAGTGGGTCTCACATCAAGGAGGACCCCGAGGATGTCTTTGTTGTCAACTTCAGAAGGGGGAAGAGAGGAGCAGAGGAGGAAACTGGCAGAAGGGGGAAAGATGCCAGATAGAGCTCAAAGGATTCGGTCTGGGCAAGGTGATCGGTATTCCTCGGCAGTCTGCCTTCTGGCTCAGATCAGTGGGAGTAAGCTGGCAGCCAAGCCAGAGGGCATAACAGCACAAACACACCTTCAGCACTACACTGCTAGAGGCTTGGCTTCACAATCTGGAGGGGCGGGAGTTGGAGGGAGACACAGAGGGAAGAGCAGGGAGAAAATAAATACACTGTAATTATCTTCAAATCATCAACCCCTGACATCCATTGTAAATATGTGCATGTGTCTCAAAAAAGGCCATAATCCATCACTAACTGTGTGTCAAAGTAATATTACATCACCTGAGATTCAACCGTGGGTTATTATGTGTGCTGAAGGAACTGAGGTCACCAGTCAAGCCGACTCATTCTCAGGCCAGCAATGTCATCACTACTCACATCCTCACCTCTTCTCTCTTGGACAGAATCCAAAAACCCTCAACCTGTGACGAGCAGAGAGAGCGTCCCCCTCTTCAAGGACTTCCCACCGCCATGCTGGGACACAAGCCTGACACAAGCCTCACATATGACACCTACATGGCCCTCGCTGATGTTCTGTTACAGCTCCGACTAAAGGTCTAACCAGGTACCTGATGGGTGGGCAGAGCCGGGCAGGGCATACTGATGAAGTGCTCACACACACACAAAATGTTGTGACAGGTAGCAGATGTCCTGGCAAAGGCCAACTGTCTCCCATGGTCAACCATGGACAGAACACATGCAGGCACAGGCACGCACTTGCATGCACACACATGCAGCATTTGGCCGTAATGTGAATTCCGTGCTGTGTGTGTGTCCCAGAGCACCTTTGCTCTGACACGCAGAGTAAAATGTCCAATCTTCAATCACACTAATGAACTGCTACACATATTTAGCTTTATTAACAAGCAAAAACAATAGTCTCTTTATGTTTTGAAGGTTTTATCCACCTGCTAATATAACATTTTAAAACAGTACGCTCCCACAAGTCAATTACAATTCTTGTTTACATCTTAAATAATAACAGAACAAAAACAGGATATCGGGGCACTATACTGTAACGGCAAGTCAAAGATGATGCAGTCTTTTTAGTAAGATTACTAAGCTTGGACCTCATTAACCACTGAAGAAATGTATTCTTAAAATCCATTTACATAGTTTTGAAGAAGATTCATCAACGTTTCTGAAAGGCGTTGTCCTGAGCTAAAATCAAATTTACAAAAACTGAAGATACTTACATGTATCTACCAGTGATGGCAGTTTATTGCGTTTTCCCGAATTTTGCACTTATATATCATGACACAAAATTATAACTATATGATTTATAGTAAGTAAACTTTGGCATAATTAATTTTAAATAGCACTTGGGTAACACATTCTAAGTATGTTATGTTAAAAAGAGAGTAATCATTTACAACATGAATAACCTTCATGCATCTGCCTTGGGCTTGTCATGGGAACTTCTTAAGAACAACTTGAAGAAAAAACTTTGGCAGATTTTTGTGAATTAGGCCCATTGTTCTTAAACTGCTGCAGACATCATATCATACGTTTGATTTTTTTTTCGTTCTAAATCTGCACTGATAGGTAACTGTTCAAATACACTCAAGAAACTCCAATTTAATACATCGAGGGAGGGAAGGGAGAGAATGAGCTGTCTTATCTTACATATTCCTAGCAAGCATGCAAAACATTGATTATTTAGAATAATCATATATGTATGGTGTGATTGAGTTAGTATAGATTTGATTTTCTTATGCCACTTTTTTCTGCCACAAACTTTGTTCATTGATATTTTCAAACTGTCTCGAAAGTTCTTCCACAATGTATCCCAAATCAAATTACATCCTCCTACAAGTCAGACCTTGAGTTGATGTGCAGGGAAACTAATTTGATAGATATGAATACATTTTTGATGTGCTAAATCCAATACACCCGTAATGATGAATAATCGTCATTATTATTCTATATCCCAGATAATGTAGTGTTGTAATAGATCAATATGGCGTCGTATTGAACTTTCAGTTAAGTCTATGGAGATTTTCAAGAACATCACTCTTCAAGGCTGCAGTGCAGTAAAAATTAAACCTGATGTTGTCCCAAATTGCAATTCTGCTCGTGCTCTTCATGCTCATGAACAGATCATAACCAAGTCTTTTTCCATTAGATGGATAAAAAGAAAAAAATCCTGGCTGTTTTAGGATTTAAAGTGGAATCTCAATGTGTGAACAAGCTTTATATTTCCTGCTGCACAAGGTCAACATACTCACACAGCCAGAGACAGAATTAAATAAATAACTGCTAGAAAACAATTAGCAATGCATCAATAGTCAGATCAATAGTGATGTTGGTAATTATCACTTTTGGGATAGGGGAGATGCTCTTTCCTTATTGATGCTCCCTAATTCACGGGGATAACCTCAGGGCCTGCAGAATAAATCAAAGCACATCAAGGTAAAGCACATTCCCAACTCTTTTATGACAGATGTGAATACATATCGCCCCCGTAACTTTAAATATTAAAACCCAAACCAAGCTTGCATGAACACTGTGTAATGGTCATCGAATTTGATCTTTATTCTTCAAAAAGTGAGCGCTGATTTATTCTCATTAAAGGTGGTTTCAACGTGATTACAGAAAAGCATTTTATATATTAAAGAATCTTGTTTAAATGTAAGTTAATATTTGTGGGAAAAGCTTATTTGTTGTTTGTAACAACAACATTTAGTGCATTTTTTAACACACTATTGATAAGTGACATCCACCTCCATTCATGTGCTTCAGTTTTCCTCATGTGGTATTCTGTGTTGCAGGCGTTTTCATTTCCTAATATCAAATGACACGGCCAATTTTGTATGCTGTTTGTTGCAATCTAATCCACATTTATTTAATGTCCCCTCATTTAATGTTTTGCAGCTCAGACATGGTGTACAATGACATGTGACTCTTTGTCAAATTTGAGGCAAATTAATACGTAAACCGCTGAAGGCTGGAAGGCCCTTGAAAAGAACTGAAAAAACAAAAGTTTCTTGTTAAGTTTTCCATTTTAAGAGAATATAATTCAAACAGCTTCTGCAGGGATCAAATAGCAATTGAAGTGTAATTTCTATGATGAGACTACAGTTTTTTCCCCGTGTATTGTATGACATTATCTTTGTGTCAGACAGGCAATGTGAGGAGGAGAGAGTGAAGGAGTCCACCTGCGACCGGTGCAACAAGGACTGTGTCAAGGCAAGTCAAGTTCATTTTTATATCACATTTCAGCAACAAGGCGATTCATGGTGATTTTCATGAGACATCAAAACATAACGACAGAGGTTAAGAGCCACACATTAGAAGAGATCATTAAAGAAGCTGTTAAAACAGCTAGTAAACCATATAAGTAGAGAAAAAATAAAGATCAAAGCAAAGGAATAAAATAACTCAAACAGAAACTAAAATATAATAAGACTGTAGAGACTAAGCCGGCGCTTTAAGCCACTGAGGCGCTGCACCTGGATTTACTAATTGACACGCTGACGTTACCTTGTTAACCTTGTTACATTATCTTTCCAGATCCAGTTTTTTACTCAAACTGGTATCACTTAACACAGATTGAAGCAACACATTTACAAATTTCAGAAGGTTGAACCAGAGAATGTTTGTAAATGTTGCCTTTTAAAAATTGCAACAATCAATCAGTAATTAAAATACAATTTGCATCCTTTAGCCGCTAAAGTTTAGCGGACACACTTCCGACTAGTTTGCTTTCAATTAGGTTTGTTTTTACCATTTTGTCATTTTGAAATATAGCATTGATTGATCAAAATATATGTTGAGCACCAACTATAGTGCACATTTATTCTGTGTTATAGAATTTCAAGTTTAAAAAAAATCTTTTAAGGTGCAGAAACTGGTGAAGCTGTCCATGAACTGAAAACAATCAGATTTTCCTTCAGTCCACATGGCCTCCGTTGATGTGTTTTGTTCTCTGTGCAGCACACTCTTCATTTCTCCCCTGTGTTTCTTCATAACACTTTGCAACAATCCCTGACCGCCAACCCTCCCACGAGAGGCCTTGCTACCATTTATTTCCAGTTAAACCAGAATAAGTCGGCTCAGGTTTTCAGCTTTAGGCCTAATTTTAGTTTTGTCCTAGCTTACCTCTGAGCTCTCACAAGAACCAGACTCTCTCCAGACACACAGGAGAACACTGTGAGCGTGTGCACCATCTGAGCCTGGGCCCCTCAGGCCCTTGCTGTATCAATAATGCAGACATGACCACACTGATTGGAGGAGACAACTGGTGTTTAGAAGGAGCGAACCCAAAAGAGAGCTCTGTCTCTGCGCACAAGTTTGCTCTTACTGGTGATTTAGATGTACACCTGCCAGAATAATTGCCTGGTTCTGTGCCAGAGCTTTCCCTCCATGGATGTGCTCTTTCTCTTATGGCCATAGGCATGCGTGATCACATGCAAGGACACACACATATCTATGTGCATGCACGCACAGTCACCCAGGTGAGGGAGGCCAGTGCTGCTTTGTTGATGGGTCCATTGATTTTTGAAGGCCTCACTCCTTCTTCCTCTTTTTTTTTCTTTGATTATTAATTCAGAGAAGCAAAAGAGGACTGCCCGCTCCTTTCAAATCTTAACTGCTCACTGAAGGACCAACTATCAAAAAGATGTGCCCTACAGTCTGGATAGGAATGAGTGTAATGCATGCAATTAATTAAGAATACATATATTCTGTATAAAACCAAAAAATTCATAAAAAAAAAAAAAAATCAAGAATAAACTCTCAGTAAAAAATTCCATCTATAGGATACATGGTCATCAGTTCCTTAACAGTTTGATTTGCCAATTACTTTGGTCCAGTATGATGATGAAATCAAAGTGTAAGTGCTTGGTTATTGCCAAAGGCTAATAAAAAGTGCGTAGTGATGGGAAATAGTTAAGCTGACCAACTGGGCTCGAAGGGATTAAGATTTTCTCTGATTGAAGGGGTTTTGAAACTTATAAATGATTCTTTTTAGCTAGAAAATACGGTAAAATGATGATTCTTTTTCTGTGTGTCAAAAATGTATGGAAACGATTTAACATAAGAGCAAAGCAAATGCAAAGAGAATCCCGTCCTGCTAATGTAAATACAATTCCCTTTCCCTCTATTTAATGATGAAGTGTCCAGTTTGTCATTTCCAAAATGATTCACTAGGGGGAGCAAACAGTACGCTCTTTAGCCCTCCAACACTCAATGATAATAGTGGACACAAGGTTGTTTTTTATTCATTTCTTAATCATTTCTGCCTAAATCTGTCAATGCAAAAAGCAAAAAGTCACACGTTCATTTCTGTTTAATATTTGAGTGTAAGTGCTGCATACTACCTTCCTGTGTTTTCCTTTAGACAAACTGTTTGTGCTGTGAAACTTTGACACTGCAAACTTTTCATTTTGGATGAAGAGCATTCACAAATGGCAGAAGGATGATGAGGAGGAGATGGTGGTGGAGGAGGAGGAGGGGGGGTGGGGGGGGGGGTGTTTTCTCTCCAAAGCAAAGCTGCTGAATGTTTGTGCCTCCCAAAGATGATTTCACAGAGGGAGTGCAGTTCAATACTTCATGCTGGGCGCTTTTTGATCAGTTGACTCAGCCGTGTTTGTTTGTCCGATGTTGTGATCCTTCTGATTAGCGAAGACAGATTAATGAATCATAAAAAGAACACGTTAGAAGTGTCTTTCTCTCAGGGACACTTCCAGTCATCTGCACAGAAACTCCTAATGCATTTTTCACTTTTCTCCGCATAATTAGACATATTGATGAATATTAACAATTAAGTTTTCCAAACGTCTTACTTCATCTGACGCCAGATTAAGACTGCTGCTCTTTGTGAATTGAATCCTGAGATGCTCCTTGCAGAAAACATCTAAGATTCACCCAGAAGGCTTTGCTCCACTTGCTCCATGCTAGTTGCTGTGGGCTCCCTATACGCCCCCCTGCACCCCTCAACTAGCACCCACCCTCCCACTCTTCCTTTTCCCCCCTCCATGATTTTTTTTTCCCCTTTTTTGCTTGTTTGATATATTTCTTTCCACCCCTCCACCACCAGCGCCGTATTCAAAGACTTATACAATATACATGCTCCATCTGGTCAAACTTGGTGAACTTAAATATACCTGTCAAGTGCAACTTTAAAGTTTCCCTTCGCAACCTCGACTAAGTCTCGCCCAATCCACCAAGGCTTTAATTAAAAAGCAGCCCCAGTTCCAGGATGTGCTTCTTAAATGAGGGGGTTTGTGCTGGCAGACGAGGAGCTGGGGTCTTGCAGTGGGACCCGGCTTGTGGCTTTCATCACTTCCACTCCACGGCTCTGAAGTTCCGGAGAGGCATCTGTCTGACTTGAATTGGAAAAGATGGAGAGATGCACAGTGAGAGAAATTTAGACAGAGGAGAAATTGAAGACGAGGGAGTGAAGTGTGGGAGGTGGGGGGGGGGGGGGGGGGGGGGGTTATGATTTGGGGGGCTGATACCCTCCTTTTGTTCTGACTGTGCTGAGGGAGAGTGAAATGTTAAAGGTAGACTTTTCTCTGCATGAAAGTTCCAATCATTAACTCTCTGTATGGAATTTAATTTGGTATATTTTGATGACATTGAACAAAATAATCAATTCCACCATTCTTTCTTGTTCCTTAACGGTAAACTGTGACACGCTTTTCATACTTTAAAAATAATTCATCCAGTTTGTTTGTCTTAAATAAATAAATAAAAATGACATAAGACAAGAAATAAATGTTAAAACAGCTATGGTTTAATTCAATTAGAAGCATCAAAATTGCCTTTGTTGTTTGTGTATTTCAGTAAAAGTGTAACTTTAAGGTGTTGACAACAACAACAACTGTAAATCTAATAAACATGTTAAAATCTGTAGATTTTAAATAACCATGAAGAAAAGTTCATAAGATCAATGAAAACAATCCTTCCTGTTCTGTGTTTTCACAGCAGAGCGCAAGGTTTTGCACCCACACCGGTTTTAATTTCCAGAAAACCAGGCAACTGTGCCATCTAGTGGTCATTTCTGAAAATACAGTATTTTACTTTAAAATTCAAGAAAACTATGAGCTCCTATTTATAGCTTTTAAAGTAAAGAAATGTCAAGTTGTGAGATCTTATGTATCCTGTTTCAATCCAGTAGAGGTTATTACAAATTTCACTTTACTGGACAATAGATTCTCAACATTTATAAGACAATATAACAAGTCAAATGAATCTCAAAGCAAAGGAAGAATTGTAGAAAAAAAGATCATGAGCGCATGTCTTCAAGTAATATTCAACAACAGGAGTTTGCTGTTTTGTACAGGGTGAAGTAAAATGAAAACAATATAAACATTGTGTTATCATTTTTTTCATACTGTAGAAGTCAAATAATATTTGCAGAAAGCCGCTCTGATGTGTAGGTGATAAACAAGATAGAAAAGTTATTTTTACATCCCTTAACCTTTAAAATATGTCCAACTAAAAATGCAAAAAGGTTTGAATAAAATCATTATTTTTAAAGTTCTAACTAAGTTTTGTAGGAGGTGTTCGCACATTCAACTATCTCATGAAGTAGTTGCATCGGACGACAGACTATCACTTAAAAAGAAAAAAATCCCACACACTACTCTTGCTAAGAATCACCAATATATTAGAAAAAAATCCAATGTTTCAATCCCTCTGAACCTTTGTCAAGTGTGAAGTTCCAAAAAAAAAAAATACATAAAGGGGTCCAGGTGGCCGAGTGGTTAGTATGTGCACCCCATGTACAGGCGCTGCAGTCCTTGGCTCAGGCTCAGCTCCAACATGTGGCTCCTTTCCTGCATGTCATTCCCCACTCTCTCTCCCCCAAATTTCTGCCTCTATCCACTGTGCTGTCTCTTCAATAAAGGCATAAAAAGCCCCCAAAAGAAATCTTTAAAAAAAAACAAAAAAAACGCATAAACTTCAACAAACGTCAATGATTCAGAGGGTCAGGGCCATAAAGGTTGAAAACGCCTGGTTCAGATGATAATATTTTATGAGAATTTTAATGTAGAACTAAAAGTTAACAGCACAGTCATTTCTCTAATTTATTAGAGAATATATTTGTTTAATACTTTTCATAGAAACTGTCCTCTTATATTTAAGAAATCAAAAGTCGCTGAACATCTCTCAGAGCATGACGACTCCAGGCAGAGAGCCAAAGCCCACTGAACCATGAGGAAGGGTTACAAACTTCTCACGCACATCTCAAACTTTCCTCCAAGCCTGATTTTAGCTCAAAGTCTGAGCTTTGTAATAGTTCGGGAAAAAAAAAAAAAAAAAACAGCACACAAGGCAAAGGCATTTTTCTAAAGCATCTGTTGTTGTGGAGTAAGTATGGTTACAAAACAAACATACTATCACATAAATAAACCTGACGATGGACATGATTATAAATACACTTTACACATTTGTGTCCTTTAACACACAGACAACTGGAAGATGTCCCCAGTCGATCAAATATATCTGTCACCCCTATAGTGTCATTACACGTCAGCTGTAATGACACTATATACAGCTGATGAGGGGCATCAAAGGAAGAGTTCACATATCAAATAACTCAGACGGTTTTAAGGACGTGTGGAGGCAGTCAGTGCCTTTATATAAGCAGTCCCTGTGTTTCCACTCTTGACTTTCTGTAATTAAGATTGTTTAATGGAAAATTAAAGAAGGAATTCTGTTGATTGTTTGCAGTAATAGAAGTGCACGCTCGATAGATAATACACTTGACCCTGTATATTCCTTAAGAATGGAAGAGGTTTTGCTTCAGATAGCATAGCTCACTCTTAAGTGGATTTTCCATTTTATCTTTGAGCCCTTTTGCTACATTTCTATCTTCACAGAGATGGAGAAAAACAGCTTTTTGCACTGAACTGTATTAGAATCATTACTTTCCAAACAAAGAAAATAAATGTATCAAGTTTTGGAACTTCATACAGAGTGCTGTTGCTTTGCTGAATTTAATTCTAAAAGACGAAATCAATTCAATCATGTCCTCATCACACATAAACACTTGAAGTTTCATGAACTCTGTTTTATAATGTTGTAGTGTATTGATGTTATTATGGCATTGTTGATGTGTTTCTTTGGAGATATATGATGTTGTTGTACAGCTCTTTTAGTCGTGCTGAAGTGCTCTTAGCCCTTTACTGTTTTAATATCATTTGTGAATTTCACTGTGGATTGCTTTAATACATTGGTTGTGTACTGTTGTGTAGATGTTTTTAGTGTATGTATGTTTTGTTTCTTAACCGAGATGTTGTCTCTGTCTCCGGCCCAGGGACTACAGATGTAAATGAGCTCATAGCTAACTCTGGTGTAGCTAATAGGCTGTACTCTGTCCCTGTCAAAATAAACAATACAAATAAAAATAAGCTACCACTGCATACATTCTAAAAATAAATTTCAATTAAAAAAAACAAAAAAACAAAAAACAGTTTTATCCCAGTTACATTTTTGCACTGCGACGAAAGACCAAACTAGAAAAACCCTCCACAGTTAAAACTTCTACAACACTCACTTTTACAAAATGCTTGGCCATATTCACAGATACAGCTCCGTCTAGAGATCAACGTCTTGCATATTGTGTTTGCATCCAGTAAAAAAGGAGTGTTTAGCCTAACGTCCCCATTCCTCATTTATTTATTTAATCTTTTTGTTTGTTTGTTTCCCCCAAAGTGGCATGTTTCCATTCCAGCCTCCAAGCTTTCACCAATTAAGTGCTACCATATGTAGCGTAGTGGGCACCACTGAAGGCGACACATGCTAGCCATTATGCACTTCTGAAGCAATCACAAGGCATCAAGGCGTTCAAGTTTTACTTTGATTACTGCGCCGTTAACTAGAATGAAAAATCTAAATTAATGGGAAAATCAGACATTCATGGCGAGTAAATATCTGTGAAAAATCTTTATCTGCATCATAAAAAAACATTAAATGTGTTTGCCTGAGATTTTAGACTTATTTTCAGAGAACACCAGCAAGACCTCTGCGTGTTCTGAATAGCTGTGATTTGTGAACGTCTTGTTGTCTGGACTCAATGCTTTCTTATCAGTGTCTGCATTCATCAACCTGTGTCAGTCACCCTGTTGTAGTGTGTTTTCATTTTTAGAAGCTTGGCGACTCACCGCGTGTGAATAAATCATAACAGTCACTACAAATCTCTCTGTTTCTTGTCAGTGTTAGCGTATTCCTTCACCTCTCATCTGTTCTGCTGAGTTTGTTTGCTTTCCAGAGTAAGTTTTGTTTTGTTCCTATCCCCAACTTCTTCCTTTTTTACAGTACCCTCCTTGCTCCTTGTTTGCAGTTTTAATTATTTAAATTAGATAAAGTGGATAATTTGAATTCAAGTGTAGATTGGGGACTACTTTGGAATCCGTTGCAGGTAAAAATAAAAGAGTCCCCGCAGCTTTTCAAGAGCTTACTCCTAATTGTTTTAGCTTCAGGATTAGCAAGCACAATGCTCAACTTTTAATAATAAAAAATGGATTCATTTTCAGGGGATATATAAAAGAAACTTATTAATTTCTTAAATTTCCGGTCATTTTCTTTGTTTGACAGTGTGTATTATTTGTGTTATTTTGCAAACCATTACCATGAGATTGGCTGGGCTTGTACCTGTGTGTAAATGATACATTTCAGGCAAAAAAAATTGCTGATAAAAAAAAAAAGAAAAGAAAACTGTTTGCCTCTTTGTGCCACTGTGACATACTTCTACAAATGTTTTGCAGAGGGAAGGCTATGAAGAGGACAAACGGAAGGAGCAAAAGCCTCATAAAATGGAATTTATACCAGATCAAAACCAGCTCTGATCGCCCCCTGTCTGAAAACATGTTTACTTCCCATAAACACACACACACCGGCTGACCACAGACACAAAAACACACTCAAACACGTTCTATCTACTTGTTACCTGCTACGCTTCCTCATAGATTCACTCTTGCTCTGTTTTCCTTTATTATTCAAATATTTCGGTCCACTTCTTGGAAATTAGAAGGCACAAAAAAACAATAAATAACGTGGTTCAAACAATCCCTGATACATTGGTCTACACAGACAGTTAAGCCGAGTAAAGAAAGCAAAACATTGCCGTGTACACACACACACACACACACACACACATGCACTAACACAATATTTTCATAGTGTAATTAAATCATAAATCAATCATACATCTCTTACTCGGCCTGGGGGATCTCCCTGCGGCTTTAGAGGCCCACAGTGAAAGTCCCCGCAGGTCACCGGGGTGGCTGTTTTCCTTGGACATGTTTCATGATACGGCATTTGCTCTCTCTGGGAATTGGGTCTGTTTGAAAATGGCACAACAGTTGAAATTCTGGACATAAGAACAATTGTTGAGCTCAGATTCATCTCACTCCTGCACCCTAATACCATCAGGTTTGTGATTGAAGTAGCTCCCAAAGGGTGGCATTGCATCCCCAATAAGCCAGAGGTTATTTCAGGTCTTCTCATGTTTGCTCTGTTTATGTTTTATAAAGGAACTCACAACGGCACTGGTCACATGACACAGTGATTTCTGAATAAGAAGGCTTCACTGAGGGGGCAGGAGGGGAATCCTGTTTATTATAGTCTGTAAAAATCTTAGGATCTAAATTCATGATGCTGTAGAATAATTGAGATATCACACAACAGGCAGATGATTATCTCTTGATAGATTTAAGAGTCATATATTCCCTCCCGCTTCAACATTTGGTCAGTACTTGAGGTCTTTTTTTTTTTATGTAGTACATGCCTATGTTGCACTGCTTGTGTTCACTCCTACATTGGTGTTGTTGTTATACCATTTTTAGCCAGCTGTGGCAGACCTGAGCACAATGGTACCAAGTCAGAAATATACTGTATTCTAAAGACTTTATAAAGAAGTTGATGTAATCTTTGTGGCTGAAAACTATTATTATTTCTACATACTCTCAAAAGTCTGTCACTTCAGATCAAGCGTATGCTAAGTGAATTGTAGAATTGAAAAAAAACATAGGTCAATGCTCAAGTTTCTTAAACATGCAATATTTCCTTTGCCAGCAGGGGGAGTCTACACGGCTTGCAAAAACATTGTTCAGAAGTTTGCATGAAAATTACCATACTTCTCACTGAACTTATTAAGCTAAACAAAATATTTCCTAATGAGAAATGTTCCTTCTTCACACCGTATAAACGTGCTTCCCATTATTATGGTCCAGTTTAGATAAAATACACAAGAAAACAGGGTATGCATAAAGGCATAATATGTAACATTCTGATTATTAATATAGAATAATCTAATATAGCCTATATAAATGTATTGGGTAGTATAGACTTCCTGAAAAGAAAGTGAATTAAAACTCCCTAAAGATTTGTTATTCTCAGGTCTGTGTTCACATGGACGGGACGACGCTTCTTTCAGCTTGTTTATATTTTACTCAAACATGTTTCATACATGTTTCATACATGTTTTTTTTTTTACACGGTTGAGCCCCTACTACCAAGTGGTGGAAAAGCAATGGCCCCGCCCAATCAAGGAAGCTGTGTGGCATTATAACGGAGTGTTGGCGCAATGTTTTAATCTTAAAGTGGCCTTTAAGGGCGTGGCTTCTTTGTCATTGATAAGTTGGTACAACAGAGACCTGTTGGAAAGTTGACAATTGGCAAGTATATTAAAACAAATCTTGGGATTAAGTTCATCTTGGTTAATAGGGCCCTTGAATAGACTCGGGCATATGTTCACCAGGGCTTTTGTTGCGCTCTCAGCGCTCTCGTTTGAAAATACTTCAACTTTTGGAAGAGCGCCACACTCTGCAATGTCACTTCTCCCTTAGGAACCAATCAAAAGGAGGGTTGGGACTTATGATATCAATTTTGTCAACAGCATCAGTGGAGGAAACTATTCTGACTCGTCCTTTGTAGGGTACAATTTTCAGGTTTAAAGCTGCTGGTAATGCCAGGTCACCATTTCTTTACACTATTTTCATTTTTACTTTAATATAAACAAGTATTCAACATGTGGTGTATCCGGTGCAATTTAAAACAGATAACCCAACTTTGCTTGTAACCTAGCAAAAACAAGGGCCAATGAGAAGTGTTGTGAAATGTCGTGGAAACAGGCGTTTGGTGATGTTTTTATGGGTTGAGATTTGCTGAAGAGTTTGGCAGCAACCTTTTGTATCAGCTGTAGATTAAACAATGGCACTAATATAAATCAAATTCAAGGTCCGTAAGGCAAGATATTTCTGATTTTGCCTCTTTCATGTTAGATGAAAACATCTTTGGTAACTAAAGGAAAGTTTAGATATAGAAAATTACATCCATTTATGATTTATATCAAATGCAAGACTGACCATAAAACTAAAAAAAATGGAGGACCCAGAACTGACCCATGAGGAATTCCTTACTAAAGGGGAAAAGTCTTAAATACAATCTAATTTGTTGAAAATTAGTAAAAGAGACTGTTTTTTGTCATAAATAGTGTCAAAAGCTGAACATAGCTCAAGAAATCAAACAATTAACAGATTAGGCTCAACAAATCATATCCAACCAGGATAAGGGATGTTTCTTTCTTTTTTAAGCATTTTAGGATTTGCAACTCACGTCCTACAGTAAAGTTTAGTTAGGTTGCATTATGTGTCAAATTATATTTAAAAATCTTCTATCTTTGTTGCATCTGTGTCTGTTCTCTTCATCAGAAAATGACATAGAGTGCCGCATGTAGCGAGAATTTGGTGCTTTTTTTCTGTGATATGGATACGTAGTTGTTTTCTTTTAATCAAATGCAAACGAAACGGAACAGAAAATAATAATATAAGTCATCTGTGGAGTGGTACACACGCTTTACTCTGCTAAGGTTACCCAAAAAAGTAGAGATGCACATTTACATGAGCTTCTTAAGCGGCCTTTTGTGAGAAATGCTCTGAAAATGGACTTGAAGAAGAGTGGACCTCCTGCTGATGTAGAGCTTTAAGTCCATCCTCAGGTTAGACATATTGATGACTGGCTTATCTGAGCCGAGAGCCAGCAGGCCTGGGTCATTAGCCCTGTCTGCTGTGGCTACGACACCAGATGGAGGTGGAGGTATGGCTGTAGGCTGTGCTGTGATCCAAGACTTCTAAACATGTAACCCAGTCTCCTCTGAGGGTCCCTAACCACAGGAAGTCTCTCATGCTGCTCCACTGATCTCTACCTCATTGCCCTCTCCCAATGTTTCACCAATAAATAAATACATTTATGACATCATGTTTTATATGACAAAGGTGGTAGAGTCAAGCGCATTGATTGAGGCTTGGCTGCTTGTTGTTTGTGATCTCTGTGTTGTTTGTTCAGTACGACAGACTGGAGTCAGTGTATGGATTTTTTTGATGCTGTTAGCTCAACAAGAATAGATATAATTGAATTATCCTCAGCGGAACTATGTAATATGAGATATTTATGAGGTTATGAGTATATTTGAGAATGGTCTCAATTTTAACCAAGACTTGTAGAGAACAATTAATTCAAAAGGTTAGTCATTTTGTGGATTTTCCCCCCATGTACTTTATGTAAGATTCAGTCACTTGTGTTTGTGTGATCTATCAGCTCAAACAACTACTAACTTCAGACTTTATTGCTCTTTATACCAAAGGATTGTGTTTTAAATGCATAAAGCAAAATATCTAGTTCTGTCTTTTATTTAGATACATGTCATAGTTCAGGTATACATTTTGAATTTCCAAAAACAATTTCTTAAATGAAACTTGGTTAAACAAAATTGGAGGTTTTTGCAGACATTAAATGTAGGTTAACTGTATGTATACGCTGAATTTACATGGTGATGAATAAAATGGTCATGTGTTGGCAGAGCCATTTGTGACAGTCTTTAATTTCATGAAAATCAGAGTTTACAGCTCCCCAGCTGCTTCGTGTTCAGGAAAAATATTCAGTGTAAACAAGCACAGGAAATGATGATAATGATGACGTCAGGGCATGCTCATGGTTTTCAGAAAGCCTCTTTTGGCATTTGGTTCGCTTGACCTGGACAAAGTTTATTTCTAAATTTAAAAAGCTAGATAAAGTCAGACTACTGAACAAGGGCCTCACTACGCTTGTCCATCATCAGTTTTTGTCAACCTATCTCTCAGAAAAACACAACCCCTCCCCCTAAAACATTGCTTGATAAAAGCACGGAGCCTGCAGTTAATTATCCGTATCTACAAACATACTCTATGTCACATGCTCGCCCTGCCCTGGCATGGCTGGCAGTGCCCATTTCCTCAGCTTTGATCAGCAAGCACAGGAAACAACAGTCAGTGTTAGAAGCTTGGCCAGTATATCTCTAAGTACACTGAGACAAACTGCATCATGGTTAAAAAAGAAAGAAAAAGGCATTCAACGCTTAGATATCGTGCTACAAAGCAATCAAAATGTTGTAAGAAAATGTGCATGTGATTTAATCTGGTACAATTTTATAAATTTACAGATTTGATATCTAAGTTTTGTAATTTTAAACATGTTAACATGTTAAACATCATTAATTGAATTGGGGTTTGCAGATCAACTGCACCCAAAATCTGCCAAAATGCATCTATAAAAAGACCTTTTGACTCAACATATTTAAGCACCCATTTACAGTAAGAGGGGAAATGTGTTGGCTCAAACTACCGATGGTAGAGGGGCTGCAAAGGCAATGAGGTTCCTTTGAGCACTAAAGTTTCAAAGCCACGTACAATAATCCAAAACACTTGCAACAAAGTTAACATGCTGCAATCACAGAAAAGCAGAAAGCAGAAACATATGCATTAACAGCAATCGCACAATGAAAAACACCCAAAAAACCCCACAAAAGACCTAGTCTCACAGAGACACAATTATGTGTTCAAATGATTTGCCGGCACCACAGAAGAATGCCAATGCAACGTGAACATGGGACAAAAAGAAAAGCCAGGCTTGTATGTGGGTAATGTTGGGAAAAAAGTTGCAGTTTGGTTGGCTTCAGGTACAAGAAGTATTGGTTGAACGTTGAACCTGAACTCCAGCCTTCATTCATCCATTAACCTCTGACAACCAACCTGTTGGACTTTATATACAAGGTCTCCTGATTTTAAGAGAATCCACTAATAAATGATCCTAATGGACTCTCCATTGTTATCATTTATATCTTATTTATGAGGTACCAACAAAAATGTTTACATTTTAAGGTAACTTAAAACCAGAGCTTTGCAGGCAATTAATCTGCCATTCAAATGAGAGATCACAACCCAGATGTGTAAAAGTTTTTATACTGTATTTAAACTTCTTATTGAATATATAAAAATCTAAAACTATGTATGAATACCTGTTATTGCAGATCTGTTGACTCAGTCAACAATGCGACACATAAACCATTGCCATATTGTCATATTTTAAGGTACATTTACTGAATCATAAAACTACACAAACCAAAATGTCAGATTTGCTGCTGCTGCTCGTCAAAATAATCCTTTCAGTGTTGTGTTTCAGTTTGAAAACAAGCCCTCTGTTTTAATTGTCTACACAGGTGGGCTTCTAAGTATGCTTTGACCTGCAGGGCCGAACGAGGGGCCCATTATACGGGTCAAAGATCAGTTTGGTGCTCCGGGCAAGTTGATCTGAGTGGTGCTTAGTTATGCATATCCAATGAATCACAACAATCACAGCTAACCAGCGTGATTATCCATGTATTTTAACACGCGAGGACCATGATATTGTTTGTTTAACATTATAGATTTGTGTTAACTGATTAGCCTCAAACATACATTTGAAGAATATTAAAATCAGCCCGTTTCTTTTATTTTTTAGACAAAATTCCATTTCGCTTAGACCGAGGCCATTATGAATGATCATTTTTAATTCATGCCTTATTAGGATCTGTGTACACACAGAACACAAACACGCGCTGACACATCCAAGGCTCATCACGTATGATATCTCAGCCTGTCAGCAGAGACATAATTACTGGCAGATGGCGTCCACCTCCCCCCTCTAACCTTTGACAGCCCCTTAGTCTCTTTGTCTCTTCTTATAAACTCGAGGGAGAGCGATAAGGTCCGGGGAGTTGCTGCCCAGTCTGCTGGAGGAGAAAAACTAAGAGGGAGGTCATACAGCATGAAGGGCCAGGTGAGGCCCTCAAATCCCTGTGGGCTGTTAATCAACATAGAGGATAAACAAAATCAACTGTGAAACCATGAAAGTTACTGAATCATGTATGAAGGTCTTGAGAGATAGCTGCAGTCTTCAACACTGCAGCTGTTTGATGAAGTTTTGACTTGAGATTAACATCAAGAAACACTGATTGTCATCACAGTGTTCAGACATTTCTGGTGTTTTTAATCATAATAATTGTGATAAATAGGGGTTATCTTTGCTATAGCTGACCATTCTCAATAGATAAGGCTAACATAGTGGTACATTATTCTTACCGTTCACACATTCATGAAAAATACACAAAAAAACATTTAACTCCATGTTATTAATGCTGTTGGATCTCTCTGCCCTGTCTGTGACATTCAACCCTTTGCTTCCAGCTGAACACATAAATCTTTAGAAATAGATTACGAATGGTTCTTGAAAAAGGCCCAGGCATTTCCTAAAAATAGCTGGGTTCTTTAGTTTTTAGCAAACATTATTAAAACGCAAGCTAATCATACATGTCTGTGGGACTATTTTCAGCAGTGGATAAATACACATGGGAGGGGGTCAAGTGGTTATTTACAGCAGCAGGGGAAGCATGTGGGATCAACTCAAAAATAAACTACAATGGTTTTATTTATTCTTATAAAGGGACCTGTAATCCACACTAATGGTTTGGTTTACGGATGGATTTTAGTCAGCTGTATGGCATGTCAGGCAGTATTTAGGATGAGTTGGTTTTGGTCAAATCATAAATGAATAAAAAATATCTATGTCTCCAGTTTCATGCTATTTGAGACTGCGAAGGAAAACAATGTAAATTGCAACAAAAAGATAATTAATTTTATTACCGCACAATAAGCCGACAATAATGATGTGTCTGTCTACTCTAACAGGTGCAAGCCACACAACGAGCATATTTCTGCTTTGCTTTGTTTGGATAATTGTAACTGTTAGTAACACATTATAACACAAAAATAGAACGTTAATTACCTCTGTGAATGGGGTGGGATGACTGTGGCACTATCTATGGCAGTTTTAGCTCATCATTATCACTGGTTGGTGGCTGTGCAGATTTTATATTGAGTCTCAAAGTGAACTAAAGAAGTGACATTTTTACATCAGAAGTTGAGTAATCTGGGGTTTCTTTTTAAACGTACATGTCCTTCTTAAAGAATGATCCTTTATCGCAGATGATTTTTATGTGAGATCCCTCAGTAAGAATTCTTTATGTCCGTTTAAAATGCTTTATGCCATTTCACAGCCTTATTTTAGACACAAATCTCAGTTAATTATATTTTTTAAACGATAAGTATATTCAAATAAGAGTAAAAAACTAAGTGGTCAGTTGTTTTATAAAGCGGTGTAAGAGGGGAATGCAATTGGCCAAATGCCCCACTTCAAAGCAGAAAAAACACGGCAAGCAATCAAGGGAAATAAGTGGAGGGATTAAGTGTTTTAGAGGGAGCATGGGGGAGGCAGGAGGTTAGTGCAATTTAAATAGCAACAGGATATGATGGACAGTTGGGGACAGATTGGAAGGAAAGCATTCAGAAAGTTGAGTGGACAGGGGAGCAACTCTTGGCAGATTTCAATCACTTTCAACTCATACAGTATGTAGTTGAGGTACAAAAAGGTTTATTTTAAAAGAAAAAAGGGCCTTTTCCTCCAACATTCATGTTTAATCTCAAAGCTTTCTTTTCTGCGTGAATTTTAAAAAAAAAGAATCGCTCCTTCAAACAGATAGATGAAGTTATACGTGGAAATGCTTTAAAACCGTTGTTCGATATCAGCTCTTTATCAGGTAACAAGTTTGAAACTGAGCAACATCTGGAAGTTAGACAAGGAAACCCCATCAGTCTCTCCTGACGGTGGTTTGTTATCCTCAGTCTGGGTCACTTGGTTTTCACAGCTGCGTTTACGAGTAGCAAGCATAATTTGAATTGTCTACAGATGTTTTTCACCAACCTGAAGTGAAGACTTCATCGAGGCTTCAGCGGCTGCTTGATTTATGAGACTTACAACCCCACATCATCACAACAACTTCAAACTTATTAGGAGTTCAAACTTTAACAATATTGAGGTACCTTCACTAAAGTAGGCTGTAGTACTTGAAGATGTTTTATTTGATGTTTTTCTTCCATTGAAATTAAATACGTACTGCAATTGTGGAACTGCACCAGTTGTAAGGTGTAAACTTACCTTAACCATATACACACTGATATCAATGTTTAAAAAATGCAAGAGTAGAAAGCAAAATTTCACATGGAAAAGACATGACAGAAAAACCGACATGGAGTTATAATTGTTTCCCAGACATTTTGAGCATGCACTCAATCTTTCTGATAGGAGAAAGCAAAGTGCGATGGGCTCAGACTCTTGCGTTTATCAGAGCATTAAGGGTCTGTCCGACAAGAGCCAGATTATAAACAGGAATGTGTTCAGTCCAGGCTGTAAGTGCCGCACTATCAGTTACCCTGTCATCTGAAAGCTCTGTGTTTGGTATGTGAAAACTACCAGCAGTGGAACTGTACAGTTAAATAAAGCTACTATAGAAAATGTATAGCTATTGAAGACATATTACAAGAATTTTGTACAGTAGAAGTGGTTTTACAATCATATCCTCCTCAATGGCTTTTTGCTTAGGCTAACAGTTAGTTACTGTTATTGATACCATTGTCTGACAGCTGTATATGACAGAATATTATCAACATAATGGACAGTAAACTCCCCACAGTACTGTTTTTTTGCAACTTACAATAATTATGCTGTAACTAAATTTCTAAAGCAGATACCAGTAACATAGGCCTACGTTAGCGTAGCGTAGGCTAAATGTCCAACTTATGCCTTCTGACATAAAGCTGACATAAAGCTTGGTGTCCACTTATGTCAGCTACCACTACCATCACTATGCCATATAGGCTACTACTATACTTACAACACTGAATTTACTATACTTACTGCATCATACTAAGCTTAAAATAATACATAGAGACCTGTTGTCTGATGCCATCATTGACCTGCAAACTGTAGAAATTGGAAATCACTTCAGCTATCTGAAGGTTTGGTGAAACAAGCATGTTCTGTAATCTACAATGATTTATAGATTAAGAATTACTTTATGTCTTCAATTGACAAATTAACCCAGGTTGAATAAAGCCTAAGATAGTGAAATGAGTGAGCCACAACTCCCCCCCCCCCCCCCCCCCTCCACAGGAACTATGAACTATTTTAGTTTCTACAACCCAGTGTAGAGAAACCTTTTTAGCTCCTGCTTTAGAGTAGGTTCTCTCCCAGCACAAGAGGGACTTTGAGTGATATTAGTGCACCGTGATTGGTCAAACTCAAGAGCCAATCCAGTACCACCAACCGCCATTTTTAAATCTCACTGTAGACGTTAGGAAGTCCTATTAAAAAATTGTCAGTAAAAGCTCTTAAAATCATAAAAAATAGGAAAAATAAGCCGACAAATGGACTGACAACATAATACAGGCATTATTGAGTGTTTATGCGACATAGGAAATATAACTAAATTTTGCCTCAAATGCCTGATCTAAGCTCACACGTCTCCATTTAAAACTCTGTTGTGTGTGATTGGGTTCATGAATATAACTAACACACAGCTTGCACCACGGCTTCCACTATATTTTCAGTCGCGAAAGTGACGCTGCTCGAGCAACTGTCGGCCAGCTTACGTCACTTTAAGTTTAACATCAGCCATCACGAATGTGCAAATGCAGACAGAAACTAGTCCCCATGGTTTGTAGTTCTCAGGGAACTCCTTTGTGAATAGTTAGTCTGTTTGGTCAAAAAACACACTTTTGGTTATTTCTTATTCAAGATAAGCACAAATACATCCAACAGTCAGCTGATTTAATTATCTGTTTGCATTTAGCCAAAAAGTTTTCAAATGATTTTAAAAGGCCCCATATTACTGGAAAATGAATACATCTTGTACAAATGTTCCTTGTGTAACACAGTGATTTTCAAATTTGCCAATTGCACTCTTCTATTTATGCACAGCTTCCCCTCTACGTTATCCACCGTACAGATGCTGGTAAGTCTGAGTCATCCTTCAGAAGTTTGGCAGCTGTAAGGTGCTGTCTGGATGGAATGCAGTTCTGAGATATGAAGCAGCAAAGACATTTTTTTGTAAGTTATTTTGTAGGGGGCATTTTTGCCTTTATTGGATAGGACAGCTGAAGAGAGACAGAAAAAGTTGGCAGGAGAGAGTGGGAGGTGACATGCAGGAAAGGGTAGAGGTTGGATTTGAACCCATAGCCGCTGGGACAGGGACTATCGACACCATATGGAACGCGACAGAATGACTAGGCTTTCCAGGAACCCGCAAAGACATTTTTAATTGCAAAACATACTGGAACCTCACAACGCATTTCAAGTCTGCGACCCTTGTTTATCTGCTTTTTTTTTAGGTGGGGAACCAGAGGCTTAATGGAAGCAATACAAATCCACTTTTTGTTCAATATTATGCAAATGATGTGCTCTACAAGCTTCAATTCATACAGTACAAGTAATTTCTGTGTTTACTCCAAAAAAATGTTCAGCACAATTTCAGGTTCAAACTCTGAGTAACATTTACAGTAAGACAGTCCGAAACAGAGACAATAAGGGAACTCAGACATGTGACCTCCGCTAAGGCCAATATTCCCATCTTCAATGATATGCATATTTGCAAGAATATGCACCTGTATGGGTATTTTTCCTGTATGATAAAATAGGATGTGGCAAAGCTAAAGGGTCACCATCTCATCTATACATTTCTAATGTATTTCTCAACTAAAACATGAACATTCATTTTTTTAAAGCAGAAAAACACAACTGCTCTTAATTACGTGAGTCAGATCTGCTTTTTGTTAATTCTTTTGTGGTCTGATCCACATCCTGCCCAACATTTTATGGGTTCTTCCCTAAACTACGCTACATCCTTTCTGAAAAGTATTATTCAAATCAGGCCAGTAGTATTTCTGCTGACAGCAAACAAACAGCAACCAAAATAACCTCCATGACAAGGCTATTATATAATGTGTTCTGCCTGAGTGCTTACTGTTGTGTCTCAAGCAAAAGTTTGATCTCAATGGACAGACGAAAAGGAATACCATTGGAAATAATTCTGGTTGATAGGTTTTATGACTTGTCCTCTTCAGAATTCATTCCATACCAATGCCGCCATAAATTAGTCCACAGGATAACATGCTGTCAGTTACCTTTTACACACACTCCTTCAGATAGCCTAAAACAACAGTGAAGAAAGTTGCAAGAACTTTGCACCAGCCAATAACGCAGACTTTTCCACAGGCTGTTTTCATCAGATATCATCAGCACTGCTTAGACAAAAATCCCCTCCTCCTAATTATGATGTTAACATTTTTATATTGATTGATTTCACAAGGAGTCAAGCGCTTGCACTAATCAGGCTACAATGAAAATTCCTCCATCAAGGTTCACATTTTCTTTTAGTCTCTCACTGAAACTTTTCGTTCGTGTGAGCCATATGTCCCAAATTAATAAAGCCAGGCGGTAAACTGAACCCTCTTCACTCTGTCACTGCTTGTCACAGAAGAATTGGCCTCAAACTTATTCTCTCTCTCTCTCTCTCTTTCCTTCTCTCTCCCTGCACCTCTCCATCTCTCCCTCTCTCTGTTCTTTCTGTTTTCGCACAAGTGTCCCAGTTAAGAAATTGCTTACATCCCACTCAGTCTGGGGCTGGATTGAAATTTCCCATAGGGTATGTACCAATATGCAGAGAGCACACTTCGACAGATGCCATCAGAGAACAAGCATATGAATTACCAGGCAGCCTGCCATCTTTGAGTTCAGACAGAATGGCATTAATACCTGATTACGATCCAAACAACAACACAACAACAACATGAAAGCCGAAGCAACTGGGAGCAGGTAAAGGTTTCATCATTTATATATTAATGGATTTACTAACAAAGACTCTACTACCCCCCTCAAAAGTTAAAATGTCATAGAGGCTGCCAACAATCAAGGGACTTTGGAAAAAAATAATAAGGGGTAAGGATTCAGATGCCGTCAGCAAATCACGTTCCAATAAATTAAATATTCGCCACTGCTGACCATAACTTATTCAGAAGCCATGATAAATTGATGACTACAATTAAAGAAAACACGATGTGTTTAATTTTAAATGGCTGTAAATATTGGCATTACCCAATTAAGTCACATTTGATTGTGGGAAAAGTACCTGCAAATGAACCATAAACATTCTTCTCATGTTCTGAGAAGTAGCATAAAATTTCATTCTGAAAAAACTTTAGATATGGCAACGGGTTTGTGACTGTCTTTTTCTTAATTGCTGTCTTATGTATGCTAAGGTGCATGATGTACAAAAAACATTTTTTGTTTAAAGAAGCATTTCCTCAACTCAACTGGAAGTTCAAAAACAAAATTAATTACAAATTATAAATGAATTTCCCCTAATTCATATTTTGGTAAATGGTTTATGCTATGGTACAATATGCAGTATAGAGACATGCTGCAAAAAGCTTTAACTTTTTAACAAAGATAGGAGGAAAAAACTGTCTTTACCAGGTAAGATACAAAGTTTGTATATTCACACCTTTGCAACCAAGTCGACAATGATGTTGTCAAGGACTCCAAGTGCTCTTCTAATCGCTTACTGTTCAAGTTGTGTTGTTTGTCATCATGGTTGTTTTTGGTTATTGTGAAGCCGAAGACAATCCTCCACATTGTGGACAAATAACGTTCTATTCTATATTCTAAACTGATGGGAACGGGGACCCAAAAGAAGAAGTCCCAATAAAATGTAATACTGACTTTAACAAATTAACATAAAGTGAAGAGACTTAAGTGACTACAAAGAGAAACAAAACAACTACAAAGTAACAGAAAACCATGTCGAAGACAATCAAACAGTTACAAAGCTATGGAGAGTAATCCTACTAATTCTACTTCTACTCATTTAATTTCAAAAAGACACAAACAACAAAATAAATGTGTACCGTACAGAACCAAACTGAACCGGACCGCTTGGTGGAAATGGGGCTAAAGTGACATAGAATGACTACAGAGATACACAAAGAACTACTTAGAAGTAGTCGAAAAGGTTTCTGGAGAATTGGTCGTTTTTTAACAAATATGTACTAAATGATCAGAAGAGTAGCGCATATCATTTTCCTAATTTTAAGCCGTTGCTGTGTCAGCTGTTCACCGTAGGAAAAGACTGATTGTGGTGACTTTGATTGGCCTCTTCCTGCTCTCAGCACACATCATGATAAATGGTCCATTTTGGAATCCATAATGGACGCTGATGTAGAAGCACTCATCTCTCCGACATTGACCTGTCTTCTTCTCTTGTTCAGACATAGTCATCTTAATAAGCACTGTCTGTTTTCGTTGGGGTTGTTTTTCCACTTTCTTTTGTTTTTTTGCATTTCAAGGAGAACCAGAGAATATTTGATTTTCTAGATTTATATATTTTGTAATAAAGTTGTTTGGTAATTAAATTGGTGCTTATCTCGACTTAACAACCTTTTTCATCCTATAATTGCCCACACAGTCATTATCCACGTTTTACCGCTAATATAAAGATTTATAACAACCCATTTCACATGGACGATTGTCAGAAAGTGTGATGTGGTTTGACCACCCACACACTGCAGTGCTTAGTCTAGGTATTTTAGTAAAGGCATTCTGGTGGTATTCTCCCACCTCCTGTCTTAGCTTTCCCCATTTGGAAAGAAGGAAACACAAAATCACATCATGGACAGTATATCTTCCTCATGCCTTCTTCACCCATCTTATCTCTGCTCCTTCTCGTGTGAGGAAACAGTTGCATGTAATGCATACAAGACATAACGTGAGTCAGAGAGGGATTGCAGGAGAAGGTAGGAGGGATTTAAGGAACCAGGGCAGATTGGAGCCCCTTACTCTATTTGTGTGCATATGTGTGTGTGTGTGTGTGTGTGTGTGTGTGTGTGTGTGTGTGTGTGTGTGTGTGCGTGTATGTATTTGTGCATGTGAGTGTGCAAGTCTGTGCCTTGGAGATGACTGTCAGCAGGCGGTGCCTCTGAGAGAGCGGAGAGTAGGGGGAGATGTTTCCAAAGGGGGGCCCAGTCTGTTACCAAAGGGAGGTGGAGATTTACTATCCCACCCAGTCAAAGTGTCTCACTGGTGCTCTGACACACACACACACACACACACACACACACACACACACACATACACACAACTTCACACGCACACACTCTCAGACATACTGCAAACTCTCCACAGGAAACTCTGAGCCATAATGCGAAGGCACCTCAGAGCAGACGGGTGCATTGCTCAAACCAAGTGGGATCCGCTGTGGCTTTGATAGTGCGTTAATTACTCATGTGATGTGATACAGATGTCTGGGGGCTTCAGCCGAAAGTTTGCCTGACGCTTTCCAAGGGGGCCAGGCAGACATTTTAGAAGAGGTAGGTGAAAACGAAATGTATTTATTATTTATGGAGGGATCAGTTTGCGTGCTGTCACAGATCCCACTAGTGTCATGCTGATGCTAAACTGTGATGCTACTTGAAGGGCTGGCTGCTAAATAGTTCTTTGTGTACTTGGTGACAGCTGGGACTCTGAACAGGAAGAACTCAGGGCTATAAGAGTTGCCGGTGCTGTGACATGATGAAAAGGGCTTCACTAAGGATGTGACAGTTTGAAACTTTATCTGCTCTTTGGTTGAAGTTTAGTGGAATGAATTGCTCTGGTTTTGTCCGGAGAGTTTGTCATTTTTTACTTTGTAACAGTAAAGGTGAAGTTATATGTATAAAAGTATTAAAAGGGAATACAAGGTAAAATCAGATACTTTATTTGGCTTTCTTTGATCATAATCAAATTTTTATTTGAACATTTTTTCTTGCATACTAAAGCTCAAGCCGTGGCCCTGTTTTCATGTAAAACAAATCTCACTGTTTTGTAGCCACATGTTTAAACCTTTCCAAATTAGAAACAGAGGGGGAATGCAAAACTGAGGAAATCAGGGGCTCTCTATGAAAACAGCATGTGGAGACACAAAGCCTCACTGTGATGCTGTAACATTATTGACACAAAGACATAACCGAAGGCTTAGTCTTCCAGAAATGACAAACGAGATGCCCGTTGTGCTCTACTGATGCCTCGTCTTTTAAAAGTCTGACTGAAACTACTGCTGGCATCCCCCATCTGTGCCCCCTTGGCAATACCTTTTTGAAGTCTTGAAGAAGTTGTGTTACTTCCCTACAGCTTTTGAAATGACAAGTTAAACTTCCTTGTAATTGACACTTTTATTTTGACTTTTGCTTAACTGGAGAAAAAACGAGGAGGTGTTGGTTTTTCTTTCCCGCTGTTGTCTGAAAAAATCCCAAATAATCTTTGTGTAATCTGTTTTCTTCTCTCACCAGTGATATATTGGGACAGTCTTTCAATCAGTGAAATCAAAGCGCCAAATGTCTTCCATAATGGGCACCCCGGCTGTGCATATGTTGCTGCTAATGGCCTGTATGGCAGCCAGAGGTATGTGCCAGACAAACAGAGCAGAAGCAGAGGAGGGCCTCCTCGTCCACTCCACCCTCCACTCTCCGGCTTTCCACAGTACCACCAGCAGTCCCAACACGGGGCCTGGCCTCTACCTGAAGGCCCGGGGGGCTGATTCACAAGCTGGGGCACATGCATATGAAGGAAATCAAACTGTCATAAAGAGGCAGCTTCCGATGTGCCTTGAGAAGACGTCTATAAAGCACTATTTTAAGTACATCAACACAATTATTTCCATTTTAGTGTTTGTGGTCGGCCTGGTCGGCAACGCCACCCTGCTGAGGATTATTTACCAGCACAAGTGCATGAGGAACGGGCCCAATGCCCTCATTGCCAGTCTGGCAATAGGAGACCTGATCTACATAGTCACTGATATACCCATCACTGTTTTCAAGGTATGGTTTTCAATTGTTTTATGTAAAGTTTTAACCCTATTTCTTGAAGCATCTTAATGACAGGTCTATTTGTTGACATGAAGAAGTGCATCGACAATGGATGTGATACAGTAGATAAAGTGGGATGTGACAGACAGGAAAAGCAGGGAATGCGTTTAAGGGAGTGTGCAAACGGGAAAGTGTAATCAGTGGGACGCTGTTATCATCCTTGTGTGGGATTAGTGATGAGAGGAGCAGGGATATGGCTGTCTAAATAAACACAGGAATCAGACTGTAATCACACATGCCAGTGGCTGCATATTGACCTAGGACGTGAATCAGTATCCTTTATCTAGAGATTATATATTTCAAAAACTCAGCACTTATTTTAAGCCCCATCTATAATGTCTGATACAAAACAAATGTGAGGTTAAAAAGGTACAATTTTTATTTTTTTATTTAATTTTTAGAGGATTCCAGTTGAAATAACATTTTAAAAAAAAGTTACTTTAAAGGTATCAGAAAAACAATTAAACCTATATATGCCTAGGCAGAAGTCATCAGGATCAAACCAAACCACCCATCTGCACCGCAGTGGGTAAAGAAAGCCATGTGATTTCTTTCTCTGCAGATGATGTCATGTTGTATTTTAGAAAGCCCAAATAAATAAACCCCTGCAGTGCTAGGCTCTATAATGTATTTTAGTGCTCTATCATGCTTTATTGTTTGGCACTCGGTTGAGATTTACAGTCAAGGTAAATCTCATGCAATTAATTTTTATCCCTAAAAAAAATATCCTTTTGAGTAATTGTAGGGTGTTTTTTTTTTTTTTTTATCACTCTTGTTTTAATAATCACCAGTAAGTCTCCTTATATTAAAAAACAGGTTGACTCATCTCCAATCAATTCTATAAAAATTAAAACCCTTCATTGATCTTTTTTAACCAACTTTCAAAAATATAAACAAAAGTATTTTATTGTCCTGTTAAATCCTGTGGACCAATTTTAGATCAATTGCTGATTTCAACTTTGTGTCTTAATTTTTAGCAGCTGAAAACTAATGTGTTTACTTATCACCACGGACTGAGCCTTTAAAATATGAGGCGTTTACTGATCATAGATTATGCTCTGGGCTGCTGCTTTGGGTTGATTAATATCAGTATATAATGCTGTGCTTTGTATAATAACCAAGAATGATGGCACAATGAAGTGATCAGTCAACCAGATCTCTCCTGTGTATTATTGGAAGCCATTTTACCAGCAAAAAAATGGGAAACCCACCTGGTTAGAATTAAGTCGGGACTTTGTAGCCTGAGCAACACATGTGCAAAAAGAAACAAAATCTAACAGAAGGGGGGGGGTTCAAGTTTATACACAAACAAAGACAGAGCCACGTCTACAGTGTTGAGACCATGCTGCGGCCCCTTGTTCACATCCTCGGGGCCATGACAGTTGTTTCCAAAAATAATCAGCTACTTATACACTAGAAAACAGTGACGTGCACTGGCCTCTTTCCTCTCTGGCTCTTCTGTGCTTCTGGGAAACTTTAACAACATGAGTAAACAATAGAAGGCCAGGAAGCACCACAAAGTTCTTCCTCTGGCTTCAGCTGTGAGAAAACTTTTTCTACGTATGGTTGTGTCTAACTGAAGAAAAAGTGCCAAGTCCAGTTTGATGGAAACAAAGGTCCCAACTCACACGGCCTTGACTTCGTTTCCCAGAGGAAGTAATTTGATAAGAGGTTGTGGAAATCGCTCTGTGTTATAAGTTTGGAGAAGTTTTTATGTTTGCAGGAGATGTGGACATTTTATCAGTTTTTGAGCTCCATATGGTCCGTCCCAAAACCTCCATGTGACGTGTATCATTGTGCACATGAATGAATGTTGTGACAAACTGTGTCTGTGTATGTCACAGTTGAATGTATATTTTTTTTTCCTCCAGCTCCTGGCCGGGCACTTTCCCTTTGACGACAGTCCTGTTGGCATGTATCTGTGTAAGCTTGTGCCCTTCCTGCAGAAAGCCTCTGTGGGCATCACTGTCCTCAACTTGTGTGCCCTCAGCGTGGACAGGTCAGTGCTTTCACACCCAACACTGCTTTATTATAAGGTCCCATTTACAGTTCTGATGTTCTTTAGTCAGCCTTAAAGGTCATTTATAAACCTTGTGTAATTAAAGCTATAATATTAATTGGTAAAGTATAACAGTTGGATATTCTCCGAAACATCTTGTACAATTTAACTGTCTTAATTTCTCTCCCTTATAAAAGTTCTATTTGTGTTTTAAAAGCATCATTTTGTCACTTAAGTTACTTAGCATTGTAATGCCAGCGCAATGTTCTTGAATGCCCTGAAGACTGAAAGTAGAAGAATTTAGCAAACAAGCTTTATACATGTAGGGTCTTCTACAGACAACAGTTACCAAATGTTTCTCGGTTGGCTAAAAGAAGGCAAATATGATCCAAATTTCAGCAAGGGTAAACACCTCATATTGTATTAAAAGATACAAAACCTGATAAAATGTACAATGTATTTTTATTCATAGCTGAAAAAGCAGATTCTATAGCAATAAAATTAAACCAGTATCTGAATCAGGAAGCGGAAAAGAAACCAAACTCAGTATTTTGATATGATTCCAGTGAAATGGCATTAGGATCTAGTTAGTGGAGCTGATAATGATCCGCTTCAGGAAAGGTCATTACTGAGGGTGCATCCTTAATGTGAATCATTTATCTCTCTGCTCTTGTTTTTGATGCCTTAATGTTGAAAACTTTGGAGATGAGCTCATGTAACGGAACCATTTGGAGTCACTTCTTTTAAGTGTAAGAGTGTATGATACACTATAGAGCCTACATGATGTTTATATGCAAGGCTCTATGTAGAAACGTTTATAATAGTACCTTAATAGAAATTCCTTAATGAATAAATGATGATGATGAAGTGCAGAAACAGAGTATCATCTTACTTCATGCACTATAGACTAAACTTAAGAGATAAGAAGCTCTGAAGCTCCAAGGTTCATCTAGGCAGATATATTTAATGACCTCTATAATCAGAAAAAAGACTGCAGGGCTATACAGTTGTGTTCAAGAGCAGATGTTTTTCTGTGTGTATTATTGAAGTACTTGAGACTCTTTTGTATCTTTTCAATGTTGGAGGAAGAGAAAAAAGGTGGCTACATTACCACTTAGTAAAATATAAATGCCGCCATGTTGTTCGACAGAGAAATTCAAATGTGTCATGAAAAATATATTGTTTTTGCCATAAAATCTTGATGCAGGATTTTACTAAAACATTTCGACAAGTGGTTTCCATTAATGAAACAAACAAGCAAACAAGGATTCAGTGCACGAGAAACACGAGCCAACAGACAGACCCCTCTGCCAACATGGGGCCGGTCTGTTTGGAGGCATCACAAAAATATAAATATTAGATATTTAAAATAAACAATTGATCATCTCTCCTCATCAATTCTTAACCTTTTGATAGTCTTTGCTGACTGAGCAGTTTGTTGTGCTTGGTGCGCTGCCATGCATAGAGGAAAATATTAGCTTTATCAGTCAGGAGAGAAAATGAAATGATGACTTTACAGATTTCTGTTTAATGACTGAAAGCAGCTGAACAACAGCAACTCTGTGTCCAAAAAATAGAGTTTTATGTTCATTTCATATCCCAGGAGTGCTATCATCATAACTCGTGCTGCAGTAACTTTAATTTAACTTAATAAAGTTCCTTTTTATGTGTGAGCATGTGATGACAAAACGAGTTCTAGACAATACAAAACATGTGAAACATGATGTTGGAGAATGAGAAAGTAAGTTAAACTGGAATCAGAGATATATTAGCAGAGATAAAACACACAAAAGAGAAAGAAAAAAGGAAAAAAGAAAAAAACATGCAAGGGAAAAAAAGAAAAAGTTCAAGCTTTAAAGGAAGGTAAGGGTTGTAGTGAAAGGGCCTTAAGTGCTTTGATGTGCATCAGAGAGTGTGTGTTGGTAACAAAGTCCATGTTGAAGTGTGTAAGTGGAATTGTGAAGGAATTGGATGGGGCCAGGGTGGGTGGAGTTTGGGGGAGTATTAGGAGCGGCCACTGCAGTGTCTAATAAACATCAATATGTCTAATATGTCTCTATCTCTGTGTCTCTCCTTTACAGGTACCGGGCTGTTGCATCCTGGAGCAGAGTTCAGGGCGTAGGCATCCCTCTGCTTACGGTCATTGAGATTTTGTCCATCTGGTTGATTTCACTCTTCCTCGCAGTTCCTGAGGCCATCGGCTTCGACATCGTCAGCTTCCCCTACAGGAACCAAACCCTCGTCACCTGCATGCTCAAACCCAAGACTAAGTTCATGGAGGTTTGCCATCATCCTTTCTTTATCATTTCTGGATAAGAACATTGTATTGTAATGTTTTTGTGTCCTGGTGTTTATACTTGTTTGGAGGCCAAGATGTGCCGTGTAATAGAACATTGTGTTAATGTACTCATATGGACAGTGTTTGAATCTGCAAAAAGAAGACAAAACATTACCGGACTGATGAGATAGGAAGTCCAGCTGTATACAGTGATTACTAAAAGTGACAGTGCAATTCCGTTGAGCAAGAAGCACATGTTGTTTTGTTGGGAGTTAATGTGTGTTTGTAATGGCCAGTTGGCACGGTTTTGTTCTATTTTGGTTCTTGGGACATTCATCAATCAAGTACAACATTTCCTGCATGGACAACATATTATTAAAAACACAAGTCAATTAGAACCCGTTATGTAAGGAAGGGCAACTCCACCCTAATTAACCATTCAAACCAGTAAATGATTATTAGAAACCAAGAAGATTTGAGTGGAGTATCACTTTAAGAATCCAACCTGCTTTACGTACTACAACAAAGTGATTTTACGTTTTTTTTTGCATCCTCTGAGCACATAATTGATTGCAGGCCAAGTGCAATTACTGAGGCCTGAGCTCAGTGTGGGCTGAAGCTGAGCCACATGTGCACAAAACCAAATCTCTCTCAGATATCAGATATCAGATATCAGAAATCAGAACTCTTTACTTCTTAAAATGGAATTTTAAAAGCACGTTTTTATCTTTCAACAACATCCTCAGCAAATCGTCATCTTTCTGCCAAAGTTTGGAGAAAATAAACATACATCATTTTTTTTTCCACTTTTCGTTGAAATTGTATAATAAGGCTGGAGAAAATTTGTAGTATTTAGAAAATGTGCAATATCTTAAAGAGCGTGATGACGTGGCATTTTATAAAAACAGAAAGCCAGATGTGCCAGAAGTGGCTTGTTTTCAGAGTTGCTACACTACAAAAACCCCCCACATGTGGCACTCACATGGAGCGCAATGATTTGGAGTGCAGGGGTAGACTGGTAGTTGTTTACCTGTTGTATCATGTTGTATCTTTAAAGTGAAGATTTGTGTAAGTTGGATATGTAATCAGAAGCACAGCATGTTAAGTGTTACTTACATTTTCACATGTGCTTGTTTATCTGTAGTTCTACGCAAATGCAAAAGACTGGTGGCTGTTTGGCTTCTACTTTTGTGTACCATTGGCCTGCACGGTTATATTCTACACTCTGATGACCTTTGAGATGCTCAGCCACAGGAACGGCAGCCTTCGGATAGCCCTCAGTGAGCACCTCAAACAGGTAACTCTAAATAATAATGCAGTAAATAACCCAGAAATCCTCATAAATTCAGGTGTTTATTGCACCAAAGGGCCATGAAAACATTTGTATGCTCTGAGCCTTTGCATATTTTAAAGGAAATAAAACTGAATCAACATTGGCTCAGGGGACAGGGATGGTTTTTACCTATCATCCATTAAGAAAACGTCTTAATCTCCTACACGATGGTGTGATGAGTTGTATTTTGTCTCCCTGCAGAGGAGGGAGGTGGCCAAAGCTGTCTTCTGCCTTGTTCTCATCTTTGCCCTCTGCTGGTTTCCATTGCACCTCAGCCGAATCATTAGGAGGACGGTTTACACCGAGAATGATAAGAGGCGCTGCGAGCTGCTCAAGTGAGTTAACGGCTTAACAACTCAATTACACACGTCTTAGAATTTCATTTGGTTTTTTTTCTGGGTTGAAACTATAGCCTGAACACTTTGAAAAGACCTGTCTTTGAACATATCCTGGTAGATGCAGTATTTAAATATGTTTCCAAAATAGTGGTCAAAAACAAGACTGATTTGGCAAGGAAGTTCTTTTTTATCCATTCAAGGGTGAAGGTAAGAAGGATGAAACGTTATGAATGATTTTCTCTTTCTATTTTCAGTTTACTGTTGGTTCTGGATTATGTGGGTATCAACCTTGCAACAATCAACTCCTGCATAAACCCCATCATCCTCTACATTGTCAGCAAGAAGTTTAAAAACTGCTTCAAGGTATATTGCCTGCCTAAAACAGATGGCTATGAATGCATACACCCACCTACTCTTAATCCCTCTCCCTCTCCCTCTCAAACATAAACACACACACTAACACTAGAGTTGTGTGGCCAGTAAAGAAAACAGTGAACTCATGTCGTTATCAATGACACAGAGGATATGACTGCGATGACATTCCATGAGCAACATGTAAAACCAGTTCAGTGATTTATGTACACTCTTTGTATAGCTGAGTTCAAACACTGTTAATGTCTGTCAGAGGGAACTGGGCAAGAGATGAACCATGCCTCAAGTTAGCACATTAAAGGAGTTGTTGTAGATAGGAGGGTTAGCTATGAGATAATAGCTGCACATTGGGAAATACTTTTTTGATAAATAATTACATGTTTAATCTCTAATTCTCAGCCAACCAGCAAGTAGAATAGTGTCCAACTACCTTTAATCTTTACTCCAGATAAAAAAACATATAATGCATGGATTACGATATATAGAGCAGGATTAGGGAAGGGTGTTGGCAAGGACAATACTTGTCACGATACGTGGCACACAATACCATTTTTTCTTTTTTTTAAGATTTATTTTTGGGCTTTTTTGCCTTTAATTGAGAGACAAGACAGTGGATAGAGGAGGAAATCAGGGAGAGAGAGTGGAGAATTACATGCCGGAAAGGTCTCACAAGCTGGAGTCGAACCTGGGCCATACATGGGGCACGCGCACTAACCACTGTGCCACTAGCGCCCCCACAATACAATTTTTATCGTGAAACTTTACAATACTCTAGATGAGTGACTTTAAAGAGGAGCTCAGAATACAGCTTGCTGTGATATTGATTACAGATATGAAAACAAAGCCTATATATAGTTTGAGCCTAAACAGAGTCTTTCTTAATAACTAAAAATAAGACAGGAACAGCCACTACCTTGTGCATTTAGCTATTTCCTCGTATTATCTAAGATGTTGACTAAGCTAAGCCAGCATCTCCTGGTATCTACACTCCTAGTAGTGGTTCAACCTTATCATCAAACACTTGGCAGTAAATAGAAATTAACCTCAGAAAAGTTGTGATTTTTTGTTTAAAATGTCCTTTTTTCTCTTTGCATTTCTTTTTTCTAGTCATGTTTGTGCTGCTGGTGCTACTCAGACAACCAGCTGAGCAGCATCGGACCCATGAATGGTACCAGTATCCAGTGTAAGAGCCCAGAGCCCAACAACCTCAACACTGATCGTAGCATCAGGAAGGACAGCGACTGATATCTCACCTGAGGAATATTTTCAAGCACTTCCATATATTCAGCAGCTTTTAAACTACAATTTATTCCACCCTAAAGTATACACATCAAAAAGACTATAAATTCACATCCTAATGTACCACTGAAGCAGCATATGAAACCTGGCAGGGATGAATTAGGGACTGGAGTCAAAAGGAACAAACAATGGATTTAGTGCTCTTCAGCTACCAAAGCCTCTCAGCGAGCAAAAAAGACTTCCTTAAGCAAACTCCTTGTATTCCCATACCCAAAGACAGTAATGCTGTGGCGTGAGAGAAAACAGGAGGGAGTGGGATGAGAAGGATGACTACTCTTGAACAGGATGCAGCTCAATTGTGACTATAAATTACTCTCAATCTGAAGCTGAGTGAGCTATTCCTGTAAAGGGCAATACTACTGGGAAGGATGCACAAAGCTACAGGAAGGAAAAGCAGACTGCTCGCTGTCAGAGGTAATGATTGGACATGTTCTTTACCCAGGAGTTCACAACTCATCGACAGTGGAAAACTGGAAAGTATGTTACTGCTCGAGCAAGGATTAATTTCACATTAAACATGCAAGCTGTAAAGAAGTTTATTTTTCAGATAATACATTGAGTATTTTGTGGTGTATATGGAAGAATTTTGTTCATTTGCCCCCTGATTTGCCTCCTTTTGCAATAATTTTACATGCTTCATCAGGAAAAATAGGGGGAATGTATTTGAACAAAAGATGCATCATTGAACTTCAAACATACAATTGTTGCCGTATAATCACAGCCCAAACTTCTTGTTAGTAATTACTACATTTAAAATTTCACCACAGAATCATGTCTGGTGTCAGAATAAACCAAATTACACTGGCACAAAATCTTGTTCAAGGTTGTATAGGTGTTAGAGCAGATAAGGCACAACTTTATATCCCATGTCACATGTCTTGCAAGATATAATAATGAAGTGATGAATTACGACAGGTCTGATATCATATTAGACTAAAACTGTGAATTTAACCAAGTATAATCAATTGTGACTTAATTGCTTGTATAACCGATGGAATATAAATGTATAAAGTGTCCACAGTGTTATATGGCAGTAGTAGTAAGTATTTCACTTGGAACACATCAGCTGTATAATGATGGAGGCTAATGAGTTTTAAGTGGTGGTGGTGGTGGTGGTGGTGCTTGACACTAATCACAAAATGGATAGTTTGGCATTTTGGAAGTCATGCTCAATGGCTTTCGCAAAGCAATAGATAAGACTGGAAAAAGGCGGGAGCTAGCTAGCTAACAGCTTGCTTAGTCTATCTAAATTTAAAAAAATCCAACTACCAACATCTAGTCAGCTTCATTTGTATGAAACCAAAGTGTTAAAGTGGCCTTTTGTGTGTTTTTTTAGCCTAGCTCGCTGTTTCCTTGAGTTTTCATTCTTCGGCTTTGCTAGCAAGCAGCTAACTTCCTACAGGATGTAGCTTCATATTTAAAGAGAATCTTGCAGGTTATATACATGTTTTTTTTTACCATATTAAAACTCAAACCTGTCAGAAAATGGTTGTTGATAAGGCCAAAACTTGATTTAATATGTTCTACAAGACATAAGGACACAAATCAAGAGGAAATAGTGGCCATCTTTGGTAAAGCTGCTGAAAACAATTTGTCAACATAGCATCATATTACATCACATGTGGGACTAGTTTTCTCCAACTCTGCCTTAGCACAACTTTTTGTAGGTATTCTTTCAGTAAGATACTGTATTTAAGTTATGGAGTGATTCCTGACAGATGGGGGGAGACATTGCGAGTCATACCGTAATGTACGGTTTTTGAGAGTTCACAACTAAGAGCAGTGAAGATACAATTGATAAGAAAGGAAAGGAGCAGATTTAATGGGGATCTGTCTGTCTGTTGTGCTCTGTCCCTTTCTCCAGGCTATATGGGACTCAATCTGTCCTGTATTGCACAGCTCATTAAGATTTATAAACTGTGTCTGCACATGCTGACGTGATGGGGGATGTGACTTGTGAGCAGTAGTTAGAGTTAAAATAATGCGTAACGCTGAGGATACAGATGTTTTCCTGGATCTGGGGGACAACCACACAGATCTTTGTGTCCTTTTTTTTGTTTGTTTGGCACCGTAAAACTTACGTACAGAATTAGAGTTAAAGAAGACAATAGGAACTGATACAAGCTGATAATCACCTTTTAGTAGGTCTAATAGTAATGGGTTAGTTAAATGTCCCACTTACCACTCCTCATGATAGCCATGTGACAACAAACTTTACAAAATTGTTTTACACAGTTTTAGATATCACTAGTGAACGCTGGTCATTCACCATGACAACTGCACTGTTCTCCCCTGGTTTTTGTCACACCACAACTCAACTTCTCTCCAATATTTCTCCTAATCCTGACCTGTTCCTGATCTTCTTCATACCTAAACAGGCTCATGGTTAAAAGCCTGTGGTCTGTTTAATATATATACAGTACATATAAATAAACTTTTCCCCCCTCTTCATTCACATGACAGGCATGTAGGTCCCTGTAAATTCTTGTTAAACATAGGCGAAATCAGCGGGATTACCCCATGTTACGTCACATCTGGTTGTCTGTTTTTGATGCAGAAACAAAAGCAAACATACCATAATGATTCGAGAAGTCACTGACGATAAATTTCATATATAAAATATATTTTCCTACACATTCACTGAGGTCTCCAAACTGCAGGTTGCCCTTTAAGGGACAAAAAAAGGTAGAACTAATTTGAAACAAAAACCTCGAAAGAGCATTAACCACACCAAATAGTAGTGATAGTGATAGTCATACCAAACAACCATACATGCCTTATACTGTTTGATGTGTGAATACATGTAAACCTGTGTGTGTTTGAAAGTGTGTTAGCATGTGATAGCCCTGTGTTTTTATCTACTTGCACTTCTTTTGTTCGAGTGTTTTTCACACTTTTGTACAGATGAACAGGCCATATCTGTAGTGTTATTTAACCACTATTCATTGGAGCGATATTCTGTAAAAAATGAAAGTGATGTAACTGATATACCATTAAATGCTGCTGCTTAAATTAATGAATACATTTCCATCTCTGTATAGGTACAAGGAGGCTTATTTCACCATCATACTAATATTGGTTTCTCTGGGAAGTCAAGAGGGCCCCTTCTGTTTTTCATCTGAGTGTGTGAGAAAGAGGCGTCTGGGAGTGATTTGAAGCACACTGTGACCTGCTTGGCAACTGAGCCCTTAGGGTTGCTAATGTCAGCGGAGAGGATGTGAACAGCTTGGATGGTGGGAATTTGATACTTATAACTCACTTCTCATCTGTTGCCAAAAGAGAATCGAGGGAAACAAACTCTGACCGTTACTAATCCACGTTTGAGTCATATATTAGCAAGGATGTGGCAGGATAAATACTTTGTGTTTTTATTGTGAAAGTTCCATAATTATAGCATTTCAACTTCTGTTTCTTTAATGTGACACACTTCTTTGGTCTACATCAATTAAATTAAGATCTAATTTTTATAAAAATGAAAAGAAAATGTATCTTACAATTAAAAGTCTACTTTGCTGTGACCAAAGATATCATTGACCCAGCATTAAACTCACTGTAGCCTTCAAAAGAAGACAAATACCAGAGGCATGAAATCTTATACACAAAGTTGCAGAACCCCCAAAAGCAACAGAAAAGTGGCTTTATCAGTCGTTGGCCTGTTATGTGTTTTAGAGGGTTGGTGATATGTCCCAGTCAGGTCATAAAGTTTAAGAAACTGGTTCATGTTCCTCATATGAAATCAACTCACTATCAGGTTGCAATTACCCGGAGTAAATACAAAACAGCTTGAATCAGTGGTTGCTTAGTTACAGTATTCACAGCTAAATGAAACTGGAAATATATATATATATACAGTATATATATATATATATATATATATATATTAGGGTGAAATATGTTGGAACATGTTTATGCTTTTCTGGGAAGAGAGAGAGGAAAGTGAGTGAGAGTGAATCAGAGTAGTTTGAGCCCTTTGGAATTTGGTGGGAAGCTTAAATCGCGCCAGAAGTGAATTGAATAGAGCTCAAAAACAAATAATAAAGGATCTCAAAGATCCTAAGAGCTTCTCGGTGGAGAGCTTATTCAGAGCTGGTTGTTGATATAGTAAAAGCAGCTTTAGAGGGCATTTTCTATCAGGAAACAAGAAAAAGTTTTTTGGTAAAAATTAATTTCCAAACTTGGAAAATGACACCCATAAACTTGATTACTTTGGTGATAAGGGGACTCATAACAGGTAGGGGCAAAAGAAAACTAGCTTTTGTTTTCATCCTCTTTTATTTAAATTTAAATATGTTTTAACGATATCCTTTAACATTTTAGAACATAAAATTACAACGATGATCAAATTTAAAAAATGTACAAATTTCTCACCTTCTCATGAGGTAAATACGTCATGGCAAGTCCTATGTTAATGTTACAAGAACCATTATTTAAAGGGACTACAGGTAAAAAAAGGAAAATAAATAACTTATCTTGTTAAAAAAAAAAAAAAAACTTCTGATAAAGCTGTATGACTCCGGAGACTCCGTATGCACTCATGTTGTTGTTCAGGAGCAGTTGAACTGAAGTGAACGCCCTCAGAGAGTCTGAACATTTCCTGACACAAAGGCCTGTGGCTGACGTATTAAGATAAATTAGTAATAGTTGAACAATTGCAGACTTGTTTATCCCTCTGACAAAAGAGGTGCACTTTGGCTGATACATTATAACTCAGGAATCAGACAGTATGTCTCCTCCTTTGTTGTGCATTGGTTATGACTATTCTTCAGACCTATCCATTCTGCTTATCCCGACTATTCCTGCGAGGCACGTACTGTTCGACTTACTCCACCCTACAGTAATGGCTATGATTCAGAGAGACATAACGGACGCCACATCCTTTCGAATGCTAAAATCTGTTTGGGGTCTGATCAAACACAGCATATGTTTATCTACCCGGCCCTTACACGACTGTACCCTGTTTGCCACTTTGCATGGCAATGCCTCCAAGCTATCCGCCATGGCACTCGCTTACACGACTTGTGGCAAAGACTATTTCTAATTCATAAAAGCCAAAAGGATCAATTCAAAATTCATGAACAATCTGTCCTGCTACAACCAGTGATTTCTGTGACTGTGGGGCAGTGGAGACACGGTGCCACAGAAAGGAAGGTTCTGCCTCCCCTCATCTTTCAGGAAGTCACAAAGACTCACAAAGACACACAGACTCAAATAGACTCACACATGTGCGCATCTACACGTGCACACAGCAGAAAGGTAAGAAGAAAATTCAGACGGCAACAGAAGGATAGATAGAAATAGACAGATATATAGATAGATAGAGAGAGAGAGAGAAAGAGAGAGAGGGAGAGAACGAGAGAGAAAGAGAAAGAGAAAACTTAAAACAGACCAAATTGCAATCAAACTTGTGTTTTTCTAAAGGGGATGTAGAATGGATGTCTGTCGCAATTTGGTATCCCCAATACCCCCATTTCATTCAAGCACTATTTCTTCCAATAAATTGAACTTAAAAATAGACCATTTAAATATATCTAAAATATTCTGTGTAAAAAAAAAACCCACAAATTAATCAAATTTATTTTTCTATGATTAATGAATTTACCAAATTAGAATTACCTCAAGAACTCTGTTTGCTCATATTGTACGGCTGCTTGATTTTGTATACTGTATGGTGCAAACGTCTTTAACTAATACGCTTTTTGTCCACTTTCTGCTATAATATATATCTATAATACATTGCTTTCTTTATGAGGTTTCATTATTTTTAAGTCTTATTTGAGCCAGAGATTACATTGTAGGCGCCTGTCATTCAAATAAGATGATAACATGATAGAAAGTAGGCTATAAAATGACAAAAAAAAAAAAAAGGTGACCAGTTGTATTTTTTAAACTCTTTAAACAGTATTAAAAATACAGGTCTGGTGTGCTGGTAATTGTTAATTCACATTGCCATCTGCTGGCGGGAGCACAGATCATGTGGTCAATGAGACTGCAGAGCAACCAAACAGGCTACAAGAGATTGGGAAATATTATCTCTTCGTCGATTGGCTAAACGCCTCGTTTTCAACCAATCACATTCCACATTGTAGGCGGGACTACACACGAACCCCCCCCCCCAAAACAGGAAGTGCAAACTCAATAGCAAATTACTTTTTTCGGAAACTTTTATCAGCGCAGATCTTCCAAATAAACTAGTCTAGTTTTTATTTACGAAGTCGGATGACGTTTCCAATGGTAGTTTATACTCTCGCGTTAGAACAGAGATGCGTTCAACGGCACAGCAAAACTGATCACCTGCTTTTTTTTGTTTACATGGTGAAACAGCTGAGAAGCTAACGTTAGCCACCTAGCATGGTAAAATCAAGTCATATGAGCTGGTAATTATCCGAAGGCTTTGCCCTCATGAATGAAACGCTACGCTCGCTCAAGAGCCTTGTACGTGTGCACGAGAGAAAGGTTTGTTTGGGTTTCAGTCAGGAGTTGGGAGTGTAATAATGCGAAGCTAAGGTTAATGTGTCGAGCAGCGTTTGTTAGACAAGTGAAATTGTTTTGTCACTGAATCCAACCTGCGGCCTCCCAGCGTCTTCATGTCAGGATGCCTTGTTCCTTTGGGAACTGGAGGAGATGGATCCGGCCGCTGGTCGTTGTGCTCTACATTTTGTTGCTCTTAGTGGTCCTGCCTTTGTGTATCTGGGAACTACAGAAGTCAGAGGTCAGTTCGAGCAGTCAATGGAAGTGATGTATGTGGTGTTTGTTGGTTTCACGCAGAGTCTAAATGCACTTTCGCACATTTATACTCAAATACTTCAGTAGTCATCATTTAAATTCGGTCACAAGAAAAAACATTTTGACCGAAAAGGTGTAGGCTGAAGCTTTATCTTATTACACCATACCCTTATTACAAATCTTATTATTTAGGACACTACTAGTTTGGTTACAAAAAAAACAAAACATATCAGAACAAAATTTGTTCTAAGAATTTCTTTCAAAACAAAACAAATGAAACAAACAAAAAAACGAAACAGAAGTCACACTCTCAAAAAAGTAATCAAACCGACCGATACTTCACTTTAGTTAACAATGCTGAGGTACTTCTACTTCACTCCAGTAATGTTGTATTGATTTATATTGGAAAGTATAATACTGCTCTACATTCCAAAATGATATATTTAACCTCCCCCCCCCTCATTCACTTCAGAGCAACTATATAACTAACATATTTATAAATTAACTTTTTAAGTGAAGTGCACTGATCACTGCAAAACCTCTTCTTCATTGATGTGAAGACCCGCTTTCACAAGTATTTACTAGAATGAAGTGTCATGGTCTAATTGAAAATATGATTTTGAGTTGAGTAAAGAATCTGGGTAATCTTTCAACTCTGACTGTACATCAGGTGTATTAAAAAAAGGACATGCAGTACCCATAATTGAACTTTCCCAGTCTTGAATGCATGACAAAATGTTTCTTTCTATGTCCTGACAGGCTGGCATTCATTATAAAGCATGGTTCATCGCTGGAATATTCGTCTTCATGACCATCCCTATATCGTTATGGGGCATACTGCAGCATCTGGTTCACTACACTCAGCCTGAGCTTCAGAAACCTATAATCAGGTGAAGATGCCAACAGTCGTTACAATCCAAGAACAATCGTCTTAAAACTGCTTATTCATCTTTTTATGTTTTGATTTTCTCAGGATATTATGGATGGTCCCAATTTACAGTTTGGACAGCGTGAGTTATTTATCAGATCCAGTATATCAAAATAAAATTGAGTGAATGCCTTTACTTTCGTAAATGAAGTATCCTATCCCTTCTTATAATGCCCGTTGTTGTTGTTTGCTCTTAAATCCTGCAGTGGATTGCTTTAAAATACCCCAGCATTGCAATTTACGTGGACACATGCAGAGAATGCTATGAGGCCTACGTCATCTACAACTTCATGACCTTCTTGCTGAACTACCTGGAAAATCAGTACCCGAGCCTGGTGTTGATGCTGGAGGTCCAGGAGCAGCAGAAACACCTGCCCCCTCTGTGCTGCTGTCCGGCCTGGCCAATGGGAGAGTAAGTGTCCTTCAGAATTACATAACTTTAACAATAATGAATTGTATACATGAAAATCAAGTGGGACCTTTTAGACCCAAATTGATGCTCGAGTTGTTCACCTTAATTTGTTGCCGCTGACACATCAGTCAACTATCCAAATGCCGTACTCAAGCACAATTGGCCCCCCGCTGCGCCATTCCCACGCTGGCCGGCAGTGTTATGGAAAGTTTAACAACTCTTGCACTCATGTTCATAACATTTCCTCTCACCGTTCCTCCGCTGCATCCAGTGCAAAGCTGACAATTATGGTGTTTTACCCCTTTTTATAGCATCATAGAAGAAATTTGTACTAAAAGTTTCAGAAAAGTGCACACTGGCTAAAATCAGCTCGACATGAACTAACTTTTAAGACAGAATCCAGGTTTGAAAAAATATTGTTTAACTCACACTGGCCAGGATTAACCGTGCTTAAGCACGATTACCTCTTGTACATAACGTCGTTATACAACACATGCATGCTTTCTGTTATTATGAAGCGGAGAACAACACAGAGAACATGACAGCTACTTCGTGTCTTATATTGAGTCATGTTAGTCAGATACAGCCATGAAACTCTGGATTTCTCCATAATGAAGGCTGTCAGCGTTGTTTACCCGCGTGCTTGTGCTCGTGCATGAAGTGTACCGTGCCGAAGCACACCTCTCCGAAGTGTGCCAAAGCCAAGGAAGTGTACCGTGCCTGAGCACGGCACGGAGCGGTCACACTGGCCAAACAAACTGGACTTTAGGGTTGAAGCGTGCTTGGGCACGGTACGGATGGCCAGTGTGACGGCACCCTTAGTGTGAGCCAAGAATTTGGTTTAAAATAAATCATTGTTCAAATTGTATGGCCATAGTCTCATTGTCTTGCTGTCTGTTTGAATTGCCCACATGAAGAGATCCACCTGACAAAATATATATATATAATGTTATTATATATAATATTATAGTTGTGTTGTTGTACAAGTAAAGACTTACAACATGGACTCCTGTGATAATCTTTGGATTTCAATTCAGTGCTGATAGTTCTGCGAAAAATAGAAACAATGGGAATGAAGGAAAAAAGGAAGTTTGTTGCTTGAACTTTGATTTAGTTTGTCTCGTGGTTTCATTTTATTTTATTTTATAGTTGTTTTGAGAAGTTTTTCCTCCCTGCAGGCAAACAAATCATTTACATGAGCATGAGTCATGAGCTTTGAATCAGCCTCAGTCAGGCAAAACTGTAACTGGTTAACATGTCCATGTGCAGTTAATTTAGAATAAAGCTTTTTTTTTTTTTTTTAACTTGGGGATCAGCTTGTCTTTCCTGAAAGATGAGGAAGAAACAAATCATATAAGACTTAAATTAAGTAAACCCTGTCGGGAGGCCTGTTGTATTTATAGTAGTGCCCATCCTAATGTTTAACCCTTTCTTTAATTTTATATACTTTATTAATCCCTGAGGGAAACTCTGGTTTACACTCTGTTATGAGAGACATGATTCTCACACACACAGGCCCGAAATACACGGGTAGTGAGGAGCCAGTAAAAGTGACTTGGCTCCTCTCCAGCTACCAGACCAATATCCACATTGGTCATATTGGGCACCACAAACCCTCTGGTTCACAACCCAAGTCCCTACAGACTGAGCTACTGTCACTCCTTGACAGTGTGCTTGCATTTTTCAAGTGCCAGTGGTTCAGCAGTTGTTTAGGAAAATAGGCGGTTTAATGTTAAAATGTTCTTAGTACACTGATGATTTGATGATTGGCCTACCATATTTCTTATACATGACTGTCATTGTTTTTATTCAGTAGAAGTGTCATACGCAAAGAATAAATTACAATAAACAAGTTCATTTATTTAAAACATTATTTCCTCTGCAGGGTGTTGCTGTTGAGATGCAAACTTGGAGTGCTGCAGTACACAGTTGTTAGACCTGTCACAACAGTCATTGCCTTGTAAGTAGACTCTGCTCTAAGTGAACTACATGTTTTTATTCTATTCTCTCACTCCTTGATACCATCCTACGCTCTTTATTCACTGTCTGTTTTTGGTGTCTCTAATTGACTTTGTTTCTTCCCTCTCCTAGGATCTGTCAGCTGTGTGAAGTGTATGATGAAGGCAATTTTAGTTCCACAAATGCATGGACATACCTGGTCATCTTCAACAACATGTCACAGCTGGTAAAACTTTTTTTTTTTTTTAAAGAAATACACCTTATTGTAATTTGCCTTCATGAAAAACTGTATCGGGTCCTGGGAGCATGAGGACATGTCTGTTTTTTTCTCCTGCTCTCTATCTAGTTTGCCATGTACTGCCTGGTGCTGTTCTACAGAGCTCTCAGAGAGGAACTGAGTCCAATCAAACCAGTGGGCAAATTCCTATGTGTCAAAATGGTGGTGTTCGTCTCTTTCTGGTAATTTAGAGTGTGTTTATACTTAAAAAAAGAAATGTCTGACAGTTGCTTTGCAAGAGTTGTTTCGTGTTGTTTGCTTGTATGTATCCTGAGACTTTTTCCTCCTGTAAAATCTTTTAGGCAAGCTGCGTTTATTGCTTTGTTGGTGAAAGTGGGCATCATCTCAGAGACGCATACATGGGAATGGCAGAGTGTGGAGGCTGTTGCTACTGGCTTACAGGTAAAAAAAAATAATGCAGGTTGAAGAATAACAACTGCATGTGCTGATTTAATACAGATAAAATACCTAAACAGAGGGCTTTCTACTGGTTAAAATTCTTGTTGTATCTGATACAACTTGACTGTTTTCAAACACAAAACGGTCTTATTTCCAGGACTTTATCATCTGTGTGGAGATGTTCCTGGCAGCCATTGCTCATCACTTCAGCTTCACCTACAAGCCTTACATCCAGGAGGCCGAGGAGGGTTCTTGCTTTGACTCTTTCATGGCAATGTGGGACATCTCGGATGTCAGAGCAGACATTTCTGAACAAGTCCGCAATGTTGGTAGGTGCCCTCTGGAGTACTTGCAGTTCTTTAAATGTTTTTTATCAAGTATCTGCTGAATGTTCTCAAACACAAGATTTTTATTTTTCTCACTGACAGGAAGAACAGTCATGGGCCGTCCCAGGAAATCCTACTTTGGTGAGGCGGAGAGTGACGGAGAGCGATCTGGCCTGCTCTCTCCGGGCTCCCAAGATGTCATAACAGAGGCGGCATCCAACCCTGTTTCTCCCAATGGTCAGTACCAGGGCCTGGGCAGGACCCTGGCACCGCACTCTTTGTCGGCTCCTGCTGGACTCAGCTCGGCCTTGTGGGATGAAGGATACGAGGCTCAACCTGAAGAGACCCCTGAAGAAGAAAAGACCGACCAAACCAAAGAACCAGCAGAGGCAGATCTCATTGTGATTACCTAGGCAAGCGTTCAGGCTAATGTCCCCTACAGACTCTAGCAGACGTGTTTGGGCAGGACGCAAATACAGCCTCGCTGTTTTCTGTCAGACGTCACTGTACTGATTAACCTCCAAACAAAATGGAGCATCAACCAAGAAAAAGTAGAAGACTACCAACAATGTAAAGAACCAGAAGGACCTCTCTGCCAGTGACAGCTGTATGAATGTTCAGTGAAGTTATGGCACTAACTGACTGGTAGATGAAGTGCATTTGATGCCGTTGGTGTCGTACTGGAGAGTTCTATCGCTTCCTATGATCTGCCAGGATTTAAGTTAAATAGTAAAGACTTTTAGACATTGTCTTGGTCACGTTAGTCATATCACGACATCAGGTAGGCTCTGAAGAGAAATATGCAACTTTTAAAAGTTATTTTTTCTTAATTTTATTTTTGGTTTTAAGTTATATCAGAGGATATTGATGAAATAAGTCAATGGAAATGTACAATTTAAAGCACATCAGAGCCTGGATGTAAGCCTGATTTTAAGTGTGTAAAAAAAAAAAAAAAATCCCAGAGGATTGTATAAAAAGAGCCGAAGCAACAAATCTTTGAATTGCACAATTGGGACTTGGGATAAGTAGGTTGGAGCTTTGCACATAGGAAGCTGTGTCTTACAGTCTGACATCACGAGAGAATCATCATTGTATGGGTTGGTAATGCTCAAAGTATCAAACCATAAGGTAATTCAAACTGAACAATTAGCACAATCTAGTAAATTCCTGTTTTTGTGCTTTACTGCTTACAGCTCACTATCATTCTTTGAGATGTATCCACTAGTCTTCTCAAATGCCTTCTATGTGCAGTACAACTTCTCTATCCACTGCATCAGCATTAATACTCTCTCTCATGGCACCTAAGCCATTTCTAAGTGTTTTTCAAACTCTTTCATCATCTAGACTTCCATCCTTTGTGCAGGAAAATCCACGTTTAATGTGCACGGTAGGGCATCAGTTTGTGTCACAAAATCAAATATATTAAATCAGCAGCATCACCCTGCGTAATGTCCAGCTAGAGAATGTTGCATTGCCTTATATGATAAGATTTTTTTCTGAGCTGACAGGATCACATTAGAGCTGATGTAAATGTTCCACATTTTAGTTCAACTACATCTGACAGGCTTCTCAATAAACTACATTTTTCAACAACTACACTTTCTTCTTCTTGAATGTATTGGGAAAATGTCACACGCTTATTGTTTGAATAGTTTTTATTTATTCTAACAAACATCTTCACAAAAGCAAGTGTGCCAATACTGATTTCACTGTAATGTCCGTACTATATATACACCCATATGATATACTTATGAGTACACATTTGAAAAGTACTGGGATATTTTGCACAATTTTAAAGCTTGGAATTTAAAATTTGATAACACTGCACAGGTTCTTTAAAGGTGTGGTTTTTAACAGGGTTCAACTTACCGTAACTACTAATTAGAGATCCAATTTATAAAAATGTTAATTAAAAATGACCCTGTAGAAGGTCAATCTTTTAGGGAATGCTTTGTATTGAAGTATGTCCCTGTGTGTCAATAGCCTTTATGCCACTGAGACACAAAGAAAGAAAATACTGTTGTAGACTACTGTACAAGTTTATTGCTCCATTGATCAGGGGGTATTCTCTATACGGGCTGATATGGAGATGGTGCTCTTGTGTAGCTTCACAGCGAGGCAGACCCAGTCCCCGGCTTGCACCTCCAGCGGCTGCTGCAGCACTGCGGCCGCCTGCTTCCAGTGAGAGTTGTTGCTGAGGGTGCTGACACTGATCTCCTGGTCGAGGTAGATGTGGTACCAGAAGGGAACTGCAGTTATTCTTCCAGTAGCCGTGACCTGGACCTGGGAAAAAAAAAAAAGGGATCAAGACTTAAGCTGCTTAATGTTACAAAAGAATGGTCTGCTATGAATAGACTTTTCTCTGAGCCAATTTCCTGTAAATCACGAGTCTGGTTTTGCTGCTGTTAACTTTGAAATAATAACACATGCAATACAATAAACAAAGCCCAGAACAGCCAAGCTATTTTCAGTGTGTCATTTAATATTTATGAGCTCTGCGGACATGGCTTCAAAGGAATAAGTTCACATTGCACCTCATCAAAATAAATAAGCAAACCTTTTTAATGTTCCTCAACTAAACTTTTACCAGCTGAAAACAAAAACAAACCCCTGGAATCTGAAACTGTGGATCAAGCCTATTTTATATATACAATGTAAGAAGGTAGAGCAAAGTTACACGTTTGACTTTTGATATTTTTGGGCCATTTCTAGCTCAAGTGTTAATAATTAATGTTTCAGCAGTTCAAAATGATAAGGCCCGACTGATATAGAGCCGATACCGATATATCAGCCGATATCTTTCTATGATCTATCTTAGATCTGTAGCGATAAATTGATTTTTTTTTGCGTTGATCCATCAAATGCAGTTATCAAACACTTGTGGAAAAAGATATAAAGAAAAGATGGTCACTCAGCTGGAAAGTAACCGCGTATTTATGCGCATTACTGCTAGACACTCTGGGGCGTGACAATGCTTGTTGTAATCAATACAGCACACTCACATGCAGGAAATACAAATGCTAGTGTAATGAAATGAAACTCAAATGAAATGCTATTTGACTGTTGGGTCAATCTAGTAATATCGGCGCACATCTGCGATAAAATTAGCCGATACCAAACAGTCACTAGATATGCTAAGATCGGCTGATATGGGCTGGGCGATAAATCGGCCGGGCTCTTCAATATTGTGCTACAATAGCGACCTGGAAAGAGGTGACATTTTGGAAGACAGTTTAACTATGATACATCCAATCATGTTTGCAGAAATCATGTAGCTTTATTGTTATGTCTTACCTTTACTTCTCTGTTGGTGTAGTTTGCATGGGCGTCCATGAGGTTGAGAACAAATAGCTCCACAGACTCACTGAGATGCCTGCCCTCCAGTGTGGAAAAGTCCAAAAACACATGGACAGGTACCTGAAGGATGATTAAGAGATTAACATCATTTTAGTGAATTGTTTGTAGCGAAAAAAACTCTATCAAAAGTATAGTAAATGCTATGAAAAGCCCTAGAAGACCAAAGAGGAAAACCTAGTTGGGTCTGTCAGTGAAAATGAACACAAAACAGGTCCTCCTGATGCATAAGTTGGAAACCATTGTCCTCAACGAGGGAAGGAAAATCCCCCGAATAAATGGAAGCACAATGCTTCATTTAAGTGTACAACTTAAAACATTTTTTCCTGTAGCAACATCATTTTCACAAAGGCTTCACAAAAAGAGCTTAAGCCAGAAAAAAACATTTGTGCAGACTTTAAAATGATGCAAAAGCAGACTATGAGATGTTGCCGGCTTTCTTCACACAAACCCCTTTTCATCCACATTAGGTTTGAATTTGTAGAGTCCCTGATTGTTTGGAAACTAATCTACCTCCTCAAACTCTTCCAGACATGACTAACAGGCCGCAGCTAAAGCTAAAGGAGAAATCAAAGTCGCAGAACCCAAAAAAAAAGTGTCACAGTTTCTTTTAGTGCAGAACAAAAGATTCTTTCCTCCTCCCTGTCACACTTGTCTAGACCTCAGAGCCCACTGTTTGATGTGCTTGATGTAATGTGTACTGATGGATTCAGGTAGGAATGTGGTGGGCCAGGCTGTGTGTTGTGTGACAGTTGTGCTAGAAAGTGCCCTCCGCTGAGACAACATCTGTTAAAACAAACGACCCACGTCCCCATGGGGCCCTGCAGAATTAGAGCACAAACACGATGCTGGAGGGAAAAAAAAGAAGGAGAAATAATTTCCAGACCAAATAAAGAAAAAAGAATTCAAAGGGATTTTACTGCGACTTAAATTGAACAGGGAAGCACACATCAAAGAGGCGTGCACAAAAGAAAGCACAGTCCTGGACCTTAGTATTCCAGGAGAAATACTGTGTTGAACAAAAGACAACCTGTAAAGAGAAGGAAACCAAACAACTGGATGAACAGTGGAATGGATGGACTGATGAAATAAGACAAGTTAAATCTGGACTTTTATAGTATTGCACTATGTGTCAATCACATTTAACAAAACCCGCAGGCAACTTATTGCAACTAATGTGCGAACTTTGAATGTGAATGATGCAAGCTTACAAACACAGAATGCTGCATGTGAAATATGCCAATATTGACGGTTGCGTCAGGAACATGAGACGGAATATGAGATCCTCGTGGCCTGAGACGTACAAAAGGAAGATTTTGCAACTAGATTCGAGAAGACTGAAGGAGTAACGGTTACACAATGTCTTTTAGAGTTCTTCAGTGTGGATAACTCACTTTGAAACCGTCTCAAAAGTACTAATTAATATTAGAATATTTTATGAGCCTACAGAATTTATGAAATCCTTCAATTTCTTAATCTTAATTGAATAGAGTTTATTAATGTTACCAACCATGGTTCAAACAAACCAGACATTTTTGCTCAACCCTACATGAGGTGATGCAAAGACTAGGGTCGAGCGATATGTCATTTTTGGGGCAGATACAGATACTGATATTGGGGAGGAAAAGAAAATCTGAAAGCGATATATCGGCCGATATCTTCGTTTCGAGATCTATGTTTGATCTGTAGATATATAGATACACACATTTATTGTGTTGATCCCTCAAATGCAGTTATCAAACACTTGTGGAAAAGATATAATGAATTTGTCACTCAACTGCTTGACACCTGTTGTAATCCATATATCCATATGAGCTACACTGCCGGTGAAAGAGAACTGCTAGTGCATGATATTCAAATGAAATGGTATTTCACTAGTGAATAGATGTAGTAATATTGGTCGGATATCTGCGATAAAATTAGTCGATACTTATAGTAACTTGATACGCTCATATCCGCCGCCAAATCGGTCGAGCGCTAAAAAGACACTGTTGTACTAGTAAAAATGTTTTTGTTAACAAAAGGGCATTTACATTTACAAACTGAATATCTGCAAAGATTGATCCAATCATTAAGACTGAAGTAAATAAACTACACTTCCTCCTGGTGGAAAAACCGGGGATATGTACACTTATTTTTTTTTACGTTACTGTACTCAAAAGATGTTGGTACTATTTCTTACCATTTGGTAACAACACTGAAAAAACAGGCATCTGTAATAAACCATTAAGAGACCTGCCTGTATCACCTGACCATGTTGCCTGAACTTATAAACCTAAACGTATAACTGACTCGATTGTTAGGCGATACTTAGTTTACAGCAACCAACGTTCACAGTTAAATTATGTTGTAAACCTCTTAAGCTGATTTTTTTATTAGATGCTGTTGTTTGTGCACAAACCACCACTGGTGTGGAGTACACAGAGCATACATTCCTGTCAAAGATGCCAAACATGCAGCCAACATGTAGGAAATCACCTTTGATGCATTATATTAGATTTTTCTCTGTGGAGTCAAAGATTTATATTGTATTTTAAATAAGACAGAGAAAATAATGGTAGTAAAAATAATGACTGTTCAACAGCTATTTACATATCAACTTATCTTTCTCTTGTGTTTTTCACAAGACATAAAACTTTCTTTGTGACAATACAGAGAAACAATAGTCCTAGCTGTTTGTCTGTTAAGAAAGCCTTCAGTTTTTATATTGAAGCCCAGTTTGAAAACAAAAAAACTCATCTGTGGCCTGTCTAATCAAAAGTGACCATTAACAACAGGAATACATGTGAGGCACTTGCAGTAGAGAAGCTGGGTACATGAAGCTTCTGAATGTATACTTACAGTGAACTGGTTGATGAAAGGAGCAATATTGAATCCCAATGTTGGCTCCTGACCCTGGACTGCACTTTCCAGTAGCAACGTGTCCGACTCCACCAGCATACCGTGCACCACGATCTTCTCTGGGAAAATACGCCCTCCTTCCTCCAGCAGACACCTTAAACAGGTCACGGGAAGTGATTTTGAAATACATTGGCGTAAAGAATTGACAGGACGATCTAAAGATAAAGGAAAAATAAACAGAAACGATAATGAATAAACCCTTACCTGGCCAGTGACGCTTTCTCCATCAGCTTCTGTCTAATGAGGCCACAGGTCTCCACACAGTCCAGGATGATTGCGCTCCACAGCTTCTCTCTGGACGGCCGCTTCAACATGCCCTGCTCATCCTCTGTGTGGTTGAGCCAGAACTCTAACTGCTTCTCTGGGATGTTATTGGAACCGGCCAGCCTCTTTAGGACTTCCTGTTGCTTTTTCTTCTCCACAGAGCTGTACGCTTTTACATGACCGTGACTGGCGGCAATAAGGGAGAGAAGAGAGAAGCCCTCTGACACATCCAGGACGTAGAGGTCACTGGGGTTTGACTGACCATCTGATCCTGGCTCTTGAGTTTGGTATTGAACCTTCAGTTGAGAGATGAGTTTGCCCAACGCGGTGCAAAAACTCCGATGGTAATCCTGGTTGTTCAGGAGCGCCATCTCTGCACATTCCAGCATGGAGAATTCTTTGGTTTTATCCTGGTCAGTCTGAAGGCAGGCGAGTGCACTGCACAGCTCTGCCTCTGGGTTTTGTGTCGAGATGGGGTTTTCTGGACACGGGGAATCTAGACGCTTGTCGAGACCGATTTCATGGCCGTCTCTCAGCACGGCCACACTGCTGAGTCTGAGGAAGGAATCCCGGCAGGAGACTTCAACAATCAGCTCGTCTTGAGGTTTCAGGACAAAACCTGAAAAGGAACAAAAGAAATGAAAAACATAGAAATGGCCGGTCAATACCAAGGCTGCGGTACCTCAACAAAATCCTCAATAAATAAAGAATAAATCAAGTCAAGTAGTGACAACAGCACTTGGGGTTTTTGGTTAGATTTCTAATCTTGTTTAATTATTTCTAATCAGACAATGATTACTTTATATGATAATGTTGATAACTCTGAATGCTTGTGCTTAGGCAACATTTACAAATGCATACTTTAGAAAAAACATCTTTAAATTTCAAAAGACTCTAAGAATGATAATGATCACTATAGGAGTAGAGCATTTGCAAACAGTTTTAGGACAGAAAGAGTAAAATTAATACAGATAATAAAGTTAACTATGGTAATGTAAGATGAATGGCTGGGGTGTAAATACTTAAATGATGAACAGGCTTTAAAAGTGAAATACATACAGTATGTGTGTTTAAACATTAAGATACAGCTGTAAACAAAAAAAAATAAAAGAACTGTGAATACTGTTGTATAAATTGTTGAAACTGACATAAAAACGAAAAAAGTAAAAAGAAAAAAAGAAAAGGTGAAATACAGTGGACATGGAACAAGCCAGACTGAAAAAATAGTACAAGGGTGAAGAGAAGAAAAGAGTACAGAGTACAAAAAGCAGGAGACATGGAGATTGAGAGGGAGCCCGACAGAGAAATGAGATTCAGAGGACGGGGTGCATGTGGGGGGGGGGGGTTTGGGGGGGGCGCACAGAAAGGATTCCTGCAGGAATAACATCTGTTCATGTCTTCATGACAGCGCCACGGCTCGTCAGAGAGCTTTTGAGAAAGATGCATATTTATCGCCTATAAGAATTTCATGAACACTAAAGAGTGTCATAGGTGATCACGGCGCACAACGTCACAGCAAACTCGGGGAAACGGATGTTGGTGATCGCCGGGAAAAGGTGGCGGCTCCCTCGACGCCGCCGTCACCAATTAGTGGCGCGGTGAAAAGCCGCTGAGCGCTGTCTGACAGATGATGAACTGCAACGCCAACTGGAACATGTCACCTCGTGTCAGGCCCTATTTTGTTCACCGGTACAGAAGCAAAGGGAGGGACTAGACAGGGACGTCTTAGGGTACGTTTGACACTCTTTGAATTAATTAGTGAAACTAATTAAAACTTTGGCATTATACGATATCTGCTAGACTTTCAATTTAGAAATACTTTTATTATCCCTCGGGAAAATGTGGATGTTGCTCTTCTACGCAACATAAACATGAAGAAATATAGAAAATATTATTTAACAGAACATGTTCTAAAATGTGCTTTCATCAGCGTATCACTGCTCTGGTTCATACAACGGGTCATAAATTGAATATTTTCATGGAGCTTAATCCCTATTCATCACCCTATCATCATATTAAATTAGTCTCACTATTTTCACAGAGAGATCTACAACAAAAAGTCTGAAACTTTGATCCAAAATGAACTGAATGCTGCAATCAAATTGTGTGTTTGGGGAGGGGGATTATAGTCTGAAAAGCAAGCGTTGTTGCTTTGTTGGCTTAACAGATTTAAATGTTACTGTATGTAGTCAAGAACAAATACTGCCCTCATCTGATGGAACATGGAAATGCAAGATGCAGTTGCAATAAAAGGAGACAAGCAGAGCATGTTTCAGTCATGATGACAATTCAAAGCAACATTTAAATGACTTTAAACACGCTGTAAGGGATTGATAATGAAGAGTCATACACTGTATTAAAACGGATTCTACATTTTGTCTACGTGTATGCATTATGAGTCTTGCCGTCTGTGATGTGGACTGGGTAGATGGCTTGCTCCCAGCAGGTGTCCTCCTGCGGTCCGGTAGACAGACTGCTCTCCTTGTCCAGGTGGAGCTGGAACCAGACAGCCAGAGCATCCAGCTCCCCCTCCTGGGTCACGGGCAGGAAGATCCGCTGAACTGGTCTGGAGCTCAGCCCCTCCAGTTCCTACAGGTCACCATGACAGAACAGTTAAGGAGCAGACATTCATGTTATTCCTAGGGTCAAAAAAAAAAAAAGAGAATAAAATCCAATCAAATCCAGAAGGTTTGATGTGGAAAGTTGATATACATTCTGGACAAAGTGCTATACAAGCTCATGTCCCAAAACCAGTTGGGCTACCTACTGTTATTTCATGAGGCCCAGGTCTATTCTAAAAAAAAAAAATCACACAAAATAAATGGCAATACCTATTTTAGAACATGTCAAGGCCTGCCGTTATTGTTTGGCACAACCCGTTTAAAGCCTGAGGACCAAACATAATTCAAACAGGATTTCAGAGTAACATAATATCTGAAGCTCTTGATTGAAAGACATTGCTTGAATAAAAAATAAAACATCTGTATTATTTTAAGCTCTGTTTTCATTCTTGTTTCTAAAATTTAAGACTTAAAAACTGAGCCCACTGTTCAATTTTTTTTTTCTTTCATTTAAAGCTGCCGTGAAGCACATGACATAGTGCCACATCCTCGTGTCACTGATTCTCGGCACTGAAAGTGAGGCTTTGTTGGTCTGATAGTCCCAGCTGGATTAATATTCAGAGTGATTTTTAAATCAACAAAATATCCTACAGGTAAGCTTGGGCAGATACATTGTGTCTCTTCAATCTGCCAGTGTGTACCTTCACACAAAGCTAATGAATCAGGCAACAATCTCTGCAGGCCTTAAACTAAATAATAAGTGGTCCACTGATGTGCAATCGTTACCTTCGCCTGTGACGCCAATCATTTTGTTTCATTGGCTTTCAATAGACATATGGCCAGGTGAATTAATGATGTTACAAGTAACATGAGGCTTAACTCAAGGCCACAAATACACATTTCATTGGAGGATTTTCCCCCATGGCTGCATAATCAAGACACAAAGAAAAGTTAGCTTCCCGTGTCATCTGTTGTCTTCCCTGTTTGGACTCACCTGCACGTTGTTGAAATCGATGTGGAGCGCAGTGAATGGCTCTGTGAGAGCTTTGTATCCTCTTGGCAGTCTGCTGAGTCTCTCTGTGGTGTACGGCTCCATGGACTCATCGGGCTCAGCGCTACAGCTCACCGGGCTGCGGAGTTCCCCTGCTGCAGCCATGGATATACCTCCCAATTCTGACACACAAAATCTGTACACACACACACACACACACACACACACACACACACAAAATAAAAACTTGTTAAAAGGTTTGAACAACCTGTGTTGCTCCCTCAAAAAGTGAGTTCTTCTGTTTGGTTACCTGTGATGCCGGCGGATCTCGAGGCTCTCAACAGCCATTCCAAACACTGTGGCTCCAGCTGGGATGACCCGTCCTGTTGCTGACGGCTCCTGGAACTCATTCTCACCGTTCTTTAGGACAAAATGAAATAAAGTTTGATATATTTAGTTTTAATAAAGGTGGAGTCAGTAACCGTAAGCAGGCCTGCCCATATACATGGCTGGGTCCCTGAAATGCCAAGTGAATGGCTCAGTAACGTTAGTGCTGGCCTACTGACTACCAGTCGCCTCCTCTGCCTGGCTTGATCAGCTTTGAGTTTACTGAAAAAAGGTTTGCCAACATGTTACTTCTTGGGGTCAAATGCCTCCTTCCTTTCGAGCAATCCTAAATTTGTCCAGGGATTTTAAATGGGCTCGCCCGCAACTTTAATATCACAAAGAAAAAAAAAAGGTTCTTACCCTTTTAAGAAGAGGGGAATTACATTTTGAAACAGACAACAATGAATAAAACATGTTTCTTTATTGTGTTGTTATGGTGAGTATTTAGGTTTCAAAAAAAAGAAGGTGTTTTGATTGTTTAAATTTTGGATGGCCATGTTTTCACTAACCCTTACGGGCCCCCCCCATGCGCCTGGGCCCTAGAAAACGTTCCCCTTTTTCCCCCCTTATGGACGGCCTTGACTGTAAGTAGTTTTATGTGTGAAATGACGGGACTTGTACATCAGCTCCTGGTATCCAGAAACGTTTGTATCAGGGATCGTCCTTCAGTTTGCCAAAAAGAGCATCATGAAGAGAATAACAGAAGATGTTTCTGCTTTAGAAAGATACCAAGAAGAGTCTAAAAGCCATAATTTGGTTTTTTTTCTTAATGAGAATACAACATTTACAAAAGAGTCTTTTCTTGAGTTTGGGGTTCAATTTTGTTGTTACTGTATCTCATTTCTTTAAAAATCGTATTGCTTTTCCCTTTACTTCGTTGATATTTATTTTCATGTTATACCTGAACTTTCACTTGCTGACTTTCTGCACTTGATGGATTTTGAAGTGCACAGCAAATAAAAGCTAACAAGTATTTATCCATAGCTTTCATTGCCTGGGTGCTCCCACATCCTCGACCTGAATGATGACACAGTTCCGGCCTCGTTATTTTACAACTCCATGTTTCCGAACATTTTTTGCGACAACAACTCTGAACATCCTGTAAGCATCAATAGATTTTGGGTGCCAAGAAGTTTCATGATAAATGAATATTGCAATGTGACAACTGGAGAGAGAACATCGTTCTGTTTTTTTGGCTTGTGTTTGTGTTTAATAATCCGAGTTACCTGTGGAGGTAGCAGGAGGTGATGCCAGGCATGAATAAGACTCTCGATGATTCCCTCCCCAAACAATCCTGCATCCACCGTCTCTGTCACCACCAGGGACACCCTGAGACAAACAAGACACAAGACGTTGAAAATCATGAATATATGTATGCATTTAAAAAAAAGTCATTGTAAGATGAATGTTTAGAAGTTTTAGTAGGAATTCTACCTCTGTGGGATGTCCTTTGGTACTTCCATCTCTAGAGATTTCATATGGATGATTTTGATGCTTCCATCCATTCCATTAGCTGCCAACACCTCACAGGCCAGTTCATACATGGTCTTTGACAGTTCACAGGCGTACACCTCAGCCGCCCCAGCCTTCTTAGCACACATACTTTACATCGAGAGAAAATGGAAATCAAGACAAAAAAAACCCCACAAATTAAAAACACAGGTCATATTGAAGCAGAAGCCAACACAAAAACAAACTTAGATATCGCACCAATAAGTTCTAGTTTGGGTTGATAAGATTGAGTTATATCCTGAAAATACGGTTCACTCTATTACTCAAAAAAATAAAAGTATGCTTCCAAGTTCTCATTTAAAATATCTCACCCAAGGATCCCAGTGCCAGTACCTATGTCAAGTACAGTGTTGCAGCCGCTCTGAACAGCTTTCTGAATGGCTTGCTGGTACTTCTGGTTCCTCCCATGGTCATTGAGCATTAAAAAATGCCAGCGCTCCACCAGCCAGTTGGCCACACGGTGGAAGTTCTCCCTGGCCTCCGGGAAGTCAGGTCTCAGCTTCAATGCTTTATGGAAATGACCCGCCGCTTCGTCCCTGAAGCCCATCCTGGATGAGACGAAAGGAGAACAACAGTGTATCTAAAAAAAAAAAAAAAACACTCGTGTGACACTGTATCTTAGCCTGTTATGACAGGAGTGACGTGGTTATACCTGAAGAGGTGTTCCCCCATGCTATTTAGGATAACCTCATCAGCAGGAAACAGTTCCAGCGCTTGTTCATAACAGTCAAAGAGGTCCTGAATGCGTCCCACGGAGTCCAGCTCTTCTGTCCATTTAAAGAGAGTGAACCTGAAAGACTCCTAAAAGTGGGATATGAAAAAAACAAAACAAAAACATCTCTTGATTCTGCAGCAGTAAAAAAAAAAAAAATATCTGTTTTTGGTTTTGTCTCCACAGTTTTTAAGGGTAGCGTTAATAGTCATCATTACCTTAGCAAAGTCCTTAAATGCAGGTGCAAGGTTGAGGACAAGGAGGTAGTGCACAAACGCAGTTCCGTAATCTTGGTTGAACAGGCACTGCTGGGCACTTTCCAGGGAACTGGAGACCAGCTCATTCCTGGCGGGGTCCTCTCGGCGTCGCCTTCGGGGCCTTCTTCCATGCTTTGGTCGTGCATTGGCGTTAGGCATCCCTTGAAAAACAAGGGGGCATGTTAGGAAATAACCACGTCTTACAAGTGGATTTTTTTTTTTTAACAGGTTGCAAAATCAAATGTGCAGGACAGACATTTCTGCAAGGAAGAGACCAGCATAGTGCACTGTGAGATGTTCGCGATCACAGGTTTTGACCATCAACTTCAAAAGAAAGTCATGGTATCATGAACTGACGCCAGAGAGTGACTTACTTCTCGAGGTGCTTTAAATATTAATGGTTATAATCATCAAGATAATTTAAGAATAAGAAGTTAAGAATAACTTCATTTTAAAAATAAATATCGGAAAAAAAGCAAAAATGCTAAGTCCTCGTAAGGCATTCATTTGAGTTGACTTACTGTGTGTTTAGAGTCAATGATGTGGTACAGGACGGAGGAGATCACTGCTGTTCGGTTAAAGTGGCGATGGTGATTTTGCAAACGTTTGCATTAAAGTTAACTTTTTTTTTTTCAAAGGAGAAAAATAAAAAATAGTCGTTTTAGCATCGTTGTGAGAAACCCTCCCGCTGGTTGTATCTTTACCTCAGTTCAGATGACAATAAAAACCCGTCTGACAATCAGCACGGTCTTACCCAAATGTCCAATCTATCAGTAATCACCGGTATTGCATTAGTAATACAGCGGCTAAGTGGGAAAACGTGTAAATCACACATCTGCTAACCACACAGCATCACTGGTGAAGAAACATGTCCGCGCGCAAAGAAACCCGGTAAGAAACAACAAACCTGAAAATGGTTCCACATTCAAAACTGTGTTGAAATGTAATCATATGTTAAGGCAAGAGCAAGAGGTATTAACTGTTAAAAACTGTGTGAATAATAATTAAAGTAATTATTCTTAAATATGCCACTGTAGTTGTTTGTTTGTTTTCAATGAAAGCAATTCATCTTGAAGCACAACCAAAGAGCACAAACAACAAGATAGTTCTCTACCGTGAACACTTCACTGCTCTCTGGGTGAACACGAGTTGACTGAAAGAAGCTCTCTGTAGCTTGCAGCTATAAACAGTTGTTTGTGTTTATCTGATTGAGGAGCGTTCAGAAACAGCTTGAGTATACGCCTATAACATTGGAATAGACTAGTGCAGCACTTGTGTTGGGTTTGCTACAGTTTAAGTCACTAAAAATCTATTTGGGCAGTATTTACTGATATCATTTATCTTGCTATCAATCCAAGAAGTGCTTTTGTGTAAGGTTTTATAATCTGGAGATACGTTTTTATGTTGTGGAATTGGAAAAGCAGAATGTGGTCCTAAGTAGTCATGGCTCTTTGCAGTTAATGAGCTTTAAAGTAATTTATCATTTTCTTCCACCACTGTTCAGATCCAACATGTGGTAGGCCTATCATATAGTCTAATTATGAATATTAACTTCACTTGTCATACATATGTTGTTTATACTTAAATAAACATGTACTGTATGTCTTGCCCTTTGTTTCCAGACATCACCAACCACCAATTAGTCCAATTGTGTGTGTTTAGTGTATAGACTAATGGCAGCTTAGCAGAAACACAAACTTGGTCTTCATTCCTTAGCAGTGACATTGAAGTGTTTCATTGTCTGTGTTTTAATGTAGCATCTGAATTTACACTGAAATATAGTCAGTTTAAATTTCCTAAGGCAGAGTAGAGTTTTCTGGATCAACTTCACCATCTACCAAGGTGCTTGAAGAGGTCAAAAGCTCCAGCTACACTTGTAGTGTGAAGATCAACTTCAATAACTTTAATAGACCGACGTTTTTCAGCTTGTAGCCTTAATGACCCTGATAAAGGCCAACAGCTGAAAAACATGTTAATAAACTTGCTGAGGCCACATATATATACTGTATTTATATAAAATGTGATGTAACAAAGATTAATAAAGGCTTAAATCAACTTTCATCTAAATGTCCAAAGCTGTGAACATAATATTAGTACATTTACTCAATGAAGATAATGCAGTAAAATTTTGAGGTAAATCACTAAATTAGTTTCATTTCTTCTTTACATTTAACTACTTTTTAACATTTAAGAGGGAAGTATTATACCTTCATGAAGTCAATTTTTATAATTATTTGTTTGTTACTGAAATTGCATCACTGGAAAAATGCAATATAGGCTATGCCGGTTCGCGTGTATATATCACTGATAAAAAACATAAACTTTAAATCAACTTTATTGTCCCCAAGGGGAAAATGTGTTTTATATAATGTGTCATATAGGCTACTCTCACTTTAGAAAGAACATTAAAAAAGCTAAAAAAAACTAGAGTAGGCCTACATCGATATGATATAATTTCTATAAATCAATGCCAGCTCATTGTAAAGTTTTTTTTTTTTTTAGTGTGGTAAACATTTTGAACTGAAATCAATCAATCAATCAATTTTTATTTGTATAGCGTCAACTCATAACAAGTGTTATCTCGAGACACTTTACAAAAAGCAGGTAAAAGACCTTACTCTTTGTCTGTTAACATTACAAAAGAGCAGGTAAAAAGACCTTACTTATTGCTATATTACAAAAAGCAGGTAAAAGACCTTACTCATTGTTATGTTACAAAAAGCAGGTAAAAGACATTACTCATTGTTATATTACAAAAAGCAGGTAAAAGACATTACTTATTGTTATGTTACAAAAAGCAGGTAAAGGACATTACTTATTGTTATGTTACAAAAAGCAGATAAAAGACATTACTTATTGTTATGTTACAAAAAGCAGATAAAAGACATTACTTATTGCTATGTTACAAAAAGCAGATAAAAGACATTACTTATTGTTATATTACAAAGATCCGGCCTATCCATCAGGGCATTCTTCGCTTCAAACCGAAGACGGAAGTAGATAAGAAGTAACCATCTCGCAGGAGCAAAGTAGTCTTTGGCAGAAGTTTGGTATTCGCACACAGATGTCAGCAGAGTTTCTCTATCTGTCATTCAGCTAGGTGGAGTACGTCTGATGAAGGAAGGAAAAGGCGGACACAGCAAACATGACTTTCTGACAAGTCTTGCGAACCGACTTCCAATTGAGCACTTCACCCGCTGGCGAATTGTTTTCACCTTTAAACCGTGTTTACGTGTTAGCTTCTCTCGTGGTTATTTGACAACTGTGTGGAAACAAACAGGCGACTCAGTGTCAGAAGTTACCATGCTAACCACCGCTAGCCTGAGGTAGCTATGCTTTTCCGTTAGACTTGAAACTGCCTGCAAGAAGAGCGGACATTTGATTTCAGCTGCTACTTTATCAGCTACAAAGTAAAGCAGCATTTTTTTGCCAGTTTCTCAGCTTCAAAAAGCCATCAATCTGTCACAGAGATGGGACTACACCCGCTGGAGTTCAGTGAATGCTATCTGGACAGCCCCTGCTTCAGGGAGAAGATTAAAGCACACGAAGCAGAGCTCGACAAGACCAACAGATTTATTAAAGAACTGTACAAAGATGGGAAGAACCTCATCAATGCAACAAAGCGTAAGTTAATACATCTACTCAGATAAGTCTCTGTTGACTCAGACTATCATGCACTTGTTTGGGGAAGGGGTCTTGATCTGTTCGACCTTTTCCTCTTATTGGTTGGTTATAAGTGGGGGAACCCTCTACAGAATTGATTGAAATATCTATTAGGTGATATAGGAGGCTATCTTTATAAAACAAATCAATGCGTTGTCATTATGATCTGATTATTGCTTTAATTAATATGGCTCCATATGAGGACAGGTATGCATGTTTTTTTTTTTCCATGGTCTTGAGTCTCTGAGATGTTTGATAAGGAAGCTCCTGCTCTGTTTGTTCTCAGTCAAACACACCTCAGCTGGGTTAAACTTATTAGATTGTTATCTCTTTGAACTCTACTCTTGAGGGATGGGCTGCCTCAAGGTGGTCAGTGCTGCTTACGGCCATATTTCAACACATAGTCATTAAAACATGGACTGCTTATGTACTCACATGCTTTGGAAATAATCCCTTTTAGCCTTGTTTTTTTTAATTTCTGATAGTTTAACGTCAGTCTTATATGAAACATTGCACAGTTTCCAAAAATATTTTTATTGGAAAACTTAGTCTAACAATATTAAGGAAAAACAGGTTAAAAAAAAGGGAAGGAAACTTTTGAAACTGCAACTCCTTTTTATATGCAATTATCAATACAGTATTAGCAGTGCTGTAGTGTTGACACATAGGCTTCAGGCACATTCCAGCTGTAGTATTACAGTATCTTAGTGTTTTAGACCGCCACACGACTTGTTTTTCTACTCTGAAAAACACAGAGTACTGTATACAGTTGCTAGTTGCATGTATTTAGTTACGTCATTTATTTTGTCTACAGGGCAGTGGAAATCCTTCAAGGCACAGATCCAGCAAGGTGTTACTGCCAGGCTTGCACAGTGATCGTAGTCCAGGTTTACAAGATTGTGTCAGCATTTTTAGTGGCACATTTACAATTCCAAACTGTTTGGTATTGAGGTCAAAACTCCAGCAGCACTTGTGTAGAAGACGTTGTTCTTTATATTTCAAGCGTTTCTGGACTTTTTTTTAGACTTTCCACCTTCTACATGAACTCAGTGGGAAGTGAGTGAAGGTGTGCCAACATGTTACTCTGCACAAATAAAGAAAATACCATCATGTTATGAGCAAAGTACTAGACTGTGATACCAAAGTGCATTATCCAAATTTCTGAATTAGATACAAAACTTGTATTCAAAAAATATTTTGAAGTGAAATTAATGTCAGACCTTATAAAAAAGTTTAAACAGCAGGTGCTTTATGATTTGAAGGTTTATATGCACACTAGATGTGAAGGCGTTCACCTGGTTTGCAGCAGTGTTTACATACAGTATGCCTTGTTGTTTAAATGAAGCAGTAGGGCTATTTAGGTGACTCATGGGTATTGAGGAAACTCACAGCACTGTGTGAGACTATCTGCAGCAAAGCTGTTGACACCAGGCATGATCGAAGGAGAGATTCAAACTGCTCAAGCTTTCACACATCAAAGTGAAAGTGTATTTTCTCATCTCTGTAGAATCAGTCTTGCTCGTATTATAGTTGTCAAGAAGATACCAGATTTAAACCTCAATGAGATACTAGTAAAAATCAAATGTTGATATCGGTATTGTAACCACAGCAACAAAAATACAAGTCCAGGTCACCAAATATTGGGTAACTTCTTGTTTTGAAGAATGCAAACTCCTGCCCGCTGTCAAAATTTCACAAATATTGAACATATTTGTGCAATTTAATGTGAAAATTAGCCCCTTGCCAACTTTAAATCATATCTCATGAAGATTGTATAGTTCGTCTAAAATTGCTATCAGGGCAGTTGTTTTTAATAAAACTGAGTATGCTACACAAATTCTTTTTTCAATATTTAATGTACACTTCAAGTTAACAGTGTTGAGTTTCCTGACGTTGGAATCAAGCTTTCTTTCTAGGTATGTTTTATTAACCTGCTGTATCTTTTATAGTGAGAAGATTACGTACGTTGGTTATTGCGGCAACAATGTTGTAGTTTCCACAGAGCAGCCCCATGTTCTGGTATTCACTGTGTCTCACACTTGATATTGATGCCTTGCTATGTTGGTGTAAACTGATACACAGTATAGAGTTTCAGCAGGAGTGCGTCTTGTATTTCATGCCATATATGACTGTAGCTTTACTATGTGGCCCTTTTTTGGATATTGCTTCTGTGTGTGTCCATCAAACATGAAGTGCCTAACTGATGAGAATATGAAGAGGAATAAGGAACTCGGATCATATTCCTCCAGGAAAATGACTTAGTCAGCAAAGTCAGTGAAAGATTCAGGAAGGAACTTGTGCTCACTTTTTTTTATGAACTATAGCTTAAATGAAGTTCTTTCAGCCTATGTGGGCTAAGCTAAAGCCCTTCATGGACATTGTTTGAAAAAATGTACCCTGTGTCTTCTACAATTGTAGAAAGATTGTTTTGACATTCTTCATCTTTACTTGATTATGTGCCGGGTTGTTTGTCCCTCTTGCTAAAAACACAGAACAGGGACTTAAATATTACCACGTGTTACAGCAGCAACATATAAAAAGCATGAGGCTAACAGACTGACACTTATCCAGATATCAAAATATGACACGACTATGTACATAGGGTGTGACCTACCTTCATATTTGATTTAAAAAAAAACCAAGGCTAATAAACCTACACCGTCAACTATCAAATCCTAGGTGGAGTTGAATCAATCAGCACACTAATAATACAATTAAAGCTATCAATTTTAATAATTAGCATCTAAAATATCATCATATCCTGCTTCTCTAAGGCTTTAATGAATATTAATTATTACAATAACAACAATCTCAATTCTTTGTTAGGTTTCAGTGATGGTTACTTTCAGGTTGCTGCTGCTGTGCTACAAGTGATCTAATGAAAAGGAAACTAAAAATAATCCTGCATCTCTCAGCTTTGATCAAGATTCTGAACTGTGATTTTGATTATCATATCTTCTATTCTGAATTTGAGTTCAGATCCTTAAGCCTGATCATTTCCTGTTATTTGGAGTAGTCAAACGGGGATTGATGTCTATAACTTTCGACAATCATCATATTCATTTATGAAGCTTATATCACAGGTTTAATGTCTTTTCCCCCGGCTCTCAGACAAGCATCATAATAACCACAGTATTTTAAGTCGTAGCTAAAGTATATATTAGCTATAAAGGATCATTATTGTTAATTTACTCTCTCAGGATGGAGCCCAGTACAGGCCTTGTTCTCTTAATTCCTGGACATGACTTTGATAATCCTGTCTCATGATACCGTGACTCTTGTGTTTGCGTCATACAAAAAAAGCGCAGCATTTTTTTTTCCTCTTCTTCTTAATCTTCTTGTTTGAGATCTGCAGCTTTGAAGGAGATATGGCCGCCTCACTGGAGGAGGAACTTGTGAGCTCAGACAGTAGTTTTTGATGATTGGAGTTGATTTGAGGCTGTTAAGCGTTGTAATCCTCTTTGTATACGATAGTTACTGACAGCCATACAATAACATCTAACCATCAGCAGTGTTGTAAAGGTGCTTTATCTGTTAAAAACATTTAAAGAGCAACCTGTAGTGATTGATGTGGATTAAAAAGTTGTCTGATAAACTGCTTAAAGTTTGTGTTTGACCCCAGACTGATCTGCTGTGTTTGGACTGTAAAAAAGTACAATAGTTGATGTGTGAATACCAGGCCCTCCTCAGCCTCTCGGTGACTCCCTGCACTCGTCAGCTGGGAGGATGTCCCACAACGGAAAGTCCTTGATTCTAAGAGGAAGCTTTACAGCGGGGCCCTGGGCCAGAGAGCTGTGACATGGAAGTGCCCACTAGAGGAGCAACATGCAGATGTGCTTCTGTTTCACAGGGTTTCCTCCACAGGAACTGTGTCCTGTCTGTACCCTCTCACACACCCCTCAATGTTGTCCTTAGCAAGTCCGAGGATTTCTTAAACTCTTCATTTCTCACGAGCTTGTTATCTTGTTATCTTGTTATTTGGAAGTACTTTCTCAGATTTTCATTCACGTTTCGTAAATGCTTCAGTTGTGTGAACTCTGAACTTTCAGTGGGGTCAGTTACGATCACTCCTACAGCTGGACGTCCTCTGTTGAACTGACTCATGGAAAATAATCATTTATGTTTCTTTTCCTCAATTTCAGTTCTCCTTGAAAATATCCACGTGAAGCTCTTTTTGTTTTTATCTCACCGGCAGACAGGTTTAAAGGTAGCATGCCGTCCTTTGCTTTGGCACACTGCTGCTCTCTGTAAACACATTACTGATTCTGCTAAAGACCCGCATCAAAATCTTTCATTAAAACGGCATTAGAAAAAGACCACGCCATGTTACCGCTGCAACTGTGTGTAACCAGAAATTTCAGCGGGGTCAGTTACGATCACTCCTACAGCTGGACTTCCTCAGTTGAACTGACTCATGAAACATAATAATTTGTGTTTCTTTTCTTCACTTTCAGATCTGCTTTGAATGTGAAGGTACTTTTTGTTTTTCTCTCACGGGCAGGCAGATTTAAAAAATAGCATTCAGTCCTTTGCTTTATGCATAATACAGATTCTGCTAAACACGGGAATCCAAATCTTTCATTAAAATCACATTACAACAAAATGTGAAGTCATGTGGGAGGAACGCTTTTTCCATCTCTGAAAAGAGCACAGCCATTTAATAGTGACAGTGCATTGTAGAGGTAAAAGGGGTGTAAGGAAAAAAAAAATCTACTTTTTTTTATTTGGCTAATCGGTCACTCCCTGCTAAGCGCTAAGGCTAACTCAGTAGAATGCGAATGGAGCAGCAAGAAATTCAGCCAATCGCACAGATGACTGGAGTAGATCATGTAGTATATACTACAGTATGTATGTATGTAGTATGTACTCATTCAAAAATAGACTTTGAATCATGAATCCAGAATCGTTTTGAATCTAAAATAGATTCTGGATCGAATCGTGACCCCAAGAATGGAAATAAAATCGTGAGACACCCAAAGATTCCCAGCCCTACTACATTGCTGGACGGCATCATAATGTTTTTGAGCTTCTTTTTGGCAAATATGGCAAATAAGCAGGACAACTTAAAGCACCTTCTTCTGCATAATTACTTTTCAAGCATGTTCACACATAATATATATAATATATGTCAAAGATCAAATCAAACACTTGGTCTGTATTGAAAGGACAGTGTTCCTACAGACTTGTTTTGAGGATCTGGAAGTCATGAATGAAGTAATGCATGCTCTACGGGCAGGGAGCTGAGGGGTGGAGGACTGTGGGAGAGGGTGGGGTTGAGGGCAAAGGTGGTCTCTGAGTGAGAAGCAGGGATTCATACTGGAAAAGATGGAACAGTGGAACAGGAAGGAGTGTGGAAAGGCGCAGCATGTAAAACCCTGGACCAGGCTAGCTCTGACCTAAGTGGCACATCTGATGAGACTGTAGAAAATCATAACAAACAACACTCCCCCAGCTGCCAACCAATACACTGTGGACATCTTCAGCAGCTGAACTCTGACATATACATACCTTTAGTGGTTTGTTTTGGGGAAAACTTCAGCAGCAGCAGCCAGAACATGCAATGCTCAGTTTCCTGCTTTGAAACAGACAGTAAGAAGAAAACCAAACTTATTTTTTGTTTAATGCAACTTTTTCATACTGATATGAAATGCTGCAGATTTTTTTTAGAGGCATGGCTATGTTTAAGGAAGCATTCAGAAAATATTTAAAGAAGTCAAAACAAATTCTAGACATTGTGGCCTGAGGTTGTAAGCATACGAATGACAATTTCAACTGAGAAGGATATGCAGGCACTACAAACAAACTAGTGATACTGCTGCAACAACAATGACAGCATGTTGGAGCTTTACCCTCAACAGACACACACACACACACACAAATCATTATCATGATTTTGGCAAGTTTGCTTGTCATCGATCCAATACCATAACCAGTTATTCCAGTAGCAACAAAAAGAGATGAAAGGTTTTAGATAAATGATCTGGTAGCAATACCAAACAACAACAGCACAGTGTATTTAAAGCTACAAACATCTTAGCAATCAATGGTTTTCCACCAACAGTATGTATTTATTTTTGAAGTGCACTAGTATTATTAGCATACACTCAAGTCAGGGGAAGAGAATCTGTATCAGATCATCAAATGAACCTCAGGAGGATTGCCACCAAAAGCAAACTACTGCTGGACAGTGGAATCAAGTTAGATGTCTACTCTATAAAGACAATGACACAAACAAAGTTGAAGTCAATGTTTGTTGGAAAACAATTAAATACAATGAAGTGTAATGAAATGATAATATTTCTAATACTAGCCTTATCTAGTCGTCAAATATTATCAGATTCTGTGGTGATATTTTGCTGCCTTTCTTCTTATTTTTAAGGACAGGAAAGGTGACTTTTGCCATGTTTTAAATGGATGTCTAATTTGTGTTCATAGTAGAAGTATTAAGTCGAAGCAATAAATTCCCCTTAGACTGTGATAATGATAGAAATAGCTGACTTTTCCAGCATGCAGACCTCTACTGGTGGTGGTACATTCATACTTTAGGATATATTGCATGTGGGCAGCTGCATTCCCTGCATCACGCCACTGCTTTTGTCAACTGAACAATCACAACTGAATATTTAAGTCAGCTAAATGTATTCAATTTTGTAACGCACCCTGCAGTTATATATTGCGGCGCCGGGTGGATCGGCCATCCAACAACATTGAGTGAATATGCTGATGCTGTGCGACAAATGTTGCAGCTGCCTGAGCCAATGAAAGAAAATGTACATTTTTCATTCTTATCTTACTCTGATAGATAGAAAGATAAGGTTAAACCAAACATTGGATCATATCATTTATGGTTATCCTTATCATTATATTTGAATAAACACTTGGTTTAAAATACCTGCTTTACCTGATATATCTTGCGACTCTCTGTGTAACAAGATATTCTTCACCCAAAGGTGAACTTACTAGATTTTAAAATGCCAAAACTGAAGGAAGGCAATGGTTATCTGAGTTTTTTTTCTTTGCTCACATATGTGTAATGTTGGCCTCTTGTTGTATTGGTTAGTATAAAAAAGAGTCCCTTCTGCTTAGGTTTGTGGTGCTCCATGATCACCAGAGCCCTGTGATTCTGAGCCCTCCCCATTGTGTCATCTTTGTTTTTCTTCCCACCTCTTCTGACCAGGGGCACCGATGTTTATGTCACAGAGCTGGGCAGATTTCTTGTTTTCTTTTTTTTTTTTTTACATGTTTTTTTCCTGCTACAGAAACAATCTGGTCTGTAGCATCAGATTGATGTAAGGTGGGGTCTGTGTGACTCATGCACTAAAGCCAGCAGACTTATGTCTCTGGCTTTCTGCAGAGAAACTAGCCAAGTTTGACAGTTCCCAGGTTTGCTCTGAAATGCCTTTCTTTAAAAGGCAAAAAGCAGGAGAAGCCTTTGCCCTTCTGTGTGTGTGTGAGGTATTTCTATCTTGTGATGTATTTCTTCCCACTAGGACAGCGGCCATCATTTCAATCTGTTAGGTAGACCTCTCCTCTGACACTTTTGTTTATTGCTCCACTGATTGTAGCCACTTGATCTTTGCTGTAGTAACTTCAATCCAGGCTTCACAGGGACACAAATGCAACTCCTTCCCTTCTAGTCTGAATGTTGCTGCCTGTTGTCAATTAATGCTTGTGCTCCATGTAACTGGATAACATTCATTCTTCTTGCTTTATGTAATGAAGTCCACACAGCCAGGCCTCATATGTATTCTCATATTATGTGTCCAGCCTGCAGCGAGTTAAACATGCATGCAGCCTTCGTAATCAGATTGTAGATGGGTGTGATTTGTACACCATGCTCACATATGGCTCTAATAAAGAGCCTGCAAATTTATCCTTTGACATCACTGTTCAGGGAGTACACTCACTAATTGTCCGCAGTGCCCTGAGTCGTCATGCTGCTGTACCCTACCCCTAACACTTAACATTATATAATAAAGTCTAATCGTAAAATATAAAGAAGCCAAATTCACTTTGGTCATATTTGGGGAATGTTATATGAAGGGGTTATCACATTTGATTAAAAACAAGGCAAAAGTAAATGATCGTCAACGCAGCAGTAAAAATCGAATAACACATGAAAATGCTTCAGTTGTGTTCATTTCTTTCTGTCTTACCATTAGCTCCTCATTATCTTTTACAATACAATGGATACCTTATGTCAGGCACAGTATAATGTAGGCTTTGTTCAGGTGTGTCAAAGTTCAGTGTTGTGTTGTCAAAACATGTTTTTTACAATGTGAGGGAGCAGCTGAAGTTTCCACTCCACATTCATGCATGTTTGGGGATAATTTGAGCCCTGCAGTTGACCAACAATGACTTCATAAGGGTCACTGAGTATACCGATCAGGATAATGTGGGGGAAAATTAATGGTAAGCTTGTGTTGGTTTTTTTTTTTTTTTTAATGCTCACTTTATCAAGATAGACTGTTACAAAACTGCATGTAAAACTAATGCTACCATCAGTTTATACATGTACTTTTTTATTAACATTACAACACATGCTGTAGCTTAAGCTTCAGTGTTTGGCTGCCATTCAGGTGGAAAATGTGTTCAAGTTAGGGCCGAATGATATGGGATTTTTGGGTTTGATAGATATAAGGGAGAAAAAAAAATCTGATACCGATATATATTGGCCGATATCTTTCTTATATCTTTCTTTGATCTGTAGAGATAACTATAGATATACACATGTATTGCATTGATCCCTCAAATGCAGTTATCAAACACTTGTGGAAAAGATATGTAATGAAGAAAAGATGGTCACTCAACTGGGAAGTAACTGTATATGTATTTGTGTCACCACTTGACCCTCTGGAGAGTGATAATGCTTGTTGTAATCCATATAGTAAACTCTGCTGGTGAAAGAGAACTGCTAGTGTCATACAATGAAACTCAAATAAAATGCTATTTGACCAGTTAATAAATCTAGTAATATCGGCACATATCTGCTTTAAAAGTAGCCGATAGTTTTTATTTAGCTATAAACTGGAATCTGTAGTATGACATACTCCTCTTCCCTTTTAGGTCAGATTGCTTCAAAGCTAAGAAAGCTGCACAGTGCAGAAACCTGGTCATCCTGTTAGGATAATTCATTAGCAGATCAAGCAAAGACTATAGCTGGTCAGTGATTAAACTTGCCATTGAGATGGGGGTGCAGTGATGGAAAACAGCGAAAGGCCTCAGACCAAGACTTGGGAAAAGCCAAAATTAAAAGGAACATGGTATAGAGGAAGAAATATTAACAATCCTGACAAAAATATAGTTTTGATATGTACAGTATTAGTAAAAAAGCAACAGTAGTTCCCTTATTCAGCCTAAGACGTAGTGTAATAATCTGTGAAGTCAAAACTGATCTATTATCATTACTTCAGATAGCTTGTATTCATTTGGAGTCATGTTTCTGGCCACCTTACAAATGTCTGTCCAATTAAGAAAATCCCTTTAGCTCTGTTTTGGGCTAAATCAACTCTTAAGAATCCTACAGACACGTTGACAGTTATGCTTGGAGGGATGTTTTATTTTTGCCCAGCTATGATATGTGTGTTTAGGTGTGGTGAGCTATTGCACAAGTTTTTATAGCTCATCCCAGGATTTTAAAGGATTACAGGTGCAGTTGTTTGAACATGCCATTAGTAGCCTGATATAAATACATGCTGTGAATGAGACGTGGACGTAGCCACCGTGGATCATTCATTGGTGTGTTGATAATTGCTCAGAGGTCCAAGTTTGGCTTTTTTTCCATTGCAAATTTTTTTGGGAGCCGTAAATTGTCATATCAGGACAAGAGGGGGGTAAAGCTTTGATAGACACATATCCCAATTTACAGGTTGCATGGTAGCTACTTGCACACGTAATGAATGGACAAGCCAGGGTCAACCTTTTAAAAAATTATGTATTTTATTAATTAATTCTTAATATAACTATGGTTTAAAAAGAAGCATCATGCCGTGTTAAAGCACACTGAAACAGGTTAACAGTGGGGTCATATTCTAATAAACTTCTACAGTCATTTTGAACTCAGTGAAATCTCACCCTGCTGGCCATGAGAAAGAATGCAGGTTTAAAGAGCCCATATTATGCCCTTTTTGGGGTTCATATATTTAATCTATGTACTTACTTTTGTACGTTCACAACAGCTAAAGTTTGAAAAAAGTGTCTGTTTTCATGTACTGCTCCTCCTTGCTCCCTCTGCGCTCTGAGTCCGTCAGCTACACTCTGTTGAGCCCACACTGTTAGACCCCACGTAGGCCAAGTCTGCTCTGATTGGTCTGCCGATCCGCTCTTTCGTTATTGGTCAGTTGCTCAGCACGCTTCTCGGAAATTTCAACATGAGCTGCAGGGCTTGCCACAACGAGCCAATGGGCTTAGATCAGTGATCTCACACTTTTATCGAGGGGGGCTAGAACCGAGCGTTACATGCGGCTAATGCTACAGCTAACAGGAGGAGGTAGGAGAAGCCGCGTTTCCGCGGACTTTGAATTTTTGCCACATAGATGTGCCTAAACATGCACAGGACACTTGGAAAACACACTGAAGGGCATATAAAACAAAAAAAAGCATAATATGGGACCTTTAAGGCACATTGAACAACTGTTGGACCTTGAGGCCTAGTCCACTTATTAAAAACTGTCTATAGTTAGTCAGAGTGCCCATGCTGATAAAGTGAAGCTGTTTTCATGCCCATGCCAACAGTTTAAAAAAAGGTGTCTAAACACAGGACAAGAAAGCATATCAGAGTAAAACATTGTCTTCATGACAAAACCATGCTTCATTATTTCTGATTGGTGTGGTCACAATAATCCAGATTGTCAGTTATTTGCTGTGCTTACAGTTTTGTTATTACATTGTGTTTGACAAGTAGACAATGAAAACACAAGCAGAGGTGATATATGATCATAGAGGTGCAGTCAGCACTACCGGCCTGCATCCAGACCCACATCCATGGATAAGGCAGACCAGTTTATCCAGTTGAAGTAAAATCGAGATTCAATGGAACTGATTCTTATAAAATTCAAGTTTTTTTTATAGACTATACCAATAAAGAATTGTGTCTATTGTCAGCATTCATTCTGTGTGCTGCAAATTAAGGAGTATTGCCTGAACCAGTGATCAGAGTCCCCTTTTATGGACTTGCAAACCCTGGTCTGGATTTAAGCTGTCTCTGTGTGGTTTGGATTCCATTTAGATTTTCACAGTCACTTCAAAGAAAATTGCTATGGTCAGTTTTTGCTTCCAAAATATGGTTTTACAGGCATATATTTGTCTTACCTTTATTTTGAAAGTAATGCCCGTAACTCATACTTAAAACCTCCCATATTGCATTTTATCAGGTGTGTTTACATCAGTTAAAAGCCACCTCCAAGACACAAACATGTTGGCCAAGAAGTAAAAGCTTTTACTTTATTACTAACATGAGATTCAAAGTGAGTTATTGTGGTTGACAGAAGTTTATAATATATTTTTTGAGCTCCAAATGGTTGTCTAATGAATCTTTACAGAAACTGACAATTCTCCTCCCTTCAGACCTCATCACTGCTTTAAAGAGGTGCCTGAGCCATAAGACTGGAAACTCTTTAAATGTTGACTGTATTGTGTTTACCCGGTGTGTTTGATCGCTATCTCAAGGACAAATGCAGACCTGCACTAGTCTTGAGTAATGATCTCATGTTAGGCCTGCGCAGTGTCTTGCAGCAGTTCACAAACCAAAACAATTAAATATTATGAGCCGTATGAAACCTTTTATTTTTGGAACTAAGCATATATTTTCTTACTTCCTAGTTTTAAAAGGATTATCAGTCTTTCTCTATCTTTCTTTCTGTCCATGTACTCTCTTTTGCAGTGTTCATTCTCTAACAACGATTACCTCACCCACAAGAAACGAAAGCACATTTTCTAAGAATGTTATACAAAGACCAGCTCAAAGAACAAACAATTGTAAAAATGCAATGCACAAGCTGTCCTATTGTTTGGGTTGCAACCCTGAGCTTCCTGTAGTTCCATAAATAAGACAAATTGACTAAAGGAATCAAACACAGGTGGTGTTTGGCTAAAGAGCTAAAGAGCAAGCAGCAGTGGATTTGAAACTGTTTGAAATAAAGTATTGAGGTAAAAGCTGTGCCCTTTGTGCTCAGCTCAGGCAGAAATAGTCCAACACCTCTCACATGTTTGGGCTTTGGGCCTTACTGCTGGTTTAATCCATAGCATGTGTATACACACAGCTCGGACAGGCTGCAGTGTGTAGTAGTAGCAGCAGAATCAAGACACTGCAAATAGCCCAAAGAAATGAATTGAAGAAGTGTTTGTTCTTGATTGTAACTCTGATATTTAGTATAATCAATACCAAAAGGCTTATTAACAAATAGTTTGTAGGTAATCACTTAACGCTGAGCATCAATTCCTGAAGAGAATATAATTTGGCTTCTAGTTTCTTCTTTAACAAACGGGGGATAATCCAGCCTATTAGGATGCCAGTGGATTCGTTTATTTATTAGGATCCCCATTAGCTGTACCCTAGAGCAGTGGTTCTCAAACTTTTTAGACTGAGCGCTGAGACTGAGACTAGCGCTAGAACTGGTACTTAAACTCCACACAACACTGACATTTGCCCAAATCAAAAAAAGTGCAGCACAATAAAAATGACAACTTTATACCAACAACCTGTTTGAGAATATTTAGTCTCCAGTGTTTCCCACACAAAGACGATACCTGGGCCCAAGTATATTTCCGGCCTGTTCTTATTTAATTTTTCATTTATTCATAAAATTGCTGCATGCGCGAGAGAGAGAGCTGGGGAGAGAGCGGAGAGAGAGTGCGCGTGAGAGAGTGCAGGCTCTGTGCAACCAGAGCCTCTGTATTATAAGGCTCTGCGTTCAACATAGCAAAACTCCCTTTAAAAAAATCTGACTCCTGTGCATAGGACAGCAAAATAGAGCAGAATCACATCAGCTTCAGAGCGAGAGAGAGAGAGAGAGAGGGTGAGCGACTGTCCATACACTCTTGTAAATGCATCACAACGGAAGGTTCTCCTGGCTCTGTTTTAAAAATGTTAATGTACAGCTGCTTGCCACCGATTCTGTGCTGATCTCCAATAAATAACAGAATATCTGTTAATGTAGTTAATTCAGTACTGAACTATAACGGAATATCGAGTGGAACTTTTCAAAACACGAGGCATACTACTGTTGTTGTTTATGTCCGTGCGCGCAAGCATACATTGAGAAGATTAAATTTGTTTGTTGCAAAAACTAGATTAACTTAGAGGGGAACACACATTTGATATAAATACAACCCAATAGATACAAGACAGATAAGAGTACAACCAAAAAAAGTTTACGTTTTATGCTGAACGTTTTTTTTTTTTTATATTGTGGAGATTTCTTTGCATACACAGGGAGCCTGTGTACCACCGGTGGTACACGTACCATAGTTTGACAACCACTGCCCTAGAGCACAGCTAGTCATGCTGGGGTCCACATTAAAAAAACACCTTTAAATTATAGGTATATAAAAATGTACATTTTATGTAACATAAAAATGAAAACATAATTAAGCACTACAGTCCGCACATTTAGACGAGGACGTGTTTCTATATTTGCTTCTTTTCGTTTATTTAGTCAATGAGGGGGATTCCCATGTTTTCTTTGCTCTATATGTTACTGTACCTTTAAGGAAATTGGGGTTTTCTTTGGGAAGTAAAAACTGGCATTTTCTTGTTTTATCTAACTGTACTGATATAAATGTGTTGTGAATCGCAACACCTTTATTTAGCGGCCTTCTTTTTCTCAACTTTTAGCCAGCGAAGACGAGTGTGCATGCCGTTGATGTTAGCACCATGTGGACTGTAGAGCCAGGCATGCTGCCTTGTTCTCTATTAGTAGATGACCTGATCGATTAAAATGCATACCACGCTTCTATGACATCCAGTTTTTAAATCTTAGACTTGCTCTCTGTTGCATATTCTCGACATTTCTTGGTATTATTAGTGATTTTTAAACCAAAAAATCAGTATAAAGTATTTTCTGTAATGACTACATTCCAGCTAGCTGTGTTTGTGTGTTTGTAGTCAACACATAAGTTCAGCAGTCTGAGCTGTGCTCACTGGTGTAGTGTAGAAGATCTTTCCTATAGGGTCCCAGCAATCAGCCACATCCAATGATGCTGCTTCTCTGTATACGGCTCAGAGCTCCCGTCTTAAAATACCCACACTACATTCTGTCATGCTTCCCCCGGGAACTGCAGTGGGTCAGAGATCCCACTCCAGGGAATCTGTTTGCTGTTTGGAAAATAGATTTAGTTTGCTGTGTTTACTGACGTGTTGGGGAGTGGTTGTGGTTAGAGTTTTTACAGAACTCCTCACACCTTTGTGTTATCAAGGCTGTTTATTTTACAACACAAGAGTTTTACAATGATACGCTGCCTAGTCAAACAAACACAAACAAATATATCTACATTTTTTAAATATAATTCATTAACAATAAATAAAATAAGATGGAAACAATATACAGTTACATGCAGAAAGTAAATTTAGCCTTTGTTTTTGACCCACACTTCAGGTAGGGTGTGTCCTTTTTCCAATGCAGATGATTCTAGATTTGCCACTGATTATAAACGCTTTAGCAATAAAATAGAGATCCAGGAACTTGTGTCCAGAGTGATGTAGCGGTTTCAGTGAGTGCTGCCTTTTCAACCATGTTAGGTCACCACGTTGCTCGCCTGTTGTTCACCTGTTGTTCACCTGTTGTTCTGCTAGTCAGAGGTTAAGCTTGCATTTACACCCAGAAAGTCAGCCATTGATTTATGACATGGTTAACAGCAACAAGATGTAAGGGTTTTTAATTGATTTCTTGTGGGTGACTAACTTGTAGTTTGAGGTCTATTTAGCTTGAAAATCATTTATATCTCATAACACAACAAAACTGTAAGAGGCTTTAGGGTTTATTTCACAGAACTTTATTTTGTAGAATAAGATAATTGTGCCGTTTTTTAGGGTGTTAGGGCTTTGCAATTCATGGTAATATGACTTTTACTCATTAAATATGCCATGCTTGTGTTTTTTTTTGTTGGTGTGTCATCTGTTCAAAAGATATAGCACTGGCTATATAAGGGACTTTTATGGCACTAATTAACCAAACCAGAATATCAGCGTTTGCTTGTTTTTTTGTTGAAATAAGTCTGAGATTACATTTAATTTCTATTACTCTACCTGAACAAGCTTAATGTTATCATGCATCTTGAATGTTGAAACAAAAATATGATATTTTTCCCACATTGAGCGGCTCTAGAAGTAAACTTTCATCCATTACATTTTAGACAATGATTAAAGATGATTAAATAAAGCTGTCTATTGTGCTGGGTGTCTGTGATACCTGCCCTCATCACACAGCAGGGTTTTATTTGTAACAGGATGTAGCAGACCATAGACTAACAGGATGTGTGCAGAGTGGTTAACAGAGTGCATAAGACCTACCGGTACTTTTCACAATGTTTTCTATTTTTGTAATGAAAATGAAGATCACAGTCTTACAGTGATAGTTAGTAATTGTAATGTTTGTAGTCTAAATGCTTCTTTTTCCCTAGAAAAACGTAACAAGATACATTATGAGTGCCTTAAGTGTTCTGCCTCCTTTTTAAATGCAACGCTTGTAATGGTAATTCTATTTCATATTTTCTTACAGAGCTCGGCATGGCGCAGCGGAAGTTTGCCCAGTGCCTGGGAGAGTTTCAGTTTGAGTACATCGGAGATGCAAAGACAGACGATGAGAGATGTATTGGTAAGTGTGGCTGTGCCTCCACACGGGACAGAAGCTAACCACAAGTTTTGTTACGACTGAACAGACACACACTGTAAATGTTTGTTTATAGTTCTTCCTCTACCAGCAAATTAAGACTAGCCTCTGGTTTAGCAATTGTGGTGGGAACAGCTGATAATCATAATATGTTTGTGGCTGTCATTGTATATACGAGAGAGAAAAAGAGAGAGAGAGGATGAAAGTTTGCATTTGTCACCATGTTTTTTTTCTTCAGATGAGTCTTTGCAAGAGTTCTCCTCATTCCTCAAGAACCTAGAAGACCAACGAGAGCTCATGGTGAGAACAACCAGTCCAAACCTGCTTGAGAGCCAGGGAAAATACCTGAGTGTGTGTGTCTCTGGCTCTGTGTGTGTGTGTGTGTGTGTGTGTGTGTGTGTGTGTGTGTGTGTGTGTGTGTGTGTGTGTCTGTCTGTCTGTGTGGTATACTGGAATTGAATTATTTTATTGTGTACAACTGCACTGTGTGCATTTCCCCCAGCCTCCACCTATTACTGCCCATATTAGGTAGTTGGATCTATTGGCTTCTGATTCCGTCATCTACCAGAGATCTGGCTGGCACTCATAATGGGATTTTCTCCAATGTACAGTCCAGCCACAGTATCCAGTAATGCAGAGCAAACCACTAACCTGAGGGTGGATAATGCTGATAATGTTCAAACTGTGCCTTTACTTGAGCCTGTCTAAGGGTCACTGTCACAACAACCGTACTGGGAGTAGCTGCAGGACAGAACTACATATCCACATAATTACAACCAAGTTTTAAATACCAAGACAGATTCACATGAGCTACTACCAGCAACAAGGTCAACCTCAATACAGCTGGTTACGACATAACGACCATAAAAACAGTTTCTGCACAGGGCAGCCTTGTTAAAGTTTCCAGTTTATAAACCACTCAAATCATACTTTGGTTATGGAGGAAGTTACAACAGTTTTAAAGGAGGTCTGATTTAGAAGGTGACAGTGGGTCATGAACTGCGACAATTAATGCTTAAAGTGTCATAAGATGTATGACATTGTTCTGAGATATATTTGCAACTCCTGAAGTACCTTTTTATGTCATCAAGAACCTCATTTGAAGACTTCTTCTTAATAGAAGTGGGAGTACTGATGGTAAGAAACAGTTAAGGGGAATAGTTTTCAAAAGAAGCGAAAGCATTACAAGATGCACAATTCAGTATTTGCCACTTTCTATAAACAGCCATTGTCTTGTAATGTCTGCTTGTATTGTCTGAGGTTAGGGAGTGGGCCTATCATCATCAGCAGCTGACTGAGATGACTGTTTTAGCGCCCTGCTCAGACAGTAATGGTAAACACTCTGCTCGCCTCAGCACAGCACTGCTGAGCACTGTGGGATGACATCACAGTGCAAAGTAAGGAAAAGTAGGACGGGCACGCAAGCCCAGACGTGTCCTGCAGTCAGCACAGCCGAAGCACAGGAGGAATGAGGAAAACTACAATGACTTTATGAATGTATTATAGGCAGAGAGAGATACTTTTGGAATGGAAGTTATGTAATCTTAGTTATGTAACTCAATATATCAAGGCCAGTGGGGCATCAATCATAACGCAGCACCCCTAGAGGCCAAGAAACTGTACACTCTTATCACTCTTCACACACACAGGCACACAATGAAGACTGCAAAATGTTATTCTGACATATCACATATCAGTGGGATTTTTCATTATGTTATGTAATAATGAAGTATTTTGTGTTTGTTTAGATGAGAAACATAACAGAAACGTTAATGAAACCCCTGGAGAAGTTCAGGAAAGACCATCTTGGTACAGCAAGGGTAATGTATGATGCTCTACTTCCTAGTTTAGCTCCTGACTGATTTGTTTTGTATGCTATGTGCACCCTAATTATTGTTTAACAGCAATATTTTAAAGTTTTATGCGGATACATATATGTTCTACTACACACAGGCATCTTGGGTTACTTCACCCCTTGACCAAGTGTTTTCTTCTCCACATGTGTTTGTGCACTTTCCACTGTACCTCCCCATAGGCGGAAAGAAAGAAGTATGAGAAAGAAACAGAGAAGTACTACAGCTCTCTGGAAAAGCTTCTGAATTTGTCAGCGAAGAAGAAAGAGCCACAGCTACAAGAGGTATTTATCCTCGTCTGAACTCTGACAGATACGAAACATGCAAAATTAAAGGAAAACGGGTATCTTGTTTGGTTTTAGAATCCCTGTTTTAGGTTTCTGTCTTGGTGCCACGGTGGGAGAGCCTCTCTGTAAAGCCTCTCTGAGTTTCCACTGATGTGCCTTGCAGCAACAGTTTCCCTGGCTTGTTCTGAAAGGAAACGTGTACTTACTTACTTTTGCTGTACTTTCAAGGTCAAAACATGTTGTAGAACGTTTGGGGAACAATCCACTCTACAGTATCATGCACAGGAATTATGTGAAACATAGTATCTCTACTAAAACTATCTCTGTCGTTGCCATGTAAGGCTGACCCATATGTTGTATACTCTATCCATACAGGACACTTGAAGCTGTTGACATTATTACTGCAGGGTGTTCTTTTATTTGTAAGACAGAAGAGAACCAACTTATTCCTATCAGGCTTAGTTCAAAGCCACAGGAGTGACTTCATCAACACTACAGCAGTTGTTAAATCAGAGCTTGAACTTTTATCTAACTCATTTTAAAGTGCATAAAACATTTTTTTTCAGTAGTTAACATTTAACAGATGAAGAGTTCAGTTAGTGAGTTTGCCGTAGAAAGAAGGTGACTTATTACGCCTGAAGATGCTTTACATATCTTTACAGTAGCATACATTTTACTTTGACAACACGTCTTCTGTGATATATACTGTATGTATTTCATCTACCTGATGTGTTACACTGTGTAGCTGTGTTGTACACAGTTCATGTATACATCTAAGAACTACTTAGAATCTTTCCGCGTGCAAATCTTCCTCCTGGGTTCTCATGTTTCCTTCCACAGTCCAAACTAAGAGACTTACAGGTAGCTGAAGATTAACTGGCAGCTCTAAATTGTCTATAGGTTTAAGTATGAGAGCGTCTCAACTGACTAAACACGTTAACCACATCACATCGAAAGCAAGGCAAGGAAGCTTTATTTACACATCAGCAACATAGGGGCAATTCAAAGCGCTTTCCATTGACAAAAAATAATGAATGTACTAAATGTAATGAGCTTTTAGAATACAGCAGTTATATCAGAACAATTAAAATAGAATAGAATAATTTAGATAGAATAAAAAGCTCTGACATTTAATGGGAGAGATAATTTAATAGAATTAATATGGTAACAGTAAATATTGTACTAGGTTCACAATATAAGTTTTACATTTCACCAAATGCAACAGAGGACAAGAAGGTGCAGGAGAGAAAACAAGCACATGCAAAGGCAAACAGGCGAAGCTATAGAGATTAGAAAGTTTTTATTGTTGAGGCTCATTTGGGATAATCAGGAGGCTGCTTAAATCTGTGTGCAGGATAGTAGCAGAACAGTAGACTGTTTCCTTTAAAACTCAAAGGGCCTCCATTGTTCAAAGAAAATACATATTCAGTGTATACTGGTCTCTCTGGTGCCCAGTTTGCCTGTAAAGGACAAGCAGGTAATGAATGAATGGAAATGTTTATAATTCCATGGCTGCTGCTTTGGAAGAGCAATCACTCAACCGTTACACAAACTGCTTCTGTTGTTTTTCCATTTAGGTTGTGTGTCTGTGTGTAGCTAAAGGGTGTCATCTGGTGCACAGATTATAAACCCTTTTTAGGACAAACATGTTATTTGTGCATATAAAAGTTTATTTGAATTGAGTGCCACCTGTATCTGTGTTTAACAATATATCAAACAGTATATCCCCCTTGTAAAATGTTTAATGCTGTGACAAAAAACCCTCCAATTGCAGTACACTATAATGTTTCATCTCTCTGCCTCAATAACTCTGTCTGTCTCTATAATCATCGTGATGTGTGTTCTCCCCCCTTCTGCAGGCAGACGTCCAGGTGGAAACCATGAGGCAGCACTTTCAGGAGGAGTCACTGGACTATGTGTGCAAACTGCAGGAGATCCAAGAGAGGAAGAAGTTTGAGTGTGTGGAGCCGGTGAGTGAATGACCACAGTGGCACGTCAGCACTGATCTGGTTTATCTTTCACAATAAAAGCTTAGGGCAATATGGAATGTGACACATGGGGTTAAGTTTCTGTCTTACATTCAAATGACTGTCATACTCGACATTGTGATTACTTCTTTGAGTTACAGAGTTTCTGTTTCACCTGCTTTTGACTCTTTATATATAAATATGATGTAAATTAACGTCTTGTTTGTGTCTCTTCCTGTGTTGTGATTTTTTTTAGATGCTGGCCTTCTTTCAGACGGTCTTCACCTTTTATCATCAAGGTTTCGAGCTTGCCAAGGACTTCGACCATTATAAAAGAGCACTGCAGATAAATATACAGAATGTAAGGGCTAACACTGTTTTTTAACAGGGATCAGATCAATCTAAACAAGAAATCTGTTGCTTGGAAACAAAACATGTTATTTTCTACCCCAAAACAGGAAAAGAGTCTTGTACAAATAGTTTAGAATTAAATAAAGAAGAGTGATAAAAGGCAGGAAGTCCCCTTAAGATTATCAATGGGGAAAGAAAACCCTGATATGATATTGAAATGTCAATATTCTCTATGCTAACTAAACACCACACCCTTAAACATTTCTGGTTTCATTCTTAGTTTTAGATAACAACTAACTGTTCCACTGATTTCAAGGAAGATAAAGGTACTTTCAAAGGAAGTTCATTAGGTTTGATTTGCAGTGACCTCATATTAAGAAGTTCTTCCGACCTAAAACATTGACTATTATGATTTGACTTCCTGGAGTTTATGTTTACTTCCTCTCCCTCCCAGACAAGAGGTCGATTCGAAGGTGCGCGGTCAGAGGTGTACGAGCTGATGAAGAGGATCAGGGAGGCGCCTCAAGAATACAGACAGACCAGCGCCATCAGCTGTGAAGGCTACCTCTATGTACAGGAAAAACGTAAGACCTTGATGTACTCAAATGTTTTTTTTTTTTATTGAAGGTTGCATATTGCAGACACAAGGTGAAAATACTAATCCTAACATAATGTGTCCAGTTTCATGTTTACATCTTTCTTTCAACTCCCCTAGTGTAAGTGTGTTAGGTGAGTTTTACCCATACTTTTTTTCTCGTACACAACGAATAATTAACATTTACAATAAAAGGTGACTTACAGAAAATAAATAAGATTTACCCTTAAGAAAGACATGATGGGCTGTACAGGAACATGAAATCTGAAGGTCTGTAAATGGGCTCCTTCTATTATTATAATGATTACTTTCTTTCTCTCTTATTTAGCTTTTTATTTGTTCTTGTGTTGTTTTATGTGCCTTTTTTGTCAGAGCTCCTTTAAAAGATTTGAGATAAATATGGTAAAAAAAAAATGCACTGCATTCTGAAGAGGTAATTGTCTTGAATTATGACTGTGTATAACCCCTGCAATAAAGTGATAGGAAAAAAAAAAAAGGCAAAATGGTTTTCCAGAGGTTTAAATTCCAGAGGTTTTTGATGAGAGTTTTGTAGAGGGATTGACGTGGCACACAAATTTGGACTAACTAGTCATTTTCTTTCATTATAGAAACAATTTTACCGGCAGCAGAAATAATAAAGCAGAGAGCATCTGCAAAATATTGCTGGAAAAAAAAATCAATGTTAACATTTTCAATTGCACTTTTTATTGTTATTTTATGCCTTTTATTTTTTAGAGACAGGTCAGTGGCTAGAGTCAGAAATGGGGGAAAGAGAGAGTGGGAAATGACACTGACCACTAGGCTACCGGCGCCCCCAATTGTACTATTTTAGCTGTGTTTGCTCACACGTTTTGTAGTTGTAGATGTTTTCGATGTAAGTGCTGCAATAAGCCCATCATTTGTGCTTTTTTTCCCTGTAGGGCCCCCTCCCTTTGGTTCAAGTTGGGTCAAACGCTACAGCACATTTGTCAAAGAGCAGAAGATCCTGCACATGGTGACCTTTGACCATAGATCGGGTGGAAAGATTGTGAGTGTTTTTTTAAACATCTGTCTAATCATGGAACAAACAAAGCATGTTATAATACAAGCCGCAAATTTCTTTCTATACAATATCTAACTTTTCAGAACTACTCTTTGTGACTCCTTTTTTTTATCACCACTACTTTCTGTGCAGTAATTTTTTTTTATTGTTCCCCTCAGGGGGAGAAGGAGTCAGTCACGCTCAAATCTTGTGTCCGCAAAACGACAGACATGCTGGACAGGAGGTTCTGCTTAGAGCTCGACATTACAGATCGGTATGTAACCACTTTCCATCACTTTCAAACACACTGCAATGATATCTTGCCCATAGGTTTTATGTAACATGTCCTAAATCAGTGATTCTCAACTGGTGGGTCGGGACCCAGAGGTGGGTCACGGAGCCATTTTCAGTGGGTCGTGAATGTCTGTGTAGCGGTTTTTAAACATGATTTTTAAACTCAGTTCTGTCACATGTTCTGTACAGACTGAGGTCCAAACTGCACAATCTTTCAGTAAATAAATCTGATTGGTGGAAAAATATCAGGTGGTGGGTCCTTATGGCTAGACAAGCTGAGAACCACTGTCCTAAATGAAGTTTTGCGTAACATCTCAGCTCCACCTTATTACTCACGAGGCTTTAGCCTGTTGCTGTGGTGGGTTTGAATTGTCACACCCTGCTCTGCCCTCCTGTAATAGACAGTTTCTCATTTTATCAGACAACGTAACCCTGTCCTGTCCCTTTACTGTAGTATTAATAGAAGAGCAATACCCAGATTTAGTGTTGAATTTCAAGTGCTCACATCCATTCTGATGGGGATGAGTAACTTGATATCCATCTGCCCTCATGTGATTGAGCATTTTATAAACCAGCTGGGATGACTAATATGGCTCATATTTGTATTTACTGTAACTCCAAGGTGTGTGTGCCCTTCACAGAGACTATTACAAATACATCTAATGTTTTATATTGACACTGATGTCCTCTAAAAGGCTTACTGCACTGTACCTCTAATGCTTTGCCTAATACTAATGTGGTAGAACTGTCTTTCAGGCCTGGGACGGTGCTTACAGTACAGGCTCTGTCAGAGGATGACCACAAGTTCTGGATTCAGGCCATGGGTGGGAAGGAACCTGTGAGTCAGCCGCCTGAGCTATGTCATCATTTTGCTCTCACACTTTGCTAATGTAGACTCGCAGTGTTCAGTTGAACTGCCATCTTGTCGAAAAAAAAATCTTTTGAGTTTAATACTTTGTCATATTCATTCATTTTACTTTAAAACACAATGTTTTCATAAACTTTAATAAGCCAAGAAGATGATTGCTGTCTGTTGTTGCAGATTGGACACTATCTTGGGAGGACTTACTCTAAAGAAAGAGGAAGTAAGCTTATTTGCAGACTTTAAATCAGTAATGGGGTATAATTAAGGGGAATGCTACACAACATTTAAATGTTTTGTTTTCCCTGCAGTTGATGCACAGCTGGATGAACTGGGTTTGAGTTTTGTAAAGAACTCCATCAGTGCCATAGAAACCAGAGGTGAGCTTTACATGTGTTGAAATCACAAAGTTCTGAATGAGAGAATACCAGGGGTAGTTTATGAATTATTTGGAGTCATTCAACATGAATAGAGAGGGGCAGTAACAGACTACATGGGTGCATTATGGTGGTATGTACAGAAGGGGGCAGACTCGCTTCAATATTGAAACTAAAGGCTGACAGGCAGCTTCTGCAGCCAGCAGGAACTGTAGATAATATAAATGACTTTAAACGCATAGCAACATAGCTCTTATTATTTTGCTTCAGTCTTGAAAGGCTTATCTGACCTCTTTATGTCAGTAAAACATGGGACTAGTTCCTCCTAACATATATAAAATTCTCCCTGTAAATGTTAATGTTCATATCTTATTAAAGTTGGTTCATAATCTGACAACATATTCATGTTACTGCTGTATAGGATTGTATGTATCTTATATTCTCTTTTAATTCTTAATGATGTCATTATTTGTTTTTACTTTCCTTTTTATTGTGTGCTTTGTTTGTTATTTTCCCTTTAAAGCAATTAGCAGCTTTATGAAGAACATCGCTGTATGAATAAAGCTTTATCATTGTTATTACTTCTCAGGTATTAATGACCAGGGCCTGTACAGAGTTGTTGGTGTAAGCTCCAAGGTACAGAAGCTGCTCTCAATGATGATAGGTGAGTTTCGGCCTCTTCCCTTCTTCTCTCGGCTCTAGTAATGTACTTATGCACAGAGTGTAGCTGAATAAAGTTAAATTTTTAATTTATATGCTACTGCACTATCTCTGTGATGTCCCTTTGTCCCTAGTTATTTGAATGTGCAGTAGTTATGGAAGTGTGTATGAGTCCGATATGAAAGAGATGGTGACAGACATTTAGCCCATGATTCAGCCTTTCAGAACCACGTCTCTCTATCGTGAAACAAGTGCCCGGATGTATCTTTGCCTCTCTTCCATTCAGTTTAGCATCCCCTAGACAACCAGACACAGTCCCTCACATTCAAGTCCTTGCACACTTTTTTGCCTTTCGCGTCATTAACACACCACCCCTAATGCCTTTTTCCTGATTTCTTTTATCCATCTAACTTGTCTTGGATTCCTTTCACTCAACCTCCTTCTTTTTTGTAGAGTTTGTCCTCTGTCCTTTCCAATGCTCCCTGTCTGCTCTCTGGTTTCCTGCCGTCTCCGGCAGACACCGGCTCACTTTCAGTTCTGTGTTCAGAATGACAACAAACTCAAACAGCCGCCAGCCCGGCTCAGCTTCCTCTCCAGAACCCTCCGGCCTCCCAACCTGCAGACTCACGATGTAGACTCCCATTTAAACTCTGCTGCTGCACTCTTAAAAGCTTCTTTAAAGCTGGAATATGGTAAAAAAAAAAAAAAAAAGATGCGTCCATGGTTCTAACATTAACACAACTTTCTGCAAATAATAGGACAATACAGACTTTCAATTTAATCCTCACAAAGGCCGCAGAAACATTGATGTTTTCATGATGCTGCCATGAACTGAAATGACTTGTATGCATGAAGGAGGTTGTCTTCAGTTCAACACTAAACCGACACATTCACAAACATTTCTTACATACAACAGTCAAGAGTGAGTAGGTGAGGAAAGCTTTAAACCCTGAAGAAAGACTTTCGGATCCTCCCACTCCTCCTCCTCCTCCTTTGCATCTCTCACCCACCGACATGGACGTGGTCCAATCAGAGAAGGAAGAAGCGATAGAGAATGAGTCTTCCATCATTTTACAGTACAATGACAAATATTGAATGTCAGGCAACAGTATAACAGGAAGAAGATGGCATAAGTGAGCTCTGTCTCTTGTACTGTGTGTGGCAGGGAAGTGAATGGTGCTGTCAGGATATAGCTACAGTATAATAGTTGCTGAGTTATCATTCTATAGATATAATTGCAGACTGAGGCAAATTTGAGGAATGCTGTCGAAAGTCACCTTACAAATATTTGATGTGTTTCACACTTTTCATGAGTTTAGTGAGACCATTAATTCAGAGGGGACTGCATGATGTGTCAAGGTGCGTTTATTCAAGAGTGCTGACTACCTACCGGTACTTCTGTTTTATACTTATATCCACTCAAGACATGAACTTGACTGTTGATGACTTAAAGGGTCAGTTCACCTAAATACAAAGAGACACAGTTTGCAACCTCCCACAAGGCTTCTAGGAGGAATATGTAACAGTTGTACTTGCTCAAAGCATTGACTGTGTATTAAGATGGACGGCGAGTCTCTAGGTCCTCCAAAATACCCACCGCCTGTCATGACTGACACTGGGTCTGAGTAAATATTCACTAACATATATGTTAAGATGTGCCTTATGTCCTAAGTGTTAACCTGGAGGGGGTGGGGTTTATGACCTATGCTACAGCCAGTCAGTAGGAGAGCTTCAAATGTTTTAGCTTCATTTTCTGGAAACTATTGTGTCCACCATCTTTTTATACAGACAGTGGCTCTAAAGAGGAGTTAAGAACATCCTGCAATAGAGCGTGAATCTAACACAAGATTATTTAAATACAGTGTAGCACATTTTCATGCACCCCCCCCCCCCCCCCCCCCCCCCGGAGAACTTGACTCGGAAAGCGACGAAAAGACAGAAGCAACATTCCATCCCTGACTCTTTACTCACCTTCATAATAGTGGCCAATCACAGAGTGCAGTAGGTTTAGATGTTGAATAGCCACATTCTGTAAGCTACCCGTCAGTGTCAGAAAGCTCTGAGGGAGGGAGGATTTTGAAGCCTTGAGACCATCAGACAAACACTTCTGAAGAAGCATACTGGCAGCTTCAGGGGTTATGAGGTCATTCAAAAGATAGAAGAAGCTGAGTGGTACCATTACACTATGATGTGTGAGCTGGAGCAAATGGTCACGTAAACACTTCCCTTTACCAGTTGTCATCCTCCTTGCATCCTCTTGCATCTTTCTTTAAATTTGGCTACCATTAAATACCCCAACTTCCCTTTTTTTCACACATCCATGCTTCGCTTTGATTGATGGCACTGCACATTTTCTACAGTGATTGTCACGTCCCTTTTACAGTTGACATCACAGACAATATAATGAAGAAAACCGTACATGGGGCGATCAGAAATGATGTATGTACGATGTATTTTGTCCAGCAGAATGTGCTCTGACTCCACATTTTACAGTTTATTAAGCACTGTCTGCAGAAAGTTTAGCAGTAATGTCTAGTAGATATGAAGTAAATGTAATAGTAACGTTATCCAACCTTTTTTGTGCCCCAGCAGTCGTAAGAGCTTGTGCAAACCCCATTAATCTCAACTTATACACACTTACTGCGACAAAGCTTTGGCTGCTAACTCTCCAGAAAAAAAACAACTTTGCTTTCAGAAGTTGATATTGGACTTGCCATTGTGTGAACACAGCAGGTGGACAAACACACAGTCCTCCAAACTGCAGCGCTTAAGAAAATCAAAAAAACAAATTTCTCTGTTACACAGACCACCTACTACCCACAAAGATAAAGTCTGTGTGTTGACCTGAGCCCTGTACAGTACACGTGTCTGACTCACAACACTTCACCGCCAATGCAATTCATCAGAGGTTACTTAAGGTGTGAGTAAAGCCCACTGAATTTTCAGGACAACACAGCCCTGGAGTCCCAGTGGAGCCGATGAAATAGTCAGGGATTAATTAAAGTTGTAATGAGTCTAGCACCAGCAGCCCGCTGCAGAAGATGTAACTTCCTTCGATACCCACTGGGGTAAACTTCACCCATAGGCTAACGCTGCTTTTGTCCTCATGCGGCTAATTAGAAGTTACATATTTATATTTCATATTTGGACTTTCCAGGTTGTCCACAAAACCACACAGAGGCTGCTTTATGCAGGAAGATAGCTTGGCTGGTGTTTTGTGTTGTTACCTCCATTAATTTTCATTTATCTGTGATAAATGCAGATGAGAAGACGGTCATGGATCTGACTACCAGTGAGGACTGGGATGTAAAAACGATAACGAGTACACTGAAGCTTTATCTGAGGTAAGGACCGGTGGAGAGAAAGACGAAAAGCACATAATAGTTAAAAGTTTTAAAATAAGAAGTAATCACATTTTTGGGGATCTTTTTTCTTTCACAATTTCAAGCAAGAAATGTTTACATTAACAGTTTTGTCCCGTTTATCTGATTTTACTACACCTGTGTTTTAATCATATTCACTGAACCATTCACAAAACCACTTGGAGTAAAACTATTTAAACAAAATGTAATCTGACTGCTGCAGAGACACTTCATGATCATTTGATTCATCTTCTTAGCCAACAAACCACAAAACACTGTGGTTATGCAAATCCATTTCTGACCTCACACAACTGTAGCTGTTGAAGTTTTTTTTTTTGTCTCAGACCAATATGTCCTTTGATTATGAAACATTTCATCCATTTACAAATCTCCAACAACTTCATGTATAAATGGGAGTTAATTATGTTAAGTGCCTGGGGATGATTACCTTTTTACAGGTCACATTTCTCACGGTACAGTTTGCCTGTTACACATTCATCAACTCATTTAAAGGTTGACAGTGACAAATTGTGTGGGTGACTTTCAAAGTTTCATTTAGTGGTTTGGTTGTAAGAAGCTGAAGAAGTTTAATTTAAATGCCAGATTGGTTTTGTTAATGGGTGGAGTTGGCAACACATTGAGCTTGGCTCTTGATTATTAAACTGAATGTGAATTGATATTTTCTGACTTTGGAATGTGTTTCCTAAGAGTTAAAAAAAAAAAGAAAAAAAAGAGGCTTATGTCCAATATCGTTAAAGTAAGTATTTTCTGTTTTGATTCATCAGAAGTCTAGTTGTGGAGAAGAATTTGAATGTCAAGAAAACATAAAAGCTTAATATTATATAAAACATGACCAAAATTGGTAGCATTTAAGCTGGCTGTTTTCCTAAATCAATAAAGTTTTTTTGACATGCAATATATATTTGCTGTATAACAGAATAAATAGAATTTCATCTATCAACTACACTAATCAGGTAGTTAAAAAGCATAAATGTCCCAGTAATGTCATACGCAGTTTATGCTTCCAAAAGTTATCTCTTTTCGCTTTCCATGTAAAACCATCTGAAGTGTTGCTGTGGCTTGTCTTTTACATTGAGTCCGGCTTGCTTGAATAAAGCTGGGTCAGTCTCAGTTTCCTCTGAGGCTAAGTACCTTTGGCCACTGGCCAGCTGCAGTGTGAAAGTACCTTCAGATGAACTTGGTTATCTCAATGCGTGCACCATCTAATTCCATCCCCTGGCTCAGCCACATTAATCATTGCTGTGTGCAGACCCTATAAAACAGTGTGCTGGCTATTTCTGTCCCCCCTTGCTCACTTCAACTCTCCATCTCCATCTCCATCCACCCCACCCACCCTTCCCTCTCTCTCTCTCCCTCCTTCTCTCTCCCTCCCTCTCTCTCTCTCTCTCTCCCTCCCTCCCTCCCTCCCTCCCTCCCTCCCTCTCTCTCTTTCTGAAGGAGCCTACCTGAGCCATTGATGACCTATGGACTTTACAAAGAGTTTATTAGTCCTGCAAGTAAGTTTGACCACTTCTTACACCACTCCATAACTGACAACTGTCCACAACGAGTAAACTGTTGTGCATGTAAACAAATCTATAGTATCTTGATTTCTAGTACCCCTGGTAGCGTACTGAGATATTTTATACAGATTTCTGAAACGAGGATATGATGTTAACATGTGTGAAACATAATCAGGATACTTAACAAACTGATCCCTGCCAGGAGGATACAAGTGTTTATGTAAAAGCTCCAATCTAAAGACAATTTTAGTCGTTATTATAAACCAAATTTGCCATTTTAGCAAAGTTGGCAGGCACCCCATATACAGAAGCTACAATGCTGAACGCTTTGGCCTGTGGTTGTAGAGAACTTTAAATCAGGTGATAAATAATTAAAGTAAGAAACTTTTTTTTCCATGAACTTTCTGTGAAATTAGGTTTCAGAGGTCAAACCTTCTAATTAATGGATTAACAGCTTTTATGCCAAAGGACATATCCATAGTTGTCCCCAAATTCAGACTTTTTAACACTTGAAGAGTCGGTGACGGTTTTAAGACTTTAACAAATTCTTGTTATAGTTTTGTGAATCCAGTTAAACCAAAAACCTGCCCTTTTTCTTGTACAATACACTTCAGTCAAAAGTAAGCTAGATCTGATTTGTTTGATCACACACGGCAGTTTTTTTTGATGACAGATTGAATCAGCCAATCATTCTTTATGTGTAGAAATCAGGTTGGATGAAGGTCGGAGCTTACACAAAGCGACCTCTGTCTCGACCGCCAAGTCAGAATACATGCAACTTGACCTCACTCTTAAGCGACATTTGTCACAGTTCTGCGCTGACAGGACTCCCTCAATGAAAACAAACATTAAAGGCAGCTGCAATGGAGGGACAGTGAGGGTGAGGTGTGTGACGTTCAAAGTATTTTGGGTGACAATACTGTTCAGGCCAAACTTGAGGCGGTTGTATCGTAACGGACCTGTGTTTGACGGCATATTGTGCGGTGTGTGACGTCTTTGTTGTTGTTCTTTTGGACATGCAGGTCAGTTTAGAACAAGTTCACACAGAAGTTAAAAGGTTAAAAGTCACAAATATGTTGTCATTTCCTGCCCTCCAGGGTCCTGTGGGTGACCTTGAACAGCAAGGAGATTCCCCCCCCTCCCGCCTACATAACCTCATTTGTGTATGAAATGTTTTCAAAGCGAGCCAACTTGAATCTTATTACAACAAGTGCTATAATTGGATCAGGTTGACATTTTTATCAGGCGCTCGCAATGCCCTCGTAACGATGGGGAAAAAATGGATTAGCAATGAATATTTTTTTTGATGGATGACAGCATCCATAAGAGGCTTTTTCTGTGGTTAAATCCTTGTCGTTCCCATAGTAATGATATTTTGTGTGTCTGTGTGTGTGTGCATCTGTGCGTGGGCGGTCAGATGCCCATGTGTGAGGAAATGTTTAAGAGATGATCTGGGGGGTTTTAACACAACCCTTTTATACGGTAGCGACAGTAACGTAAAGCTATCTCCTCCGCCAGCATAGTCGTCCCTGCTGCCAAATTCTGGGAGGCTTACAAATATATGTCACTATCACACCTCTTCTTCACTTCCCCTAACGGGAATGTATTTCCCTCTTAACCTTATACTTGAGGGTGATAGCCTCATTCATTCACTGTGTCCTTAAAGGTCCATTAAACTTTCATTTTCAACATTGTATCCAAATAGTTTTTTTTGGATTTTATTGAGGGTTCACAAATCTTTTTTTCATTTTGTGTTTCTGTACCTGACTACTTTTTTTTTTACTTCTCATGTTAACTGTTTCTGAATTTCTTCATTATACCTTTTACACATGCTGTTTGCTATTTCTTGCACAGTATTCAGTCTTAGCTGCATTGGCTCTTTGCCACCTGAGCAGCACATAGACATCCTTGTAATTTAATGCGAGTGCTCGGCTGCTTCTGCGTTTGAACAGAGAGCGGTAGTCCAGAGTCTCGTATCCAAGCCGTCCACTGCCTGGTCCACAAACTACCGGAGAGGAATCGACAAGTCCTCGGGCTGCTTATGAAGCATCTGGCCAAGTGAGTGTTCATAGTTCCTTGGTCATAGTTCATTCAATCTCCACCCCCTCTCCCCCTCTCTCTCTCTCTCTCTCTCTCTCTCAGTTCTCTCTCTTTTTTGTCTGTCTCCTCATTCTCACTCCACATGCTTTTTCTCTCTCTTCCTCACTCCCACTCTCTTCACTCCCCCTTCCCTGCTGTCACTCCATCTCCTCTCTGTCTACTCACTGACTGCTGGGTAAGAAAATTGATGCTGCGAGCATATTAACATTCCTTTTTTTATTCCTTTTTCTGAGGTCATTTTGGTTTACATTAAAAGCTGTTGAACGAGGATCGTGTAGCCTACCTGTTCAGCATGCCGTCATGCAGCCCACCACTGAAATGAAATGGACCTCTCAAATTAAGCCCTCTCTTGAGATTACTCCATACACCCCTGGATTGAGCACTATTGTGCATCACTCCATTTGTAAGATTAGATAGGGAGAACGATTTTAAGAAATAATGTTAGCTATCATGACAAGGTTTTACCTCAGCCAGCTTTTTATAAACTAAATATGAGCAAATTGAAGATAAGTAAATAATCCCTCTTCCCTGAGGCAGTGAAAGTCTGGTGGATCTTATTTCATAGAAACCCGCTGCAGAATCAGGCTCTGGTAAAAAGGCAGCGCTATTGAAATTGAATTTGGATTATCCAGCGTGAAATTCTCCAGACTGGAGAGGCTCGAATATTTTTCTGAAGTTGGCGTGTGTGCATGTCCTGCAGGGGAAGGAAGCAGAGCCAGAATTTCACACTGCTATCTGAAATGGTTTCAGAGATGTTATAAATGTGAGTTGTCACCAATGTTTTTGTCTTCAAAGGCATCCTTTGAAGCTATTTAAACTGTCTCTCTGCAGACACACTGCACATCATCACATTTTCAGTGTGAAATCTCTTCACCTGTCCTTACAACTTTTTCTTCACGTCAGGATTTATTCTCCACCCTTTTTTTTCTCAGTCAACTTTCTGCTATAAAGTTTAAATCACTCAAGGCATATGGTTACCCAACTAATCACTAAAGAAACAACTCCTACTTGAAGGTCAAAATCATTTATTTAGCAGTGGTGGGCTTCCTTACCTGCAATAGATTTCTCTAACATCAAACAAACAACAAGGATTTCATTAAATCAAAAGAAAGATTAACCAGAATATAACTTTTTATTTCATTAATATGTTACTGTGAGGTTGTAATCTACTTATTAAATGTAGCCCAAAAGATGCTTCAGGATCTCTTCTGAACTATTTGCCTGGGGAAAACTTATCCTTTACGTCAAGAAGTAGTAAAACTAAAGGTGATATTTGACTTTTTTATGTCATATTCTTGCTTGTGTTTACTTATCTTGTCCTTTAATCACCTGAACCTTTTTCTTTCAAAAATGCAATAAGCTTCAGATAGCTTTGAACTTTATTTCCTTTGGTCTTATTAATTCTTCTCTCAAGTTCAGTGGTTGCCAATTAAATATTTAACACAACAATAAGATTGTGCTTTTTGTTTCTCACCAGTCCAAATCTATTATTTAAAAAAGAATGCATACCAGTGTAGCTGAGTGTGTAGGTTTGCAGTAAAATGTTTATGATTCGGGTTTTTTCTCCTCCTCAGCGTGGCCGCTCACAGTAAACAGAATCTGATGACTGTGGCCAACCTGGGCGTGGTGTTTGGTCCGACATTAATGAGGCCACAGGAGGAGACCGTCGCTGCCATCATGGACCTCAAGTTCCAGAACATCGTGGTAGAGATCCTCATCGAACAGAATGAAAAGGTAACAAACAAAGAGTGGAATTCGCAGTGCACACCATTCAGTTTGACTGTACTGTTACAGAATGTAACCTTTGGAACTGAGCACTCCTGCAAAACTGAGAATATCTGCTCATTACATCTTCTAGTAGAAGTCTTAAGAGTAGAGAAAAGGGGTCTTAAAGTGATGTATGTTCTTTTCTTTTTTTTACCAAAAGGTCTGTTTGATCTGCACTGTTCATGATTCATTCTGTCAGTGTAGTTTGCACATAATTGTGTTTCCATTTGATGTTCAGAACTATGTTTAATAAAAGCAAAGCATCTAGCCTCCACAAAGTCCAATCATAGTATCAGATGATATCTGAATCAGGTGACATCATGAGATCAGTTAGCTGCAAACAGCACTTTTTGTTTACTAACCTGGGTGGTTCATGTAATTACTTGGTACTGAAGGGTAATAAAAGTGCAAGCAAAGCAGAGAGTCTTATGTTTTTATATGCTGGTTGCATGGCACCCAGTGCTTTTTTACAGTTGTTTTGAAGTTCTGTATTTTGCTCTTAAGTTTCGATTTGGCAGATTCTGTTGGCAGGAGGTGCATACGCTGTACTGTACCTCAATTAGGGATGATATAATGCTCTTCTCTTCTGCAGTTCCTATTTGTTGAAGTTTTTAGGCTTATATATATTCACATAAACATCCTGCCCTATCCACATCATAGTCTGCTTCTTCGAGCATATACATGCATCCTAGTAAATAATGAGTACTTTGTGCAGTGTTTGGATATCTGCATATTGGGGTTATGTTTTTCTTTTTAGATAATGTACAGAAATCAATTGTCTAGATAGTCAGACTTGTACTAGCTCAGACCCTTTCGAGAACATGACTTTCCCTCATTTGTTAAAAATGTAAAGAGTGGTGTTAAGCAAAAGTTAAATATGCCCAATTTCTTAGTTTGGCCAACAGGGGGAGCTCCAAGTGCTCATACCAGGGTTAAACACAATGATATTCTCTTCATTTTCACTTGGTTTATAATTCTGCAGATTATCATATACATCTCATTTGATTTGGACGGTGTCTGCCTAAATATGTTTATTTTGGTTATGAGTTGTTTCATAACCTGTAGGTCATGGGATCATGTAATCTCCCCAGAATGTCATTAATCAGTGCCAATCCTCACAGGGGGGATAATTGTCTGTGTCAAAAGGGAAAAAAGGGTTGAGATTAGTTTTTTAATCTGTTTGGAGCAGAACTGCACTCTGCATAGAATCAGATGAAACCAGGAGCTTTTAGTGATTATTTTTCATTTAACGGAAGATGATGAACATCTCCACCCATGCTCACAAATCTAAAATGGGGTGTGACAGAATATAGATGCCTGATGAACACCAACATTATACACAAATGTGCTAAAACACAGCCGCCGCCACCACCAGCATCAGCAGTGTATACTGTGAGTCTCTGAGACTACCCAGAGGTACCTAACAGCGTCCAGGTGATAAAGGGTGTAGTGTTGGAATGCAGCATTTTTGAAAAGTACATCGTGTTAGAGCAGGGGAAAAGTTGAGCAGACAGACAGGCATTAACTTCCCTTGCAGCTTAGTCCCACTCTAGACTGTTGATACCCCCAGATACCAACAGTAGACTCTGTTTTACATTCACCTCCATCTGCAGAAAGAGGCGAGAGGGAGAGAGCCAGGCAGCAGCAAACTCTCAGCCATATCAGATTTCTCACTTTTTCTATCTGCCTCTCTCCTAGAAAACTTTCTCTCTCTCTCTCTTCCTCTAGTTCTATCTCTCTTTCTCTCTATCTCTCTTTCTCTCTCTCCCTCTCATGCCCCCTCCTGTGTCTACCTCTCCCGTTCACACTCTCTCTCACTTTCTCCGCCACTTTTCTCTCTCTCTCGCTCTCTCTCTCTCTCTCTCTCTCTCTCTCTCTCTCTCTCTCTCTCTCTCTCTCTCTCTCTCTCTCTCTCTCTCTCTCTCTCTCTCTCTCTCTCCTCCCTTCCCCACCTCCCTCCTCTCCTCGTCTGTGATCCTTTCTGAGGCTCTGCTGAGACTTCCTCCTCCTCTGCAGCCCTATTCTCTTTTAACTCTACATCAGAAGTTTATATGTAAACACGGCCTGGTGTAAACAGGCTGAGAAAGTTGGCCAGCCATCCTCCAGTCCAAACCCTGTTTATTTTACTCTCTACTCTTTGGAGAGTGGGTCAGTTTCTCTGAGGAGGAATGTCACCTTAACTTAGACCCCAGATATCTGGACGGGATGTGACTGCGTTACATGTGGAGCTGCTCGTGTTTATTTTGGCACCAACTAAATCTTCTCACATGCAGATTTTAGGGTCCAATCATTGAGCTGCTCAGCTCTCCCCGAGAGCACATGCTGTGGCTGCAAATGGCCTTTTTCATTCATCTACCACCACCATATGAAGCTTTTTAAAACCGGTTCACTAAGTGAAGTCAGCTGAGGACATTCTACTGCTTCTGCTCAACTCTTTTAGAGTTTCTTTACTGTATTTTTGGTTTTGGTAGAGACTCACTCACATTGTGTATTCAGATCTTTGCAGATGCTCCAGAGTCATGCCCTCTTTCACCTGCTGCCCCAATGTTCACCGCCCCCACAAGGCAGTCCAAGAAGCTGAGTCGACAAAATCGGCCCCTGGCTGTCTACAATCCACAAGCCCTTGACATTCAGAATGGTAAGGCAAATGCACATCTGTATACTCTAGCACCTCTGTAACATATGGCTAAAGTTCCTTTGTAATTCAATTTGATTTTTTCAATCACCTCTTTCACTGATTGACACGTCTAAGTCACTCTCCGTCATTTGAATGATATTTAGTAGAGTTTGTTTGTACTTTGTACATACCATTTTTACATGGCTTATGTGTCATAATAATAAATAATTTCCAATAAGATGTTCCGTTAAATATGTCCCTCCCCGATCTAGTTCAGTTACAAGTTAGCATTCAGTTATTTATTGCACTTTTGAAATGTTCCCTTATTTCACACTTTTGGCTACTCTAAAGCTAAATCCCCTCGTATTATTTGCATTCAAAAGACAAAACAAACCAAATGTCACTCCACGCAAATGTTTACAGTTTCCATGTAAAGGTGAGCGAACTATTTAACTTTTTTTTACTATAGCCATTGTATATAGGGCACACTATAACAGCTGGGCTATCTGACGCCTCTTTATTAATTTTTTAAATCGCGATAATCGCATGCTATTTTGTCCCTTTATCTGTGTATAACCCCTGCGGTGTATCCCTGTTGTATTATAGAAGTGAACACAGCCTATACTGGCCTCCCTCTTCGTGCTTGAAGCAGTTTATCCAGCTAGCCAAACAATCTAACATGCTCAGAGAAGACTCTTAAACCGAAAAGGTTGCGTTGTCCTTGAGTTTATTGAGGGGCATGAACTGACTGTGAAACTGCAACACAAATCGATACAAAATTATACATGAATACAGGCTCTTGAACTTAGATTGTCTTACAACCGAAATCATTACCACAAAAACTGAGGTAAGTTAAAATGCACAGATGTCATCAAACAACATATGTAAATGAATACAATGAAGAAGTGCAATTAAAACACTTAAATGTATATAAAACCTATGGAAATCTGCACATTCTCCATGCTAAATGATTTCCAGGCAGCAGCTGAAAAAACAAAATCCCCAAAATACATCTTAAAAAAAGAAAGCTAGCTAATTCTTTAACTTGTCTTGTCTTACTTGTTTACATAGAAAAAAAATGTAATACTGCTCAGTGAAGTTTTCACTCACTGAAACATAATTGTTAACTCACTACAGTAACCTTTGTAATGCTACCAATGCGAGACAATGATGGAAAATTCTTCAGAATGATGCTACAGTTGTACTTTTCTTAAAGAGTTTAAACCAAATCTGGACAACTAAATGAGTTCAGTTTCTGGGTTAAAGACAGTATTAATGCACTTTTTACTTGCTGTACTGTACCTAACAAATTGTTAACTGCTGATCTGTAAATTTGTTCACTCACTCATGTGTATGGTTGACTGTTGCCTAGTTACCACTAAGAACCATTGCGGTGTGTAAAGATGACATACTTAACTCAGTTGCCTCCTCTCTCAGTGATATTATGTGGACAGATTTACATTTGTGTGTACTTGTTTGCTTTTAAATGCGTAAAATTGAGCTCATTTCCTCTGATACTAAATATAAAACGTAAACTGGTCACCTGAACATGTGACCCTAACTCCTTTTTCTGATCTTTGGCCAGCCAAATCTCTTCCCTTCCACAACACAAAAAGAAGTCTAAATCAGCTTACCAGATTGCCTCTCTTAACCTCCCTCACACCAGCTTTTACCCGGGGGGTATTTTAATATCAGGGATGAAAGCCGTAATCCTTTTCTAACCTTTATTTAAGTCCTACATAATGGTTTCAAAGTACATTGTCTCAGTATGCAGTGGGTAAAAGCATATTTAAGGATGATACAGTGGAACAGATACTAAAGTGTGTAAGTATGCAAGTCCTTTTGTGACACTGCATGTGTCAAACTTCCTTGCAGACATGTCGAGCTGAACAGTGTTACAGGTTCAGGTGATAATTCACTGCAGGTTTATTGCTAAGAGTGATACTGTGAAAATGTCAAATAAATAAATATTTGCTTCAGATTATTAAATGTACTGAAAGATTGAGTTAAATATTTACTTTTAGAAGCATAATGATAACTTCATCTAAGTAGGCAGAGGCTTTTTAGTGAATATTTGTGATGTTTGCGTACAATTATAATGCTGATAGAAAAAGACATACAATAAGGAATTAACTGAGCAGAGGATTACAAATGAACATGATTGGTTATTTCTCTCTCAATATTTCTTACGATACACTCAAAGTTTTTAGATGAAATTATGTCGATTATGCATCTATCTTTGTTTATCCAGTAGTGTTAAAGCCTATGACCCAATGATGAAAGGCCCTGCATTTTCTATACTACCAGAGGAGTTATATTTGATCATTACAAGTTTTATAAGTCGTCTTGTCCATCCACTGACTAAAGAGGGTTACTATTACTGAAAAACAAACAAACTAAAAATCCTTAATTTGACTGAGCTGACTAATGCAACATATGACACTGAGGGCGCGCTCGCTCTTGGCAACCCTTACCATGCCTAAGCACCCTTGACCCAAAAGTCCAGTTTGTTTAAGCAGTGTGAGTGCTCCAATCTGAGCTCAAGCACAGTACACTTCCTTGGCCCTGGCACGCTTGTAAGAGGTGTGCTTTGGCATTACAGTTCATGCACGAGCACAAGCACGGATACACAACGTTAGCCTAGTGTGAGTGCGCCCTAAACATCTAGCAAATAAGGTCAAGAAAATTAAAAAAACAAATTTGCTATTACCACTTATTACTCACTTACCGCCAAAGAGGCAACATTGGCTTTTGTTTTAAATGCGTACCCAAACCTTCCACATAGTCTGTGCGCGCTGCGTTCCATCAACGCCACGGCTTTGCGCCTTCATACAGAGCGCCCTCTGCCCTACTGGGTTCGGGTTCTGGAGTGTGAGCGGAGCAATATGCAGCTGTACGCATGGGTTCACAAGATCACAGGAGAACTATAAGATCACACAGGAATAAAGAGAAAAACGCGCAAACAACAAGTTGCTTTTTCTATCTGAGGTTGATTTGCTGCTCATTCGGTGCCTGTTGTGACGTAATGTTGATGTGATGGAATATATGATCAGAAGTCTGAGTGGCAGAGACGAGCTGGGCTGCTAGCAACCTCCAGAGATGGAGCTGTGGGTGCTGTGGAAACGCTTTCATTGACTAGAGTCAGAGCGAATGGCGACATAGTGGGCTGCTCTGACAAAACGTGACGTGCACAGACTGTGGAAATTGGGGGTTAGATGTGTTTGCTGGGAAAAAAATGAGAAATTATTCAAATAAACTTCAATTTAACATTTGCTTCTTTTCTGCTCCCATCTCACAAAAGAATGATTCCTACTTGACAGTAAAACTGAAATAAAAGAGTTTCCCTTGTGTGTCCTAGATTTCTGTCTATAACTGAAACACTGTTATTATGAACAAAACAAACTTGGTTGTAAGTTTTGCCTGTTTGACAGCGGTTTGATTTTAAAGTCCCCTGTCGATACAGCATCGCCTTATGTATTGATGAATTATTCAGCTGCTTCATCAAGCAAGCTATCATCAGTAAGCAGGAACGAGCTGAAACTTTATAGTCAAATATAATCATTGTGAAGAGTTTGTTCATTTAAAGAAGCAATGCGTCTGTTTTTTACTCTCATCTTAGTGTCAGCTGTTGCAGACGGTTCCAGCTTAGCCACAGACGAGACTTCAATGGGCAGCAATGAGTCCGTATCATCCCAGTCATCATCCGCCTCGGCCTCAGAGACATCCACAGAAAGGAGTGACCATGCACCGGTTAAATCCAGCCTCAGCTCGGGCAGCAACTCCAGGTGAGTGCTTCTCTATGCTGACATTCCAATAAGTCAATATGTGACCATTCAAAGTCCATTCAAAGTATATAAAGTAAATGACAAGACTAGATTGCAAATGAAGAGTGCAGGTCTTTTCTCAAAAATAAGTATACAAAATTCATGGCTAAACTGTTCAACCAATCTCTATTGTTCTGTTTTAGCATGTTGTCAATAACTGGTATCTGCTATCATCGTTTACCTGATTACAGAATGATTTTCTGTATTGTTTTACTTCATTCACGCTTCATATGACTTGCTAAACATGTCAGATATGTGTGCAGCAGGGAACAAGTTTGGAACTGAGATGTACTACAGTGACTTCAGACAAGAGCATTTTCACTGCACAAGAAGACTTCCTAGTACAACATCAGAGTGTTACCCTTAGTAGAGTTAGTTACAGTTATTTGAGTGTTATTAGTGAGAGGAACCTTTGTGAAACCTTTTTATTGTTCGGTAATATTAGTTGTGTGTATCTTTGTCGGTGTTTTTTCCGTTTTGTTTATTTTACCCTCTTTTGTGACACAATGTTTGTTATAGGGCTATCCATCACCCTCACTTACCCTGACTGAAAATCCAATACTTGAGTATCAGTTCCATTACTGCCAGTAATGTTTCATATTACAGCAGAATAAAATGCCGAGTGAACCCTTCCACACTTGCATGCAACACTCTCCAGTAAGAGTCTGAAGATATTGGTTCTTAAATCTTGCTTCCGCTTTCCCAGGAGATGATTAGATTTGAAATGTAGTCTGCCTTTGTAGAGGAGTTGACTAGTTAGATACATTTTTTACTCCTACATGGCTTTTTAATTGCAGTTTCATTCAACTTTAATGTGTGGTTGGGGCACACAGCATTGTGACTGATCAGAGAGTATTTACCAAGCAGTAACCATGATGTCATAATCATCAACAGATAAGATTTTGGTACATTTTAATGTGTAGCTATACATATCAGGGGAGGCTTTACATCTGTAGTGCATTCCATAATGTTAACTTTTTGTGTTTCTCTGTCTGTCTCTTGTTCTAGTAAGGAGATAGAAACAGCTTCAATGTAGTAGTGATGTGTTGCTTCCCTGGCTTTCCCTTTTCAGTCCTCACCCTCTCTTCTAAGTCCTTGGTCCTTTTTTGTTGTTTCCAGCCCATGCCTCGTCTTGAATGCTGATGTGTGAGGGATGAATTATTGGGTTATATTGCAGATGTTAGACACTCTGCTGTGTCATGTCTACAGATTCACCTTGAAATAGACTTTCTCCTCATTCACCGTCCCTTTCTCCCTTCTCTGTCAGCTGAAAAGGGCCGTAAAATCAAAACAAATCCACTTCACTACTTGACAGAGGACACTGTAATTCCTCTCCGCTTTGACCCCTGTGGGTGTGCGCCCACCTGTGTGTGTAGGCATGTTTGTATCAACCGTTTTCTCCAAGTTCCAGGATTGGACAGACAAGACTCTATATTTCTTATGTAACCACCACCGTTTTTTTTCCCCCTTTGGGTACTTTTTTTTCTTGCTTTCCCACATATGTGGAATCATGTTGGAGGACGGAAGGAGCAAGCAGGAGGGGGTCATAAATCCAAGCTCTTATTTGTTTGGGAGACAGGTGGCCGAGCGTTGGCTGTGTAAATCGTATTGACATTGGGGAGATATTCATCTTGTTTACCTTTATAGCCGCAGCCGCTGTCCCTTTATGAAGACTTGTGCCATATGTCACAGGGTGTCGCCCTGGCTTTGTTCACTCATAAATCTTAGCATGTGAGATGGTGGAGACCTGTTAGCACAGCACCTTTGGCCTCGGATTCTGCTTCAGCCCTCGCCAAAAAAAAGAGCAGTAGGGATGGCAATTGCTGCATTACTTTCAGAAAAGTGCACTGTGGTGAGCCTGAAGTGCACCTGGAAGTGGAAAAACAGCATATTTTAGTCGGTTTCCTGCAGAAAAGCTGCAGCAAAATCTGCCTGGTCATACACAAATGCATCCTGACTCACGCAGTATCAAGCAATAAGTCTTTGTGGGCTGTGGCATGATTTATCATCTCCGTCATTTTAGTTGCCTTGCCTCATTTCTCCTCTTCTCCCAGAATACAGCTTCTCCCCGTGGTTCTGTTGCCCGGAGTCCTTCCCAATGAGGTTACATGTTTTGGCCATTTTTCCCCTCCTCTCCTCTCCCCTGCTCGTCCTCCATCTCTCCATGCCTCTCACTGGCGGACAGCTGTGGCTCATAAAATGGTGGATCAGAGTTTATTTCCTGCCCACCCAAACTTGAGGCGGCTGAGCGGGCAGCTTGGCACTTGGTTTGATCCCACTTTTCTCCCAGAAACACTTAAAAATCTCATGACCGGCCTTCTTTCTTCAGAGGAAAGATAGTTGATAAAGCGCTCATCTGCGTGTTAGCTCCTCTGTAGGATCAACTAGGCCTGGATGCTGCACGGGTAAAATTCCTGCAGTAATGAGAAGCAGCAGTCGACTTCTGTTGATGGATTTCTCCCTGCTACTAACCTGGCAGCGTGAGATAATGTGATTGTGATAGCTCAAATAATAAACCAAAACCTTCTGTTGCAGTTCCCTTTTGATATTCAATTTCTCCTAATATTTGTCTATATAAGTTCCACTTTAAATTACTATTCGGAACAACTTTATGGATAAAACAAACATCTGGAGAGGGATTTTCAGAAACGCTGCATTTTCACGAGTCCCCATTTACTGTATTTAATCATGTTTAGAGGAGAAGCTTAGCTAGGCCTGTGATGGGTAAAAACAACGGGATGAGTAATTCAAAGCTCGATGCTATTTTTGTCCAAGAGAAATGGCAAACGATTTCCCTCGGTTTGGCTTAGCTATAATTGTGAAAGCAATTTTGGGATGAATCCATTTACCTCTGGTACATTTAGCAAGTTTCTAGGGCAGCCATGTGGCATTTACCGACTCTTCCAGTCAGTTTTTTCAAGCGTCATTTTAGTATGTTTATTTTGAAGATCTACTTTCCTAATAATTCTTGTCAAGCTAAAATAAGAAGGTATGAATGCTAACTTTTCTCAAATTTATTTTATGCATGAACATTTTGTTTTTTTTACTGCTTTGTTCTTTTTTTTAATTTTTGTTTTGGTATCTGGAATGGTTCACCTGCAGTTGGCTGAGGTGTTATGGCTCCTCTGCTCTCCCTTATCTTGGCCGTGACCCAGGCAGACAGTGGTTATGTCTGGGACCAGGTTAATGAGTGGATTTGCTGCACTGCAGTGCACTGTCCCCCCATGCTGATGTGGAGCAGCTGAGCACCACAGTGGACCAACACTGCTGCAGAGCTATAAATCACCAACAGTCAGGCCAGGCCCCGGACGGAACAGCCACCGCTGGGGATGGACAAGCAAACTGAGAGGAAGGCTGGGGAACAAATGGAGGGAGGAAATGATACAGAGTGGGGAATAAAAGCATGAACATGTTACTGTGCGTTCAACTCCATCTACGTACTTCCACATAAGAATCCCTACCATGTTCCCACCTCAAGGCTGCCTTGCACTCTCTCTTCCATCGGTGCCAACGTAACCACTATTCACAACATCCTCTCAACCTCCAGCCCCTCCCCAGCTGCTCCCTCTAATTGCCTTTATTAACGTCTCTATGGGAGCGGCAGCTAGGAGCAATTTGCTCATTATGTACTGTATTAGCACCGGCCCTGGGGCAGGCATGGAACACAGAGGGATGCCTGGCTTAGACTCCTGCTCTCCTCCTCTCCAATCTACCTTTACCAGGACCCCTGCTTCCATCCCGTAGGTCGCCCATACACTCATTGGCCCTGACATCAGCCAGAGTGATACACAGCTACCTCTGTTACTGAAGAAGCCTGTGGTAAAGGAGCTAAGAGTTATGGTTGTCTTTACAGATATAGAAGTCTTATACATTACTTCGGGTATTAAACATACATGCAAGGGGTGACAAATTAAAGAAAAATCAACATAAAGTGGGTCACCCTAAGCCTCCAGAAGAGATTAATTGCACCTTGGCGTCGATTCTACACCAATCTGGAACAAGACCACTATTTAATCAAAAGATATTTGCTCATTTAGTGTTTTGTGTGGGATGACGGGGGTTGGTGCTGTCAAACGTGTCGGACCAAAACACACAAAGGTGACTCAAGACCATAACATATGTTCCGGCAGTGTCATACTCATCAAAGTCTTCAATGACCCCATGCACTGGGTTACTTGAGGTTTAGTTATTCCCTTTATTCACATGCCTTTTCATAGTTAGACACATTGATGATAATAATGAAGATACGCATTTTGTCTTTGGTCAGTCAGGATGGTTTTAAATGATTGAAACTTTAATTGTCTTTACAGTCAAAATTAGATTTGTTGAGTTATTGGGAAGATATATATTGTTTTGTTTCTCTCTGCACACAGGTTTGAGTTACAATTTTACTTTTGGCTCTCCTCTGAACAGAAAAGCAAACAACGGGTCGGCATATGAATATTCCTCAAAAATGCAACCTCTATGTTTCATTCATGACTGTTTGCATCTGTCAGTCGGCATCCTCTACCCATAAATTCTGCACATACAAGTCAATCCAGATGAATTTAGACAGAGAATTCATTACCTGCCTGGCCTGTTTTCTCTAGACAAGTTGACAGGTTAAATGAAGAGAATCTGTTAAAGTCAAATTAAGCACATTAATATGACAACACTAATATTAATACTGTTACTATTTGGCTGCAGTAATTGATCACAAGAACCCTCCAGACTATGATACACAAAGGTGAAATAAATGTTTTTTTTATGACTTTAAAATTCAGACCTTGAGATAAATAAATCAAAGTAGCTCTTGATGCTTACCTCTCAGGTTAATACAGGCTGCTGTTCAAGAGTCAGTCCTTTTCAAGAGGCTTTCTAGCAGATGGAGTGGACGGATTATTTGATTTATGGAGCCTGTTGTCCTTGTTATGGGGATAAAAACTGCAGTCTGCTCACACTGACAATACAAAGTCTTTCCTGTTATTACTGCTTTATGATAGGGTGAAAGATGGGGTTTTTATTCTGTTCACATTTCAAAATGTAACTTACTTTAACAATAGTTCTGTAGTGCTGCATTTCAATATTTTACCGACTCTTAAGACTTACATTGACCAAATTTTGCCATGATTGAGGGTCATTTGACTCATTTGACATTATATCTTGGGACATTACATCAGGAGTTATGTTGGGAGATGTATGATTGGAGTTGATGTTATAATCTCACACTCAAAGAGTTACTCACCCTATTTAAAGTGTTGGATTGAATTCCCATCCTCTCGTGACAAGGCTGATTTATTTAAACAGTACATTCCAAATAGAATTGATTCAGTGAGGCAATGACATCTCAAAAGTAGGAAAAAAAAAAAAGATCTGCTCTGAAAATGACAATTGATGCCCCATGTAAGTGCATATTCACATATGACAGACCCTACTGCCTCTAATGTTGCTATTTAGTTTTTATTCACTCCTGTACTGCTATCATTTATTTTAATGTTTTATTTTGATTTATCATTGTGTCTAATTGTTACTTTTTGCTCTTTATTGTTCAATTGATGGAGGGTTGCACACTCAGTGTAGTTATACCTGACACAATTTAAAATGTATATTACAATAAAGATCACTGTTAAAAGTGAAATAAGGCATTGGATTGGTGAAGATGTATAGTCTTGCGTGGTCTCTAAACAACAAGTTGCTAAGAGTAGCTAACCTGTTGCTATGGCTCCAACCCTGACCGCTTTATTGATGGGGTTAATGGGTCCAAAAAAAGCTACCACTCATCCTGATTTTTATTTTTTGTCTAATAGACTTTGTGTCAGTGGGGGAAAAACACGATGCTAAAGACTTCTGGGTAAATTAACATGTGTCAGTCGAGAGACAGCACCTTGAGATGCGTGTGCGTGTGTGTGTGTGTGTGTGTGTGTGTGTGTGTGTGTGTGTGTGTGTGTGTGTGTGTGTGTGTCATCTTCAGGTCACCTGCAGCAGAAGCCTCCTTGTCCTCTGCTGGAGCTCTGGGAGAAAGTCAACCTGCTGCCACCACAGCTGCGTGTGACAAAGAAAAGCTGGAGGAGAGGTAAGAAAGGGTCCCTGTCTTTGGATTCCTTGCCTGTTTTCATTTCACTACTTTCTATCCTTCTGTTTTCTCAAGTCATTTTCACACTCACCTATTTGTTAAATGTCACGCTCTTAGATGCTTTCACTCCTTTGCTGTATTACTCACTTGCTTGTCTTATCTTGCCTGTTAACTCAACAGAATTCCCTCGCTCATTTAACAACTACTCGCAGTCCTTCACAAAACTATTTCCCCCGACTTTCTTCTGGTTTTCACCTTTGAGGGATCTTGCAGCAACCTTCTCCCCTTTCTTCAAAGATACACACAGGAGTACCGGATGTCACACTGAGACTAAATGATGATGATTTCAGAGCTTTCAGATGCTAGCGAGGAAATTACAAACAGCTTGGTTATTCTATGGGCCCTCCAATTTGAATATACACAGACCTCATTTTTAACCAAATGCAGTTTTTGCTGAAGTGCATTCTTCCAAAATTCTGAATTCAGGAACTCGGATGAATATTGTTGTATTGACAACTCTGTGACCACAAACTTTTTTTCATTCAGTTTGTATATCTTCTTTCTCCTCTCTCATCCTACATTGTTGCTGCTCTGCAGAAAGAATATGAAATATTTATCAGGGCATCGTGTGTTGAAGGCACAACTTCTATATGGTTATGTTTCTGGCATTCGAGATAACGGTTTTGCAATTGTGAGCAAAACAACCTTTCTGTGGAAACAGTTTTTTATGTTTTTTTGGGAAACTCAATGGCATAAATACTTCCTTTTCCTCACCTTTTGCGGAGCGATGAATATGGTTTCTTTGATAGCGCTCTTTTACATCACACTGATTTAAAATACAGCTTCTGAGCTCACAAATATGCATTTAGAAGCTGAAGCACGGCGCAGAGGGATTTCTATTCTACCTCTGTTTGTGTGCAAAGCTACTTTAGAATCCCCCCGACACTTTTTAATTATCTCACCATAGATGGTTGTCTGCTGTGCAGGACCTGATGTGTGCCTGCCTTTTCGGCTGTACAAAACCTGCTACAAACAGCGCTGCAACTCTTTGTGAGTGCATGCACACGGGTGCATGTGGGTGTGTTTTCACCCGCTCGCTGCTCCGTCTAGACAGAAGATAGTGCAGGACAGGAGTATGTAGTGGCCCTGGCTTGTCTCTTGGTACTTTTTGCTTATTTTTCAGCCTGGCCCATTTCTGCTGTTTCAGGCTAGTGAGTGAATGAACAAGCAGGCCCCGGGCCCAGATTGAACTGTGCGGTAATCCTCCCAAAAGCTCCGCCAGCTCACTGATTGCCTTCATTTTTCAGTGTCACCAGCAGGAAAGCCAAGGCAGTGTACCCATGTGAGGCTGAGCACGACTCTGAGCTCTCCTTCCAGGTCGGTGCAATATTCAACGCCGGTAAGTGTTATCGCCTACACCAGTCGCTCACTCAGAACCAACCCTGGCATATTGGATTTGGAGGAAAACCGAACACCCAATCTGATCTTCAATCGAACACGGAGATGAGACGAGCAGAGGGAGAACGGGGAAGTGTGGGGAGAGCGTAGGGAGGGGAGGGAGGCACAGATTTGCTCTTCAGTGAGTCTGGAAGAGGCTCCACTGAGCTTTAATCACTCTCAGAGGAAATGAGGATTTTGTAGTTCCTATTTTTTGTCCAAAACCCTCTTTTGTGAGACACAGACAGTATAGAGATACTATAGTCCTTCCAGGGAATCAGTGGTCATGCCTGTGATAGGATCCCTACATGCATTGCGGCTTATTGGTTGTTATGGCCATTTTTTTTCTTTGTCCTCTATTTTTTTTTATCCATTTTTAAACCTAGCAGTCTGTTGGGTTAAAGTAAATGATGTCCCATGAAACATTCAGTGATAAAGAGTTGTGATCTGTTTGTCAAAAACAACAGCTGCCATTGTTATGGCTCATACACATTCTATTTCTTTATACTGTACGCATAATCTTCCTGTTTCGATTTTTTTACATTAAATCCATCAGTTTCGCTGTTAGCTAAAGAGGTTATGTCAGGATAACCTGCCTACAACAGCAAATTAAATTTAACACAAGGTGGATTTCAACTCATAAATCTGAATAAAAACAAACACAAATAGTATCTCATATTCAAAAAGTAAATTAGATCATACATTAGATCCCTCTCTTTTGTTCTGAAACTTAACTGTGAGCAGAACTGTTTTGTTCAGAAATATGTTAACCTCCGTTTGGTCTGGTGTAAGTCTGTCCTTCAGCTCTTAATCAGGCTTTTAAAGGAACAGACTGACACATTACAATTGATTTTTTTTTTCATTCTCAGCTATGTGCATGGCATAAGGTCAATAGGTCTAAATGCAGCAGCTGTACATACGGTCTTAAGACAACAAATCACTTGTACAAGTGAAAGATCAACTTCGCCTCACTCTCTCTCTATTTATTCTAGAGGCTAAAAACTAAAGTTAGATGACTGTATAGCATTGAGGTGTGTTCACAGTCCTGATTGAAAGTGTTGGATTTATTCAATGATCACACACTTTATACATGATATTCTCCGTTATGCATTTACTAAACTAACACACATATCTTGAGTTTCATGTCCACAAAGCAAAAAGTAGAAAGATGTAGACATTAAAAATACTCATGGCGTGCTTCTTAGAAAAAAGTTTGTTTGTCAACTTTATAGTTCAACAAAGGATGTTGATTCAGATTTTAGTTTTTTGGACTGATGAATCAAGACGAATGAAGAAAAACAATATTTGGCGATAAACTGTCTGAAAATGGTAAAAAAAATAATAATAATAACCACACAGCAGCATGGGATTAAATTGAGTTTTGCTATTGAACTCATACATATGTATGTATTCTTTCTCTACCATTCATTATATGAAATGAAAAACAATTCTTAATCTCTTTTATTTCAGTGTTATCGTCCTGGGAAGGAAACGTTGAGGAATAAAAAAAACCGATATGAGTAGACATTAAAAATAGACCTGTGAGTTAATTTGGAGGTTAAAGCTGTGTTAGAGCCTCTTCACTGAATATTAGTGATGGATCAAATCGTTTCTTTTGACACCAGACATTTGCTGTAGGAACATTTCTTTGGCTGCGTTCAAACTGCCAGCCTTAATGCTGAAATCAGACTTTTTAAAAACAATTTTTTTAACAATACTTAAGATGTGGTCTGTATCAGACCCCTGTGTGAACTGGTCATGGTCCTGAACTGACCTGCATGCACAAAAGAACAACAACAACAAAACATGACATGCAGCATGGTGTGAAGAGAGATGAATTCATAACAGGCTGAACTGATGAGCTACAAACACCTGTAGGAGAACAAAGTGAAGTGCTTTACAGTTATGGAGGTAACTCCAGGGTTAACTCTATCTTTCAGTACTACAAAGGTGGTTCTATTGTTACATGAGTTGATCACCATGGTAACTTATGCTGAACATAACCCTTTATGTTTGTGATGATGTTCAAAATAAGAAATCAGCCAAACTCTGTTTACTGACCAATCAGATTTCTTGATCATGGTGCCCTGTGATCTGATCATGAGAGGGGAGGAGGGAGAGAGACGGACAAACACGCCTTGTTTCCCGTCATTATCTTTTAGTTTAAATATATGATCGTGTAATCTTATTAATGCCTTACAGCACTGAAGCCTTTTTGTTTTTTTTAATCACACTGACTGCTTCCAATTATGTTTTCATGTTCATTTTAAATTAATTTGAGGACAGAAACAGGTTATTATATTCAGATCTAATGTGCACTTAGTGATATTATAAGCCTTCATTTGCACAGTCACTGTCACCCCGTTCTTCCTGCATTCCTCGCTGCAGCTGTGTTTTTATTTTGGATAAAGTGTTAAACTTCTTCATATTTTTCAAAATCACAGTTTGCTCTGAGTTTGTATAATATGACGATCTGCTGACAGCAGACTTGTCCATGATTGTGAAAGTCTGGGAATGTTGAACACAGTTGGTCCTGTAGCCATCACCTCCCCCCCCACCCCCCCACCCCCCCCCCCCCCACCCCCACCCCCTCGTGCTGCCAGCAAGTGATTGTCAAGCATTCAGACCTGGCTGTACAGACTGAGGTCCCATTGGAAAGGATCCGACCTGGACCTGTTTAAGATTTGAAAGTGTCCCAAATCTGATTTGAAAAGATCAGACTCCGTGTGACTTGTGCTGTTCACACTGTCATAAAATAAGGCTGATTCAAGCCTGCGGTAGTTTTTGAATCTCAAATGCAAGGACGATGTTTCAGTTTGTAGACAAAAGAAGAATTATGGGAGACTGCTTTGGAAGTTAAAAAAAAAGTTCTGCGCTATGACATATCTACGGATAATAATAATTCTGAAATGAAATCCAAACACTTCAAATATGTCCCACTGCTTTTTAGTATTCCTGTCTTATTACTTTTACTCTTCAGACCTGTGCTTTGTTAAAACATGCTCTTTCTCTGCATCCTCTATCTGCCCCCCACCCCTCACTCTCCCTGTGGTGCTGTTCCCCCTGCTGACACTTTGTCCTCTCCTGCAGTGACCCCGTCCAGAGAGCCCGGCTGGCTTGAGGGCGAGCTGGAGGGAAAGAGGGGCCTCATCCCTGAAAACTACGTGGAGATGCTGTAGCTCCGAAAAACAGAAATATTTATGGCCAAGTTATCAACTCTACCAGCAGCGATGACAATCACAGTCAAGCCTTGGTTCTCAAATCCATGTATTCTCTCAAGCAAGTGACAAAATGTTATCATCCATGGATTCTTGATGCTCACGTTTATGCAGTTTTTGGGTTGTCAAGTAGATTATTTGACGCTTGTTTTAGTTTGGTCAGGAATCCACATGACAATCGGCATTGTAATGAAAAATGGTTTTGCACTTACAATATTCTGCTGTATACAAAGACGCTGGAGCCTCTAAACATCCCTTTAACCGTGTTAGCAGCTCCAGAGGTTGAGCGTCCCCTCTGTCTAACTCTCTTCCCCCAGTTATACATGGTATCCATGAGCTCCCAAGTCAAAGAAGATCCTCAGAGAGTGTAAGGATCAAGGGATGTCAGAACTCAAGCTTTGGTTAAAGATGTTTAACGACAAATCCAGCAGCTTTACGCCCTCTTTGACAATGATGCACAGTTGGTTTCAGCTTTAGAGAGATTAGAGATTCTGTACCTACCGTGCCTTAAACCACCAGCAAGTGCTAATGTATGTATGGGTATGTAGGGAAGTGGAGTGTTACTGCTTTAGCTTTTAAAATGTTGCATTTGTTTCTGTTTTTATTTTAAGAATATTTGATTATTCAAAATGAGGCACATGCTATTGTAATTATATTTTATTTAATTGGCACATTGATTGCATGACTTTTATTCATTTTCAATATACTCTTTACTATTTTTCTTCTTGGTGCACTCCCCTCCTGAAACACAGGAAACGCCTCTTCGATGCCTAATGAAGCTCTCGTGTTCAACACTAGCGTCAGACAGAGACGGCAGAGGTAGATTCAGATGTTATTATTAATCCAAACAAGTGTTTATGTTCTGTTGGATGATCTGTTTTTTTTTTGTTAAAGTTGCTCAATTTGTTCTGAGCAGGGTAATGAATAACTCCCACAAAGCTGAAATTTGAGTTTCATTTCAATGTTTTGTTTTTATAATAATTGATTCAAAACCAAAGCTGTATAATCAAAGAGACCATGAATGCAGTATTTTAAAGTCTTTCACTTTGACATTGGTTCAGTGTAAATAGACCTGTTATCCAAAGAGTGATGAGTACCAAGTATGTTCTTACAAGTTTCATGTTAAGTGGCTGACAGATTTTAAGTTTTCATTTGAAATTGTTTTAGTTTGTACACGCCTCCTTTTACAATTCATCACTCAGCTGTTCAATAAGTTCACTTCAGTCTGTCTGAGAGTTTTGATTCAGCAGTCCGTGTTTTCATGATGTTTGTAAAGGCCCTTGACTATTTTAATTTGTATACCTTTGGGTATCCTCGTCATCAATGTCAATTAAAAAAATATGTGTTTTTGTTCTTCACTTCAAGTTTCTTGCCTTTAAATAAACGTGATAAAAGAACATTTCAATTCAATATCAAATGTGTAGCTTTGTTATGAACAAAAGAAAGATTTCACACATTGTCAGAGAGCTTATGGGGAAGTAAGATATTGGATAGTCAAAAAACACTGACATGAACTAAATAAAAAATAAGGAAAGCAATCCACTTTTCCTGACACATTTTGTCAACTCAGATGTATAAATAAATACACATGGGGAATGTTTGTCTAGTCATATTAGAGATGTTCTAATAGAGTTTTTGGCTTCCCAATACTGTTTCAAACCAACACTGAGACTTTAGTTTTCAACTTATTAGGTACTCCTCTCATACTGGAGCAAATCAAATGAATCAGTTTTATTATAAAAACAGCTGTAGGCTAAATTAATAGATTTTTTAGGGGATAATGTGATTGCCATCGTTATATGCCTTGGCTCTTCAACCCCAGAACCTAGAAACAAGCTAATCTAACGGTAGTAGCTTCTCAGCATGTGGCCTCTCCTGAACTTTATGGCTATACTTTAGCAAACTAACAAAGCCAGAAAGGCATTCATGTTAATGCTCTGCCAATACTTACTTGAAAAACACAGACATGGTGGGGGGGCTGGACAGTCACGACCTTCACGTTGCCCAGCTTTGCCGTTAATTCGAGGGAAATCCAACAGGAAAGTCTGCAGAAATGCTGACTCATGGAAAGTGCATGATTTGAAGTTGTAAAGTCCGTATCAGAGGCCTCCTGTACCTGATTTGCCAGTAGGACAGCACTCGCACACTTACTGGGGAATGCATATCTTAATCTGTGAGTCAGTGAGCCATATCCAGTGTAATGTTGAGGCCTATATTGACCTTCAATGACCCTATTGACAAACAGCAACAGAGAAACAACTTTGTGAGAGCGGTTTATAATCATGCACATAGGCAACACACTAATGCTCCTCAACCTCTCTTATCAATTAACAAAGAGAGACTTACTCTTGTTAATTCTTAGACTATAACTGTGTAATTAACACAACAAATACCCCCAAGACCCATCTGGCCTCATGTGCATAATTACAACCACTCCAACAGAACACAAACACCTCCAGTAGGCAGGCCAATGGACTGTTGAGAAGTACCAAACACTCATGTATGACTTGAAAATACCTGATTTTGGAGCTTCCGTTTCAAGTGTGCCACACGTCCTCTTCTGCACACATAGTGATTACATAATGAAATGAGGCAGAGCTAATGAGACGGGCAAAATATTCCCCCTCAATCAACCCCCACAACCAACCCCACAGGGCTCTTCATCATCATCATCATCATCATCATCATCATCATCTTCTTCTTCCCTCTGCCAGAATACTGCTGAATCATAAAGACATCCACCCTGCCTGCCTCTCACTCTGCTTTGGACTGTCTGTCAGAAAGCGTGCCATATGGCTCTATCTGCCATCCTTTCCCCTCTGCATACCTTTCTGTGTCTCAGGTGCATTTATAACTCCTCTCGCTGTCTCCCACTTCCCGGCCCTCCTTCTTCCTCTTCCTTTTCTGCTCATTTTACATTACTTTAATAGAACTTTGTTTATGTTTATTTTCTATCTTGACTTATAAATTGGATGCAATAATCCAGGTAGACCAGAGTCACAGTTTAGAAACTACAGTTGCCGTAATATCACTTGAGATTCCAGTGTCTCCACATGCATTATGTATTGACATCTACCATTACAGGATGATTCATACATCAGTGTAGCTGTCGGTTTAAACTCAATATACTGTAGGTGTGTGAGGTGGGGAAAAATCCAAATGTGCATTTAAATTTTTCATTTGTGAGAGCCCTGGCTGTGTGCCAACTGTCCTCTGCCTCCCCATGACGCAGTGTCCTTCAGCCCCGAAACATAGTCCCACACCGTGACTTAACTCAGATCAAAGCCTACAGCATTTTACCTCAAACGACGAGGAAATGACACAGCTCAGTGCCACCGAAATATGTCTACATTCCCAAATCTGCTAACTTAAAACATTCCCGTGTCTTTATATGGTTTGTTCTGCAGCGAAGCATCAGAAATAAAATCATAACAGAACTTGATGTGTTATTGGGGGTGAAATCTGAGTGGGAAATTGGAGAAAAGTGAATTTCAAACATAGAGGAGAGAGTGTGGAGGGGTGGGGGGAAAGCTTCAGCTCAAAGAGTGGGCCACAGAAGCTGCCATGTGCGCGGGCGCAGCCGTGAAATCAGCCTGATCCAATAGATTCTGTTTATCTGGCACGACTACAAGTGAAAGCAATTGGAAATCTGGGGGAGATTTGGAGAGGGCTGTGGATTCAGAGAGAAAAAAAAAATGAGCAAAAAAAAGTAATACTGTCTGCTCTACAGCCTGGCAAAGCAAGCAAATTTTCAGAGCGGCTTTTAACAAGGTTAATGGTGATTTTTCTCCACAGGCGCTGTTTTACTGTAAAAGTCTCATCTTTGCACGGTTTATCTCTGTCTTTTTTACTCTCGTCTCTTTCTGTTTGTCTTTGTTTCCTTCATCTCCTCTCCCCGTGACGGCTCTACCTGCTGCTGCTCCACATCGTTTCTGTCTTTCCACGCTACCTCTGTGTTTTTTGGCTCATTATCCTCCCCAGCCACCAAATGCAGCTGTTTTGAATTCACACAGATCAAACAGTCCAATTTTTAGGGCATGGTTCCTAGCTTCCAATTTTTTTTTTTTCACACACACTCGCATACAGCACTTACTGTACATACATACACAAACAGACTTCACATCACGTTATCGGTTTAAACAGTTTTATTAGAATCTTGCAATAGTTTTGCAAACACAAGTATGGCAATATCTGCATCAAGATACAGTAGTAACGGGTTTCAAAGATGTTTCGTAGGTTGATGTTGAAGGATGTCAACTGTTGGTTTGCTGGATAGTTGTTGAGAAATATTGTACAAAGCATCTGAGTAAAAAGTCATTTTTGGAATTGGAAAAAAAGCATTTGTGTATATTTATAGAATAAGAAGAAATGCACTGCCATGGCTGTGGAGATATGGCTTAGTCTACACCCGATTCATCACCGTGAACAGAAAATGGCAATGACGTGACTCCACATATAGTGACGTAATGGTGTACTGTGAACAGCAGTAGAACACATTCTGAGTCATTCATGCCTGAAGGGAGCCCATTTAAAGTGGGACAGTTTTAAAGATAACATTGTTCTCTTTCGTAGGGAAAATTATATTTTAGGAGTTTTCAGTAGGTGGTTATTGATGACCAATAAGTATTATTCACTTTGTCTAACATTTCAGTAAACACATATATTCCTTTATTTCAGGGGTAACACCTCAAGACTGACACACCCTTTCATGTCAGTTTTGTAAATATAAAAGGTACTGCCAGGGTACAGTTAGCTTAGCTTAAAGGCTAAAAGCAGGCGTAACTGCTAGCCTGGCTCCATCCAAACAACATTTGCGTACCCTCTTATTGCTTGTGCCAATAAGCATATTTTTATCTTGTTACATTCTTGCAAAAGCAGACATAAAGCCAGCAAGTTGGGGTTTTATGAATGTATAATGTGCTTCACAATTTCTTGGTCTAGTGCAGTGACTAGTGATGAAAGGAAAATGGGCTAGCATACAACCCCCAAAAAACAAAACCTACCTCGAATCTTGATGTTTTTTATGAATTTATTGAACAGATTCAGCTTTCGAGGTGCTTAAAGTTTTATTTGTTTAACATTTGGACAGAGCAGTGCTAGCTTGGTCTGATCTTTCAGTTTAGCTAGGCTAAGCTAAGCTAAGCTAAGATGTCTCCTGGCTGTAGCTTTGAATTGACCAAACAGAAAGTATCAATTCTCATCTCCCTCTCGCCAAGAACTGCACTGTCACAGAAGTAGAAGACAATTCTTTTCTGGAGTCCAAATTGGCGAGTGGCTTGACAATGTTATTAATTCAGTTGTTATCATTAGCGGGACTTCAAAATGTATAGAGGCTTGTACTTTTTAAATAACCAGTCTTTGGGACAAATTTGTTTCTTCAGTGATTGATAATTATTTTTGGCAGTTAGTGCAATATGTCCAGTTTATAACTTGTAAAGAAAGAGTCAAATTTTCTGTGATTTCTTTAATTTTGTGTGCATAAGCTTTCTGAAACAAAAAAAAACGTTTAAGGAATTCCAATTTCAATAGTTTGTGAAATTGATAGTGGTGCTCATCAAGAAAACCACCATGGGGTAGGATATCATATCAACAGCAACAACTCAAAGGATCCATCACTTGATACATTTTGTTACAAAATAAGAAATACTTTTTTGATTATTATTATTTTTTGTTTGAGCCACTTGAACAATGATGCAAAAACAAGTAAATAAAAAAAGGTGCAAAATAAAAGAACTTTACTTAATAAGAAGATAATAATTGTACTCTTTCTAACATTCAGGTAGCAAGTTCAATAAGTCTCTCACAATGTATGATACATTCAGTTCACTATTTGGCCCTTTCTGGCACCCTTACTGTAAATTCTTTCTCTGTGAAACAACACACAGAACATGGCGAGTGGGAAACACACATTTTTCCAATTTTCCAACGAGATGGTTAAAAGTAGAAATGTTTTATACTATACTCAACATAAGGACTTGCTGTATTATTTACAATATATACTGTAAAATTGTAAATCAGGTGAGATAAAAAGGCACAAGTTTCCCTTTTTTAAATACAATGTAAACATCTCATCAAAAAGCATGCATTAACATTTCATTTTACAAAAAGGATATCATTTTTAACAAAGTACTTAAATATTGTTTTCCAGCAAAATATAATTCTCTCAAAAATACTTTCCCATTCATCCTATGAACCTTTTAGACAGTTTTTTATTCCTTAAAAAGGACAAAAAGGGGGGAAAATAAAACAGTGAGAGATTAGCTTAAGGGTCCTTCAAAACTTGGAGGCATGTCTGTGAGGGACTGTATGAAAATTAGTTGGCATTTATATTTTACATCTCATAAAATCTCAAAATATCATATTCATGGCAAACATGTAAATTAAATTAAGAAACAAATAGTCTTCTTTTAATTCTACTTTACTTTTTACAATTAATTTGTTAGGTCTAGAAAAGCCACTGATTAAATGCATCAGGCCCAGATGCCATCTCTCCTGATGGCTATTTTTTTTTTAACCCTTGAATGTATAGAAAATATACAATTCTTGGAAGAAAGGAGGTTCAAAAACCCTCCCATTCTCCCCCAATAAATATAGACAACCTTCCTATGTGCAAAACATAAAAATTCATATTCCCCATTTCTGAATAATTTTCATACAATCCCTGACTGTTGTGATCATGCCACTCTCACATCTATTTGTATGCCAATCATTGCACAATTAACACCACAGAAGAGACCTCATTATGTAGCACAGCATCATCATTTCGCTGCACTGTAGCCACAACTACAGTTCACCAGCACCCTGCTGAGCCAGTGATGTCATGTTGTCTAACTTTAGGCTGGGTGACCATGCAGAAAGTATTTTCCCGCATCATCACAGTTGCTTATCAAAACAGACAATTCCCCGCTAGCTGCACTAATGCCTCATTTCACATTGTATCTCCTCTGTGCAAATCTAAATGTGGAAATAGGATATAGCTAATCCCATAACATGAATGCATAAAACCCACGCTGAAAGAGCAGATCAATGCACTCGCCAGGAAAAAGAACCACACACACACACACACACACACACACACACAAACTTATGCTCCATTCACACATGTAAATACACACTCACAGGGCAGAAAAAAAAGAATAATCACATGCCTCCATTGTTTTTCTTCCCCAGCGGCTCTATCACTTTTCAGTAGCATCATAGTAGCGTTCCCCAACCACCCGGAAACCAGTAGGGTGTGAGATAACTTAATGGTCCAAATGACTGGGCCTGCTTTTCTTAAGAAAAGTAGAACTTAGCCCAAAGAAATTAGGAGAGGTGAACAAAGCAACAGTTCTTCATCAAGCATTCATCAACATGTACCCCAAAACATCATCTGTACAACAGCTGAAGAGAATGTGTTTAAGAAGTTGTTAATACCTGTACACATTTGCCTGGTATTGATACATTAGCCGTTTGCTGTAAGCACTGCGGAGTAATGCTCAATTTGGGATTATATCAACTTTACAGAGTATGTGTGTTTAAACTGTGCGTCCGTATACACAATGTATTGAGAGGACGGTCTACAAGTCACTGTACATGTTATGTTTTGCCTGTTTTTTTTGTTTTTTTTTTGTAGAAATGAAGCACCTTAAGTAAAATGACTGGCTTGTCAAAAACTAAACCTTTGCGACACACTTTTATAAAATTCTTTTTTATTATTTCTGGGAAGAGTAGATAAGTGTTGGTGCACAAAGGGCTGGTTTCGCTTCATTGTGAGTAAAAACAGACATTTGGACAGCTGCTCTGGAGATAACACAAAACACAATTACTATGGATGCACCTCAGTCAAATCCATTACCAGCTGACTCTATTGAAATTGTTTCCGTAAAAATATGATGTTTTTCCAATCCTGCAGCACCCCAGACCCATTTTTGCACAAAGGTTACTCATCAACGTTGTGTTAATTCTACACCACAATGTCTAAAATAGTGACTTTATGACATGGGAGCTTCACGTGCAAGCTTTCTTTACACAAGAGAGACATTTTTTTATGTCAAAACAGCTTAAGCTTTGGACTTTTGCATATTAGTTTTGATTGTTTAACTACATAATTGAATTAAAAAAGTCAGCATGTAAATGTTAATGATAGCTATAATGACGCTGATTGAAATTCAAACTTGGACTTGTTAGCTTTATGCACATTCTCAGCTTATGATGACACTTGTATAGCCCTTTAAATATATATTCAAATAGACCTCCCGCCTTAGGTCTTGTATTTCTGTGCCTGCTCTTTATGTTCCTTGCCCTGTAGTCTTGTAGTATGTTGCTACACTGCAAAGCTAATTCTAAGTACTGGCATAATGTTATATATTTTTAGAGTGCTATTATTACGAAAAAACTGCATAAGCCACAGTTAATATTTTCAAATACTTTTTTTTCCTCTAGATTAGAAAGGGAATCAGATTTTAGTGCATGTGGAGTGCATCTGTGCGTTTGTGGACAGCATGTGTGTCAATTTCCCTCTATGTTGGATTGTGTGTGTGTGTGTGTGTGTGTGTGTGTGTGTGTGTGTGTGTGTGTGTGTGTGTGTGTGTGTGTGTGTGTGTGTGTGCAGTGAATGTATCTAGCGCATCCTAGGAAATGTATGGCTTTATCTCCATAGAAAATACTGTTATCATCTTTGGGGGCAGGGGCAAGGGGTCTCAGGGAGGGTTACTTCGGGATGCTTTGTCACATTTGTCATAAGTCCTTCCTCAGCCGTGTCGCGCTCTTTTTTCGACGAACTGTTTACAGCTCTGACCTGCTCTTAGTGTCTGCAGGGGGAAATCCATGTCTCCTTTTTTTACTTCTGTCACCACGCAGCTTAACTCCCGTCCTAGACGACGGCGCTGGCTTACTGGGCGACAGGGTGCAGGCCAACTGTTCGGGCCTTCCTCGCGTATTTCCTCCTCTAGTCTTGAAAACTTTTTTTTCCTCTTCTCTTCCAGTTCTTTATGCCCTTTCTGTCCAAAGGTTTATGTGAGTCACTTCTTGTGGAAGTAGATTGTGTGAGTGAGGCCTGACTCCACCTTTGGTATCTGGTCACTGATGATCTCCACCAACATTTCGGGGAACTCTACCTTCAGGGCCTGCGACTCACGAAAGGTGTAGAAACAGAAGTCCAGCAGGTTCCCCACCAGCTGCACAACACAGATGCACAAAATTATGAGAAACATACTTTAATCACAGCCTAAGACAAGACATTAGATATAAGAATCATTTTTATTTTAAAAGTACAATTTATTCTTTAATCTAATTTATGTATTTTTTTTTCCAAATTACATAAATAAATATATTTCTAACTCAATTTAGAGAACAAAGACTCCAAAATCCAATAAACAAAGGGTTTGATACTCAAACTTCCTGGGGGAGAACCTCCAGACCCTCATGCCCCCCAAATAAAACTCATAGTTGCCTCTTCAATGTTGATGGAAAATCTACGCTCTACCCTATAAGTTGGTTGCCATACTGCTGTGGAACAATCCACATTCCAGCTATTTTTATCTCACCACTAGGAGGCAGCACTGATTTTTTTTTTTTTTTTGCAAAGCCCTACTTTAAAGAAGAGTCGTCCTTTCAGCACTCACCCCATTCCCTCAGTCATAAGGGTCATTGGATTTTGGCCATTTATCGCTCTGACCTCTCGCTTACTGACTGTCACTTGCAGCTTTAACTACAGTGTGGTTATGCTGGTTGACCAGTGCATAAATCAAGAGCAGAGGTTAAGCACATTTGCTGCAGTGACCACTGTGCTGATGCCATTGATCCCCTTCTGTTCCATTCACCGATACAGGCTGGTCAACTCCTCTTCCAAAATAACCTCCCCCTCAGGGACTGATTGGGATGCAGTAATCCTTATTCCAAGCCCTAGTAACATCGAACCACTAAGTACACGCATTGTCCAAATCCACTATCCTGCCAAATTTTCCAAAACATTTCCACTGATTTTAGAAATACCATATAAAAATACCACTGGACACCTCTCAGTCTGTGTGAAGGCATGGCATACAGACATGCCGCAGGGGGAAGCCTGCCTGTGTACTGTAGGAGACTGGGCATGGGAGGCAGACGGGGTGAGGGGACTTACATCATGCATGGCGTCCAGTAGTTTGGTGAGCTGGAAGAAGCGCTGCCAGGTCTGCCCAGAGTTGTTGGTTGCTTTTCCCACAGAACGCCGAAGCTCCTTGATGTAATTAACCCTCATCTCCTCAAATGCCGCCTGGTTCTTCAGACCCTCTTTGGGAACTAGAAAACAGAGAAACAGAAACATTGTGTCATCACCTGGATTTCAGAAAACAGACAACATCATGGAATGACATTGTGCTCATTTAAAAATACATTTGAACTGGGACCTATTAGAGATAACTGAAGCTTTGACATTATGGGCTGGAACACTAAACATAAAGCTCAAAATATTAGTTAACACTTATTTTCAACTTTAGTGCATTTTCAATATTACACCACATTAGCTATGCATGTTTTGTGTGCTTCATGTTAATAAGCATCGTCAATACTTATCAGATCGATTCATATTCATAAGAGATTCCTTCATGACTTAAGTATCCAAGTCAACACCTGAACCTTTGTTAGGTTATTACAGAAAATGATGCAAGTGTATGACTAGCATTCCTGTTATGTATTATAATTTGTGTAACTTTAATGAAGTACTACCATGATCAGCCGAAGACAACTTTCCCATTAAAGAATCCATTAAAAGTGTTTTTAATAGATTTTCATGCTATAGCCTATGTCACATTTATGCCACGAATTTAAATTAAATCGTTGTGAAATTCATTGATCGTTATTGACCAGTCCTCAATTTTCAATCACTTGTGTTTTTTTCTGGTAAAAAGCAGGGACTGTTCTCTCTCTCTGTTTTTAAAATCTCCTTTGTGTGTGTATACTGAATTTAATTTAAGTAATTGCACTATTTTTTATCAGGTAGTCAAACCTGGAGGAAAAAAACAAACCAACAGGAAAACATCACTGTTGATACACTGACAAAGAAGAACTTTTTATTCAGTTGATTCAAATAAAAAATGGATTATGATTTTTTTTTGAAGAGCCAGATTTGGGAAAAAAAAAACCCACTATTAAAACGTGTTCACACATTTTCTTCTGTATTTTACTAGTATTTATTTCCAGCGGTCTACATTTTATATGAATGTGAAAACCAGAAAAACAAAAACACTCAAATGGGAACATTTGAAAGCCATAAAGAAAGAGTTATGTTGAACACAACTTGTGGTAAACCATTTCATGTATTGTTTTTCTATATATATGATGAAAATGAAAATCAGGGAGAGAGACAGTGGGGAATAACATGCAGGAAAGGAGCCACAGGTCAGATTTGAACCCAGGCGCCCCGCTTGGAGGGACTAGAGCCTCCGTACATGGGGCACGTGCACTAACCACTAGGTTACCGGCGCCCCCCCATTTAATGTATTTTAAATAGTTTACAAGGTTTTGCAAGCATTTTTAAGCTGCTTTCATACAGATATGAGAGATGAAAGAATAAAAACCAGCAGCATCGTGATATGTATTCATGTATTTACGATACACTTTAGAGAATGGCAGGCAGCTGCACTTGAAACACCATTCACAGATAATGGGCTGAGCCTGGCAAATTCACCGGTATGTTCCTTAAACGCAGAAATGTGTAACTGTGCGTAGGATAATTAAAGGTGCTCAGTGAATTACACTCTCACTCCCACATAGCAGCCTTTTTTTGGACCTTTTTTCCCTGTGTTGTCGGCCTGAGCCCATTTAGCAACTCGTTAAAACCACTTTCACCATTTCAAGAGGTAATTAGTTTTCACGTGCAGCCGCTGATTCATGAAAGACCACTGATATACTGAGAGGCATTAATTCAAAGTTAGCCAGGAAACTACAGCAACAGAAAAGGGAACAACAGTGTATTAAAGAGCGTGTATTAAAGCAAGATTTTCCTCACTCTTTCTCTGTCCCTGACTGTGTAGGAGAACAAAGTCACAGATATGGAAGTTTGCCAGCGCTCTTAAATTACATTCAGCCGCTGGCTTCCACATTAAGAAACACCTCACTTCTCACAGAGTGCAGCTCAAATCAGTCTGAGGAAACACCTCCACTTGTCCTTCAGCCAATAGATATGACATGGCAACATACCATGACACCATTTGAGTTTGTCAAACGACAGAGGCGTGCATACCAAGGAATCTTTGCCTTTTATACCTGAGGGCGTATTAGGTCATTTAAGGTAATGATGGGGGCGTATTAGGGGTGTGTTGGATTAAACAAAAACAGACAATTATTCCTAATTATCCAACTATCTTGTGAAGTAGGTGCATAGGACATTGGTGAGAATTGGTGATGCTTAGCAAGAGTAGTGTGCAGGATTTTTTTCTTTTCAATGTGACACTCAAAAAAAGTTGAACAATTCCTTTTCAGAATGATTGACTGTATCACCAAAATTGATCCATGATGTGACCCTCTCATCCTCTGGTGTGAATGATTATTGAGGGGGCAAAAAAAAAATAGCAAATCATTAAATAATTACTGGATGCATTCACTTACTGCTCCTACTGTAATGTGGATTAGGGCTGCAATTTATTATAACGTTTATTATCAGTTGATCCATGCATGTTTTCACTTTCTTCTGTCTTATCAACGCCCACTGAAATTCAATTAACATTTGGACGTTATCACACATGGTCACAGTCATGTAAGTCATGTAATCCTCCATTCTCTCCCTCCCCTTATTTCATGTCTCTCAAGCCGTCCTATCCAAATAAAGGCAAAAGCCCCCCAAAAATGTTTGCAGCTAAACAAGAAAACAATTGAATGTTGTTGATAAAAAATAAAACTGTATGTCTTCACTTGAGAAGCTTAAAAAATGACATATTTGGTATTTTTGCTTCAAATAATTAAACTATTTCATTAATTTAATTAATGAGCGGGGTTTTTATTTCCAAAACTGTAAGCACAAAAAAGCAGCAAAAGCATAACCAACCAGCAACGCAAACAAAAACCAGCATCTGAGTCTTTGAGAAATAATTGCCATGAGCAAAAGTCTACTTCTTGTCATTTGGGATTGCATCTATTTGTGAACAGGTAAGTGCAGGTCAAGAACTCTCCTTTCTCTTTCTTTGTATTGCCCTGCGTTGCAAAATCCTCCTCAAATATATGAGGTCGTACTGGACTGACTAAAGCAGATATTAAAAACATATTGGACCACGGTTCAGAGGACGGGATTTCCATGCTGTAATTCATCAACTGCATGATGAGAATGTGCAAATACCCTGGGCCTCATTTGGACTTTGTTTTCCTCCCACTGACCCATATTTACCCTGATTAGAAAGTGACCTTTCATTTAGGAGCTGTAATCGTCAACTCCCCCTGAAAATAGGCCGTTTTTGATGGCATAACAGGTGTCACAGAAATCTTTTGCTGCAGGTAGAGGTGCATGCGAACAAAGACCCGAAAAACACGTTTATAAAGAGGCAGACATTGCTAATGACGCGTGAAGGTGTCTGCTCGTTTCTTTGAAAGACATGCAGCTTCCTGCTCTGAGTTGTCGGTACATACTGTTACTATTCATTCAATAACTCACCCTGAGCATGATTACAGTAACATCTCAAACTCTAGTGGCTTGTCGAGCAGGAAAATCAAATCTAAACACAAACCAAAAACAGTAATGACTAAATGGAATGAAAAACAAGGCAGTATTTTTAGAAACAGCAATTATCAAGCTAATGCTTAACCCAACTGTAAAATCTGTCACAAATAAATACACCCAATTCCTGACATGGGTGCACACGCTCACATCGTCAAGATCAAGGCCAAACACAGAAGACAGTTTGGTTGGAGAGCAAACGAACGGGATAATTTGTCAATATTATGTGAGTCTGCTTTGAGGTGAGGAGTGTAACTGGTTTGTGCAGGCCGCTGCTCCCGTACCACATCTAAACAGGGTCATAAGACACCGCAGGCTCAGTGAAACCTTAGCCAAGGTCAGAGAGAGAGAGAGAGAGAATAACAGCGCTTCTCTCTTTTCTCCTTATCCCTCTCTCTCTCTCCTCCTCCTCCTCTCTCCTTTTCACCCGTTCACCCCGAACACACATGAACACATACACATTTTTCAAACCAGCCCAAAGGCGCGCGCACACACACACACACACACACACACACACACACACACACACACACACACACACACACACACACACACACGCAGTGACTCGGTAGTATTTGCTCCACTGACAAGTTCTGACAACTCCTCTGTAAACATTTCTTCCACTGCTGCTTCCAAAAGGCCTTAGCATTAGCACTGAACCACTGTAACCAAAAACAAGCTTTCTATAGAAAATGCATTATTTAATCTAACTAATACTTTCTTGAAGTATTTGCCAGATAATGATTGTAATGATAATAACCTTTATTCACAAAGTGCTTTGCAAATGAAATAAAGTAAAATAAAAGAGAAGGTCATAGAATTATCATGTTTTAAACATATAAAGTTACATCAATAGTTTTGGCAAAAACTTAGATATGATATATCTTGAAAGAAACAAAAAAAAAAATGAACGTGAAAGATAGGAAAGGCTCTTCGTTAAGAGTATGCTCATAAAAGCTGAACCAGGAAGTTGCTCTATCACATTCACTTTTTATGGAAATGTGCAGAAACTTTTTCCAGTGCACAAGAGAAACCCAGCACTTTATTTACATTTTCTCATAATAAGAAATGTTTTACATAAGCCCTATAATGTCTGGATCTAATAATCGAAGCAGATTATTTAAAGAACCTTTAATTCCCTGTTTTGGTTCTGTGTACTTTTATCCACACTCTCTCCTTTCAAAAATTCCAGCCCGGGTTTGAAGGAAGTGGAGAAAAATAGCAGGTCTTGGAGCGCTGCCTGGCCCTTGACTGGCCTTTATTAAGTACAGCAGGACTTTCTGGAAAACCTCCAGAGGACCAGCAAGGAAGAGGAGAGGGAGGCCACAGCAACAGAAGGACCAGATCTGCCAACCTCCCCCCCCCCCCCCCCCCCCCTTTCTCCTTTGTCTCTTCTTTCTTTCTTTCTTTCTCCCTATAGCTATGCACCTGTCTCTGCCTCACCAGCACCGGCTCTCAATGTCAACATTTGTCTGATTTCACTCTTTAAATCCCCCTTTCTCCCTCTTGGTTTCTCTCTTTATTCTCTCTCTCTTTCTCATCCCTCCCAAACATCCACAAGCTGAGGTCCAGCCGGAGCCCCCCTGCTTCCAGATGACTCAACAACAGAGTTTATATCAGGCAAATGCGTCCGCACACCGGCTCTTCCATATGTCACTGTACTATGAAGCCAAACCAAACATATACCATAAGCCAGGGAGAAAACTGTATATTTAGAAATGTACTCACAGAATGTTTGAAAATACTGTATGCAATGAACTTAATATATCTTTTTGTAATGTTTTCATTTTTTAATGATCATAAAAACAACAAATCATAAAAGGAATCATTCTTGTTTTAGCTTTGGCCAGGGAGAAACTGTACTCTGGCAAATTGGACTACAGCTTTAAGACTTTTTCATACTCTGGCTCAGAAACTGCAAGGCTGCATTTGAAGTCTTTTTTTACTTCATTGCCAAAATGGAAACAAATCGGGGCTAGGATAACAGAATAAGTGGAGAATTTATTGGGGGGGAAAATCTTCAGTAATGTTGAAGCCATGGTAGCTTAATTTGAATTATGCCATTATTAGTGTAAAGCCACTGATCTATCTGAGTCAATATCCGAGCAGTTTCCACCTACAAATTGATGTTAATGATGCAAAACTATAAGCGTGTTCCTTGGTTGCTCTCAGTATAACCCCCTTTGGATAAAGCTGTCAGTTAATTGGCCAAAATTTTAATGTTTAATGGATGAGCTTGTGGCACAAGGATGATGTAACACTTACAAAGGATGAGTTTTGCCGAGGTAAGTCCAGCATTCACATGCCACTTTCACAGGCCTCACTAACTGAAAAATAAATACTTGGCAAATGAATATTTCCACTGATTGGCACTGATGCTGAAGTTCAAAGAGACTGAAGTTTGGCCAGCATGTGAGCTCTTCAAATAGCTCCCTAAAACTCTCCCTCACCCACCTTATCCTAACTCTCTCTCTCTCTAATCATCGGACATCTTTTGACACGCTATAAAATGAACACAAACGAGGCTCCACAAAGACAGATACGAAACTGCAGCGGATCTCATTTGTCCAAATTTGAGTGTGTGTGTGTGGATGGTTGAGTTATGACACACCCGCCATCTTGGAATCTGAAACTGTTACTATTAAACTGACAGCAGCAGCTCGCAAAGGGTGTCGAGTTGGTGGGAAAAAATATTGTTTCCAAGTGAGCAAATTGGCCCAACGCATCCTCCCTGTGAGGCTACAGTACCTGTGGGCGTAGTCTGACAACACGGTGCGACCCTATTTAGTGACTGATAGATGTATTCTGTTTATAAAAAAGAATAAAGAACTACAAAATAGAGTAGCCTCAATTTAGAGAAGATGGTGCATGCAGCATCAAGTCGATTCCCACACTTGTTTTGCATGTAGACGGATCACCAAAAATGATAATCTAACAGACTTTAAAAAGGGAATGACTGTGGGATCCAGGAAGGCAGAAACGAGCTCTGGGCACACTGTCTCAAAGAAACAAAACACAAGGAACCTTATCAATGCGTTCCCCCTGTGAGAGGAAGTCTTTGGGTTGATAGATGTGTGAGATTATAGGAGCTATAAGATGTACTACAGGTCAACAGTATGGCAGGTGAAAACATAATACTACCATAAAACCAATTGCTCATTTTGGAACAGACAAGGCATCACAATAATGACTGTATGTAGTATACGATCAGACAGACTCAGAGGAGCTGGACTATTCCAAAATGAGACACAGATTATGATTGGACTAAAGAATTCCTGCTTCCAACTGCTCCACCATGATGGCTTAGTTATTGTCTTGCATCACCCCTGTAGTTTATTTTTATGACATTTTATTTTTATGAAATTTTAGCTCAAAAAAGTGCTCAGCTTCTGCAACAACCGTTCAGCAATTTGCATGAAGTTTGACATAATAATATTTCAGTTTCATGTTTCATCATCATCTAATCACTTTCATGATTGATCAGTCACTCTAAAGACAATGGAGATTAAAAATCCAGAGACAACGGGCTACATGCAAGATTACAATGAATTACTCCTTTTCCATCCCAAACTGCAAAACTATCAAACTATACTGTAGGCCAGTCCGTGGTAGAATGCCAACATTACAATTGCAGACATTAATGGTAGCTAAAGTTAGCATTCTACCAATAAGCAATCGAATATGTTGTTTCATCTATGAACATGGCATAATGTCAGAACAGATTATCACTTCGCATTGTCTCTTTAGTTCGTGATTTATTAAATGGTAAATGGGCTTGAGCTTGTACAGCGCGTTTCTAGTCTTCTAACTACTCAAAGCACTTTGAGTCGAGCTGGGGATCAAACCCTTGACCTTCCGGTTAAGAGACGACAACTCTACCAACTGAGCCACAGCCTCCCCCTTAAGAAGTGGTAAATACAATCATTTGTAAGATGCCCTATCTTTAAACATTTCTAAGATGAGCATTTTAGTTTTACACCCTGAGTTTGACATCAGAATAAAATGGCCACTGTGTGAATATTGCCAATGTAGCAGCTTATAATGAACAGAACAGCTGTCTGAACTTCACCTCTAAGCATTGTCTAGTTCAAGCTTTTTACATCAACAAACTGAATAATGTTCTGATAAACTTAGTCCGAGTTGTGGACTGCATGAAATTTCAATAAATGTTTGCTTTGGAATTAATATTGACTATGCAATATTTTTTAAACAATGATTTCTAAATGACAATTCTGTCCACAGTCATTTATTTCTGCCCGTGGGGGAGTTTGGGAAAAGATTCAGTCATTGTCATAAACAGAGAGCAGGTAGGTATTCATAGTGAATACATAAGTAAATCCCCTTTTGCCGGCATGTAGCTCAGAGCCTACCTGTGCTGAGAAGCAGAAGGACCTTCATGGAGAGGAACTCGTCGTAGGTTAGCTGCAGTCGGACAAACTCCTGGCTCACCTGCCTCATGCCCAGACACAGGTCGTACATGGCCGACTGCTGCATGCGCTCCCTGAGGACAGATAAAGGAGGAACATTTTAAACGTCTCTTATTAAAAAAATAAAATAAAATCTTCATCTTCTATAATTCTTCTATCTCATGCATATACTTATTTCTTTATTTGCTTACCCAGCCAATCTGACTTTATATTACAGCTGAGTCACTCATTCACTTTCTATCACCATTCCTATCACACTAGTTCAGTCCAGTGAAACTACATTTCCACACAGTGCAGAGAGCATCCTGCAAGTCTGGGCTGAGAGCAGAATACCAAATCCCTCCAGATTGCAGAGTGTGTACAGTATCCCAGCGCAGATGCACCACTATAGCAGACTGGACCTTATATATAAAGTACAGTAACCCCAGTCAGTGTAAAAACGCTCTTAAGAAGGACTTTTTCCAGCATACTTTTGTTGACAGAAAGCGCACGCATCTTAACACATGTCAGCTTCTCGGTCATGTGCATGATTACTGAACAGTTTTACTTGCACATATTGTAAATTGTCTCTGATTATAGTGAGCCTGATGCTCCCGTTTGGCCCCTCCCGATTTCTTTCAAACACATTTTATCACCAGAATAATCTCGGTTACATCACAGAATTCACAAAAACAGGAAAGAAACATTAGAAAGGATCAAGCATGAGCCAATCAGAAATGTGTTCTGCAGATGCCACAGATTCACAGGGAATCTCTGGCTTCTGATGGCGATTTTCTCTGCTATAAATCACCATCACATCGAGACTACAGTAATTAAATGCAAGTGCTGTGGCTTGACATGAAAGAGGCTGCAGTTTTTATCCCCAATACAGTGGATTTGCATCATTACACAGGCGGTGAGGGAGGAGATTTCGCTCTGATAACAACTACACTGAGTATTTTGGGAAGGGGACGGATTAGAAATAAGTGCATAATGTTCCCATTAAAGCACAAGATAGAATAATACTTTACGGTATATGGCTGTGTCTGTCGGCCTAAATAACTGATAAAGTGTGACAGCGTCTGGGAGAGGAGCAGACCTGTCTCCCCTCTGAGCAGCAGCGTGTATGTGAGCAGTTTTGCAAAGTGCAGCAGAGCATCATTTGAAACAACTTTGGGCTGGAGTTTCTAAAGTCTCCACACGTTTTCTCTCCCTCCACACTCGCACTCTCTTCCTGAAATCAATTTTTGCTGAATCACTGCCCAAAATGAGCTGCTGGTTTTTGGGGAGGAAGGATTGAGAAAAAAAAAAACTGGCAGCCTGGCATGTCTCTCCTTTCCTCCCGCTCCCTGACTTTTCCTCGTCTCTCTATGTCTCTGTCTCCCTCTGACTCTGTTTCTCTTTCTTGAACTCGCTGCTTTTTTTCTGTTTCTATGGTAAAATATTCAGGATGAGCTAAGGCTAAAGGGAAGTTCAGGCCCACCTTTTTGCTGCAAGAAGAAATTTGTTAAAGAAACTATGTCCAGAGCAATACCTAAAATAATCAGAAGTGATCCTTTATATAGTCTTCAAGCCTCTGTGTGGGTGGGCCAGTGTGTTTGATTGACAGCTGAGCTGGCAGAACAGTGAAACTTTTTAAATCATCTGGATCCAGTGAAGACCAATCACAAACCAAGGACAGACCGCATTTTGTAACATATTGATAATTAAGGTACAGGCATCATATGAACTGACATTTATGGGTCAAATCCTATTGTGTTACAGCTGACAAGCTAATTCAATATTTACCCTAAAAACTGACATTAAAAGTGCTCTTCCCAATGGCTTTTACTGTTTTTGTATCTGTAAGCCAGTGATAGAGTGCCAGCACACTCCTGTGGGTGACTGTTACTAAATTTAATATAAACCCCCCCCCCAAAAAACTGTATTTGCTCTATGAAAATAGTTAACAATCTATCCAACACAACATTAAGGGAAATTTCTTTTTTTACCTCTTGCATGAATTTATCATGCATCAAATACTAAATGAACTCTGTCTTTAATGTAAAGTGCACATTTGTTTTGCAGTATTTATTCTCAATCAGTGACCGTTTATGCTCTAATAGCAGGGAGAGTGGATACTGTTCAATAAATGCCTGAATGCCCTATAGGTTTAGAAGTAGCAATGGGAACAAGTGTACAGTGTCAAACCCTAAAAGACTGATAGGACTTAGTAAAGTGCTTGAACATTTTTTTCCTTATTCTTAACAGAATTATTGATAAAGTAAACAACTATAGACTTCTGAATAGGCAGGTAAAATACCTTGATCTGATAAAACATGCCAAGAAAGACAAAGACAGGAAGACAGTGGCATCAAGGCTGCCTTTACAGAGCAGCAAGCATGTCACCAAATCCAAGTCATCACCATCTCCAGCCAGTCTACGTGTCCTCTGCTCTGTCAGGCTGAATACCAGCCTCATCTGATAGTAAATGCATCTTAGGCAGCAGCAGCAGCCTACTGTACAGTATCTACATTCTTTGAATACATGACATATTCGTTTAAAGGAAAACAACAAAATTAGATTTGCTTGAAAACCAATATTCATTTCACAAAAAAGAATAACATCATTCGTAATAAAATGTTTGATCCACTTTTCATTAAGTAAAAGATCCGATCATTCCCTTGTGTGGTTAAACTACTACAACTGTACTCAGCTGTCTGTGATGCAACTCAGGCTCACAGAGTCGGACGTTGTGTTGCACAATGACATGCGTCGCTGCTTTTGTTTGTTTATTTATTTATTTAAATAGAACAAACCGACCTACTGACACAGACTTACATAAGCTAATAGTTGCCGCTTTGAAACCTGTCCCTGATTGAACCTGCTCCTCTGCAGCACGATGCCAACAGTGGTTCCTGTTTAATGTTCAATTCATCACCTGCCATGCTCCACACTTCAAACTAAAAAGGCCGGCATCCTCCTCCTTTCCTCTTTCGCTCCTTTTCAAACATATTAGCACAGATGAAGTGGGCCATTGACTTGCTTGTTATGCTTTGATTGTCCATGCCTGAAGCAATTAGGGAACAAAAAAAACAAACACATTTTCCCTGTAAAGTGTTAGAAATCAAGGGAAAGATTATGACCTTGTATTAGTTACCTTTGGCCTTAAAGCAACATCACAGCCAAACAAAAATCTAATTGTAGCCTTCAAATAAATAGTTTTCAGGTATGTTAATGGAATCCTTAAAATAGTACAGCAGGAGAATACACTCCTTACTCTCCAAATTCCACTGGCAAATAGATGTTTATGCATAAATTTGCATGTGATGAGTTGCTGAAAATAGCAGATGCTACCAAGCACTAATAGTCAAAGCCTGACTGTTCAACCAATTATTGTATCCACTAATTATATTCTTTGGAAAAACAAACTACTCCCTCTCACATTTGTAATACATTATGTATTTGTGTTGGGAATCCCAGAGGACATCAGACAACACCACATTTATTTTTAAGACTGTATTTACACTAATACAAATGAAAAGGAATGCTTGAAGAAACAGGCAGAACTTATATGTGTTTAACGACTAGATGCCAGGACGAAGAGAATTCAATAACATCAGTTTTATGTGTGTGGTGTACTGCAGATTGGAAAGCGTAGACCTACTCGTTGAAGATGAGGTCAGGGGCAAAGTAGAGCATCTGTCCGTTGGTGTGTTTGTAGGAGCGCCAGCTGAGGCAGAAGGAGGACAGACACATCCATGAGTACTGGATCAGGGTGATTTGGTCCTCAATCGGCAGGCCCCGGAAACCTAACACACACAAAACACACACACACATACACACAGACAGATGCAGTGTTAATGTGGCAGGCATTGATAAAAAGCATTTTGAGTTGAGCACCAACTTCAGAGGCGTGTGTGTACCTGTTTGTTTGTTCATGTGTCTACAAACTTACTGTGTATCTTTGCTACTGTGTGCTTTTCTGTGCCAATATTTGTGTAGGCATGATAACCACTGAGAGGTAGTCACCCATTTTTGTTTCATGCAAATCCCGAAGGGGCCTCCAGTTATTGGCTTGTTGTCTATTGAGCTCCAAAAATAGAGCCGAATAGGAAATATGCCAAAATCTCAATCAAACTCTAGCCAGAAACTCCTCCTCATGCAAAATAGAGGCCAACTGAGGACACGCAAGTCGCTTATCAAGGTTTAGGGACTTTGTTGGTTAATATGCAAGATACAATCACATAGAAAAAAATTGTGGAATAGGTGTATCAAATGTTATACAGTTAATAAAGAGCACACAGGGCTGGCTCATAATTGATTCAATGATTGATCAAATGTGAACCTAGTATAGAGTTTAATTTCTATGTTTGATGTTGGCGGGGGAATTTAGAGGTAAAGAGGTATCAATAAAGATGTTACTAATAAGGTAGCGCCAAAAAAAGTCTGACTTTCTTAAGAAGGTATTGTTGGCACCGACAACAATATTACATTTTCGCTGCATGTCAACCCTCCACATCCAAAGAGAATCCGAATGCATGCAGTGGCATATCTGAAAGTCGAAGGTACTCATTTTGACCCTTCTGTCTGGCTCCCCTTCTATTTATATGTCCGGATATGGCAAGCAGACACCATGGACGTATCAAATATTTGCAATACAGCAAATTAAACAGCCTCAAAGAGCTACCTGTGAGGCATCTTTCAAAATGTCTCCTCCCGACGGGCATTTAAGGGGAACTTGTTTATCCCTTTTCAAACATTTTATTCCTTCCTGTGCTGTGGTTTAGAGGTAAAATATTAATGAGATAGACATTAGATCTTGTGTTTAACTCAACATCTTACGACGGTAATGTAAATGAGTTCTGTTTGGGAGTCTTAATCTTGATTCAATGGAATGGTATAATAGGATTCCCTGTTTAATCCTGTTGAGGCTTTACATGACAATTTCCTGACCTAATATTTTAAATTAAAATCAAGCACTCCTGAATAATCTAACAGTGTTGTATTTCTTAAATGTAGAGATCAAAAGTGAAGATGTAGACAAGTGATCTTCATTAATTTCCAAAATAATGACAGTATCACCCCCCCCCCCCCCCCCCCCCCCCCCCCCTCTTCCCTCTTATTTATTATTATTATGATATTTTTACTCTTGGCATTTTTGTAATCATCCATGAATAAAATTGACTTCATTTATTTGTATGCTTACAAGATATGACTGTAAAAATGTAAAATGGCTCAAATGCACTTGTTAAATACATTGTGTTGAGCTAAAAATATAAAATTTAAAAACAATTTCTACTCATACCTATTAACCCTGTGCAGCATTTTTTATTGACTGGAAATCTGACCAGCAGAATGACTAAAACATACTACAACCATATCCATCAAATGCAACCTTTAAATAATTTACACAATTCTTGTTTGCACATATCTGTGAGGTAGCAGTCTCAACCACTTTCCTATATAGTCTTAAACAACTAACATAAATAGCATTTAGGGGCTCTAATGGTCACCAACCTGGAAGTACTTTGGCCCACTTCACCATGCGTACCATCTGCTTTCCGGCCAGGCGGTTGAGGCTGGACAGCAGGTGGTCGGTGGTGTCAGGCTGCGTGTTGTCATAGCCTGAATACACCTCTTCAGGCTCAATCAGCTCCAACACACTGCAGATGGAGGGCGGCAGAAAAGGTGTGACCACACCGGGCCCATGGGGTACCAGGGCATTGGCAGCGCTTGCGTTCAGCTCCTTCTCTGAGGAAAGGTAACCGCCTCCAACACCACTTGTGGCAGTTTGGCCATCCTTAGAGCCCTGCAGGTCTTCGTTGACTCCCTTCAGCTTCCCTAACTTCTTGGACTTTCGTGCTGTGGGGAACACAACGGTCCTCATTAACACATAGTTGATGGTGGAGTTTCTAACATTCACAATCTGAGGTTATAATTGCAGTTTGACACATATGGCACAGTGTCGTTTAAATTAATTGAAATATGTATTCATAGTATAAAATACAGTAGGTATATATGGGTGCAAAAATACATTTGTGATAACAATTCTAACTGTAAATGTCAATTTTAGAAGGAAGAAAAAAATGACAGCAATAAGGCATGCTGTTATTTCACCAGTTCTTTTTTAAAAGAACGTGCTAGCCTTGTATCTGAAGAAAAAGAAAGCCCCCAGGAAGCTTCACTGTGACTCACAATGGTGGGGGGGTAGTGAATCAACAATTGGAAAGTGTCCTGTTAAAACCCAAGCAAATATTAATTAAATATTCCCCTTTCTGTTTAATTAACAGAGACAGAGAGCTATCAGGGATGATAAGCACATGAATAAATAAAAGCATATAGGCTAAATGCAAAATACTGTGCATCCATACAGCTCATTAAGTGAAACCTCTCAGATTGCTCGGGAAATCAGTACCAGGGCATGCTGTGACACTCACACATAGACACATTGTACATTAAAATTCACACCCTCTGTGCAGTAAGGCTGTTTCCTTGAGGTAAATGAAATGATTAGCCAGTTCTGCTGCTGCTGCACTGCTTCATTAAAATTATTCTGGTTTATCTGACTGCTACTAATGATTTAGCATTTCATTAACAAGCTAACATGTCACCATGTGCTTTAAGGCCTCTCTACAGGGTCTGCTGAAAAGGTCTGAATTAACTAATGTTAGTTGCTGCTTCACTTACACAATTTGCCAAAAAAGTGTTCAATGTGTCCTCAATCACTACATGGATGAAAAATAGGATGAACCTTTCCTTTCCCAGTCTCTGTGTTTTTAGACAAATTTTATATTTGTATCGCTTTAGATGCCTGGGATATACTGCTTCAGCACGATTCCACAGTGAGTTTTGCTTCTTGCTTGCTAACATGCTAAAGGAAGCTAAGTGGCTAATATGTCTGTTTATCGCTACTGTGTACTAGATTTGTTTCAGTATTTTTTTTAGCAGTTCTTGCATAGTAGAGTTAAAGTTTTCACAGCTCGCTGGTCATGCTCTCTGTTGGCTGCTAAGTTCTGCTTCTAAAAAACTGCTTGTATCAGCATCGCTCTAAGCTATTTTGTGATTCACCAAATGTAGCTAGCTAGCCTATCCTCCAAGGGAACAATGTTCCACCCCTCAATAGTGTCATAATTTGACAAACTGAGGAGATCACTATAAAAGTTTCATGTTCTCAATTGTGTTTTTAATATGCAGAAATCACCAACCTACAATGGTATAGCCCACAGGTAGGCCTACACCACTCGAGTTTGCAGGTAAGCAGGTTTTCTTGACTTTAAATAATGATCTCCACAAGACTGAGATATTTTTACATCATTCAAACATTTTTTAATACAGATTTTGTTTCAACATCATTCCTTTTCAATATTAAAACTACACCGACATATCGTACCAATTTCTTAAAATGTTAGTGAACACAGGACCCTGGGAACCGAAATGACCTATTTGGTTTAAGTTTGTTGTGCTGAGGCTATCTTTCCACAGTGGTGGTACTGGTGATTTTGTGAAAAGCACTTGGCAGAATAAGTTTTAATTACTTTACATGGGTTGTTAGATACTAGTGTACTTTCTCAACTGGAATATATTTACATAACAGTTGTTTTTTTCACCAGCTAACACATCATTTTATTTACTCTATTGTTTCCCCATAACCTTGGTTAACATTATTTTTCCCCCGCACAAAACTTGGCATTTAGCAAGCACTATACGAAAACATTTTCCTTTTTCAATTTTGACTTTCACAATCGGACAACTTTCTATTCTTAACAGAATTTAGGCTATTAAGGCTTTGCTCCCATTAAACAGATTACATTGCTGCTCATAAACATACAGCCACACTCATTGGCAACTTTAAGCTTTTATTTATGACTCATGGTCATCTGCGGTTTTTCAACAGTACAACACATTTTACTAGACTGAGATGTTTACTCAGAGCCATGTTTTCTTCTTGTGTTATAATCAGGTTTCTGATCATCTGCTTCTAAATTGACCTGGCAGCATGATTCAGATTCACACATGCTGGATTATTGGTTTTAAATGCATTTCACATCAGTTGTTGTCAGTGAATTGTCCCCACGGTACACTTATTGCTTTGAGACTCTATATCTAATGTGGTATTCTTTATTTTTTTGGCATCACTCTCCGGTTGTCTTTGGTCTGAGTTTGATGTGCATTTTCTAGGAATTGCAGTGTTACCCATGAGTGATTGAGTGACACAGGTTGGTCTATTTAAGATGTTGTGCGTAGCTGCTGCTGCACTCTTCCTTTAACCCTTTCTCTACACTTTACCAAACACCATTTCAACACCGCTCCTTCTCAAGCATTTCTTAAGCAAATTGATGTCACTCCCCAGCTGCCTTAATGTGTGAACACTGTGTATGCTTGTGAAGAGTGATGAACTCTGTTAACAGTCTGTATTCACTCCATTGGGTTCTTATAATGGTTCTTGTGATGGTCGGGTTATATATGTCTGTTGGGTATCGTGCACTTTGGGTTCTTTTCTGTTGAATTGTATTAAATTATTCTTAGTATTTTGCATCTGTTATGTTCTTACTGTTGTTAATGTTCTTCTGTGTTTGGTTTAATTTGCTTTGTTCTTGTTTTTGCTGTTTGTCAAAGCACTTTGTAACCCTGTGTTTTTAAAAGTTGCTATATAAATAAAGTTATTATTATTATTATTATTATCCATTTCACATACGTTTTGTTAACAGAAGTACAAACAAATCAAACAAGTCATAGAAAATAACTATTAATAAATTAACAGTGCAGAAAATGATTAATAATGTGCTTTCATGGAATTCAATATCCATTCATCCATTTTATAAAGGAGGTTTCATTTAATTCTAAGATATAATCTTTGTAAAGTCTTGTAAAGTCTAATATTCAAAGCACAGGGCTCTGAACTAAATATCGTCAAGAGAATTCTTGCCACAGATATTGTAGTACTTAGTTATGTTTGGCCTCATTGTGAGTACTTCATTTTAAGTGACTACACTCTAACAGTTATTTATACTGTATAGCTGTTGACACGAACCAAGCATTCTGACTGCCATCCTAGAAATAGCTCCAAATAAAAAAATACAGTAGTTCTTCCAATGTTAAGGACACTTTTATATTACATTATGCATACAATGTGTTTCTTGTCTGTAAACAAATGGATGGATTTGATTTCCTCATGTTTCAAAAAATGATTGTTTTGTTGATAAAGATTTATCAATAGCATCACTTTTCTGTAATGGGATTGATGATTCACCTGTAAAAGGGTGAAGCCACTGTTTCAGTTATGGGCCTTTGAACCCTTTTTTTATTCAGTAACTCAAAGGAAGTAGAATTTAACTTAGTTTGAAATGAAAGCTGACAATAACGATGTCTATACAGGTTACTGAGTTTTTAATTACAAGTAGCCTCACTTAAAAGTGGTACAGTTTGTAATATAAAGGCAGTACAGTATATAGTACAGACTATAAAGTAAAGCCAGGCTCAAACTGGTTGTTTTTAAAGGATTTCGATTTAACTGTTAAGTGCTGACTACAAACAAACACAAAATTCAAGTGCATGGATTTTTTTGGTTTCCTTGTTTAACTGTCAGCTGTCCACCTTCTCTCTGCAGACTTGTCTCTCTCTCATTGGCTATTGTGGTCCTGATTGGAAAGCAACAATCCCATCCATATTTTACATCTTACTGTAAATATCAAAGTAATCAAAATCGTCTTTTCAGCCCTGATGAGTTCGATAGCATCCCAGAATGATTGAGAATAGCTTGGTTAACCCTTCAAACGTCTAGTCGAGTCAAAAATCAATACTGAATGAGGTCCAGTTTTTTTCCCCTCAAATTGTCGTGAGGGATTACTCAGGCATTAATCCAAGACTCTATGAGTTTGGCCTAAATCCCGAACTCTGCCCATCGTTCCAAATGATCCACCAAGATTTTAATTATTTTATATTCACTGCTTTGACAACATCCTCTAATTACATCATTTAATAGATACAACTACTAAAATGTGTAATGACAGAAATTTGTGTAAGAATGTTAAATTGACTAATGTGACAGTTTTTATACATAAAAAATGTGAAAATGAGGTGATGATCATCAAGAAAGGAAAGGGGTTTCAGCACTATTCCATTATTGTTCATTAGGGTCTTCTCGCACTGCCACAGAAAAATCTCATTCCAAAATGCAAAAGCATAAAGCAGACAAGCCAGGTTACCTGTCTGTGTGTGTGTGTGTGTGTGTGTGTGTGTGTGTGTGTGTGTGTGTGTGTCATCTGTTTCTTTGGTCACCCTTGTTTACTTAAATGATTTGAAGGCATTTACAGTTACCTAATCTCGACTTTTCTAAACATTTGCATTCAAATGTACGGCATGCTATGTAAATTCAGATAACTTGAGGGGTATAAGACTGAAAATAATTTGTAATTTCAATAACTCTAGTCTGAAATCCTACAGTCTAAAGTATGCATTTAGCCTCATGTTTGCAACAGCGACCCTGAATCTGAATAAGCCACAGGCAATAAATGAATACATTACCACAGCGCTCACAACTACAGCGTCTTTCCTTAAAAAAAAAAACGCAACACTGTAACTTGTCTGCAGGCTCTGTCAGCTGACATTGTTTGGAGTACAGTAGAGCTACACCTTCTGTGGATGCATTATGCATATTGTGCCCAGATATAGCATATCCCCACACACATACACACAAACATCTTATGACTCAGCATCCTCGGGCCTCCTGTGGCTACAACAAGACCCACTTTTTCATCTCGATCGTTTCTTCTGAGCAGAGCGAGGCTGACTCAAATGTCACATCTGAGCTATGTGACAGGGCAAATCTGTAATGAGTTTGTGACTCCTCACCTCCAAGGTTCATCCCGGCCTGGAGACACTTCCGTACGCGGCACGCCGGACAGTTTTTCCTGCGGATCTTGTCGATGATGCAGTCGTTTCTTCCGGCACACAGGTAGTTGTGCTGACCTAAAGAAAGACAAGTTACAGAGTCAGTATGATAGTTAACCATATATGTGCAGTTTGGCGTAAAACAGTAGAACAATTTACACAAGGATGGAGCTTAGAGAAAAGGAAACTAAGCTTTTGCAGTACAGAATACATTTTGTTCTCTCTTGCCAACAAGAAGAGAAGTAAATATTTGATTTAACTGTAGAATATCTATCTCATTATCATGTAGGTCAACACAGGAAAAAAAACATGAAATGTGTGACATCTACATTTCATGATCATCTCATGAACCCGATTGAAAAAGAGATTTTTCCGCTCTCACATTCTACAACACATAACTAATGGTGTATTTTACAGTATGTGGCATGAGGGTATTAATATTTGCCAGAACCAGGACACTGGCTGCAGCTCGACTATTCCTGACAGTGATGCTAACATGGCGAGAATCCCTCCTGCCTCCTGCCTAGCCCTTAGCTAAACCCAATGATCTCCCATTTCAGAGCGCTTCCTTCCGCTCCACTAATTCTTCACTGTACAGCTCCTCTCCTCCTCCTCCTCCTCCACTCTCTCTCCGTCTTCTCTACGCCTGTGTCTCCATCCCTCCTTTTTCCCTTTTTCCACACGTCCGCCAGCCTCAGAGCGCCATACGCCCACACACAGGCGCACACGTACAGTCATTTACGCTCTCTCTCTCTCTCTCACACACACACACACACACACACACACACACACATACACAAATTCACACACACTCTCACATAGCCAAGGCTGCTCCACTTGGCTATTTGAAAAAAAAAACTGCAAATCTTGTATCTGCTTCACAAATTAATACACACACATGAAACTTACCACACAACCCAGATGGAGTGGTATAGAGCGGTTAACTGACCCCAGTGACCTCAGCACATGGCTTGGCTCCATAAAATTGTGCGTTCATGTCTGACTGTATATAAGGTTGTATGCATGTACATGTTTGCAGTTTCCTGCATCTTGTATCGTTTACTTTAGAGTTTTCTGGCTCACGCTTCAGCATGAAAAGCCTGTGCCTTGTTGACATGCCGTGTGCTCAAACATGTACATTCTGTGCATTGCCTTTGTTGCATCCTCAGTACATTATTTGTGTTTGTGTGTAGGACTGAGCAGAAGTTGTTTTCCGAGTGAGCAGGACTTGAGCGCAGTGTGTCTGTCTGGCTGCTGCCAAAAGCCAAGGAACCGAGCTGCAGGAGGAGAGGCAGCAGCTGTAGCCCCACCACTATTTCTGGCTAAATCACATGACCGTTACATAAGCCCATTTTTCTTGCTCTAAAAAACAGTAAACTGCGACACAGGAAACACAACGCAGCCGTCCCCCATCCCCAACCCCCCCCCCCCTTGTTCATGCATACACACTGGAATATACACACATACACACTCTCACTTGGATAGGCTGGACCAAATGGCAATTTTGCAAACTCTGGAGCCTTCATGCCAAATGCTTTGCTCATTCCTGTGAATCTTGTTAACAATTGTTGGAGTGAAATACACTTCATGAGACAGGCAAAGTCGCGAAATGATCGTGCGTGTGTGTGGGTTTTTTTGTGTGTTCATGAGAGATTTTTTTTTATCCATGCACATTTTGTGCATACACTCACATGCCCTTGCACAGCATGTGTACCTCTGCATATGTGCATTTGCTTATCATCCCTTCATGTTGCAGGCTGGTGCTTGTTCACTGGTGACTATACTAAAATCCACATCTTCTGCTTTAATAGCAGACATCCAAATCCAAGACATTTTCATAAAAAAACTAAAGATAAGTAGATATAGATTGCTCAGATGCTTTATTAAATTTGACATCATTCTCAAAACACCCATCTTTTGGTACAATGAACACTCTGTCAGCATTGTTCATTTAATGGAGTCCACTCAAGTCTACTTTTAGCAAATGATCTCACAATCTGGAAACAACCCTCATAGTAGTCTCTGTTGTCTGTCAGCTTCAGCATACAAATGTATGAGGACTTTCTTTTGAAAAGGAAACACTGTTTCCTATTGGTCACTCACCTTAGCAAGAGCTATCTGCCCTGCAGTGCAATGCTACTGCCACCTGCACAGCTACCCTACATCTGATCTTCCAGCAAAAAAAAAAGTTAAAATGCTGCCTTCGACCTCGCAGTTTTAAATAGCCACCAGACACACGTGGTAACACCCTCGATTGTGGAAAAAAGAAGCCACTTAGATATAGTATTTGAGCCATATCAATAATACTACTATGAGTCCACCGTGAGTGGAATTCAGATGGGCTTCAGGTTTCTTGTCTTTGGAAGCTGATACTGCAAACACAAGATGATGTATGACCAAAAAGCATTCTCAGGGGCTTTGAAAAATAGTGCAAAAAATGCAGGTCCTAAAATAGCCACTAGAGGCTCTTTCCAAAAGCGAGTAAATTCTGATAGGCCCAAACATTTAAATGCCAAACTTTACAGATAGAGTAATCTTACTACAGGATTTGCTAAAAAAAAAAAAAAAAAAAAATCATTTCAGTCCCACAGATTATTGTAATTTAATAATCCTCTCACAAAGCATTCAGTCAATTATGTTGCGGTGTTTAGGAAAACCTTAATTACAGAGCCGCAAAAATACCAAAAACCAAAAAACAGGCTTCCCAGAGACATAATTTTTTGTTACCACAGAACCAATGGTATGCAAATCACTGCCTTGCAATAGTTCTGCTGCTTCAGTTTTTTGGACGACACACAAACAGCTTTGCTGGATGGGGCTCTACACAATTAAGTTTTCCTGTCTGGATTGTTGTAAAGAGGGTGCAGAAGTTGCAGTAAAGATGCTTTTTTTGTTTACTTATGGTAAGACATCTATAATACTATATCACAAACTATTTTCCTGTGCATTTCCTTCAAACAGAAATGTTCCTATTACATACCTATTACCTATTGCTTTTGTACATTATGAATTTAATAATTATTTAGACAACAGTATGGAGTCTGGAGGTGTCATTTTCAGAATCGGACAGTTCTCTTATAATACATTATACATTTATTCTAGCAGTAGGCACGTACAAATTAGAAACTTAGAGTCTAACATTTCTTATTTAACTTTCTTTCAAATCAAACAAATAAAAGAGGGCTAGCTGCTAACTGTCTTTCAAACTATAGGCTTACAACATCAGAGCTGTTTTAAAATAATTTCCATTCTTTTTCTGCTACTGTTTTATATGTGTGGATTAGGTGTATTTTAATTTCCAATAAAAAAAATAAAAAAAAACAGTATGTAGTGAAATTATCAATAATGGCATAAGAAAATAATGCACACCAGTTTGTACTGTGTGTGTAATAAACAAATCACCAGTGAACACACACAGATAAAACCCCATCAGATTGTAGCGGCTTATTTGGTTGAACACAACAGGTGTGACCCTCTGGCTGCGCTGAATCCTTTTTGCATTAATGTCAAAGAACAAAGGTATCACTGGAAGCAGGAAAAGATGGAGGTCAGATTATATCCCCTGCAGAGCAAGCAAGCCTGCAAGTCAGCCTGGGTCAGGGGAAATATGAGGGCAGGAGGAAGAAGTCTGTGTATACATGAGTGAGTTATATCATCATACATGCACAAAGCATACAACACACCTGCTAATGTAATACAGAAAAATGCAAAAAACAAATAGGCAATCCAGAGTAAATTTTAAACAGCAATTTAGTGAATAAAGTATCTCAAACACAAATAAGTTGCTGTATGTCTGGGTTTTTTTTTTCAAGGTTTTTTTTTGGCTTTTTATGCCTTTATTGTAGAGACAGAGCAGTGGGTAGAGTTGGAAATCAGGAACAGAGAGAGTGGGGGAATTACATGCGGGAAAGGAGCCACAGGTCGGATTCGAACCTGGGTCGCCCGCATGGAGGATTGAAGCCTCTCTGTCCATGGGGTGCGCACACTAACCACTAGGCTACCTGCCCCCCAGTATGTCTGTGTTTAATACATTTTTTAATTAAACTGACAACACAAGCAGATTCAATGTGCCAAATTAGCTTCCGAAAGAGTGCAAGGGATATTTATTATTATTATGTATTTTAAAGGCTAAGAATATAAAAATGGCCTATTTGTGTTAAAGTAACATCACCATTAGTTGCAGCTCTGATATATTGTAGCCCATGTGTTTATTTATTAAGTTGTAAATAAAACACACAGACTGTAAAATTAAATGTATCTAGGTTGCATTAGAGACCCTCCTCAGGCTGCAACCTAACTGCATTAGTAATGTAGGTCACACATATACACTACTTACAGTAAGCTGTACAGATTAAAGTTCTACCTGAAGTTGTACACCTTACTAACCCTTCTACTTATGAAGAAAAGTACACGCGCACATTTGCATGTTAAGTGTGTCCCTGTAAACATATTTGCATGTCGTTTTAGATCAGAGAAGCTGTGTGTTTGAAGATGTGTTTGGGAACTAGGATCAGAGCAACACTGCCTGCTAAATGGCTTCACTCCAACCGTTGTTACATGAGCTGCACACACACAGACACACACACGCACACACACGCATGCACGGCACACACACACACACACACACACACACACACACACACATACACAGACACACACAACCTGCAGCATTCACTGTGGAAGGAGGCCTTTATTCCCTCAGCCCGGGCTGAAAAGACATGATTGGACGGCTGAACTGCCAGTCAGAGCAGAAACTCTGCAAGCTGTGTCCTTAGATGAACTCTCCCACAGAGGCGGTACCAAAGAATAGGTTCTTAGATTGACACCAGCGCCATGGAAACCACGACCCAGTCACATTGCAGAACACAGTGAGGCCATAACAAGGCTGACTTACACCTCTGAAAACCTCCCAGTTCAATAAGAGAACAGGAAAAACAACAAGCAAGCTAAAAGTAGGGCCTAGTATTATTACAAAGACCAGACATGCCAAGCCACTGATGACATGTGCATAATAAGGGCTGCCTTCAAGTCTTCAAATGTGCTCCACATGCAGCCGATTATTAGGTGCAGCTGGCTTAGATCAACAAACTGCTCTTAAGTGGAGTGAATGCAGATGCGGGAGAGCAGCACATATGAATGTGTTCAGCTATTTCCACATTTCATTAGTGATGTAACTCATATTAACAAACTGTTGTTTGGTGTCAGAAGGCATTTTTCCCGTACAGTTTGGCATTGTTTATACTGAAGAATTCTTTCATTTCAATAGAGCCTGAAAACTGGCTGCAAAGTTTGCATGAGAAAGTTGCATCAACAGTAGCAAAACAGCTGCAAAACTAGTTCGCTTCATCAAAGTTTAAACCCCCTTTCTACATAGTGCGAGTATTGCAGCTGCAATGCTGTGAAAAATAAACTTGAAGACTTCCTGGGATTTGAATGGATGATTCTTTTATGAAATAAGCGTGTGAACGCTTAAAGAATGAATTGAGGCCGGCATGTTGAAGCTCACAGCCAAGCGCACACCGTGCATAATTAAGTACTTCTATACGTTTCCAGGGACCATGGTTATACACTTCATCATGTACAGTTGCCGCTGCCTTCTGGTGGATAAGACAGAAATTAAGCTGAGTGAATATATGTCCTCTTGAGGTGGACTGTAAGAGGCCCTTGTGGCCACTGGATATTCCAAACAGATGGTCCAAATGTAAACCTAAAACACAGACTTCAAAGAATAACTTGGCCAAGCCGCAGTGATGAAAGAAAAAAAAGCTACCAAACAACACCTTGTGTGACTCGTATAATGGGGAAAGACGACCCTCCACAGTGTAAAGTGATTTGTTGATGACTCCAGAATGCTAACTAGCTCTGTATTAAAGGGCTGAGAGTCAGTTAGTCGTCTAATGAGCTACAGACAACCAAAAAAAGTTGTGTCCCCCAGAGGCAAGCCGTGCCAAAAGAAATTAAGCACAGGCTGGATTATTCCCCTCACACTGATGCCCACTCTCTGCAGTCTTCTTTTTATATCTTACACGCCTAGCCTAAGCTTTTAACTCTGAGAGGAAAGAGGAGGAGAAGGAGGAGGAAATACTGGGATTGGGGAGGAGTGAAACGTCTCCTCACGTCCTAGCTTACACCTCTCTGGCGCTGGCTGCTGACACATCGCTTTCCACCCTTCTCCCTGATTCTTCCTCTCTCTCAGCTCCTCCTCTCTTTATCTCTCTGTCTGCGTCTGACTTTTTCTTTGTCCTTCCTCTCCCCACCTCTCTCCCCCCCCCCCCCCCCCCCCCGCCCTGGATGTATCTGTTTCACTGTCCTCTATCGCTCTTCACTTTGCAAAATTCTTCTCTCCGTTTTTTCATCCTTTGCCCACCTCTACCTTATAACTCTCTCTTTCTCGTTCCACCTCAGCAGCAGCTGTGGAGGGGTCAAGTAAGGTAACAGCTATCTTTGCACTTCACAAGGGCGTACACACAACCTTGATGACATCACAGGCCTGTGTGGGCGGCCCTTATTACGCTAAGCGAGTTTGCACAGTTGCAGCCGTTCTGCGGGGCAGGATAAAGGGTAAAATCAGAAGCTGAGAGAGGCTTGTGAAGAGATTGCTGCATTCAATTTAAAGGGAATCACACAATCAATGAGTCGGTTTCGGAATAATTATGTTCAACACGAGAGACAAATAGGGGTTAAGGAGTTTAATCAAAGAGCCCATCGAGATCTGAACTCTTCAAAGCCTAACCTGACCAGCCCACTCACACAAAGTCAGATTATAAGGATCTGCTAAAGGCTCTCTGTGGGCCTAGCTTGAAGCAAGAACAAGCCATGCCTGATTCGATAACCCCAGACACATAATCTGGTTTCAGGTCTCCGTAATGACGCTGCCTAAATATCATCAAATTAAGGCATGATTTGATTGGGAACGAGCGCAATTCCTCCAATGGTCAGGAAAACACCTAGAGGGCCCGATGGCTGGCAGTTAGGCGTGTTTGCTTCCCCCCCCCCCCCGTGCTCCTCGATCTGTGAGCGGCTGTTTTGCATTCAGACACTCATCTTAATGAGTTAGGCCAACGCCTCAGGCAACAGGCACAAAATGAAAAGGACATTATGGCTGCTGCTGATTTTCCCCTCACTAAATATAACATAAAGGGCCTGCTGCAGGAGAATTACCCACTCAGTGTTTTCATTTCATTCAATGTGCCACTCAAGTCTATAAATATAATATACCAAATGTTTTGAGTCATTTCAATCTTTTTTACATAATATTGTGCAAAGTCCACAGAGATTTCACAGAGGTTTGTTTGATAAAACAGTTAAGTGCAAATAAACTACGATATTAGTTAATCATTCTTCGAGGAATTACAGCTTTTTATGGAGTGAACAAAATACTTTGCACCATGTTTCTGACCTTTGAGATCTACAACTTCTAAAAAGTTCTAACAGGAAATAAGTGATAATCTGGAAATGTGTGAAGAAGGACTGACGGCAAACATTTTCTCACTTCTCAGTGTGAAAGATGTAAGCAAGTATCACAAATTGAAACTTTCTTGAGGTAACTCCATCCCGACTAACTATTGTCAGTATATTGAACAAAACATCTGCCAATACTTTTGCAAGCCAAGACTGTCAGCGATATTGTTTGAAAATAACATGATATTCACTGCAACAATTTTTGGCTCAATGACTGTGATTGAAATACGCTGAATAACAGAATAAATCTGGCACAGCAGCTTATTCCTCTTACAGTTACCCAAATATTAGCTTTAGACTTAAGAGTTTAAACCACTTATGTCACTCTTCTCAAAGCAATAACAGTAAGACATGGATTTTCCTTCTTTTTTTTTTAAATCCCTAAGCGTGAGAAAAGTACAATAGCCATTAGCGCTCGGCAGACTTCAACCAAAAACATCCTAACCTCTTAGTTTGCATTTTTAAACAGCTTGCAAATAAAACTCAACCACTTTAAGTGACACATTCACCACATAGATGAATGTGTTTAAAATATAGAAAATACAAACAGATGCAGACTGACTGTATTTTCAAAAGAATATGAATTCATTATGAGCAATTAAATCAATTCACTTCAATCCAAAGTGGTAAGTTCTATCCTTTTGGGGCAAACAGAAACCTTCTAGATGTTCTTGTTGTTGAGCACTAGCTGCTGTAGTCCTCCCCCCCCCAGTGTTGTCTTTATTGAATATGAGCTACTGCGGTACCTTCCACTGCTCTTTTGAAGAAGACTTTGCAGCTCCCACACGTCACCACACCGTAGTGGCACCCTGACGCCTCGTCTCCACAGACCAGACACACTTTGGCCGTTGAGGAAGGTTGCCTCAGCGGCGAGCTGAAAGACACAAACACAAGTTTTCAGACAGGTGATATCCATCAACAAGAATTATTAAAAGAGCAAACATCAAAATAAAAACCAAGACTATCTCCTTCCTGGTGCAAACTGTGAACCATTCTGGATTTTTACAACCAGCAGTACAGTAGCAAGGCAATGAAGCTGGCCATAAATATGTCTGCCAGCCAAGAGCAGGGGGGCTTTGCACTTTGCGATGATTTATAGCATCACATGGCTTATGGAGATGACAGTGACAGATTTATAGAGGAGATTATTTAAATTCAATAAGCGGAGAGACACAGAGCAGGATGTCAAATTTAAGTCGGATCCAAAACACTTGTCCCCCTCTCTGGCATAAAAAGGGAGGCACAGGAAAATAATTGAATTTAATCCCTAATCAATCCAAAAGTTTGTTGTGTGATAGTGTAAACTGTGATCCCGGTCAAATGTCAAAGTTGAAGATTAATATTTGCTTGAATATCTGTACTTTAAGTAGCATGACATGTTGTTGTTATTTACCCTGCAGCCACAGTTAACAGGAAAAACAACTGATTTTAATTGAATTGATGACAGTCTGGTGCAGCTCTACCTGGGCATCGTTTACTTTGGCATCACACACTGCTCTCACCACTGACTGATGCACTATAATTACATGACCATTAAAGCTCAGGATGTGCAGCCTGATCTCACTGATGCATAGCTAAATGTGTCAATAAGTTAACAGTTACAGTCAGTGCCAAATGTAGTGAATTATATCCGCCTAGCAGTTAATCTGCCATCAGGTGCAAAACAGGCAGCTAAAAGCAGGTTGCACCTGAGGCTGAACAATGTGCCCTTCAAGTTGTTTAAAGGTGAATTCATTGTATTATAATCATTGCTTTTCTTCTCAGGCTTAAGTGAACGTTCTTCTGCTTTGTTTGTCCTGTTTGTACAATAGGCCTGTTTAAATACAATAGGCCCAGTGAAAGATGTCGGGGTTGTGGTTTGCTGATTAAATTCCTACTTAAAAGTCGCTTGCCATGGCAGATTAATAAAGTCAAAAATTGGATTAATTTTGTCCCTAAAGATCGACAAGGCAACGTGAGTGTCATTGTATCAGTTTGACAGATACATTTGTGCACCAATGTTATCAGACTATATAGAGCACCTTTATAATGTGCATGAAGACATAACTGACACAATTTAGAAACACTGTCACCCCTACATAGTTTGGGTATTTTTGAACTCAGTCACAATGGTTTATTAACAAATTTAAATGTTCCCGATCAAAAAATGTTTCTCACCTCTGCAAGAAGGTCTTTCAAAACTGAATATAATGGAGCTCTGGTTAGTATCTGTAGTATGCATATGTTATGCCAACCTATAAATTCAGCTGTTTAAGTCTTAATGCATTGGATATAAATGCTTAATCTGTTTCTAAAACTAAGCTCTGATAAATGCAGATGATGCAGATTAGTGATGGATGGGGGGTGACAGGTGGATTTGACAACAGAACAGGCGGGCTGATAGTCTTTTAAGAAACATAGAAATTATTAAAAATATAACATCTTCCAACTATACTAAAACATTATTTCAGTTATTAATTTAGCAGAAATATGAGGCATTTTCTGTCTCCAACCTCTTAAATATAAGATTTGGCTACTATATCTCAGTCATTAATCATAAAAACAATTAGACATCTGAAAAGTTTTTTTGTCTTAATTTTTGGATATATTTTTAGATGATTTTTTTGCTCATAAGACAAAATCCTTTTTTGAGAAAAAAAATCTGCATATTATTTGATAATACGGTTTGTTCACAGCCCTGAATGGAATGGATTTGTTGTTGCTCTTAGGATATACAGTTTAATTTATTTTATACATAACAGGAACACACACACAAATACACACAAAATCAACCCAAATATGTAGATGGGTACAAAGACAGAACACCTTGTATCAAAACATTGAAAGTGGCCTCAGCTTCCCCTTCTTTTCTGTGCTAATTACCTCCCTCCCATCTCAATCAATAACATGCAAGGTGATTGTCTGGTTAACATTCTCCTTACATCCTTCATCAAACCAGCTGCCAGGCTCTCTTTCTCTCCTCTTCCGTCCCTCTCCCTCTCTCTCTCATGCACACACATTTCCTCCAGGGGGACTTGCTGGAAAGGGGTACAGCAACAGCACACTCAGATACAATCAGGACCACTGATCTAATTCCCTCTTGTCCATCTACACACACATTCAATTTGTTAGGACGCTTAGAGGAGTCTCTGGTGAGGTGTTTGTCTGACTGGATCTTTCTGGCGTCGGGCCGTGGTTTCAGCTAATGCGAGTGTGTGTATATGTGTGCAAATCTAATCCATGTCAAGGTTTGTTTTCCAGCAGGTTATCCACCGACTATTCCACAACATTTTCACACCGTTACTAAACAATATACAGTATATATATATTTAAAGTATATAGCACTAAATCATAACAAAAGTTATCCAAAGACTCTGCAGAAACAGTAGGATAGACCATATTATTCATTATTTCAAGAGACCTAATGTTATTTTTCAACTGATTTGGAAACAGTGGCAAAGAAGAACTTTATCTAAAGAGGCAGAACCTCGAGTTGAACCAGACTCATTGATAAACAGCCATCTGCCAGGACAGGATGGGCCGAGCAAGCGGGAAAAGGGAGAGATAGAAAGAGAGAGATTTACAGAGACAGACAGAGAGACAGAGAAACATGGAGACAGATAGACTGGGAGACAGATGTACAGGGAGGAGGTCAGACAGTCAGAGAGACAGACAGACAGGAAGACAAATAGACAGGCAGACTGACACAGAGCTAGACATACAGACACAGTGCACACACTGGGAGACAGGAACACACACACACACACACACACACACACACACACACACACACACACACACACACACACACACACACACACACACACACACACACACACACACACACACACACACACACACACACACACACACAGGGAGTCTGACTTGGAGAAAGACAGACACACAGACTGGAGGACGAGAAGTCAAACAGGGAGGAAGACAGAACGAAAAGGAGACACAAAGACAGACAGACAGATAGACAGGGAGGACCACAGGCTAACAGGGACACAGATGAGATTACACGAGATGTACACCGCAACAAAATTAACAACAGATTAACAGACTAATGGTATCAATACCAACACAAATAATTGTGTCGTTAATGTTACGCACTTTAACAATACCAAACTATGGCAATGATAATCAAAGCTGATATAAGAAATTGTTGTAGTGTGAACAAGAAGACAATCCACACCAAAAAAAGACAAACTGTATGGCCAAAAGCACACCCGCAGCACCTGAGAAGTCCCTCTAAAGTACGATTTTAACATCTACTCAGCGCTCAGCCCTTTCAATATCACCCCACATTAAAACCTTGTCGCTGCCTGCCAGCCTGCCATGCCCGCCCGCTCGTCCACCAACAAGGTGACTTCCCCTCCCTCAGAGAACTATATAGGTCATTCTCTCTCTCTCTCTCTCTCTCCCTCTCTCTCTCTCTGCTTATGAAACCAGAGCAGACAGGCCAGGCTGCAGTGACTGTGTATCCAACTCTGCCAGTAGCCCCGAAACTAAACACATGAGCCACCAGACATTCCCAACACGAGTCTGTTTCTGCAGAGAAGCTAACCCTGTGTTTGTCAGCTTTCAGTACGTGCAGAGATCATTACTGACATAAGTACGAATGAGATGAGAGAATAAAGGGATGACCTGCACCAAAAGGTCTTCAAGATTGGTGCGTTGTGGTCAAATGGTGAGCGTCCTTCTAACCACCAGGGCATGCGGACTAGCCAAATAAATCTCCTTCTTGTTTAGCTTGTCAAGTTCTCAGTTACAATTTCTGTCTGTTACAATAAAAGCTGCAATTATTTTTTTTTACCACTGGAAGTCAGAAACGTGTAAAGACTGGCAGTTCAAGCAGAACTTTTTTTTTTAACCCTTCATCCAATGTTGTAAATACAAAGCTAGAGTGCAGAAGAAGCAGATTTCCAACGAGAGTGTTAGCGTTTTCAGTTTTGGAAATGCTGCAAACAATCTGACACAGACATTTTTTTCTATTCAACATTTTAGATTTTGTGTTGAAAAAAATTCTAAATGCCTGAAACAATACCTCCAAAAATGGGGTGCAGGCCACCACAAAAAGTTCTGAAGTTGTGTGCAGGTTAGTTCTGTGTTCCGGGCTTGTAACTTTCTTTTCATTGACCCCATGTGTTCTCTATTTCTGGGTACAGTCTCAGACTTACTCAATGGGACTGTGCATGGATCAAAGGTCTTGTTCTTTGCTCTAGTTGTTGCTTTCTTTCTCTTCCTATGAAACCCCAGGGCAGCGCTTTCAATGTTTTCAGTGTCCTTTCATCTTTAAAGATAACGCACAAAGCTAACTACTGATTTAGTTGCTGTTTATTTCCCATGAGGATACAGATGAGTCAAGTACACAACATCTGCTTCTTCCCACTGCATAGAAATTAGTTTCTTTTGCTGCTCAGGAAAATTATTTTTAAAAAAATCACACAAAAAAAGAGAAATCCAAGAATACGTCCAGAAGAAGCAATCTGTGCCCACCAAAATGTGAGGGAGCTAGACCACAGGACAGATGTTTGGGCTCAAACTAGCCTGACGCTTTTCTACTATTAATTTCGGCTGTCATACTGGGAGCATTCTCCAAACGATTCAAATATCTCGGCCCTCAGCTGTGGAGGGAATGTTAAATCAGCGAGAGCAAAGCCCAGAGAAGACGGGCTAAAGATTTATCTGAACCTGGGAAGAGTTAAGTTTGTTTGTTTCACACACAATTACATCACATGTAATGAGAACCCTCTACTGCATGGTGTCGCCTTATGGCAACTAATTGCCAATTACTTTATCTCAATTTTACTGAAGGCAGTCAAATTAAATCCATGTTTTACTGTTTAGTTGTGAAAGGGGGGGGGGGGGTTACTTTGAAAGACAAATAATCTATGACATCAGATGACCAGGAAATCTTGTTTGTCTGTCTTTTCCCATGGACTTGTGACACCCGGCAGTTCATGCTCTAGGGTGTCCTAACACTGCTTAATTCTTCTATTATTTGGAAAAAAAACCATTTTTTTTAAAACAATCTTGAGTTGGATAACTTTAAGTTTTCATCAATTAAACCACTTTAGATGTGACTAACGATTTTTTTTGTGAAATGGTAACATGTCATTTATTGTCATATGGCAACTATATGCAAATATGGAAGCGTTCTTCATACATTGAACCTTTTGGACTGTAATTGACTAACATATCACTAGACAAGGCCTGTTTGTTTATGGCTTAAATCATCACCACGATTGTTTTTGATTAATATTGAGATCACAATTATTTCACACTATTACTCCTAGATTTTACAACCTCTGCATCACATGCATTTATCAAACTAAAACTCTCTAAACACTTTAACATTCTGAACACTTTTACAAGCAATGAATGTAAATAGATATAGGTGGAAAAATATAAATACATAAAAATGATTAAAAAAAATATATACAATAATAATATACAAAAATAATAAACATTTTCGGGGCATAGAGGTGATGTACTCTTGTGGCCAAAATATAACAACAAACACATTGAAACATTAACACATGACAGAGCCTTTGGACAAAACGAGCGAAACACAGCATGCGGCACAGTTATCTTTTGATTTCCATTATCTTGTTTTCATGATCATGGGAAGCCAAAAGCGTAATTGAAATTACAAATTGATTAATTGCCCAGCCATATACTAGGCGACTTTGAGGTTATCTTTACAATTAAAATTTTATTTAAAAGTAATAATAAACATCATTTTTATTTATATTTTGTAATCTCAGGCATTTTAAACTGTAACATCTGGATTATAAATTACACCACTGTGATTATTGTTTTAACAGAAGGAATTTGATATCCCAAACTCTATGTTGGTCCACTTATGTTTACATTACGCGTCCATACACTCAAAAAAACAATTTCTAGTCAGTAAAGCCATACGTTGAGACTTTTAACACATATTTTTTTCCAAAAATGTTCTATAGATCGTTTACCGGTTGTGGGTACAGTGTGATTAATATATTAATACAGTCTAGATAACACAGTAAAAGCCATCGCAGGCAGCATTTAGTACCTTTTTTTAAATAGCCAGTTTACGTATGCTATTTTCATCCATAGTTCAAGCCAGCTACTTCTTAGGGAGAGGGACAGAGAAAAAGGGCAGAGAGTTTGGCTCTTCCACCAGAGGAGAGGGGTTTAGTTCAGTCAGAGTGGGGAATGTAATGTAAAATTATGTTTTTTAAATATTTACTAAATTAAAAGAATGCTATTTAATGAAAATTATTATATGTAATTAAACAAGAACTAACTGTGTTTTTGTTCAACAATGTTATGTCCCTGTGTCTTTCACTATCGTATTATGATGCTCCTATAACCATACAATCATTTAACTGTGTAAAGATTTTTTATATAAATAATATTTTCTGTTGCAACAGATTTGGGTGAATGTTGCTTTACCAACGTATTTTTCTGCAGCTGTAATTGTGCACTTAATATTCACAGCAGTCATTTAAAGCAGCCAACTGTTTCTTTTCTTTGTTCTTTTTTTTTCATTTATTTTGTGACTTTATTCTAGGGTCTCCATTAACCATAAACAGGTCAATAAAAGGCCAGAGGTCCTCTGAGCATAGCATAACTAGAACAATTAGTTGCCGTGGAAACGGAGCATGAAGTCGAAGGGAACAGACAAATTAGAGATGTCAAGGAAGTCAAGGGGTGCTGTAGTTATTCTGAGGTTATCAAGATAACATCATTACGGCTTGGCTGAATAATGGGCTGAGAGATGGCTGTGTGATGGAGGACAGCAGTGGGCACACCACGTGGTCCGATTGAACCCAGTGACCCACCGAAGTACATTAGCATGACCGAGTCCGTGTCTGTAAACAGGCAGCTGAACCACAGGGAGACTTCTGTTGTATGGAAAAACAATGGCCATGTCATGCATGTTACGCCGTCTGCAACAAACACACACACACACACACACACGCTTATTGTACTGTATTTACAGAGCAAGCCGCCCACTGTAGAGGCAAATATGTGTGTGTGTGTGTGTGTGAGAGAGAGTGTGTTTGAGAGTAGACACAGTGACTCGCTCTTTCTAGAGGCTGTTAACACACGCATAGTTCAGACAAGTACCACAGCCTTCCTTAACCTGCACCTCATGAAAGAGAAGCATCCTTGACCCTGCAAAAAAAAAAAAAAAAAGAAACCCAGCGTCCCCAGTACAGTACTTCTCTATGCTCTGCCCTAAAATATTTATGTAACAAACACCTTAGCATGCTGAAAAACCTTAAGCTAGACCAGCTCAAAGAATATTTATGTAACACACACACAACTTGGCCTGTTGGAGAGGTAAAGGTAGATTAGTTTAAACAAGCGGAGGGAGATGTAGAGGAAAGAGGACAAAAAATGGCTTACATAACCATGAGCAGACAGTATAAACATTAGGATGACACCCACTCACCGCCTCTCAAAGAGGAGAGAGGTCTTATGGGTAGTGTGAGAGAGCCACCGGGGATTTATTTTTCCTGGTGAAGGTGACCCTGGCATTGGGAAGAGTACCTGAGCATACAGAAATATGAGATTTCCTCTTTGGCAGGCTTGTGTTACACTTGTGTTAAGGTTACAGTATAACCTACTCCGACTGGCTGCTTCTTAAGATACGAAAACAAATTCAACCTCAAAATGTTTTTCATGAGAGTTCCGTGCAACCATAAAATGCAATGGAGTGGATAAAGTTCATATTCACAAATATGGGACATTTTAAGAGGTGGCTTTTGCTCAGTGGTAGAGTTGGTCCACTCTCAACCAGAAGGTAGAGGGGGTTTGATCCCCTAGCTGCCCACTTCAGCAGTTACATATTGAAGTGAGCTAAATTGCCCCCACTGCTGTGACAGTGGCATGTGAGTGTGTTTGAATAGGATTAGTTAATAATGATGTGCACTTACACACATAGCACATACTGTACATTGCAGCCTCTGCCATCAGTGTGTGACTGTGGTGTGAAAATAGTCAGAAGATTAGAAAAGCACTATACAAGCTCAAGTCCATATACCAGGTCCTATGCAAATTAATCATAATGAGAAATCATCAAATTCTGATGTGCAATAATAATAATATGGAACATACAATGTTCAAAACATGTTCAACTTTTGTGTGCACTGTATGTATGGTATATAACAAACAAAACATACGCAATAATTATTTACATCCATAACTGTTTTGATTATTTGTATGAATTGTTTCGTGATCCCTTTTCCTTTTTTTTTTGTAATTTCTTTTCACATTGCTGCTGCTAAACTAAGGTTTATCTTATATTATTCAGATTTGAAGGAGGAGTCATTTATCTCTTTTAAATTTGCAGGATATTTCAGTTCAAATACAATAGATAAAAAAAACAGGACAAATGAGGCCAACTCGCCATCAAATAAAAGAAAGTTGACTCCAAATATGGCACATTTGCTTTCTGATAGAATCTGGTATCCCAGCTGCGATTGCATTCCTTGTTTTAAATTCCAATCTGTTGTGTTGTCTCCCCTCCAAGGCTTATGCCTGCAAACTCTTAGTGACCTTCCCCATAACAGCGAATTATGTTTATCTTTCTGCTATAAATCCACTGTTTTGAGTGTAAACAAAGAAATGAGACAAGACACAGACGTGCATGCACACACACACACACACACACACACACACACACACACACACACACACACACACACACACACACACACACACACACACACACACACACACACACACACACACACACACACTTAGACTTTTCTTTGGGGTTTTAAAAGAGGCTCGGTTTTATTGGCAGAAACAGATAACAGTATCATTCTGATCTACACTCTGGATCCAGATTTTTCCTCGACATGTCTGGAGCCGTAGTTGCCTTTGACTCAGTAATACATAAACCAACTCTTTGCAGCCCCAGCTTCATGAAAGAAAAAAAATGACGTTACGGACAGAAGTTGTAGGACAGCAGGAGTGTTTCACAGCTCATTTTTAACCCAACTCACTCACTGTCACACATAATGAATGAAATGATTCACCTGAGATATTGTGGCTAAGTGGTAAAGCACGCAAGCGTGAGTCTCAGGGAGCGGTGGCAGGGTGTTATTATCTGGTAAGGAGAATTATCATGGCTGGAAACTCCCGTAATTCATGCCTGTCAAGTTCAGCGAGGGTCTGAACACATCCATACAGTATAACATTAGGCTCAGGATGCCAGTGCTTGCCCATAGCCTCAGTCATAGTTTCTATGTAACGCGACAAACTTAAATGCTGATGTGCTGTTGATGAACACATGGGCCAACCTTGAAAAATGAAAATACTTACAGCTCAACTCCTAAACTTTTGTGCAGCCGTATTTAAATTCTGCTGCTTTAACCCTCTAATAAGAAAAATAATCAGTTCCTATACAATATATGGGGTCAACACGCCCACTCGTTCATCTCTGACCCGATGCAGTCCATTCAGACAACATCTTAACACAAAGCATGAACCAGGCCAAAGATCTCCAATATGGCAAGGAACTCAATTTATATGGATCTTGCATCTGGGCTTTGGATATAATGTATGTGTACAAGGCTTTCTGGGTGTTGATCAAAAACTTCAGTAAAGTTAAATCTAAAACTTTCTCCCCTAAGAAAGACTGTTTTATTGCTAGAAGTGGACTATGCCTAATTCATTCAGATGAAAAGAACATCGTCATTCATTAAGAGGCAGCCTTGACTAACTTCCTGTAAAGTCCTGCGTCACTGTTTTGATGTGTTAAACTTTGACAAACATGAAGTTGGGTTTGCATGTGTTACTCATGTTGATCTATTAATAATCCATACTGGACACTCCCTAGATTCCAAGAACCTTTGCCACAAAGAAACAAAAAGAGAAGATACAGCTGGAGACACAGTTCAGCACACAAGTTGAGAAAATCCTTGTCGTTCATCAGGTTGATTTTTTTTCGGGCATGGGAATATTAGGGACAATGCAAACAAGAGGCTGGTGATAAACACGATGTTGAACACATGGCGGAACATGAAACACCAAAATTGACTTCCCTCCGCAACCTAAACCTTTGTGATAACAACACAAATAAACACGATAGTTGCCTTAAACCTAACTAAATACACACAAAGAAGCTAGTTTTTACCACCTTTGAGAAAGTTGGCTCAAAAATGTACTCTGATCCAGCTTTCTGCCATGAATATAAACACAAATGGACCACTTCAAAGCGTAGCTGCTAAAACTGGTTTTGTTATAGAGCTTAATCCTTTTGATTTCAGTGGCATGGATGAACTCTAGACCCCTCCCGCCCCTGGTGTTCATATTTCAGCTCTATTCACTGCTTATTCTGCTTTCCTCTCCCATCTCTTCACATTTCCTGCACAGCCCCTTACAAATGCATCTAATAGGCGGGTTCAGGTCTGTTGCCTGTCCAACAGGTGACCTTCACACTCAGCTTATAGGCCCAGGGACAAATAAGAAAAACAAATCCCTGGAGAGGGAGATTATCTTTAAGGGATCAGCCTTGACCTGAGCCACCTCCACGCCTCATACTCCTTACCTCTGTTCTCCCCTTTCTAGACACAGCCAGCTCCTGTATAGCTCACCTTATAGCACAAGAAGGATCCAGTCAATAGGATCAGGGTACACTGTGAGCTAAACATTGGCATTTTCAAGTCTGAAACCTTAAAAACCCAATGAACCCAGCTGGTGATTCCAGAGAAATGAAATGTGCCAGCTAATATCTTATTCAAAAGGCGACCTTTTCCATTCCGGAGTGATTCAAAAAGGCCTCAATCTGAATGTAGGTTAATGTACACTGGCGCTGACACATGTTGCCAGCAGCCCTACGCATTAGCTGTCACATGTGATCATCCTCAAACACCCACCAGTCATTTACAATTCAGCTGGGAAGAACCGGGAGAAGAGCAGGCTGGAAGTCCAGCGCGTGCAAAAAGGAAACGCTACTCGCCCAAAACAGTCATGAGCTTACATACACAGGAGGAAATAAAGTTAGCTATAAGGCTGTAAGTGGACCTGCCTGGTGTTTATTGTATGTATAGTGTATAGTCTGGCGGCTCCCTGAAGTCAAGCAGTATGAAACCATAACCTCAAGCAGTGGGCTGGCACAGGAGCCAAAGACAGGACTCTGGTGGGCTCAGGTCCAAGTGGTTAGCACCACAGCAACACATTCTGCATGTTAGCAAAAGGAGTACTGAGAACAGCTCTCCAGTCAGCCACTCTTGAGTGTTTGACAGGTCCAACAGCTGGCGGACAGTCAGACATGCAGCTAGAAGTCATGCCTCAGCTCAGACACATCGTGAAAATGTCTACCCCAAGATCCTAGTTGGGGGTAAATTAGGTACAAAATAATGCCCATGTAATATCAACTACCCAACTACAGATAAATGTATTCATTAGAAGTTTTTAATCTTTTAATATTGGTTGCTGTACAATTACATTGCAGATATTTATTTAGAAAATAAGCACAACATATCCCATCGGTAAAAGCAATCCAGATCTCCTGAACTCGAAACAGTTTGACGATTTCGGCTTACATTTTTAGCTAGGGAGAACCTGTCATACCATATGGACCAGTCATATAAATGGACTAGCATTTACAGATGCCAATAACGCTGAAACATAGTACAGATTTCAAATGTTAATATGGAGTTGGAAATTTATCAGGAGAATAGAAAATCCATGAGAACAGCAGGGAGAAGAGTACATTTAAAGGTTTAGCCAACATTGGATGCTAACCAGCTAGCTAGATCATAGGTTCAGTAATATGGAAAACATTTTTGGCAAATAAATTGTCACAGAGGGACAAAAAAAAGGCCTCATAGTGTTTCACTGGACGATGAGGGATTAATAATCAATAGCTTCTAGGTTTTACAAGAAATGGCAAACTCTAAAATAGCATTTCTAATTTCTAATCATCAACACACAAGTGAGAATCACGGCAAGCACAACTGATTTAAAAGACCAATTTAAACATCTATTTAGATTTTATGGAAGTTTTTACGAGTATAAACCCAGAGCCAATACAAAGAACAGTCCAACGTAATTACTGAGTACAGTTTGTCCTGAACCATGGTTCACGACTGCTCATTGTAAAGCTCAACATTATCTCCCACAAAGGTCATCTTTCAATTTCTGACCTCAAAAGTACAAAAGGTCCAACACATGTGGTACAAAATGCAAAAGAAAAAGAAGGTTAGAGGGCAAAGACACACACACACTCAAACAATGTCTGTGCAATGACCTTTTTCAAATTCAATGTGTTCACCTCTGAAGGATTACAGGCCCAGATGGCCACTGGATGAACAATACAACACCTGCTGAGGGACAGAGCACAATTAGGGTCTCACGAAAAAATAAAAAACTACTGCGAAGTGAAAAAGCTCAGTCAACACAGTGAACTATCAGAGGTGTACAGTATGTGCTGACTGATCTAACTGCTCGCTAATCTATCTTTGACCACATCCAGAGTATAATCCAATCCTTAAACTCCTCGTCATCTTCACTCAACCTCCGTTCCTACAATGGTTTATCCAACAGGTAGTAGTGAGGCCGTTGCAGTAGAGTGGTTGAAATGCATGAATGATAAAAACTTAATTCTAATCATAACTTTCAGCGCATTCAACCTGCACTTATAGCAACAGGATGTATGCTTTCTGTCGTCCATAAAACCTGGAGTTGTTCATTCATGCTTTTATTGCATCTCGCTCAGACAACAGTAACTCCAATCTACTCATTCTAGACAAATAAAACCTTTCTAGACTTCAGTTACATATGAGTCCTGTACTTTAAAATACTCTTAATACTATTTTTGAAAAATAGTGTACCTTTATTTTGAAAGAAAATGTGAAAGTCATTTTGTTTTTTTATTATTACTATTGTCATTATAATGATCTAAGTATCTTACTTGTGCATGGTGGTGCAGTGGTTAGCACTGTCACCTCGCAGCAAGAAGGTTCTGGGTTTGAATCCTTCATGTGTTGTCTTTGCATGGCCCTCCAGCTTCCTACCAGAGTCCAAAGATGAACTTGCTTAGATAACAGGTGACTGTAAATTGTCCGTAGATTTGAGTCTGTGCATGAATGGTTGTCCGCCTACATATATATGTCAGCCTTGTTTTTGACAGGCTACCTGTCCAGGATGTATCCCGCCTCTCTCCTAATGACAGCTAACACTTAACAGGTTGAGCCGTGTAGATAAAGGATAGATGCTTGTGAATGTTCCTTAGTTTGTCGCTTCCAACAACAAATAAAGATACAATGAAAAAAACATTTTCTCTAGAAAAACAGTTAACCTGTATTGGCCCATTTTCTTTTATTAGAAAAGGTGCAGATCTAATTGGTATAGTCAAGTCCTGTACTGGACTGGTCTTAAAGATGAAACACAACTTCTGACTGATTTCAGGTAATAACACTAAAATAGGAATGAAAAGTGATTTTTTTTTTTATGTTGCAAATAATCCCAGGTGCTACATCTTGGATGTGATTTACCTCTCTTTGCAGTTCTTCTTTCTGCATCTCTATAACATATAGTTGATGTTGGTCATCATCTCTGATTGTTTAGAGTTTTACTGACACCAAAGCCTTTTGTGTCGCACAGGTAAAAGGACAGCACATAAAAAGGCTGTTTTTACCAACTGTTGTCTCCTCTCATCTTTCCCTCTCATCATGGCTGTACGTGACACATATTGTCGCCCCAAACCCAATTTCCTGTTCAAAACAAGAGGTTAAAAATAACATCAGTCAGTGTAACCTTGGCTCAGGTGAGCGCTCCCTCACAGGTACGGCTGACTATTGATGTATATTTAATAAGGTGAAAGATTTGCAGTGGTGCATGTGGCTGCCCTTTCAGAGCGGGCGCCCATGTCACCTTTTTTTGGCTAGCCAATTCCAGGGATGTCTGCGATGGCGAGGCAGGACCAGAGGAGACCGGAGAGCCGGGAGATAAAGGCGTGAGAGACAGGAGCAGACAGGAGGCAAGAGAAGATATTTAAATTGTGTTCTTCCTTCCACACATTCTGATTTTATTCATCTGCTGATTCTGACAGGCTTAAAAAATGCGCTCATTAGGCGCAATGACAACAAGAAATTGAATTCTCTTTAATTCCATTTTTCACAACATTTCAAATGCAGACAAAAAAGAAACTGGGAGTGACACAATAATTTAACTCACAGCCCTTGACTTCTTATGTTACTTAGAATTGTACACAAAGTAGTTCAAATGAATATCACTGAAACCATTCATTTATTTTTGGATTGATATTTTCAGCAAATAGGTTTAAAACTATTTTGACAACAAAACATTTTCATTGGCACAAATGCCAAACCCTCTCTTGTTTTTGTGTCTTAATTGGCCTCATGTTCTGCTTTTCTTTTATGAATTGAAGGTTGAAGCGATAAGTTAAAAAACACACATGACATGTTTGTTTGGCTTTAGGTAATATAAGATGTAAGGAACTGAGAGTTTCTGTATTGTATTGTATTGTATTGTATTTGTAAACCTGATTCACTTAATGTAGAACGGTTGACAGTGAATTTAATTGTCGTTTGCAGCACTGAATTATTAATTGTTAAAAGCAATTATTATTATTATTATTAAAAGCAGCCATACAAGCACATGTCCTCAAAGGTCACCTCACATGACCACTTTTACAGTATAGTGAGACAAGTGAAAAAGTAAAAAATATGAATTATTTACTCCTCATCATCTCACTGGAATGTCCTTTCCTCTGGCTGAAAGTCACATGGACAAAAATGTATTCCTTAACATACACTTAGACCCACACATATAAGTAATGTTGCCCACCACATTTGAATTCCCTTTCCTTTATTCATCAAAACATCAGCCTTTGCCACTATGACGCCCTGTTCAAATAAAAAGTCACCCCAAATTGAATACCTCTGGGACTCAGAACATTTCCCATCGTTTCCATCTTTTCAGGGGAAAACTGTCCTCTCAAAGTTTTCTTTCCTTCCACTCTTTGTATACACTGCTTCACTTTGTTTGAGGTGAATGAAAATTAAGATTTGCGTAAATACGTGACTCCTTGAGCTGATTGATGACTGGTTTCAGATTGATGACTGGTTTCAGGTGGAGAGGAAAGGAGTTACATCTTGTGTATATTTGAATTGAACTAAAAATGAAATGTATTTTGAACATGTAGGCTAAATGACAAAAAGGTGAAAGACAAAAATAACAATGACAAAAATTGAAAGCAAAAAGACAAACACTGATGATTCGGTTTACAAATCCGATTAGGAGTGGGAAGAAGTACACACTTATTAAATCCCAACTCTGCTCCATAGATAGTTATAAATCCAGCTTCCTTACTGCTATCAACCTATACAGTCATTTTCTTAAACTTGTTCAAATACATGATATTAATGACCAGTCTTCTCTGTCTTTTTTAGGTAAGGTAAGAAAAGTTAAGTGAGGGGTGTCTTAATATGGCTTTTAAAGAGATGGAGCTTTGTCTGAAAGGAGACCAAACACGACCCAACCTGCGTAGATTTATAAAAATATTTTAATTACTTTTTGGTGAACAGGAGTTTAGTCTCAAGTGACACACCGAGCTCTTAAACGGGAGGCCATGGGGATTTACACAGTGAACAAAGGATTCCCTATTGAAACACAGGCTTTGTGCAGCAGAAAAGCAGCTTGTAGCTCTACATTTGCTATCTATTCACTGTTCTGCTTCATGTTGCGAAACCCGTCAGCGCTAATGAGTGGCTTTATAAGAGGAAATAGAGCGTAATTGGCATTTTTTTTTCTCAGAGTTATACAAAGACAGGGGGTCTGAATCATGGAATGATGCCTGTCAATCTCACAGTGAGCCGATACCTTCTTGCGTGAACTGACTGGCATTCTACGTCCACATTTTTGACACCGTATACTGTGCAGCACGTTGACGGCTTCTCAATGTGCCACTGACTCGTCTTTATGTGCTCTGCCCCCGGGGTCTGTCTGTCCACAGAGGCTTTATATGAGAAGGGCTGTCATAATAAGAGCCATGTTCGAGCGTGAGGCATGCCCTGTTTCTGGCCAAAGCACACAAACTGTGGTTACTGTAAATGCAGAACAAGTGCCAGGCTGCTCTGAACAGATCTGTCACCACCGAATCCCCCTAGGGAAACAGAGGTCGTAACTTTCGTTTAACACCTACCGCTCCTACACATACATGCAAAGGGGTTTACAGCTTTTCAAATCTGAGAGAGGTGTATTTTTGTGTGGTTTACAGCCTGAAATAATGAAGCCTTACAAAGGCAAAAAGGCCGAAACCAGGAGGCCCGATTGCACATGACGAGGGATTTACCGCTGTTTTAAATAAATCAACAACTTTCCAGCCTTGTTTGTGTCCCCATGTGTCTTTAGTATCCAACTGCAGCAAAACAAAACTGTTTCCTGTTCCAAAAATCTACAAGTCTTTTGCAACAATAGTTTTTATTTCCACCCAAGATTTAAGTTTGAAATCTCTTTTGTTTCCAAAAGTCTGTATAGCTATATTCAAACCTTTTTCTTACAAGATTTAACTTTATAGCTCTGCAGTTCCAGCTATTTAGTGTCAAAACTTGTTGAGCCACTTTGTCAGTAATTAAACCCTTTTTCGAACCTTTCCGATGATTTAATTGAACCATCCCTTGAGCCTCCTTTTTCTTGCAGTGCGCTGCTGAAAGGTCTTTACCCCAGCTGCTGCCTCTGTAAACACTCTTGCTCTCTTAGTCGTCTCCCTGAGCTTCTCTTCCCCTTCAGATCCTTTATCTTTTCCCAAAAACACAAACTCGTACACACATTCTGTGTACAATATCCCCTGTAATCTTTCCCTCCTGCCGAGCAACTTCTCCTAATTTACGTGGATTAAAGCCATTTGTTGCAGAAGGCAAAGTGTGCTGTAGCCGAGCCAAACGTCAACATGAGCCTCATGCTGGAGTTTTGCATCTTCTATGGGAAGCATATAAAGAAATCCATACGTTTTAGCTGCACTGCTTGTACCCTACAGCCCTTTTGAGAGCCTGTGTTAGACACACAAGGGATTATTTGGGAACTTGTTTTTGTTGTGATAGCATCAGTTGTTGTTAACCGGAGCAAATGCTGCGTAAATGAATCTGTCTACGCTCCTCGCCTTTAGCAATCAATTCAAACAAGAAGCTCACTGCTGATTTAATTTGGTCAGAATGGCTAACACAGTGTGCAGCAAAATGCTAAGATGCTACATGTCGTTAAGAAACAATTTGTCTACAGGGCTTATGATCTCCTTTTTTTACTTTCCTTTATTCAAAACCCGGCACACAGGTAACAGAAAAAACGGTGAAGGAGTTTAGCCATCTCCTGCAGCAACAGCTCATGAAGTCCCTTCCAAAGCCTTTCACCCAAGGGAGCCATTCTACTCCCACCGAATCTATCCTGAGAGACAACAGTGGACTAAACAGTAAGCATAACCCTGCTTTAGGTCTGTGTGTCCAGCTTTAGCATACAGTATATTCGCTTGGACTTCAGCGAGGGAAAAAGAGATTCAATTCCTCCGGTTTCTGGTCCAGTGAAATCAATTGGAGCAGTTAGGAACAGCCATGTGTGAGCGATACACACTAATTCTCCTAGAGAGCGAGGTTAATGTGAAGTGCACAAGGTCAGTGCATTTATAAAAGGTTACTTTGGCACTGCATGTGACTTTCTCTTCTGTTTTTTCCTTCTCTCACATGAACACACAAGCAGCTTCAGAGTCTCTTGGTGGTTCCTTTTCTCCCTCACTCGTTCACTCTCTCCTTCGACCTTTCTCTTTCGCCTTACACCTCACAGGGGCCAAGAGAAAGCTGTACTGCAGTAATTGGATTATTGAGCAATCGGCAAACAAACACAAGACACAAAGTGTAGGATCAATCTGAGTGCTTGCATTGTGGTCAGAAACAATCCACGTGTGAGCGGTGAATAAAGCCATCACACCACTAGCTGCTGCTCGGGATTAGAGAGTTTAAGGAGGAACTTGTCAATTACCGCCTTTTAGACATCAAAGGAATCTTTCCTCCTGCAGGCCCTCCCCGTCCTGCTCAGTGCGAGTTTGGATGGATGGATTGGTGGATGGATTGATGTCACCAGGCTTAAACTGAGCCCAGTAGTGAACAACACAGTCTGTCTGTGGCCACTCAGTGAAATAGCTCTGGCTTTCTATTGTGTATTAATGTCCAGATGGACAATGGTGGAGTAATCTGCTGCACTTCCTGTTTACAGCCAGGTAGTGCTGTAAACTGTCTAAATATAACAGAGAGACAGCATTTGGAAACTGGAAAAAAAGGGGGCAAAGTGTTATTGCATCACTAACAAAATCCACTTCCTATAATTAAAAAAATAGAAGTAGGTAACGACAACCAATATTTTCCTCTACAAACACCATTTGTAGGTCTTTTAAATCAAGATATTTTAAGTGGAGTACTCCCATCCTACCTTTTTGTCATACGCTTGCACCTTAAATCAACACCAATATTTTTTCAATCACTAAGGCCACAGGCCCTAATTTTGAACGCGAGAATGTGTGAACGCACTGGGGCAGGATAAAGTGATCAAAATCCTGTGACTAGTGTGCGACGGGTGTGATCTTCATGCGCGCAATAAAACTACTTCAGAATCTCAATTACACATAGCATTCATATAAAGACAGAAACATGATCATTATACGATCGGTTTATTGTTGGACTATTGTTGTTTCTTCCACCATCTTGGATTTCCACAGTATTTTTCACTGCTTGTCTTGCTTCCTCTTTTTTTTTTTAAAGCCAATACTCAGAATTCCACACATATTTTTTCTTGGAAAGAAACTCAGATGATTAATTTATTATTAGATTTTTTTGTTGGTTAATATTCAGCAAACCCAAAAATGGATGTTTGGCTCAATTAATGAGCTTTTTTAGCAAAAGAAGACAGTCAGTCATTTGCACTAGTTACAAGGAGGCACTAAAGGTTTTTTTTTATAAGTGTTTATTGCATATTTATCATTTTTTTCTTTTAGAATCATCATCATTCCAGTACACTGCCTTTTTTACTGAGGAAGCCTACAAGTCTAAAAAAAAAACGACAACCCCCCCCCTCCCCTCCCCCTCAAGAGATACTTTAAACCAACAGCAAATCATGCAGTAAATAGCTCAGACAGTACACTGTGCCTCCACACACTGTATACAGCTCCACTATAAAATCAAAACTGACTTGTGAATTCAGAATATGTGCGCAGATATACCAAAAGCTTTTTCTAGGTCAAGTGTATAAACATTGCCAGTCTTGCATACTTCCCTTAGCGAGAGACAACGGGATGAAAAAAAAAAAAAAGAGAGAGAAAGTTTGCCAAGGGAACCTGTTTCACTAACCCCAAACTTCTGGTGTGGAACGTGAAAGTTGAGCTCCTGCCCGCCTGTCAGGTTGTGGCGAGGCGGGTGTCGATAAAAATGTTACATCTGAATTGACATGCTGGCAGACTTTCGAACAAAAGCCCTGCACTGTCATTCTGCTTTACTGTCTGTCTGTCTGAGACCCCCTCACTGGTTTCTTTCGTCTGCTTCCTCACCCTCTTTCCCTCTCTCTCCCCCCCCCCCTCCCTGTGTCTCCCTCCCCCTCACTCTCTTTCTCCCTCTCTCTAAAACCCTTATAACATCCTCTGGATTTAAGAGCTTAAATGTCAGTCCCATGGTATCAGTGCCATTCAGATTAAGCGCCTTAAATACGATGTAAATGTATAAATGTAGGCCAATGAGTGGGCACCATTCAATCCAATTAGCCATAATGAAGGCAGTCTCAAGGAATCTTTCAAGCAATAATTCCTAATCATTTTCAGTGGCTTATTGACTGTTATGCTCCAAACACAGACAGCTTAATATATCCTGTCGTCATATAGAATTGGCCAGTCTATTGTATGTGACTAGAATAACTTCAAGAGAGGGCCAGAGAGCGCTTCAGGCATTTAATGTTAGACTTAACAAAGGTTTCATTTTAAGGTAAGGAGGTATCGAAGGTATCGAAATTCAGGCAAATTTGTATTGAAAGGAATTCAGACTTATTGGGTGTAGTAGAGTTACTGGTGTATCAGATAAAAAAAACTGAATCTCAGGTAATAACAGACGTTTTACACAAGGGGGGGTATGAGCTGTTGGCTCTTGGTTCGAATCCCCGTTGGACAGGAGCCTGTCTGTGTAGAGTTTGCATGTTCCCCCTGTGCATGTGTGGGTTCTCTCTGGGTACTACGGCTTCCTCCCACAGTCCAAAGACATGTTTGTTAGGGTTAAATGGTGACTCGTAGGTGTGAATGTGAGTGTGGCTGGTTGTCTATCTCTTTATGTCAGCCAGTCAATCACAATGCCCAATGACAGCTTAGATCAGCTCCATCCCCCCGCAAGCGAGAAAAGCAGTAAAGATAATGGATGGATGGATGGATGGAAGGTTTAGTCATTAGATGATAATGAGCAATAGATCAAACTTTAAGCACACTTACATTTCATGTATGCAGCAGAGAGTTTAGATCATTTACAAGGCATTGCATGTATACGTGAGGTCACATGCACTTGCGACAGGAGTCTTTGGTTGGTAAATGTTTGGCACGATGCCGACAATGGAGAAGTCAAGTCAGAGCTTGTAAGGGACTGCCAGTAAAAGGCAGCGATATGTTATGTATAGGTGGCAAAGTAAATCCACCTTAACTTATTGTCTTCAACACTAATCATATTTCCAAAATTTGTAATGGTGAGTCATCTTTTTCCTTTAAATGAAAAATGATGCGAAATGTTGGCAAATAAAAAAGTAATACTTGAGTCTTGGACTTGTGAAGACTTTGAGCACAAATCTGTTTTAGACATTTCAAGATTCTATCCGGATTGGTTTTCATGAAGTCTGGAAGGTGGGAAAAATGCAAGAAATGTTCATAAATCAAAAACGGATTCCAAGGAACTCCAGTTGATACAGTGTCCAATTGGATTTCAGCAGGTACGTTATAGTCTGGATGCGTTTGCCGCTCATATTTTATTTAGTAATGTCCTACACAACCACAATGTTGGGGCAGCAGTAGTGCAGTATGTAGGGACTGAGGTAGAATAAGGTAGCCAGTTTGTACAGGACAAAGTATGGAATTTGGTCTGATTGTTGGAGTGTTGCAGGTTTCCATATGAACTCTGCTGGGGTGCCATAGAGCAACGCAACTAACCCCCAAGTGCTTACGTTCTCCCACATGTGCATACCCTCACTCTGACATCTCCACACTAATGCATGTCACTAGGATTGTGTGTGTGTGTGTGTGTGTGTGTATTCCTGACCTATGTGTGTTTAGCATGCTTAACAACAAAGTGAAGAAAAAAAACCTCAATATATCCTCTGGGATGAATAAAGTGTCTTCTTCCTCGTCTTAAAAACCTTGACGGAAGTGCATTTGATCTAGTGAGTTCAAGATCTCTTTTGTCTCTCTGTTTGAATGGTGAGAAAGTGTCATTCAAGAGTTCTGCACAGCTACTTCACAGTGCAATTGTTTGGAGGTGTGAATGATTAAACACCATTTTTGAGTTGAAAGAGTGACATCATCGGCATACACACGCAGTAAGTGACGCCTACATCATTACCACAGCAGCACATATAGAAAGGTTGGTGAAGTCCGGACAAACAAATTGGATCTGATCACTTGCAAAAAGTAGCGCAAGAAGTCAGTCTTCAAACTACAGAAATTCCTGTGATCTACTGACAAATGAGCACTCCCACAACTTTACATATCATGTGCAATGAGATAGTTTAAGTTAAATCTCTGGAAAAAGAGGAATTCATGCATTTGTTAGAGCAGGTTGCAGTTATTCTGAATAACACTCAGCCAATATTCTATTCTTGTATTACACTAAAAAGAGAGGTGTTATACAGTAGATGGCAAGTAGTAAGTGTTGATGACTGTTTTTTGTTCTACTAGCATAGGTGTCAAAGCAGCTTTTTACCCAAATGTGAACTTTGACAATTGTATTTAGCTTTAACTAAGTTTGAATTTGTTCTAAAATTGATTTCAACATCCATTCATCAAGGACACGTTTATGCATACACCTGTGTGTACTCTATCTATACAGCAGTGTTTGCTGTTGGTGTGTGTGCGTGTGTGTGTGTGTGTGTGTGCGTGTGTGTGAGAAAGAGAGACAACGATCGAGTGTGTGCACAATGTGTCTGCCAATGGAAGCTTAAATTTTTGGAGAATCAAATATTAGTAGGCTGCATTGATTTTGGAACAAACCACTACGTTCTTGTGTGAGCTCAGTCTTGCTGCCAAGTTTGTCTGGTCTGTCTGCTCACTCTTCCTTTCCAAGCAGCAGAGTCACCTCTCTGTGCTGCGAGCGGAGCAGAGCGGATCGCTCTGTGTATCTGCTTTCTATTCCGTAATCTTTCTGATAATACTGGAAAAGCTAAGACTTCTTGATAAAAAAAAAAAAACACAAAAGAAACCTTGGGCCTGTGTTTTTTCTACTTGCTTGACACTCAACTTAAAAATGTCAAAGTGAAACTGGATCCAGGCCTGCATCGCTTCGGCTGAAGTGGCAGGCGTTCAGCTAAAACATGTTCATGATCCCAAATCTAAAGCATACAGTGGCAATGTCTCCCAAGTGACTGGCTACCAGCCAACAGTTAGAGATGACAGGAAGGACAAGAGACGTTGTTTGCATGCCTCAATCCCTGCAGGCATCCACTGTAAAGGGTATTTCCCCTCACTGTTTAGAATAAACAGCATACTGCACATGGCTAAGTGCCTTTTGATTACTGCTACACATGCAATCCAAAAACAAATCAACTCTTCATTCCGACTGTTTGGATCTACCCTTATCTCGTGAAAGAAACTGCACTCATTTTTACCTGCACAGAAATATCCATGTTTCAACTGATTTTTGAACTTTTATGATTATTATCACACCCTTCATGATTTTCTTTCTATAATTAAAAAGACAATACATTCACCGAGGCGTGGCTTAATGTGTGGGAATTAATTACGGTCATGTGGCTCTTTATTTAAACGTTTCCCTCCAGATTATGTCGTCTGCGTTGAACAATATAGAATAAATTGAAAGGGGACTTAGACATGCCCTCTCTCTCTCTGCCCTTTTGTTCCTCCTCCTGCTTATCTCAGATCATCATCTTTCCCGCTCCGTCCAATCCAGCCCCCTGTGCCACTCTTTATCTGTTTCTGTCGCCACTCGCTCTATTCTGCTCAATTTCCTTTTTACTGTAAATCTCACATCCTCAGAGGGACGCGGCTACAAACCAAACACGACATTGTTCTTGGGAGTTATTTCGGTTCTTCAATTATATGTTGCTTTAATGAAAAAAATACCAAAAAAAGGCACAATTAACATTTAGGGAGTTGAATATTAGCTGAGATGGTACTGAGAGTATACATAGCCGAATATACACACATCAAGAATCGCAGAAAATTATACTATTGAGATCCTTTTATGACTCTTTTGACACCTATTAATGAAGGATGTGGTCTCTTATGTTCCTATTGCTCATCGAAATGTTTTTGTTGACTTTAAAAATGTATCAGATAGTTGAAACGAGCTCATGTTGGATTTACGTAATGACTAGTCTGTTATGGATCACCCTTAGCAGCCCCTCCCTTCCTCAAGTATGTTGTTAGTTTTCCTCTGTTTGTCTCAACCCTCTGTTTCTCCTCCCCTGTGTGTCAGGTGTGCATGGCTGTGTGTGTGAGTGCAGGTGGGCGTGGTTTTCTCCCCAGGCAGCCCAGGTGCAGACAATCAACCTCATCATCTACAGTTTATTTACTCCGGTCCTTTCACCGCTCGTCGCCTGAGTATACAATATCTCTCCGCGGTATTATCCTCGTTTGGCTCTCAACTTTTGTTATAGTTCTGCGTGAACTACTCCCGTGTGTTGCTCTTTGCTGAAGTTCTACCTCTGTGTCTCTCTGCCTCAGTGTCCGGTGTTTCGAGCTCATGCCTGCCTGCCTGATCTCTGGCCTGCCTGCTTGCTCGCTGACGTCTCTCCCTTTTTTTGGATACTCGCTTCCAATGCCCTTTTTGGCATTGTGTTTTTTGTTACTGCACAATTAGAGAACTGTTTGGATTGTGCTTCTGTGTCCGGAGTCGTGCTTTTGGGTCCGTACTCTCGTGCCGAGTCGTAACATAATCAATAGTTTTTCTGTATGCTTAATGTCTAAAGAAGATACTTCGGTGGCATCAAAGCTAAAGGACAAGCATCTTGATTCTGCATGTATTCCTCCTTGTGCTGGAGTAAGAAGGTGAAGTGCTGTTCCACGTGAACATGCTGTAACCCTCCCCTTGGCATACTTCTCTATATACGAGAGCCTAATCTGATTTTAATACACTGCAGGGTTAACAGCTGCTGGAAGCAGAGCGAGCTCAACTCTGCGAGGACAGATCCGATCAATTACCCGATCCAGAGGTAGCGAGTAGAAACTACCCTGTGCTGCCCCATGAATTTATTCTCTTTTAATCAGAGTCACCACGACCTTTCATCAATGCCATCTTCCCTAGGACCAATGAGGTGTGAAGAGAGAGGAGTTGACAGGTTTGAATGTCCTTCAGTGTATGTCCTGTATCATTACCCATCTCTCAAAATAGATCGAAGCCATCTAAAAAAAGAAATCCGTTGTCATGCATTCGCTGTGCTCGAGCTGGAGCTTTGAGCCCTCTGACCAAATCTTGTGCAACTTGTAGGTTTTGCAGATTTTTTTTGTGAAGATAGCCCCTCAATGGCAGCCACAAATGATTTGATCTAGCCTTAAATATTCATCACCTAAAACTTTTCAAAGATTTTCTCAATACATCTGCTTTTTTGGGGGTATTTATGTTATAATACAACTAGAAAACCATATTTTTTTAAGTGGGTTGTGGAAAATTACATTTTATTCCAAATTATTGAGAAAAATAAAAAACATGTTTAGCTTCAAACGTGCTGCTATTAAACCCCTTACTAATATCTGGTACAATACATTTCTTCAGATTGGAATGCTCCGGTTTAAGTCTGTATCTTTTAAAGGCTGGGTCACTGCGAAATGCAGAACAAGTGAAGGTACTATATGTCTCCACGATACCTTGATGAAACACACCATAACGAAAACTAAGCCAAAACCACTATGAACTATCAATGTGTCAATGTAACAACTGTGGTTGTTTTTCCCGGTGCATGTATGCGCGTCATTTTATGTGTATATAAACTAGTGATGCATCAATACAGTCAGCCCACGGTACACTACATCTCGATTTTTGTTCGGTTTGGTTCGATTCTGACAGCCCGGCCATGGGAGTATTTTCTAGGGCCATGTAGACCCGCTGTACAAATAGGAAGACATTTCAGTCTGTTGCGATAGCTATATTTTTTTCGCAGACACAGACACGGGTCGTAGAGTGATATTTCATTGTTAACTCTGTTTCAAACGCTGCTTTGACTTTTCTCCATTCACTCTCAACCCGGTCTGCATCGTGCAGGTGTCGGCTGGTGTCTGCGTGTGACAACAATCAACAGTTTTGTGTGTTCGCATACAGTCATTTTTTTTGTTTACCATTTTCTCTTCCTTGACATTATACTGTGACATTATACGGCTGTGTTTCCTCATACTGCTGCCTCTTCTCACTGCTGGCCATGTTAAAGCAATGTCTTTCTAATACCAGTATTGTTAGCTTGGTGGCGCATGGTGATTGGATATTTACTCGCGGGGAGGAGTTTCCTCATCCCAGCATGTGGACTCACTGACAAACACAAACAGAGCCAATTTGGAGAGAGATACAGCAATGTAATACAACTGTACGTAAACCGAGAATACCGCAATTCACAAGCGCGTATTGCACCGTTGATGCTGCAACGAATACAGTTCAATATTGTTGAGTTGTATATTGAGAATTGTTGCATCCCTAGTATGTACACCCCAAAGGGAAGAAAAATCAAAGGGAGCCCACTGATGGGCAAAAAGCAGATCATGCAGCCCACACATGTTGGTTTTTCAGTCCCTCTTTTCTGGCTTATTGTGGTATTTAACTGTCAGATTGTCGTGTGGATGTGGTTTTCTGTCTGACCAGAGGACAGTATGAAATAGACAAATGTGGAGCTAAATCTTTGAATCCACGTCAGCCTGTCTGCATGTAAACTAAACAACAGGAGGAGTATAAGCCCTGCACAAACCCCCACACAAAGAAATACTTGGCATGCTAGCACTTCTGAAAGTCATGGCGAAAAGTTTTTTTTGTAGAATTTGATTGAATTCAAGTGTTTCATTTTGAAGTAGTGAACAAAAGGTTAACTTGTTCAGTTGCAGGAGTGCTTTTGTAGTTAAATAAGTCTTTGAATGAGTGTGTCCTCATGAAAGCTCTTTTTTATTTTTTTCTTCCAGATTAATAATAATAATAATTAAAACCTTTCACTAGCAGGAAGCTGTGTCATGTTAAGATTGTTAAAACAGCGCTCTTTCCAGTGGTCTAGCCTTCAGGCTGGCTCGGCTGATGCCACTGCCTCTATCATCTCGTCAACACATGTGACGTGACCTCATTTTAAACATCATTCATCTTGGGGGAGGGGGGTCAGAAAGAAGGTAGGTGGGGGGAGATAGATGAATAGACCGAGCGTTTGACTCAGCGTTTTGTGCTGCCATTCATCTGGGGACTGTGTAAATGGTGTGTGTCATTGCCTTACAGCATGTTCAGGTGAAGAGCCAAAGTAACAGGATGTTGCAGTTTCCTCACCCTTCTCAGACCCAAACGAAGCACAGCACCGACAAACAGTTGTATGCTTTCAAGATTTTCAATAGAATGATTGTAGTGGTTGTAAAAAAAAGTAAATACATTATAGTAACTGGATTACTATTAGTCAAGAGTGAGCCGATTTAAGTTCTGTTGAACAACAGCCACAAATTCAAGAAAACATGAGATTAAATTATCTTCACTTTGAAGATGTTGAACAGCAACCAGCAAGTAAACAGCAAAGATCTCATGTAGCGACATTAAAGTCCCATATTATGCTTTTTCTGGTTTTATATGCCCTTTAGTGTGTTTTCCAAGTGTCCTGTGCATGTTTAGGCACATCTATGTGCAAAAATACAAAGTCCGCGGAAACGCGGCTTCTCCTACGTCCTCCTGTTAGCTGTAGCATTATCTGCATGTAACGCTCGGTTCTAGCCCCCCTCGATAAAAAATTGTCAGTCCCCAATGGGCTTAGATCAGATCACTGATCTAAGCCCATTGGCTCGTTGTGGTAAGCCCTGCAGCTCATGTTGAAATTTCCGAGAAGCGTGCTGAGCAACTGACCAATAACAACAGAGCGGATCGGCAGACCAATCAGAGCAGACTTGGCACACGTGGGGTCTAACAGTGGGGGCTCAACAGAGTGCAGCTGACGGACTCAGAGCGGAGAGGGAGCAAGGAGGAGCAGTACATGAAAACAGACCCTTTTTTTGGACTTCAGCTATTGTGAACGTACAAAAGTAGGTACATAGATTAAATATAAGAACCCCAAAAAGGGCAGAATATGGGCTCTTTAAGTTTTTCACTCAATAATGTCTGTCAACTTAACATTAGCCACTTATTGTACCCCAAATATGTAAGATTGATGTTCCAAACTATACATTTTTCATTTTAAAAACTTGCTTAGAATGACTTTGAAGCAAAGTGTGGAGAAATCCAAAAGCTTTAAATAGATCGAGCATTAGCTTACTTCTAGATTTAGCTTTTCTTAAGTTGTATTGGCAAGTCTTTGTTGTTAACAGGGAATATAAAACAAAGTACAGGAAATAAATACAACTTCTTACATTAAAATTAAGTTATTTCTTCAGGATTTAAAAATATGCTTCACTTATATTTACACTACTGTGCCATACGTGTTGATAAAGTACTTTTGAGCAATAAGACAGCACTTCCTTTGTACTATCAGTAAATTCCAAACAACACTCACTCCTAAGTATTAAGAAGAATTTGACATTTCTCCTTGACTAAAGTGTCACGACGACTCTGTTTAAAGATACAGTACAGTAAACTATAAACTGCCGGCCCAAACACACACACACACACACACACACACACACACACACACACACACACACACACACACACGCACACACGCACACACGCACACACACACACACACACACACACACACCTAGTGTAGTACTTTTTAACAGATTTTGTCGCTCTTACTACAGTATGGTAATCTTCTCCTGTTCCATTTCTGGCCCCTCTCCAGTTTAATCACTGAGGGGAAATCACCACTTGAAACACTTGTGGGTGTTTGGCCCTGTATTCATATTGCATGAAATGAGCGTGCTGCTTTGTTAACAGAAAAAACAACAGCATACCTTCAGCAGAGTCGGTCTAACACAGTCCACAGATGGGAGCTCTAAAAAGCCAATGCCAGAAAACTTAAGACCATGGGGCTTGTATCGTATCTGATGCCTGGTATTCTACTGAGATTTAATATTTCACTAATGACACGTTCTCGTCCCCCCGACTCGCAAAAAATGACAGCTTGGTCTTTGGCCACAAGTTTCAAATTGATCATCTAGGTACAACTCTAGCACCAGGCATAGATCCAGGGGTTTGCCAGGGGTAGCCTGGGCCAGCCTTGACATCTGTTTGACCATGCTTGGAGCCTCCCTGAAAAATCCTTATAGGATTGACTATTTGCCTAGTCAGTCGCAGACTAATATCAAAATATAACTATCCGGACTGTTTTGCAGAAGGATCTTGTAAATGTCTTTGCATTCCAATGAAGCACATTTTCTGTATTTAGTACTTTAAATTGTGATGTTATAATAATCTATTACATAATATCATTTAGATGCTAAAAAGATGCTAAAAAGTGTGGCTCTATCATCAGTTTTACACCTGAGGGTTTACTGTCAAGTAAGCCTTACATAATAAATATTCAACATTGGGTAGGATTTTGATGTAAGGTGGTCAAGTTAGTCATGATAAACAAGCTAAATCCAGCAGTTGATGAATGTTGTGTAATGGTCACAGTTTGGTTTAATGTTGGCTTTCAATCAAATTACCAAACCACTCGACCTGTCAAAAAGGCATTCCTAAAAGCTTTTGGAGCAGTATCCGCATCACACCTGAATAAAAAGCTTCTCCGTGGTGATCCTGAAATACCACAAGGCACATGTGTCACCAGAGTGAGTGGGTGTAATCATACTAGAATGAATCAAGAATTTAAGGCATGTCAGCTACATTCACAACAAGCAGGATAACATCCTCCTCCAGCAGTAACCTGAAACAAACCCTGCTTCTCCTCACAGGTCGCAAAGAAAAAACTTTCAAAACTACACCTTTTATGATGAAACTAAACCAGGAAACCTTTTGCTGTATCAGAAAAAGACATAGCAGAGAGGTGTTCAAAGATGGTAGATGAGACTTTTCACCATACTCTCATGGCTGCTGTTTTTCCACTGTTGGAAGCTGAAACACTGTTATTGCAGGGATAATGTTTTACTGCTTTGTTCCCATTTTTTTAATCCTATAAACATTTGGATTCTGACACACTGCGATTATATCAAGCTTTCTCTTCATCAGACAGAAAACACAAAAGTGGAAAGTGAAAATCCATGAGGCGTTGGGCGATATTTCAAGATATAACTCAATTTCTTCAAACACAATTGCTACCGACGAACAACTTCGAGCAGTAGCCTTCAACCACTTTCTAGCTAACATGACTGTTACTGTTACATACCACAATTGGCATGACATCAGAAGGAAATGGATGCTTTGTGAATGTAAATTTTTTGGGGAAATAGCGAAAAATAAAGATGTATTAATATACAGATGACTACGGACAAAACAAGGATTAGGCATATACATATATATATATATATATATATATATAATTCTTGATATTTCTACAGTTCAGTCATATTAAAAGGCTTCGCTAATCCCCTGCTGCATGGCCCCAAATCAATAGCTCAGGGATGACAAAATTGGGATTGTGGAATAGCACTGATTTCTCCAAATGTTATCAACAACTAAGAGCACCAACAACACTAACCAGACTTTTGCCCTCCAGTGACAAGGGCACAGAATGAATAAGAGCCCATCTACAGAATAATGCTGTACTAATGGTAATGGTGCCCTTGCCGAGAGGCAGCAACCTCCAGTTGTGCCTTTTCACCATTGTTGGAATGTATCCATCAAGGTGACCTGCATCTATAGTATAAGTCAGAGTTTAAAAAGCTGGTTTAATGTTATAGCAATCTGGTACTTGAATGCAACTGTTATTTAAGACAACCCCTTACTGTATGTAAGGCATTAAACAATATAACAGTAACACAATAATGAAAATAACATGGAAACCGTATGAGCACCAGGTCCCACAGGCATATAGATTACATGCTCATTTGCGTTAGTCTGATTTAAACAGATGTCCCTTGAAATGTTAGGATTTATTTTCTTCAAAGAAGGAGAAAAAGTAATGCCCAAATCTGGGTTTTAAAAAGGATTCCTCCTCTTAATTATTGGTTCTGAAGCTTGTAAGAGAATCCTAAAATCTTAGAGCCTTTTTTTGTCCAAAATTGTATTCTCAAGGTACTTCAAATAATGTGAGGTTTTAACCGTCTGAGTTAGCCAAACCAAGTCGGTATCTTCCAAATAAGTGTGTCTAATTTCCCTCCTCCCTTTTTCCATAAACCACAACAAATGAAAAGATTTAAAGGACCAATATGTAAGATATCAACTGAATTAAATCCTAAAATGAACTTACTATATGATCAGAAAGAAAACATGCCCTACTAATTTGGTTCGGGTCTGGATTTGTTTTGAAAAGTGAAGGTAGGGCGGTTTTGAAGGAAGAATATGCGACTTTTTGATCCAGTAGATGTCGCCCCTGAGCACCAGCATCACACCAAAACAACTTGAGCTGCATTGTTGTGTTAGCATGCTAATGCTCCTTAGTTTGCTCGTAGCTTCACACTGCATGTCAATTTAAACGAAATGACCGTGATCTAAAAACGCTTATGTGACATTCAAATCAGCAGTGAGTACAGTATTTTATTCTTCTTTCCTCAATTAAACAACTTTTAAACGCAAGGTGATGAGCCCGCCGGCCGTCCCGTCCATGTAAACACGCTGTAGATATGGCTCGGAAAACCTCACAGACAGCGGGACTCGGGTGTCACATTCATTGTAGACAGTCATAATTCACAGAGTTATTTTCAGAGGACTTGATTTCTGCTACATTTAAGTGTGAAAAATCACATATTGTTCCTTTAAGGAACCCCACATGGCAGTTTTGGAAGTCCCTCAGTTTGCCAGGCTAACAACAAACAAACCAAGTGTTTCAGCGATAGAAGCAGGCAAGAGGACTGGTTCCGATATAACTGATTCTCCCCGACCTAAAAAGCCCCTGCAGAGCTGGCTTAACACTGAAGCTTCAGTGTTCGGACATGGCAACCTGCGTGCACAACAACTCTAGGGAGGAGGGGGGCGGGGGGAGGCAGCTCTCTTCAATGTTTTGAATCTGGACTGCAGTACCCATTTCAAACACTACATGTCAGAGTTACATAGTGATCCCTTACAGTTAGAAGTTTAATAAAGGTCACAATTAGTGAGCCTGCTTGACTTGAATTATGTAATTCATACTGCTGTAGCACAAACTAACTTAGACTGAGCTTTACCATTGATTTTAGAAGACAGCAAGGGTGATGGATTTAGTCATTTATTCATTCCGTGTAGTAGTACTTACAAAGTATTTTTAATGAGCAGGAATAGATATGAGAAGTTAATGCAGTGTCTTCCTCAAGTGTACACATGGCAGGAGAGCATTGTATTGGAGCAGACTTTTTTCAAGTAAAAGTTTAGCAAGTTAAACATAAAATGTTTTATTGAAAATGTAAGTTCCGATCTATTGTATCAGTACCCTACATGGCTTGGATTGTAGTGTCGTATTAAAACACAGATAATTGAACCATTAAGTGCAACAACGGCACCAGGCAACAGGAACTGACAGGATAAACCTGAATCATGACCTACATCACATTTTCCCACCATTACCTTAATGGCAACAATCTGATGACAAACTGCAACAAAGCCAAAAAGTTGTCTGTGAGGCATGCCTCTGTGTTGTTTGACAAACAACAGATTAATCAAGGTGTGAACATGTAAAAACTTGTCAGAACAACATTACAGTACGTTGTTGTTGTTGTTGTTGTTGTTGTTGTTGTTTTTTGACGTCCAGCATCTGAGTACGGTTGTGAATAAAAGACAGAGCTACTGCTGAAAACCCAAAAAAAGCTCCAGACTGTCTCCCTTTCGGAGCAGAGTGAATCAGGTAGCTGCAGCCAAGTCAGAGGAAGGCAGAGAAACAAAAAGCAGACAGTGAACAGTGGAATGTGTGCTTGTGCCAGGTACAGTAAACTCTGCAGGCAGAACGGTCAGGTCTGAGTACTTCACAGAGCTGTGTGTGCACTACTGAGTTCATGCAATCATGTCCCATCAACTTGTTTCTGTGCAGGCCAGGTTCCATTACTCTTAATCATATGTTAAGTCACATGTAACCAACAACCAACCCACCATTCATTTGAGGAAAAAATAATTGCTGCCATGTTCCATCTCTCCAGATCAATCTCAAGAACCATGTTTTGAAGACATTTCTTTGGGAGGTTTGGTCAATTCACAAAAAATGACAAAAAATATGTTCTATTGGATTGCTGGCAAGAGAAATGCAACATTTCTTTGATCACTTGTCAACCAAGAAATAATGATCAGCTATTGGGAGAAATGTTTTTGAACAATTTTTTGATAAAAGAAAAGTCTACATTTTCTGATTCCAGTTTTTTGCGTCTTCTGCGTTCTTTGCTCAGCGATGAGAGTAAACTCATTATCATTTGATATTATTAAAACATGGGAGACGTTTGGGATTGCCAGCACAGGCTGTGGAGATACTGTGACATTGTTTTGCTAGATAGACTAAGCAAACAATGTACTTTCATAGACAAAAGAATTGACGGGTTAATCAGTAATAAAATGAATCATCTATCTCAATCCTCATGCGGATAATTAAAAATCAAATGAAATGTTTGAAATTTTAAAAGTTGTTGGAACACAAGCAGCCCTTCAAGAAGAGTGCCAGAAGAAAATGTTCAGTAATTGGGAAACATTTAGGAAAACCAAAAATGAAAAACTCCATTATTTAAGACTCTTCCAGATCACCTCACCTTCAGCTCCTTTTTTTCAGACACAATTTTGTTAGTAAATATATATATATATAATTCTTGATATTTCTACAGGTCAGGTCATATATATATTTATATATATGTAGGTTCGGAATCAAACGTTGTCGATCTCCAAGATTTCCAATTCCTGCTCCAATAGAGCAGAGTAAAACAAAGGTTTACTTCTATATAAATGAATCTGCTGAAAACACAGCCAACAGTTGTCCTCTGGGGCTTAAAGTATTTTTGATGGCTGCTCGTGCCGAGTAACAGAGACATAAATTGTATTTCATAACTCCACAAACAAAACTTCCTTCATTTTCATTGTATTGGAGGCTGAAGTCTGAGATAGACATCTCAAAACTTTGAAAAGAAAAGGCGAAACTGACTGCATGACTAGACACAACCTGAGGGAAGTAAGAAAACATACTGGTGTGTGTGTGTGTGTGTGTGTGTGTGTGTGTGTGTGTGTGTGTGTGTGTGTGTAATATGAGTAAGCTGACCATTAATTCCCATCAATTATTATTTTACTTCTCTCGTTTGATGAAAACAGAAAACACATTACACTTCCTGACAAACACCTTAACCCCTCTTCAGCGTCATTCAGGTCTCTGATCCCCACAAACAGGTTCAGGATGAAAAAGTATATTTTTCTCCAAGCTGTCACTTGATCCTTGATGCCTCCTTTCACATGCTGGGTCAGTGTGTCATGGGCTCCTGTTACGTTACAAACATGGTCTGACTGACAGGCTCTCTGTGTGATCATTTAAGGATTACAATTTGTGCTTGACAAAGAATTAATATTGTTTCCTTTGTTTTCTGGGGAGACGGCCATAAAAAAAATTAAAATTGGTCACCACTATTTTGCAATTTTGAAAAAAAAAAAAAAACCTTTGGCTATGATTTGATCACATATGTGCAGAGTTATAGTACATACTATTAATACAAAAAGCAGCAGATAAAAACCAGGACTTATGATAAAAAGTACAGTAAACTGTATTACTTTTAGTATTCACTTCTACATCTATTATGTAAGCTGTACTGTCTGTGTGACTTCTTTAATAGAGAACGGTTTGTTGTGCTTCACGTGCTCTTGAAAGACAAAGTAATTTAAAAGCAAACTCAATTTAGATAAAGCTAAATATTAATTTATTTGCATTAATAATTAAAAATACTATCTGTGGAACAACATCTACTGTGGGCAGAGTAAATGGAAGCATTAGGGACAAACAAACCAGAAATAAAAAGTAATTGCTTAAAAAATATTCATCAAGGTCACTGAAGTTAAGTGTCCAAGTAAAAAAGTTTAATTGATTTTTTGTTTTCCTTTCACATCAACCTAGCTGATGATTTATTACATTTTACTTTTGGTTTTGGTGCATGTTTTGTAAAGAAATAAGTGTTGAACAAAGCTATGAATGTTTTACACCATGACTCAGGCCAGCATTTTTCTAAATCATGGGTCCTGCTGACATGTTTCTGGATGCAAGCTGAATCTCTGTGTGGCTATGTTTGTGTGTTTGTGAGAGAATACAAGTGTTACGTAAAAGGACCCCGAATAACCCCCTCTTTCCAACACACACACACACACACACACATACACACACCCTTCACTTTATTCTAGCCAACTATGCATGACCTACTTCGGAAACCTTTCATGCTTAACAATTAACATTTTTTGAAGCGTCTTCCTTTATGGCATCCTTTTCCACGGAGGAAGTGAAAAGACAAACACTGGGTTTTAAACGTAAGCACTTTGGCGCGAACACTTGGGCGAGCTCTTATTAAACATGAATGATAAAGACATGGCTTGTTTGCTCAGTCAAGTATATCAGGATACAAGAGGAAGACAGTAATTTGTCAAGAGAGCCGGGATGGCTTCTCTCTGCATCATCCTTACCAAAGAATAAAAAATAGATCTCATTGACTTTTTATAGCTCCGGATGAATAATGTCCAACCAATAAATTAGACATCTGTCTGCATTTAGCTCAACAAACACTTCTTTTTTATTTATGCCAAGAGTGTTGTAGGCTCTTATGATTAGTTAATCTCTGTAATTTGTGTTTTAATATGTACATAATTCTTTGTAGTCACTCTGTATTACTGGTACCAGCATGTTGCTTTTTTATCTCAGATGACTGTGTAAATCCTCCACACAAAAACCTACTGACAAAGCAATGACTCAGGGCATTTTTAAGACCAGTTGTATGAGATCAGACTATTTGCATGCTAGTTAAACTAAGTGCTCTGCAACACAAAAGCCTGCGATACAGCTACAGTATGTCACATGACTATAAAAATCAGGGCATTCATTCCCAAACATAAGCATGTACTACGCTTTTTGTTTCCCCCTTCCTCTTTCTGCCTATTTTTTTTAATGACCTCGACAACAGAAGGGAATGTCAGCGGTAGGTAGATGCAAGTAGCTCTGCAGCTACGGCCCCGGCCTGGTGGAAATCTGGCCCTCTGTCACCAGACTGCGCTTTAAAAGGAAAGTTCAAATAAGGACAAGACAAGCATTCAAATCCCAGAAGTCCAGGCCGGTAGTAACCACACTTTTTATTGGGGTGTCAAGTCCAGCCTAGAATGTGTGCTGTTGTTGTTGCTGTTGGCGGCCGTGTTGTGTGTGTATGTGCGAATGTGTATGGTTGTGTGGCTCTGCGTGGGAGGAGTGGAGTGGAGACTTTAAATGTTTTTTTTTTTTTTCTTTTTCCCGATCATTGTGCCACACAGTATCATCTTGGCTCCTTTAAAAAGCTCACATCCACTGCAGGCATTTACTCCCACACTGTAGTAGCACAAGGTAAGAAACATCCATTCATAAAGCTGGAGAAGAAAGCATGGCTCCCACTGTGCCCTTGTGGCTTAACATGATATGATCACATTTGTTGGATATTTAGATGGACTGTCACCTTTTAGCTAAATGTCAAGAAAAACTCATTGAATATAATATTGGTCAGAGTTTTGGTGGTATTCAACAGAGCTGCTAAAGCAAAACCAAAATTGCCCCAAAAACCAAAATCACAGTAGTGAGACTTAACTTGAGCACTTAAGCAGTGACCTTTACTTTTCAGAATAGTTTTTTTGGTCAGTGGAACAGTCAGTTAACACATAACTGTGATATTATCACCTCATTATAAGTTATTGTGATGACCTTGTTTGCTGAAATTGCCTTTTTACAATGGTTTTAGCTCTGTTTTGGTCTTTACCACCTCCCACCTAAAGGAAATATTTAACTCTTTTTGATGCTAAATGCTCCACAGTGTTAACCATCTTATCATTAAGTACTGTCAGTTGTTTTTTCACAATGAAACAGCTGCTTAAAAGAGCTGTAAACAGAGATGACAAGAGTTCATATTGATCAGAAAACCAAAACTATAAAGCACATTAATGTGTAGACGTAGTGAGACACGGCATTATTTTTTTTTTTTCTTACATGTAGTGAATTTAAAAGTATATTTTCACATTCTTTGGTTGTGGAAATGATTCATTGCAGTAGACTTATTTGAGTGCACACCAAAACTGGCAACCCTTCATTAAAACAGTTGTTAAATGAGTCTGCCGTTGACTGGGACACGAGTCCAGTCAATGATTCTGTGTTCAAGTCGAAGAAGTCAATGGCGTCACTTAATAACTATCTGCTGGGAAGCTTATCAAGATTAAAATTTGTTAAGACTATAAAATGTTGTTAGCAGTGTCAAACACAAACACATCAACTATATGCACAATCTAAAAAATATAAAATAATTTACCCTCTATTTAAAAAAAAAAAAAAAACATAAACATCATTCTCTGCAATAGTACCAAGTTTTCACCTTGCAGCCGAGGTCAAAAACAGCTCACAGGGAGCTTCATCTTCCCCTAGTTTTCAGGATAAATTCTGATATTTTAAGAGTAACAGACTGTGGAAATTCAGCATCTCTTACACAGCCTCAGCCTCCAAATACACCCACACCACTGAGGAACTGGCTGCCCAGAAGACAGAAAAGAACTGGATCCTGGTGGGTCTATGTATTAATATTTTCTTTTCCATTCAGGTGTTTTAATCATGTTTTTTCAGTAGATGTTTATCTTTTTACATGCATTCAAAAAAAACAGCCCATTTTTTAAAAAAATGTTTAAGAAAGTACTATTGTGCTTAAAATGTGTTTTCAAAGCTCAAGCCTGTCTCTGTGGTCCAGAGTATCAGATTTCTTGGGTTTTTTATTCTTGGGCTCAATGATAAAACATTGCTGATTTCTGCATGGAGGAACAAGACAATTTACATCTCTAAATGTTGGACTGGACTGCTGCACTGAAAGACATGTTTGAAATGCCCACAGGAGCCCCTTTCACACCCGATTTAAGATATTCTCACTATATTTCAGACCATTTCATTTCCATATGCTGTGAAAAATGTTACTCTTCGTCCATTTTAACATTATACAAGTTGCGTTTAGGGGTGTATTTTGTCATAGACAAAGTATTTTCTTTTCTATTTTCTTCATTTGCAATGCCCAATTATATGAATAATATAATGCTTGCTATAGATTTTAATCAGTCAGCTCAAATATATTTTTTCCGGCCTCATTATTCTACTGCTGGGTATTTTCACATTTAGGGTGCACTCACTCTAGACAAAGATGTCCCTTACTGCGCTTAAGCACGATGGCCCCCCCTCCCCATTCCCCTGCTGGCATGCACTCACACTGCTCCAGGACTAACTGGGCCTGAGCATGGTTACCTCTTGTACATAACCTCGTAATACAACGCATGAATGGCTTTGCGTAATTATGAAGCGTGCTGAGTTAACAAGACAGGTTGACTTGAAAAATAAATAAAAAATTAAACAATAAAAGAGACGCGCTGTCCACGTCCGCACATCGGAGAACAACACATAGAACATAGCAGCTACTTTCCTGAATTTGTGGCTTATTGTGAGTCATTTTAGTCAGATACAGGCAGAACACTCCGGGATATCTCCATAATGAAGGCTGTCCACGTTGTGTATATGTGCTTGTGCTCGTACATGAACTGTACCGTGCTGAAGCACACCTATTCAAAGTGTGCCAGGGCCGAGGAAGTGTACCATTTTTGAGCACGGATTGGAGCACTAGTCAAACAAACTGGACTTTAGGGGTGAAGCGTGCTTAGGCATGTCAGGATTGTCTAGTTCAGAGTGCGCCCTGAGGCAGTGATTCCCAAAAGGAGTTATGATGGAGGGGGCCTGGCCTGGCTTAAAATAACAATGCACAGTTTTTTACTGCTAGCTAGGCAAATTTTGTGAGAAGACTTGAAGGTTAATGTAAGATGGACAATGAATCTACACCAGACATCACAAATTTGGAAGTTTTATGTTACAGTATCACTTTTAATTGCCTCCTCTTTAAAAAGCTGCTTGATAGTTTGTTGTCAAACACTAAAGCTGCTTTTCTTTACTTCCGGAGTGAATGTTTGAGATGAATTCTAAAAATATAGGAGTTTGTAAGCAAAGAGCGTGATTGACAGTGTGATTAGTGTACATTAATATATATTTTGATATGTATGGGGAGGGTAGGAGGGGGGGGCTGAAAATATTTTCTTCTTCGAAAGAGGGGCCTGGCAGAAAAAGTTTGGGAGTGTGCTTCCCTTTAAATATATATTTATTTCAATGATTCTTGGCTGAGATGAACTTTTCTAAGAATCCTTCAGTCGACTGTCAATTCTCTTAAAGGGTTTTCAATCACTCTGAAAAGGATGACCTTTTTCACCCAATGTCCTCTCAAACCAGCACACGGTCTGGATTAATGAGAAAAAGCGCTTTTGAAAGATATTGAAATGAAATGAAAAAATTAAATAAATACATATTTTCTTTAGAAAGGTGGTACGAGTTCTACAGTTAGAACTGTAAAACTGTTCTCTATATTGAACACATGACAACTTCAACCCTCAACCGGTTGACCCCAATTTATCCATCAAGTGTGGATAAGTGTCAACCTCCATGCACCATTATTTGTATCAATGTTCGTGCTAGTTGTCACATAATTAAATGACAGGAAAAATTGATTCATAACGTTTGTAAAACGTTGAAAGATTTACTCTTTTTTTAAAATTGCTTAAGAAAAATGGCAATCCTCAATCATTCCTGCATAAATGAGTCACAGTCCACAGCTCTCAGGGCTGCACTTGACTTATTACGAACAAGTTTTTAAAAACTTAAAAGAGGGAGCTTAAGAAAAGAATTCATGTTTTTCTAAAGCTACCAAACATTATTAAATTATTTAGCGTAGAATGTTTTATGAAAAGAGTAAAACTTAAACACAAAATAACTTGTTACTATAGTGTGGCCCTTACTGGCTTTAGATTAAATTCAGCACAATTCAACTTTACTTTAGATTTAATTTCAACTCTATAGTGAATTTGTGACAGTATATTCAAGAATGCAAAGAATGAATACACGTGCTTAGAGTATGAAATAACTTCTCTGCCAGATGATTTCGTCTGCTGTGTAGACTGCTGAACCCCACCACCATTCCCGAACACCTTCACCTTTATTATCCTTTCACAACCCAAACACAAGCAGCTGCCCGCTTCTCAGTCAGGAACCCATAATGCACTGGGAGCCCCTGTGCATGCCTGGTGTTGGGCTTTAATTGGATATTAGTATCCAGCAGTGTCTGAATTAATCAAATCATTTCCATCCATTAATTTAGCGGAGGAACATACAATTAAAGCCTTATTAGTGTGCTCTCAGGAGTATGCCTTTTCATCCCTCTGCAGAACATTGAGAGTTGGCCAGAGTCCAGTCTAAAGCTTTCTGCCCGCTCCTATCTGGACCTTCCTCATGAAGGGCACACTGTGGTGTGGATCTGCAGAAACTGGCTGCAGGGAAAAAGGTCAGACTATATAGTTGGGTGCCACTTCTCCAGAAACTATAAATATAGCAAAAGGAATTTAATGAGAGCATTTCTAAATGAAAAAAAAAAAAAAACATGGTTTTTACTATTTTAAGCCTGTACCATTTGTCAGATTATGATTATTAGGTCAGGGAGCTGACAAGTTTTAGAGTAATTCTATTTGGTTTAACATGACTGTGAAAACCAGCAGGAAAATGCCCTGAATAGGGTGAAAAGAGATTCTCAGATTTAGGCAGTGAGCAAGCATAATCCAGCACACTAATGTAGGTCATTTTATTAAAATTTCCATATTTATATTTTTCATACAAAGTACATTTGGTTAATATAAATCCACCATGAAAATATTTTTAAATGCTCTTCAGAAGAGATAATACTGTACTGCTTGTAGTGAAAAAAAGAAGAGTAAAAATCTCAAAAAATCTTGAAGGATTCAAACGTCTAATCACATACAATGCTTCGTTCTGGACTATGAGTCAGCCAAAGTATTCAGTTTAAATCAAACATCACATAAATAAAACAATTAAAGTTAGTATGACTAATTTTTCTCCTTCTTCCTCTCTAGCCGATTTGAGCTAGAATGTTTTTGCACAAAGTAATCCAGACTGCTCAGATGAGCAGCCATTTTTAATTAAAACCATTTACAGAGGAAACCAAAGTGAGAAAAAAAAAGAGCCGAGGGATTTTACACTCTGTCATCCAAGGCTTCGGCGGATCAAAGAGTTTTAGTTGTGCTTTTTAATGGTTACGTAACAATTTTTTGCCTATGAAATATTGGGCCCTGGTGCAATGTAGTCTGGTCCAAAGCTCGAAAGTGCCACAGATTTCCTGCAGTGCACTTTCAGATTTCAGCCAGGATATAATATGCCCGTGCATATAATCTAAGTATAGCTGTCAATCAATTCAATACAACTATTGTAAGAGGACCGTGAAAATAGGCACCCCTAATTAAATGTAGGATTCTTGGGTTCTTCCTAAGACATTTCTATATTTATGTATATATGTGTGTGAGTGTGTGTGAGAGAGAGAGAGAGAGAGAGAGAGACAGAGAGACAGAGAGACAGAGAGAGACAGAGAGACAGAGGGTATATAAATATATGTGTGTGTGTGTAAGAGAGAGAGAGAGAGAGAGAGAGACAGAGAGACAGAGAGAGAGACAGAGAGAGAGACAGAGGGTATATAAATATATGTGTGTGTAAGAGAGAGAGAGACAGAGAGAGAGGGTATATAAATATATATGTGTGTGTGTGTGTGTGTGTAAGAGAGAGAGAGACAGAGACAGAGGGTATATAAATATATATGTGTGTGTAAGAGAGAGAGAGAGAGAGTATGTGTGCATTAGTTGTATGTATGTTTATGTGTGTTTGTGTTTTTCTGCCTCCCTTGCTGCCTGGCTGGCTGCCTTGTGGCCCACCTCTTACTGTCATCCTGTCTGACATTAGGGCTAAGCTGGATCTCATTAGGACCAAGGTGGCAGTGATCCCGTCAACATCGCTTTGGCTCCTGCCATATGGGTCGCCTCCAAGGTAACGGGGCTGTATCAGTCTCCTCAAGCCTTGCTTTCGCACACACTCACACAGACACACTCACACAACTCACTCTAGATGAGTGTGTAGTGTACGTATAACGCCGAATAAAGACGTCAAACAGAAAAGATATAAAATATACTGACGATAAGAAAATCAGGTCATGATGACACACACACGCACACACTCACTCCTTGTCCTGAATATATGTGTTTCTTATTGATATACAAAAATTTCACAATGACTTTAGATCCATTGTAGATTTTTTTTTTTAAAGGAAATTAGGTTAAAAATATGAATTAGAGTGATCATATCAGGCCACTTATCTTACAGTAAAAAATTAATGGAAATCAATTTTAAGTGTGTCTTTGAATAGTGACGTTATTATAGCTGCATCTCTTGAGTAAAAAAACAACAACCTCGTCAACGTGTATGTTTGTATTGTATATATTATCTATAAATAAAAGGTTTGCAGTCAAGTGTTTAACGTGAATATACAATTATATATTACTGAATTTACAGCAATCTTTAAAAAAAAAAAAAACAACAACTGAAAATGCTTGAGCAACAAGTGAAATCTACAAATTCCAACAGAAGAACTTTTTCTTATCAAATAAATGTGCATTTCATGATATAGAGCAACATCACAGGCAAACCCTCAGTTTAAACGGTCATGATCAAATCACAATCGAATGTAGCAGCAAAAGTAAATCAACATCCCAGCAGCAGCAGCAGCAGCTCAAACATTGAACTTCTCTCACAGCCGTGAAAGTAACAGGAAGTCCTTTAAGACTTGTTTTAGTACCTCTTTGTACCAGCTTGTAAAACTTTAAATTTATAACATCCTCTGCATACAGAGATGATGGAATTGTTCTTTATAAGAACACCAATAGACAGACAATGCTATTGAAATACATAAAAATCCTATCACACCCAAACAGCACCACAAACTGTAAATGAACAGCTGCACCTCCCTCTGTTAGGTGCATTTAATATTTCTGTGTTTTTAACAATGGTACCAAGTGTTTCCTGGTCTACATAATGGCATTTTTATTTTCTCTTATTAATCGTGCTGCTGATAATTTACTTCCCTCAGCTTCACATACAACTAGGACACCAGAATACAGTGGACGCCAAACAACTGTGTCAAAGTTGCACTTTTCCAGATTGGCAGTTCTTATAGATTTCGTCCTCTTCAGCGTGTTTGTTTAGTCTCAGCCCCCAACCTCACAAAGCAACTGTTTATTTCATCAGTTTGGCAACAAAAGCATGTGATCAATCATTCATAATTTATGATGCTGCCAATGGCTCAGGGCCCATAAAAACAGATATTTGCATTACACAAGGTCTTCGCCAGACCTCCTGATAACAGACCAATACATCTTGTTGTTGTACATACAAACAGGAGCCTGATAAGAGGTAAACTTTGCCTATCTGTGTTACAGTAGAGCACAGGGCAGTGCTAGCAGATATGATGTTGTGATCACATGCTACTATAACAATGACCTGGACGGCGTCCTTTAATTCCTGTTACCCCGGCCAGCATCCCGCTGCCTTTCCCAAGCCCTGCTGTTGTTTTTATTTTTGTACCATTCAAAGCAAACGCCCTAAATCCCCTGTGAAATATGAGACTCACTGAAACAGACCGACCCTTCATCTATCTGATCCAGTAGACAGACCCACCATTATATAGGTGGAGTGAGATTGTAAAAAAAAAAAAAAAGAATAATTTGTGGAAAATAAAAATGTCCTGTCATTGTAAAGTTACGGTTCATTATTTAACTCTGAAGGAGAAACACAAGAATGCACTCAGATTTGAGAGAAATCTTTACTCCGCTTACCTTGACATGCCGTCTGTGATGCAGTTTGGGTATCCTTCACCTCTGCCTGACAGTGACCCCTGTGACATGCCCGGCCGAGTTTTCCATGACTCCATTAATGCCGTTACAGGCGAAATAAGATTCAACAAAGGGTTGGACTGGTCCCTCACATCATGCCGTGTGAAAGCCATTGTTCCTTGCGCTCCAATCTGGTAATGGAATGAATGTCCGCCAGAATTAACTCCAACAATGGCTGATGTGGGCATGCTGTTGTTCTCTTGGTAATAGCTGCCATCAGTGGTCTCCTGCTTAACCCCTTTGGATAGGACATTGTTGGAGAACACTTCAGGCTCATAGGACCCATTCATGGAGGAGACAGGTGGTCCTAAGATACCAGAAAGACTGTACTCGTCAATGTTATTCCTCAGGGATAAATAGGTGGTCTCAGATGCAGGAAAGAGACCGAGAGATGGTGGCTGTTCGCCGTACGGTTGTTGGTTCATACATCCCTCATTATGGTCTGGCTCACTCTTAATCTGCGTGATAAAGGGTGTGCTACTTGAGTTACATTTAGAGCTGCCCAAACACATGCTCCTAAAGTCAGTTCCTGGCTCGTTCTTTATATACTTAACCATGCCCATCTGGTCTAAGCCCACATTGAACACCTCCCCGTCTACCATCTCTACTTTAGGGAATTCAAAGTGTTTGAAGTCCGTGTCTCTGGACAGACTCGCTGCGTCAGGGCTGTTTGTGTCATTCTGCACCAAACCAAGCCCACTTGCAGGACTGGATACCGGAAACCCAGCAGAGGAGGGGTTCTGAGGGCTGCTGACCGCCATGTTGCTTCCTATAGCCGGACTGGAGATGGACGGCCTTACCGGGTTACAGTTGTTTGCTGTACTGGTGCAGCCACCGCCTGTTGGGCTTGAGACGGAGGACCTGATGTTACAAGTGGTGCTGCAGGACGGCGGTGATCGCACGCTACTCATGCTCTGAGGGCTGGACATGGGTGACCTCATGACATTGAGCGGGCTGGTAAGCGGTGGTGAGCCCACTGTGCTGGACTCTACAGGGCTACATGTTGCTGAATTCCTGCGCTTGATATTGGCCAGAGTTGCGGCACAAGACGTCTGGCTGACAGGACTATTAACAGACGAGCACACTGGTCCAAAGCACGTAGGGGGGCTGGTGGTTGATGACACCATGTTGTTGCCGGGGCTGGAGATTGAACTGGAGGTCTGGGGGCTGCAGGAGAGAGATGAAGCCAGCATTGAAGCCGAGCTAATCTGAGTCCCACTGGGGCATTCTCTGGGAGTGGTGCTTGGCTGTGGAAAACCAAATGGCTTTAACTTGGGGCTCTTTGTGGAACCACACTGGGTCTCTTCTAGAGGCCGTCCACACGCTGGATACATCTTCCCAGGGCTAGTGCCGCCCCCGTGCTGGCTAAAGGCAAAGTCCGCCTCCCTGGCTGCATTCATATACAGGCCCATTGACTCAGCCACAGTCTTGGAAAGCTCCTTGGAGTCCATTTCCTGCTTATGACCATGGAGGGAGTTGTTGAAGTGTGGGAGAACAAATGGCTGGTTCTGGCTGAGCCGGAGCATTGGCTGCTCCTGTTTTTTTGTGTTGTTGTCTTTGCAGTCAGTAGCTGGGCTTCCAGCAGGGCAGCTCACATTGACTATGTCCATCAAGATATCGCTGCTGGTCAAACCTGAATCCTCTGTGCTGCAGCAGTGCTCCATACTGCCGGGGACCTGTGACCATTTGTTCTCTGTGTCGCTCCCATCAAAGAAACTTTGGTATCTTTTGGTCTCCATTGCTGGCTCATCGAGTCACCTGGATATAAAGGAAGAAAAAAAACTAATGAGAGATGTTCACAGTTCTATTTATTTAGGGGGAAATCAGTTGCACACAAGGAATTAGTTCAATAATACTGGTTGCTTGGCAGGTTCTTTAAGAATATTTACCTTCTGGCAAAGATTACAGGTTCTATGTGAGGCTAAATTATGTATCAGGGAATATGCAAATAAGCCTAAAATCTAGAGTGTAAATAAAGTCTATTTGATTTTGGATTCCAAACCAGTGTGTTGTGTTATGTGGGTAAATAAAAACCCCGATGAGGCAAAGAAAAGGGTCTGCAAAGAAGAAGATAAATTGTTTGAAGTAACACAGATTTTAACTATTTTGATTTTGATTATAGTAGCCCATAATGACCTACTTACACATAGCGCCAAAACAAACACATAAAGTATGCTGTGTTAACAGTATGTTTAATTTGGAGAAAAAAAAGTACTGTATTTCCTCTCTCAGTCACACAGATAGGGCTCCTTATCTCTGCACTACATGAGATGTACAGTCTGATAACTTTGAGGAAAACTGCACTGCAAGGGTTAACGTCGCTACGTGACGTCGTCCGGGTTTAGATTCCCACCTCTGCTGCGCTTCTATTGGACAGCACAGCACTGAAATCCACCAGCTTTGCATGGATTGGTAGAAAAGCTGTCACTTAATAGTTATTTCTCTTGCAGCCACAACATAGCTGCGACACAACTTGAAATGTTGCTTGAGCGGCAGGAGCGGCCGTGTTATGAGCAAAAGCAAATAAATTACTGGCGGTTGTTTAACATTTGACAGAGTTTATTGTAGGCTATCAATAATGCATTGCTTTAGGTGCTTTAGTTCTGTATTTGCTTTGCAGGCAACGGTGCACTCTTTGAAGTGCCCGCAGCTCTGGAGAAGCAAACATACACAGTTAAAGTTATTTGGATTGCCTGCAGAATATTTCGTGTTCATTATGTGCACACATTCAAAAATAAAAACTAGAAAAAAGTCAGCTTTGTAGGCTACTTCACTCTCGCTCCTGCCGTGATTGTCCTGTCACTGTTCACCATGCAACTCTCTCTCCATTTTGCGTTTGCGCAGAATAAATTCAAAAAGAGGATTTTTTTTTTTTTTTGCTGTATTGTTGCTGTTGAACTTATTTTGCTGTGTTAAAGTCGTCTCCACTGACAGCCTTTTAGTTGCAGGCAAGACCGAGTGCAGAAGGAAGGAGAAATTAAATAATTAAAGTCAAACATTTAGGAGGAATTTGACAGTACTAGCGACTCATCAGCACTTCTTGACAGGTGCGGTAGGCAATCCCACTGAAAATCTGTAAAGAACTGTTGTGGCAGCTTATGTTGCCGCAAAAAAATACATTAAACTTTATGGCGACATTCACGACGTAGCAAACGGTCCCGATTGAAAGTTGTTTTATTTATTCCCCCACAGCAAATGTGGGAACGCGGGTGCAAGCTCGTATGCACATAAATCCGACTGAACAGCGAGGAGTTTCATTATGATCCCAGAGCCAGCGCCAAATTAAAATGTGCAGTCAAACAGCCTACTCCGTGCTCTCCTTACCTTAATTACGACATTCAGAGTTGTCAGGTGGCCGTGTTGCTGGGCAGCGAAATAATCCAGAGGGCAAAAAAAGACACGTCAAGCAAAGTGAATAAATGTCAACAAATGTGTTCCGTCTACTCTTCCCAGTACATAGTTTTCAGTTTGACAGCTAGACACAGCGGAGAATTGCGTATTAATCCTCTACAGCGAGCCGCTGCTCCTGACAGGACGAACCACAGCGGCGGGTCGGACGACAGCCTCAGATCATCTCACATTATGGCCGCAATTTTGCAGATTACCGATTCAGGGCCCCGGATAAAAAGAGTATTAAAAACAAACGAAGGAGTCGTAGGACTTGAAGTCAGGGCGACGTCACTCTGTGCACATGGACCCTCCTACTGCAACGAGTGCAACACAAACTCCGAGGAGGGGGAGGAGGAGGAGAGGCAGAGGGGAGAAGAGGGGAGGGGCTCCGCGCAGGTAGACGGAGCCGCCTGGAAATAGGGCACCGCGCTCAGTGCGGTGTTGTTTGTATTAACTCTCTCAGGATCCCTTGTATTTCATTTAACTATTTCCTGAAGGTTTTCTCTGACACTTTGTCCTGTCATCGCCCCCTTATCATGTTGTTATTTTTTTTCTTTAGTCTTTTCTCACCCTAAAACTGTTTCCCAAAGGAGCTCGTGTACATTTACCCATACGCACGCGCACTGACCATTTTCATAAAAAGGACTTATAGGGGAACAGCCTCCCAAGCCTTTCTTGACATTTACCATGGACCTTTAAAAACCCTCAAATATTGAGTGGAGAGTCACTGGACTTTAAATCAAGTCAGACTGTTGCCTTGTATAAAAACTAACTGCTGCCACCACTAGGTGGAGCAATATTTCTATTGCTGCTCAGAAAGAGAGTCTTGAGTGGTCACCCTGTAACTTAATTCATCTCATGTCAAACTGTGACAGAGGTCTTCTTTTAATGCCCCTGTTTTTAAAGAAAAACACTGACAAGCTATAACTCTAGTTTTATTTTTGCTTTCTTTTAGATATCAACCACCATCAGTAAGTAACAGAAGAGAGGGAACAGTATGAAACCAAATCCAAATCAGAAGTTTTGCCTTTTTTTAATTAAGCAAAAGACAAACAGTTAATGATGTAAAGATAAGAAGTCATTTTAATTCTTAATGGCTATGTTTCAAAGTCAACTTCCACTAATAAAAAAATGGATACACTTAATACATGTCCACAGATAATGAAAATGTATTTTTATTTTTATATAGACATGCCGTGGCATTGATGTGGATGTATACTTAAATTGGACTGCTGCAACATCCAATAATCAATTGAATCTCTGTAGTTGTCACTCAGTTGGCTCACATTCTGTGGCGCTTCAGATGGCTGCGTAATGTAGGATTTTTTTTGGAGTGGAGCTCAGTACAGTAGTTGGGATGTTTCTCCTCATTGCTTGTCTGCGTTCTGCAAACCAGCCTGTAGCCATTACCCGAGTGAGGCAGCAGCAGCAGTTAGATTAGTAAAAAGCATCCAAGCAACACTGCCCACCTCCCTGATCTGCCTGTTAATCACCCATGAATGGGGACCAGCTTCAGATAAAAACAGCCGAATTGAGCTATAAACCAATGTTTCCCACCCCCATGCAGGCAGCTCCCACTTGTCCATTACACATAATGGCTGCCAGTCAAACACATCAGGAGCAGATCTAATTTAGCTTTGCATCACATCATTTTTCCACAGTGACAGAGGAATAAAAACATTTCAGACTGACAGAAGAACACAGCTAACATTGGTAAGAATACAAAATTCAAGCTTCATTGAATCCCACTGAGCTTTGCATCAGCCCGGTCATTGATAATCGCACTAACCTGAAAACTCTGAATATATAGGCTACAAATACATGTTTATTCTGTACTGTAGACATATGGGAGCTAGGAATAGCTATATTTAGAAAAGGGGGGTGGGATGGGGGGGGATCCTTTCGAATGAGTGATTGCTCTGATTAGGAGCAGACGTCCACTCCAGTTTAGACACATAGCAGACAACTTTGAGGAGCTGACAGGGCCAAAAGGCAAAGCAGAGAGGTGCATGCTCTGCCTCATGGGGACAGGTGAATTGGAGCATGTTAACTCTAAAACAAAACACTTGTCAACTCAGCAGAAGATCCTGTCCCTATCATGAGTGGTAAGTACTGGACCAGTTTTAATCAGGGAAGAAGTCCGTCAGCGCCATCCTCCATTCAGCTCGTCATTGCTTCACTTAAGAAGCAGTTTTTCTTGAGCCCCGTTAGCGTCTACATTCAAAATCAGCCTCTTGCAGGCTCATACAAACACTCATCTGTGTGTGCTCTTAGTAAATAACAGTCACAGCACTTGACTTATAGGCCATGTTTGTGGAGTTTGTGCCCTTTAGGGAGTTTCTCATGCAAATATCAGGCAAATAATATTGATTTTTTAAAATGTAAAGCACTTTGTATTACATTATTTTTGTATGAAATGGGCTATAGAAATAAGGTTTGATTGATTGATGTGCTTCTTGTTCTGCTGCTGATACGTGGGCACTCAGAGGTGACTTTCCTGCGTTCAACAAGTCTTCCAAAGAATCAACACCAATCAGCTACCACCACAAAAATAATCAATTTTTTTTAAACATTACATCTAGTGAACTTATTATCCATGCTAAGGAGTTAACCTGGAGCACAGACTTTTCATTTGATTATGTAGTATTTGTCTAATTCTAATTCTTCTCCTACTCGAACCTCTTATCCAAAAATGGTCTCTTCTGGCTCCAGAAAAAAATGATGTCTACGACCAAAATGTCAAAGCGTATCTCACTTACAGTCAGTGTCAACTTGGTACCTAAGTCAAGTTCTGTTACATAATCTACAGTAACTTAATTTATCCATCAAAGTCAAGTTTTATCGCCCACTAGAGTGCAGCGTTAACAGGCTGTTTGCCGGTATTTATCACATCTTTAGTTCATATTTGAACATGTTGGCAAACTTTATGTATTCAGAGTAATTTGAGCAATCAGTGGGGGTGTACATCTGTGCCACCTGATGAATCCATGGGTCTGACTAAACCTTAAGAGAAACATCTTTCCTGTTAGCTGCTAATCCTTTTTCACTAAGTGGTTTCTTTTTTTATAACTGTTATTTGGTACTGTTCAGCGTTAGCTTCTCAACAGAAAAAATAAGCCTGATGTGACTATATAACACACTGTGCTCAGTGTGCATTCAGCCATTTATTCAAACTAGGCAATACACTTGTTTGACAAAAAACATCATTTTAAATACCTGCTTGATTCAGGATTTGATCTTTTAATTGGAAGTATTTTTCCCCTTCATCAGTTTTTGTTAATCGAGCCCTGCTGGGTAAGATCAAGACGTGAACAACACCCCCAACCCCCCTACCGCACAGACCAATACCACATAGTACTACTGCATGTGGTACACATCACGACAACATGGTGCCCATCTTGAGTATCACTGTCCTTCTTTAAACGTGCCCATTTAACAAATCCCCCTCTGTACAAGTATTGTCATTATTAATCAGTATAGCCCTTACATACTGATGTGTCTGAATAATCTTACAGTTGAATGACAAGTCTCTTACTTGTGAAGGTCAGGGACTGGAATACATGCTATTGAATTTTTGTGTTGCTATGGGAACTAGCATGTTCAAAGAAGTCTGCATCCACATTCAGTGTTGGGAGATTGGTACAGAGCCTTGGGCTATAGAAAGCTTTAATAAAAAACACATGTAATACAAAGTCATTATTCAGTTGTAAATATACAGGAAATGCAAGAGAACTTAAAAGCTGTCATATAGAATTATTGGTTCAAAGCAGTGATATAAATGAAGCCTAAATTGGAAGAGTTACACAATCAACTAAAGAGATTTTAATTCATTCACACGGACGCAAATTACTGACAGCATCACTCATGTGTGACTGTACAGTATGAGTGTGAACATTTACACATTTTAAATAAAGGAAAATAGTTTCTAATCAGGTAGGAGTCATACAAGGGAAGAAGGCATCATTATATTAAGGTTAATCGTTACATTTCATGTGTTTTCAGATATTTCTGCAATGTTTAAATTGATGCATTTATTCAGAGTTTAATAGAAATCAAAGAGAAGATGACGTGAAGTCCTCATGTGTGTTGAGTGCAACTCAGACAACATAAATAAGGCGGCCTTGCTTCTCAACTTTGACACAGATTTCAGTTCACCTTAAGTTGCCCTACTGCACGATCGGCACAGATCCTTTAAACGCTGAATGATATGCATTCAGCCTGCCTCCCTTTAGAAAAAAAAAAAGGTCTCTCTACACTATGTGTACGCCACCTGGGGTTTGTTCATCCTACTTAAGCAATGACGATTGAAAACATGTTGATGATTAAATAACATGTTTATCCTTCGCACAGTCAGAAATACATATTCAGTGGGAACACGGCGTATAAGCTACAGCCTGGCTTCAGATCAGATTATTAACATGCAGGGAATTATCACTAAATAATGTGTTGTTCAACCAAACTGTGTCAAGTACATTATGAATTGATATTCCTGGTGCCTGCTTGTAGATGCCAAGGTAGTGTGAGCTTCAGATTGCATTTTGTACATTTATGCTTTGGTGTTGAAATATTAATGCTTGATTTTGTTGCACCAGAAATTTGGAACTGCTTTCGTGAATGTTTTGCAGGTTATTTGGCAATATTTATAAAACAACTTCTGTCGATCCGCCCTGCTCGGAGTGTCATTGTTGTGAGTCTGTGATCATTTTAAATTAAAGTTGAAAGTATTCATATGGATGATTTGAGTTTAGGGGGCTATGCTTGGGTAGATACGTAGATAACAATCTTAAAATCATTGCAGATGTTGTTTGTTTGTTTGTCTGTTTTCGTTTGATTGTTAACATTGCTATTGCAACTACATCAATTGTTTTTTTGTCCACTTTAGAGCAGTGTAAGGTGAACAGAAAAGTTATAACTATGGACACTTGACCTCGTGAGTGTAAAGTCACACTGTAAGATAAAAGGCTTTTATTCAGTCTTGGTCTTACTAAAATATATTCAGAGAAGTCTGCTGTTCATTTTTATGTTACGTAATGTGAATAAACATGTTTTTTACAAGCCCAAGTTGGGATATTAATAATGTCATGAATACTTTATTGTATTGGGCCAAAAAGCTAGTTCTAGCGTTGGTGCCCCCTTACCCCATTCCATCTTTAGTCCAAAAATGGTCACTTCTCATTTAAAAAAAAAACAAGATGGGGGATGACCTTTGGTACAAACCACAGGGTGACATCATGTCCACTTCCTGTGTACAGTCTATGCTCTAAGCAGGGAGCAGCTCCCATCAACCTAATTCAACATTCATGAGTGGGTAAGAGAAAACCAAACAGTGTGAAAGCCCAAACTGAGCAGAAAGACTAAAAACAACTTACAGAGAGAGAGTAAAACTGCAGAGCTGATTGACAATTCCCTGTGGGTCGCTACAAGCACTTTTAAAATCATTAAAAACCATTGTTTTGTTTCTCAAATATTAAAGCAACTTCAAGCAAAGCTACATCACAATTGTGGTTGATGTATATTATATATATACAATATATATATTCTGACATAGGAGGATGGCAGGTGAAACCCGTAGACAAACCGAGCGTCAGAAAAACAGCAAGACTCAGTGTGTCACTCTGCTTGGGATCTAATGTTGAGACACAGCAGTAAAGACCAGACGACACGAGGGGGGAGGATTAGGAGAGCCACCTTTTCTCTGATACTGTTTAGCAGTTTGTGTGTCATTAGAAAAGGTTACCTTCTGCCCCTGTCTGCTACAGACGGTACACACATCCATGTGCATGTGCAAAAACTTTCTCTCGAGATGAAAATTTAATGAAGATTGATTTTCTTTTCTTTTTTGAACAAATAGCGGCGGTGTACAGTAGAAATATGAACTCTCTGAGCTGTTCATATGGAAACATCTGTGGTGTACAACATTGGCTCTCCGGTGACATTCAGTGTTGTGTGTATTTGTATTTGTGTGTGTATGTGCAGTGTTTGCTCATGTGGGATGATGATCATTTCATGGAAACAGTACTCAGTTTAACCTCCTGTCTTTTTCTCTGTTTTCCTATGTGACTTTAGTTAGACGGACTGATGACATTTTTTCATTGTTCATGTTTATTTTAATTTTTCTCATTAACATGGCCACTTGATGTGAGTAACAAATAGAACACCCAACTATCTATTGTCCAGAATACCATGGTTTATTGTACATGGACAGCACTTTAGATGTGTAAGAGAGATTAATGAGTCATGCCTAGTTGTCCCCCACCACCCGTAATATGTCTAAAGTTATCTAAAAAGTTTGACATCAGAACCTGCATGATGATATGGTATTCCCTTTTTGAGTGTTTAGTTTGAAAGTTCAGTCCATTATATTGAAATATAGAAAAGTCAAGGGATGCCAGCCACTGGTGCTGATTTGTATTTTACCAGCATAATATCTGCTCTGGAGCTATTTTTAATAGAAACAGATAAATCTGAACTCCCTTTTTATTTAGAAAGTGCCGTAAAAAACCTCAAGAACTGCATTATTTCAATAACAGTGTTTTTCACACTATCCAAATTCATTTCTAGAGCCCATCAGTGCTTAAGGGGGGTCCCTGAACCTCAGTCAAAATGGATTCACACAGCCATCTAGGCTGAAAGCTCCTTGTAAGAGAATGGAAAGCTTAGGATCTCCCCCCGTCGAGCCTTTGGTTCATTCAATTAAGTGTAGTGGCCAAGTGGCAAACTCCGGTGTTGAAAAATGAAGCCAAGTAAATGGACTTGAGCTTATATAGCGCTTTTCTAGTCTTCTGACTACTCAAAGCGCTTTTACACTGCATGTCACACCCACCCATTCACACACTGATGGTAGTGATTGCTATGTAGTATCATCCATCAGAAGTAACTAATCCCATTCATACACCACCACTGAAGCAGTGGGAGCAATTCGGGTTAAGGACACATCGGACATGTTGCTCAGCTGGGGATTGAACCCTCGACCTTCTGGTTGCCCAAGTGACTGCCTGCTTGAAGCGCCAGAAGTCACATACACACCCATTACAGCAGAAATGAACTAGTGTACAGCCTGGTTCAAAAAACTAAATTGGTCTGATTAACTTGTGTCTCGATCGGAGACATCCGCTTTTTAAAAATTGTATTAAGGATAAGCGTTATTCACTATAAGGCACGTAGCTGACCTGATTGACAGGCGGACTCGATGTAACAGTTGGTCAAGAGGTTTAAAACAGCTCCAGCTGTTAGCTTGACTTTAGGTTGACTGAAAGTTATTCTTTTTTTTTTTTTTTTTTTTTTTTTCCTAATTTGATTTTGTATAATATTCATGATTGTTGAGACAGCTATTTTGTCTCTTGTATTCCTATGTTGTTGTTTTTTAAATCTTCAATGTAAAGCACATTGAGCTTACCCGTAATGAAATGTGCTTGATAAATACACTTCTATTTTTTTCTATTCTGTTACAGGTTCACAACTCTCAATAAAGATAGGACAGGTATTTTCTACCAAACAGTCGATCCTATTCTTTCTTTCTTGAATAGTTTTTTCTAAACCTAACAGGTTGGACTCATCTTGGCTGGGTGATGCTGACAGCCCCATGTAATCTGATGGTAACATTATAGTCTGTAAACTGTATACAGCTAAATACTTCCATGCAGTCTATTTTGAAATATTCATATTTTACTGACCTTATTTTTTTATCATACCACTACTCCTATATTCCTTTGTTTAATTGTGATATAACTTGTGTTTCTGGTAGGTCTGTTCCTTTGTCTTTCATTAATAGTGTTGCCCTCATCGGGCATTGTTCTCTATCATTTATTGTACAAAATATTTTGGTCATAAAAATAATATCTCATAATTAGTAAAAATAATAATAATCTCAATCAACAAAAAGTTGAGTCAAAAAAAAAAAGCTAAAGTCAAAAAATAGTTGTAAACATTACTACCATGACAATAATAATATTTTATTTGCAGTTCTTTAAAAATATGTTAAAAAAAGCTTTACATTCATAAAGGAAGAGGATTGGAAGACATGGAGAAAACGTTTGTTGCAGGGATTTCAAAGTTAGATATGCAAAAAAGAAACAATACTTTGAAGTAAAAAGAAGGGAACAAACTCAGTGGAAATACGTATAAAAAGCAGCTTTGTACAACTTTATCTTCCATGGCATGAAAGCATATAAAGACTTTACAGAACGATCATAAAGTCCTGAAATGGTTTAACTGTACATTTGAAAGCTCAACACGCTCCTGCACCAATTACAAAACACAGGAACAAGTACTCGATTAATGCTTCCTTTCTTTCTTGAATAAATAAAGTCTCAAATGGGAGCAATATTTCTTTGTGTTTTCCAAATGAACAATCCTGATACCTTACACTTTAAAGCCCGTTTGAGATGAAAGCTAATCACAAGTGTGTGGTGGGGAAAATATAGTTTCATGAGAGGTAAACAACATCTGATTTTATCAACAACAAAAAAAATCTGAGATGTAAAATCTGCCTTCCTGCAACTTGTCCCTCTCTGCTTAGCTTGTGATCATTTGCTGCTGAAGCAGTAAAAACTCTCTGGAAATGAGCAAGCAGCTCTGGTAGAGGTTTGTGCACTGATGAGCTGCATGTCACATTAATTATGCCAGATACGGGCAGGCTGCTTTTCTGGAGTCTCACTTCATCTATTTGTAATAATAAAGTAACAGCAAGGGTTTTTTTCTTTTTCTTTCGCTAACTGAAAAGCAACTGTTTATGTTATGCATGACTGGGCATACTGTAAGCGCTTTCCAGTACAATGCTATGCTATGATTTATAAATAGCACAGAAGCCCTTTTGCAAGCTGCTGTGGACAGGCAGCTGCAGAGAATGTGTATAGAGGTAGATCCTTTTTACATATAGGAACTCTTTCATCATTTTCCATTTAGTCGAGTCCAATTTCTTAAAAGAAAAAGCCAAAAACAACCTCATTCCAATAGCAAATAATTAGTCAGAATTTCTGCAACAACTTTTTCCTCTTCTTATCTCTACTCCGTGGCACCTGGCGCTGTGTTTTTTTTAAGGTGTCGGGGTTATTATTAAGACATCAATGTCAGTGTCTAATCAGTGTTTGTGTGCATTTGTTTTATTAATTACATTGGCTGGTAAGAACTCAGAGCAACTTGGCAAAAAAAATGTCAAAAGCTGACGCTTGTGTCATGATTAATTTCACAGTGAACAGTCTCCTCGATGTCAGTGGTAATTAGGCATCACCCATTGCATAACACACCATGTGTCAGGGTGGGTGGCATGTCTGTGTGTGTGTGTGTGTGTGTGTGTGTAAATGTGTGTATGAGTGAGAGAAGGAGAGAGAAGGAGAGAAAGGGAGGGGGGTAAAGGGTGAAGAAAATGAGGAAGTTTTTAAGGTTATATAGCGTCATAAGACAAATATGCATTCAGCATTCAGGGAGCATACAAAATATTGTTCGATACTTTTTTCTTTCTGCATAGTTATTTTGCAGGATAATTACTTTTCCTACAATAATTAGTGTAATTTGTAAGCACAGAATGTCTCCTTAAAACCTACTAACATGGTGACATTTAATGAGGGTTTGCATAAAAAAAACACGTAAACATCAATGGCAGCCCATGGCAGTCCAAATGTTTCCACCAGGTGGTAGAAAAAAAAAAAACACAGCACAACCACTTTTATCTGCACAGCGTGATTACTGGCCTACATAGTAGTCTGTTTTATTTATTAAAATGTTCCAGTTACGCATCCACTTCATTTTCTGAAAGTCTATCATTGTCTTGCAGCTATATTAAATCTTCATCCTGCCAGGTTAGACACATCTAAATTTCAGCAGTAACCTGCAGTGTGTCTGGAACGTCTACAGAAACTTTGCTGCAAACTTGAACTACAAAAGGGGTTTATTAATCCTGAGAGTGAGCCCTTTTCCCCCCTCCACTTCCTGTTTTTTTTTTCTCTAAATTAAACAATGGCCCTTAACACTCAAATTAACACAGATTGGGATTTGATGTGCTGTGCAGCCAGATGGCTCGCTCACTCTCTCTCTGGCGGGCTGGCAGTGCAGCTGAGGACGAAGGCACTTCCAGAGCGGATTTGAAAGAATCTAGGCCAGAGAGAGTGGGGCTGCTCTCGGAGACTAGCCGCCAGAGCTGTCATGTTTTAGTGCACATTTTTCTATTTGAGGAAGAAGCCGCTACATAGAGAGATGTGGTGTGTGTGTGTGTGTGTGTGTGTGTGTGTGTGTGTGTGTGTGTGTGTGTGTGTGTGCGTGTGTGTGTGTGTGTGTGTGTTTGTGTTTGTGTGAGCAGTGACTGGAAGTGGAGGAATGCCTTTATAAAAATGAAGGAGGAGAGGACTCATCTTAGAGCTGTGTAAACAAGCTTGTGGAAGAAAATAAATTCCATCCTCTATTTTTCTCCTGTCCACCTACACTCTACAGTATCTATATGCATCGATGTAGATATGACACAGTGATGCTTCAAAGATATTCAATTAAGTAAGGGTGAACGATATTTCAAATTGGAGAGGTAACTTCAACACAAAATACATTTGAAATATTTACAGATATAATGACTAAAATCCACACTGAAAGACATCTCAATGTGCTTGAGAATGATGCATCAGGCAGCATACTGTATGTACAGTATGCCTCAATGTGCAGTGACTCCAGTACCATTGTAGGTCAGCACTTTTGTAAACACCATAGCTCAGACATTCAGATGCAACTTTTTCGAGCAAGTCATTATTCAAAAGCCCAGCCTCCATCTGGAAAGCGGCAAACTTGGCTGTTTTCCTGGTGTTGCTGTTGAGGGAAAAAAAAAACTGGGGCTGTGTGAAAATTGCAGGACTCATGATACTTTGCTAAGGTGTAAATTTGTCTGGCTTTGATGATCACTTTCTTCACAGGCTCACTTTAGCCAACAGGGAAGGGTTAAAGTTTATACAAGACGAAGAAACTTTTCAAAGTTGTGAACACTCAAGGCTTCAGCAAGCCATCATTAAAGACTGAACAGGAGGAAGAGTTTAAATGAGAAGACAGTAATATCATACCGGTGCTACAAACTACATACTGCGACGTAATAATTTGGGCTGTTTGACCATCACACATTTCCTGATATTACATAAAATGATTTCAGAAAAAGCAACCATGAAATTTCCTGAACATTTCTCCAAGACTTTTGACAGCTGAGAGCCAAAATATAGCTTCCACTTAACAACGGGACTCGGGTAGGAAAAATAAGCCTCTTCTGTTATCAATAATTCTGTATCTGAATCTAAGTATCAATCTCTAGATTTATAACTTCAAAAGACTGTGAAAAATTCCTCAACTCTTTTCAAGAGACAACGAAGTCTTGGAAAGATATTCAGATTGTGCTGATATTAGGCTGAAAAAAAAAACCTGCACCTAAGCTGTTTTGTGTTTTCACATATTGATATCAAAAATAGTAGTTCTTTAAATTTGGATCAATTAAATACTCAATTAAGCGTCATTTTCAGCTGAACTATACCATTGGAAAAACATTTACACAGTCCTAAACCAGATATATGAAAAAACGGGTGATCAGTGCTGAGATACTAAAGCTGAAGCATTAAATAAGCCTAGGAGAAGTAATATAAAACAACTTAAGTGCTAAATGAAATTGAGCTCTGTGTATACAGTATATACGGTATTTCTTTCATGGCATTGTCAGAAAAAAAGGCTATTTATAATCTTTAAAACGGTATGTATCTTGTTTTTGCAGTTCCAAAAAATAATTCCTGTCTTTTTTTCATCCACAGAATATTTCTCAAACATGTCAAAATGGCTCTAAAGACAAAGAACGGGGCACATTAGGCTCAACAGCAGATTCACATTAATTACAAACTGGCAAAGTTGTTAATATAACTCAGCACTCAAAGCCAGGAGTCTGTGTGAATGGCCTGAAGTGCCAGACAACACCTTCTGTTTCCATCGATGGCCATCAGCACGCAAACACACACTTACACATTCAGACTGCACTGCTTTATACACACAATACCGCACACACACACACACACACACGCACGCACGCACGCACACACACATGCACGCACACAGATCAGCCTCTCCTGCCTGAGAGGAATCTCCTCTTACAAACTTACTTTTCCTTCTTTTTCCTTTGTTTATTCTTTAGCAACCTCATTATCTCTGCTTGTGTGCAGGGCCGCAGATGTGCTTACAGCATCTCAGAGGAGTTTAGTTTATTTTTAAGATTAGAATTAAGACAAAGCAAAAGGGAAACTCTCCAGAACAAAGTCAAAGAAGAAAGCTTGTGTGTTTCTGTTTGCTTTTGAAGCAAATGAAGTAAAATGTGCGACGTAGAGAGTAAATTAGGAACACGTGTGTGTTCTGACAGCAGGGATATAACACAAGATTGAATTGGGTTATCTGTAACGAGTAAACACATATACCCTTACAGTAAAAACAGAACAATGCTTTACAGCAGTGCTGGGGGGGGGGGGGGGGGGGGGGGGTTCCATGTCAAAAAAAATAAGTTAGGCTATAAAATGGCTCATTTGCTGGAATTATCTTGATATTTTCAGGAGTGCATATGTGGAAACGGCTTTAGAAAGTTTTAGGTTCATTTTTTTTTTTTTTAGTCGGAGGGCCAATTAAGGGGCTCAATGACACACTGGGGTTCCTTAGCATTATCCTGCCCCCCTAATGCTAGAACATTATTAAAAAATCATTGAGCACATGAATATATTTGGTTCTTCTGCTCAATCATGAGTTACTAGAAGCTTCAACATTACCAGCCATGGTGGCAGAGTATTAAATTGTGTAACGGAGGGATTTGGGACAGATTGAAAGCCGGTCTTCTGCTTGTTCCTCTCTCACCCATAGCCAGGCAGACCAACATGCTCAATTGCCAAAGGGCACCGCCTCCTCTTCTTGTCAGAGTGGGAGTAAATGTTTACAATGATAGGCTATGACCTGGAATGGTTTGGCTCAGTTTGAGTTAAGCAGCTGTTTTTCCTCCTTAATCTTTGTTAATTGTAGCGCCGCTAAAGCTCAGTTAATTCGATGACACGCACATTTTATTCCCCGGCAAATTCTTTACAATAACAATTCCAACTTATTATGTTGTTGAAATGCCTTCATGTTGAAACAGTCACATCAGGAAATGGAGTGTTTTTAGCAGCAGTGAGTTAACACAACTCAAATAAAACAATTAGATTTAACACATACTCTCTACAAACATTTGACTGTCATGACTCTCTTCATACACAACAGAGGCGTAACACATTTCCTCTGTTTTTCAGCCTTTGTACTTCATCTGCGACCAGTAATAATATTGGTCTCCCAGTGTGTGGTCTCACATTGAGTTACAGTGTTTCAGAAGTGCGAAAGGCAATCCACATAGCAGGAGCTTCACATACACACGCTCTCAGACATACACTCACAGCGCTGTTCTGTCTTGCTGGCTCCAACACTACACATCGCCACCATCCTTCCACTATTAAGCCTCTGTTACTACCTCCGATGGCAGATCAAGGGTGGACTGACTTCCCACACCATTCCGCCTCTGTGCATTAGACATTGCATACTAGGCATAACAGTGATGTAAATATCCCGCCTTGAACTGGCAATCTGTTCGTGAGAGTTAGTTGGAAATAGTTTTTCTATGTGGGGAACAGTGAGACATTTCATCTGGTCACGGTCAATTTGCCAGGCAAGTGACATTTAAGTAATTTTCCGACAAGACCAGGCTCGCTGTTTCCCCTTGTTGGAAGTGTTTATGCTAAGCTAAGTTAACTGGCTGATTGCTGCGGGTTCATGTTTACTCCACAGGCTTGGTATCAATTTCTCATCTAATTCTTAGAGATGCCATTCAGACTGTGGACATTTGTCTAAATTATTCTTGTGGATTTAGCTACTGCCATGAAAACCAAAATAATCTGTGTCACACACAAATCCTCCTCTTTTTAAAAATGGACGTCTTGTTATCTGAGTGGTTACTGTACATATTGAACTAACTACATGATTAAATAATACTTTGTCGTTTTAGGATTAGAAAACTGCCCCAGAGCAATCTGATTGTTTGATTTGACACATGTTAAAATAAAACTAAGTAAAAACCAAAAAACGTGGAGACTTTGTGGAGACTTATATGTCTGTGACTGGTTAAAGTAAATGTGTATCGTATGCATTGGACAAGCTTTTCTTATTGGCCGCTTGCATGAAAAAAAAGTTTGCTAAGTAGCATAATTCTCCTCCTTTGGTGGAAGCTGTCCATTTTATTAAAATGTGTACTCTAACTTAAGTTTAGTCATCACGCCTGCAGACTTTGTGGATTACAAAACAAAGAAACTCTGTGAGGAAAATTGTAAAAGCCATGTGTGTCTATTAACTGAAATAATTCACAGACCTTGGGCTAAAGTCATCCCAGCAGGGAACACTTGTTGTGATTTGTACAGTGAGTTTGGTGGAGCTAGAGTAACAGACTCATCAGTGATAATCACCTAAACAGGTCTTGATCTAATTCATTTATTTTCAAGAACATGCCCTGTATTGTTACTGGATTGTTAAAGGGTTAGTTCACTCAAAATTACCAGAAAGGAAACTCAGACATGCATTTAACTTCCTTTGTTCTTGTCAGTGTTCAAAAAGTTTACTGCATTAAGAGGGAGTCCTTGGATCACCAGAATATCTACTTTAGCTGTCTGTGTGTTGAAGGCCACGTCATCTTTTCTTCCTCTAATCATTTCAACATGCAAATACTATGAAGCCTGATTTTTTATTCTGGATTTGTTAATCCATATTTTGAGACATATCTCTGTTTGCTTTTATAACATGAAAACAATCATGTGATGCTATATCACATCATTTGATTGTATTTTTTCATATATATATATATATATAGTCCCAATAACTCTTGATTATCTCAGTGCCTCAACATCAGTATTTTCATTGTCAACAAAATCTAGAAATGAAGTGGGAATTTTGTTTTCTTTTGTTAGAGTTTTAGTCAACTGATCCTTTAAAAGTTATCGCTCCACCAGATATTGGCTCTAAAAAAAAACTCTCAGATGTTTTTCCAAAAGCTTCAGCACTAGTAGGTCCAAGGCGAGGATTGCTGCACTTTTAGCTATTGAGATATTGGCTTCATTAGGGATTTTGAATGTGTAGTATTTTCAATCCAAGATTTACATTTTTACCACTTATACCTTCAACTTCTTCATCAAAACATCTTTATGTTCCATAAAAGTTCCATATTTTGAGTGTCTTCAGTCCCATTCTGACATGCAGGAGAATATTGCTACATGAATTATCTCTTTGATTGCCTGTGTAGGAGGAACACTTACAGTAACGAGGAACCTGGGAACAGGATTTACTGTTCCATATGCCCTCCAATGACATTACTTCAAGTGATGATGATGAGAGTCATAAATTGGTCCTGATGGCCCACAGCAGATGAAGACCTGCATGGGATTTGTTTAGGCACACTGTTGGCCAACCCCGGTTTCCCTAACATACCGTTTCATCACTTCCAATTAGACCGTTGCTATGTGACTTCTGTGATGAAATATTGCAACAAATTGCATCTAAAGCCTCAAACGCTGATTACACTTGCATCCACTGTTAGCTCTTCCATGTTCGCTGAATATTTGGAGGGAATATTCATGGCCCCCACTCCACTATGTTGTGTTCGACCTGTCACTCTCCATCTCCTGCAGAAGCATCATTCCTCATCTACGCTGTCATCCCAGCACATGTTCCATTTAGCACGCATTAATCTCACTCAGCTTCACATCATTCTCTCTTGTCTTGCCCCTTGGGATGCAATGACAGAAAAAACATGCCCCGCTTGCCAAAAGGTGCCACGGCTTTGACGCTAAATGGGAACTTATGGCAGCAATCAACATTTTTGCATCACTAAACAAGTCAGTGTTAAAAATTCAGGGTGTTAAAGTACAACACAAGTCGAATGTTGCAGTGTCCCAGTATGGCCTTTATAAAATCTTTTCAATGCTCCTGAGCTAACCTTTTGATAAGCCCTGGAGACGGTGTAAATTAAAGGCATTAAATCATGATTTGGTGGAGACTGAGGGCGCTCATGGAGACATCCCCTTCACAGTCTACTGGTCAGGTTGGAGTTGTTGCAGTGGTCAGTGCAGACAGGTCATCCCGGGGTAGTGACGGATGGCTTTCATCAAGGGGCCCGCGGGCTCACTGGGGAAATGTACATGGAGAGTGCTGCAAGAAGAGTTGATATTTATCTAGTAGCTGTCCTGCTAGCCAGGAAGAAGGGATAAAGAAGCAAAGCTGGAAAGTTCGGTGAAGAAAGGCACAGAAAAAGCATTTGTTCTTTGCCATCGAAAAAAAACTCCTGCGTGCATTTTTGCAGGTAGTTGGAAAGGTCGGGAGTAACCTGTTGGCTCCTGCAATGTGTTAGTAAGAGAGAAAAGGTGGCGCAACACCTGGACTCTCATTGTTTATTCTGATAAACTCAGAGTAAAATACAACCTCCATGATAGTTCTAACGCTCGCTCCAGCTCCTCTAGAACTGGGAAATGGTACAAAACGATATTTAAAAAAAGAAATAAAATCACACATACAGGTTAAGCATACCTGTTAAATGTATGGTGAAACAGATCAGTTCATGAAAACAATGTATTAAAAGTCTGGTGCAAACATTAAAACTTGATAATGAATGATATAGAAATATAATATAGGCACCTCTCTGTGGGCAGCACACTTTGAACTGAAAAGATGAACAGGCTGAAAGCAACTATAAAACAGCATTCCATTCCCCCAACCTATGAAAAAGCCAACATGGCAACAGAGGCATCATTTAGATTTGCGCATATCCTAAAAAAGTGCAAGAAGCCATTTACCAAGGGTGGGATGATGAAGAAAACGATGGCCACAATGGCCAAGACATTACTCAGGGACCACAAAAGTAAGACTGAAATCATGTCTGCTATTCTACAGTTTGGTGCTAACATGAATCTTATCCTGTGAAATCTTATCCTATGAGTATACTTCAGCTCTGAAACATATATTGCTACAACATTCTTCACAGCAGTCTTTCACTTCTCTTATTCAATAGCAAATGGAGACATCCATAGACAGAAATGAAGCCAATTAACATGAACACGGCTGATTTTAATGCACTGATTAAGGTAGATGTGCCCGTCTGGTTCTAGGATCTATTCCCCCAATGGAAAACCTGCTTCAGTCCGGGCTGCCATTAATATCCCATGAGGCTTTGGGCACACTCTTGGCCAGCAGCCAGAGTCCCAGTTATTAACCATTTTTGCAGGCTATTTCAGGAAGAGGAGGTTTTACTGGTGATGCCTCTCTGAGCTGGGATGGCAACTGCCCAGTTCATCTTTAACATAACATATGGGGATGTGACCAAGGATCCAATGCAAGTTTTTGATATTGTTTTTGGCCTCTGGTATCAAACTAAACCATGACAGAACCCTAAACAGACATTATCAGTAACTAGTAAATTAAAGGGAAAAAAAGAAACACTGGTATTTAATAGAATTTTCTAATATGAGCTCTTAGCAGCAATTACACCAGATCAGGCTCTGGTTCAAGGTCTTTTTTTCCCACCTAAAAATGTGCAAATGAATAGATTTAACAGCAAGTCTGTTCAAATAGAATTATATGGTCATTAGAAGAGAAGTTTGCATGTATGGCTCTAATTTGAATTTTGTTCAATCCTGAAAGAAATGCTTATCTCTGTAACTGCTCCTAAATATAGGATCCCTTAATCCTTGATAAGTGTGTAATTGTTGCAGGAATGAAATTGCACAGAGTCCTGTATAGAAATGCATATGAATAATGTGATGTTAATGAATGGCACTCAGGTTAATAAGAGTTTTCAGGCAGCACAGCCCACAGTAGTTTAAAACTTAGAGGAGACTGAGACTAGCTGATATCAAACACTTAATTCGTATTACTGACTCTCTGTAATCATATAACGTCTGTTTAACTGTGTCATGAAGTGGTAAGTTATAGTCATTGCTGATGGATTGACAATAATATTGGAAATGGTCAGGGGGCTCCCTGAGAGGAAATACATACTTTAAAGCTCCCCAAAGATCTTCATACCTTCTCCTGTATTTTTTCCATATACATTTGCAAAACCAATGGCAGAAAAAGTTAGCCACCTAGCAGCTGGTATAGCAAAGCAACATACAACAACAACAACAACAACAACAATAACAAGATGTGTAGAGCACTGTTGCCCATGCTGCAGTCGCATAAGCAATATAGCAGCAGTTGTGGAAGTTGGAAAAATGAACACCCTAAAAAAACCCTGACTGAACTCTATAATAATGGCATAATGTCGTCCTTTGTCTCTCTGGATGGGAACCGTTTATGTAATGACTGTTATTCCTTGCCATTGCATTTGCTATGTCATCATTGAGACCTTTGCTGCTTTAATATTTTTCAGGCATCAACTCTGTGGCCACTTTGGAAGTAGCTCATGATGCTTTGGAAGTGGCAATTGTCAGACCTCATTTAAAGCTGCCCCTTCTGCTCCTCTGCTCCACAGTCTGTGGAACGCTCTCCCCGAGCAGCTGAGGGCTCCACAGTCTGCTGATGCTTTTAAAAGGGCCCTAAAAACCCACCTTTTTAACAAAGCCTTCTGCTTGTGCTTTTAGTTTCGTTAGTTGCTTAGTTGATTAAATTTGTTTTTATTTCTATTTTTTTTCTTCCTGTAGCACTTTGAGATCTGTTTGCAAAAATGTAAAGTGCGTTACAAATTAAATGTATTATTATTATTGTTATTATTTTTGCAAAATGGCATCTTAAATTTACACACTGTGGTGAAGCTGACTATATCAGGTTATGACAATAAAATGAAGGCATAAATGACTAAAATGTCACTCATGGAAAACATTTATTTTTAAACTTCAAGAGGAATAGCAGTCTTTTCATGTCTCGCTGGCATTTAGATTGACTGAACAGGCAGACAGGAGTCAGATCATTTCACTTTGATATTCTGAACTTTGCTTAAACCTGAGGCATTGCTTACAGCCGCATATGTTCTACACTTTTTTTCTGCAACCAGTGTGAAAAGTAACACCTTACAAAAGCTTTAAAAGTGAATATGTCACTAATTAGCTTCCAGCAAATCATAACCTGTGAGCTAACAAAGTTCAGTACTTCTGTTTAATCAGCTGATACATTCCTTTAAAAAAAAATATATACAGTACATATTTTTTTTTAACAAAAAAAAAAGGAAAAAATTAGTGTGAACTTAGAACTATAGAAGAGTTGTACTCGGTAAAGAACATACATGAGCTTGACTTACTGAGATTTTAATTTCACTGCCTAGAGTTAACATAGACATGCTCTAAATTCATAATCATAGCAATTCTAAAATAGTGATTTGACACATAAAGGAACTTGTGTTTCTGGTGCTGTTTGGTTATTATAATAATAATAATAATAATAACTTTATTTATATAGCACCTTTTAAAAACACAGGTTTACAAAGTGCTTTGACAAACAGCAAAAACAAGAAAAAAGCAAACTAAACCAAACACAGAAGAACATAAACAACAGCAAGAACGAACAAATGCAAAATACTAAAAATAATTAAATACAATTCAACAGAAAAGAACCCATATTGCATGATACCCAACAGACATATATAACCCGACCATCACAAGAACCATCATAAGAACCCAGGCAAAACAAGAACCCAACAACACGAGCTGAGAACAAGAGGAACCAAAGATTTAAAAATATGTACGAAACTAAAAGCAAATAAAAAGATAACAGCAATAAGAAGGTAAGAGTAGTAAAAGAAATAGAAACAAGTGGTTAAAGGATCTAAAAAAACAAAAACTATAATATTAATAAAAAATAAAAGGTAAATATAAATATAAAACATAAATAGACAAAGTAAGTAAGATAAGAAATTACCAAGTTAAAACATAAGAGGAGTTAAGATATGAGCATAAATACGAGATAAGTAAGAAGTAAAAGAAGATCAAAATAGTAAAACGAGTAGAAAAGACATTAAGAAGACGACACCACATAAAAGCAAGTCTGTAAAAATAAGTTTTAAGAAGGGATTTAAAAGAATTGAGGGAATCTGTGAGTCTTTTTTCAGTCCATATGTCTCTTTACATTTGCCAGAAGATTAACAGGAAAACCTTCTGGACCGTTTTCCATAAAACTTGTTGGAACATTGATTAATACACCAAAAGAAAATCCATTACATTTAAGTCCACATTCAGATCTCAGTCAGAACCAAGCTCTTTTCTGTACAGGATCCATATCCAATTCTCAAAAAACACAGCACTAGATGATCCTACACACAAAGAAACGTATGAGAGCAGATTTGACTTAAGACTTATAACAGCAGTTTCCTCTCACAAACAAGAAAATGCAGTTGATCCAACCCTTGAAAAAGCAATAAAACCTAAACCAACTTGCTATGTGTAATTTACAGCGGATACAACTCACACACAAGCAACATCATTGAACAGTTTGTAACACAGGCGTCCTAATAATAATGGCTCAGACTCTCCATAAAATGTGAACATAGTTTTTCGTTGTTTCCCTTTTTGAATCAGGCTTCCATGTTAACGATGTGATTTCAGAGTAAGCATGTTGTTCATATTGTAGAAACGTGATGCTAAATATTTTGCAAATGTGTGCAAGGATGTGTACAGTGACAGTCTTCAAAACTGGAAATAGCAGGTCAAAGATGTACAGCTGCAAAAAATTAATGAACACCTCAGCTTGGCCCGACCATATTTTGAAACAATTCTTACATTTTTGCAACATATTCTGTTATATGGTCGCTATATGCAGACTTATTTTATTGTAAACTGACCTTTGTTGTTGTTTGCCCTGACTCAGTGCCCCTCTAGTCTTATTTTAGAAATGGTTGCACCAGTTGTACAGCACAGCAAATATATTTATTCAGTTTAAGTTTACTCAAGGCTTCACAAACTTCTCATTAGTATTCCACTGTAATATGAGAAGTGACAAGTGAGTGCAGATTAAATAAAAAATTATGCATGGTTTTTGTACTACTAACATTTTAAGGATCACCAAAATAGTCCCATTTTCCGCTTATGAGAGGCACATCGTGATGCTTCTACTCTATGCCCTTAGGAGAATCACCATTAATGCAAATGTAATGTGATGATGAATATTGTGTATCAAAGTCTTATAAAACCGAAATGAAGTGCAAAGATTCTCACAGTGCCAAGATTTCTGAGCCCAGCTAACAAGACAGTGATGAAAAGAAGGCTGAATTCACTTTCTAGCACAAAAACTGAGCTCCAGCAACCCACACATGCAGAAAGATAGAGTAGTAGACAGGAAAACACACACACACACACACACACACACACACACACACACACACACACACACACACACACACACACACACACACACATGGGTACAGACTAGAGAACAGAAAGATAAATAGATGTTGTGACAGACAAATATGAGCATTTTGTGAGTAGACAATGCAAAGCGAAGCAAAAAAAAAAGATAACCAAACTTACAACTAAGATTTTTAAAATGTGTTTTCCAGTATCAAAGAAAAACATCTTAAAGGTCAAATGAGATCATGTTACTGCGTATGAATGTGTAGTCAACACATCCTCAAAAGAGTTCTAGTATAGGGTTTGTGTGTCTATGATTGTGCGTACTGTGCCTATGTGTTGGCTGGTGTGTGTAGCGTTTGCGTCCATGCTGGTGGGCGGTAAAATTTTGTAGAGCCAGAGAGTCTGCTCTCCCACTAACATGATCACTTGACAGGACATGCAAATTTTGTCTTCAAAGGGATGTTAAGATCCTCAGAATCTCCATTAGCTTGTGTTTTTCTCCCCTAATTATGTCATCAGTGCCAGAATGGTAAGAGCCCATGTTCAATCTGACTCCTAAAAGACCGGAGACAGGAAACACGGAAAACTTTTCTACACAAAGAAGACTGTGGGGTTTCGATTTTTTTTCCCAATCACGGTAGTATATTTAATTATACACACCCAGGTCAAATAAACATGAACAAAAAGAGGAGTAAGATGTAAAGATCCAAAGAGCTCTAAGTACAGTTTAGCTGCCTTTGTCCTCCATGATCTGTCTAATACATTTTCCTAATACATTTTTGTGTGAAGTGGTGCTGCTGGCATGTGCCGGAGACGGACCGAAGCGTGCGCTGTTGAAACACATGCATTGAGTAGAGAGGGCGCGTAGTGCTTGGCGCTGACAGACTGTTGATTTGAGTTGATTTGATTTCTTTATTTCGAACATGTAAAAAAAAAAAAACTCACAAAAGAACAACAAAACATTAGCTGCTGTTAAAAAATGTGTAGAAAGCAAATAAAAAAGTACACAGTAGGTTAAGTCAGTATACAGTCTGATCATCTGTGCTCCAGGTGAACGAATGCGACAGCGCAGATTAAATATATGGCAGACTTCAAAATTGTCTTTGTATCTTTTTGTATTGAAAGTACATGGATAACGGCTCGCGACAGTCGTGTATATATGAAACTTCTGGTTTAATATTTATGATGACTTCAACAAAGTTTGATATTTAGAGAAATTAAATGTGAGCATCGATATATCGATATACAATCTGGCTTCAGTTCAACACCTTGCGGTCTGTGTGGCCATTTCCTCCTACCACCAACCTCCAAATTGTGTGTTGTGTGTTTCTATAGATCACAAACTTTGAGTGGGAAGTGGCATACACCACTTTTAGGCGCCATTATACACAACATTTATGAATGAGGGGGGGGGGGGGGGGTTAGCAAACAGTCAATTCTACTTCAAAGGGTTCAGGGGAAATATTCCATCACTTGGTTTTCCAAAACACTAAAAGCTTCAGCAGTATATTGTTCCAAAGTCTGTGTAACATTCGTACACATCTCTGATCATTTCATTATTGACTCTCACATGTTACCCCTTGCTGGCTGCATGAGACCTTGAACCATCTCCCCAATAACAGGACACCATCTCCATAATTGCAGTACAGAGAGAGAGAGGACCTGCGATGCATCAAACTCCCAGCCCTCAGATTGTTAAAGCGCATATGTCAGCTGTCGAATTTGACTCCGATCCAAGGCTTGTCTGTAATGAAACAGGGGGATGAGGGGTGAGTCAGCCACTGGCCTTTGTTAATTGCATGTCTCACATCGTCCTGGCTGGGACAGTTAATTGGAAAAGATCAAGGGGATTTGCAGTGTTAATGAGCTTCCTGTGAACCAAAGTCATACTTTGGATACCAGAGGAGACTTTACTATCTCCCACATTCACCGACCCCTCTGTTAGAGCAAAAACTTTTCATTTCTGGAGTGATGCGGTCGTGGCTGAGTACTTCCTTATCTCCTGTGTTTGGTAGCATTGGCTCAGAGGGGAATAGATCTATTATAAGAACAGAGCTGTTCAAGTAGAAGTAATCACTTCGTCATTTCTATCTTGCTGTCCCTTAGCGTTCTACGTGTATAATTTTATATTTCAAGGTACTATATAGCTTTGATAAGAGGATATTCTCCCATACTGTTTCTGCTTATAAATTTGAGGACAAAAGCACCACATTCAAACACAACAGAATTTGTCATTTATATTTTTGTAATTTAATGTCAGAAATACCACTATAAACATTTTTCTATCTTAGATTATGTTGTTATTCACTTTTGGAATATCTGATGTATTTGTCTAGTCATGTATTTTATCCATATTAAGTTGCTAAGTCATCATTTCCTATTTTATATTTTTGTGCTTTCCACAAGTGGTAACCACAATTGTTGCAAAAGAAGCCAATGCGGTATACTGATCTGCAAATATGTGCAGAAAATGGCAGAAAAGTTAGCCGTTGCTGTAAGTCCTGAAAATACACACAAATCATCGCTTACAACTGAGGCAGGCTTCTCCATTGGCTGTCATTTTACACATGGCTTTTGCAACACTTCTGCAGTGCAAGATCCGCAAATGCGTACACATATCCTCAGCATATTAAATTACTAGTACGTTAAGCCAAATGTATAAAGTTGTTCAACTATCTCTATCACAGGGGGATGAGGTTAATTGTTAGTAGTTGGCGTATTTGCTTGAAAATAAGTAAACAAGTTCCTGGTTAAGTAAGATCCTGGAGCCTCTCAATAGTACCCAGAAGTTGGTGTCTGATACTAGAAGCGCAATACAGTTGCAGCAGATGGACTAAATCAATTTAACAAATGGATTCAAGCATATTACAGAAACGGCTAGGATTATAGGATGCTGGATGAAGATAGCAACACATAACTTTAACCACAAACAGCCTGTTAATTATATATTCTGTTCTGTTAATGCCATGTGGAATTTGAGACAAATGCTTTAAAAGTGTTATTTACAGGGTGGCTGAAGTTCAATATTACTTAGATATAGCATTAGGACGTGTGATTGTTTCCTAGGAGACTGCCTGGGTTGGCCTGCCTCTGTTCCATCTCTGCCTTTTTTGTAGATTGACCGAAAGTTGGATGGAGAAAGCATTTTTCCTTCTGTGCAGGTTTGTTTGTCAAACCTTCCGACCTGTCTTTCTTTGTGGATTATCCTTGTGGCCCTTCATGTTCTTTTGCTCGACTGTTTTTTTTCTTTTTGCACCTCCTGGACTGTGATATACAGTAAGCCTTTTGTTTTTCCTTTTTTTGTTTGTACTCATAAACATCATTGACTCCATTAGGGTCCTAGTCCTTTGTGAATTTACAAAACTCCAAGATAGCCAAACATAAAGGCACACAACAACTAGGTAGAGTAATGTATGATAACCTGGCAACTAAACAATGTAAAGACTAAATCTGCTGTCTAGACACGACATTGAATAATGAATAAATCATGTCAGAGACTGATAAAGAAACAAAGGGGAAACGCTTACCTGTACTTTCCAAGTAGTTAATTGCTCTTATTTCTTATTGCAGTTTTGCAGGTGTCACAGTCATTTTTTTATTACCTCACACTTTTTAAAGAGGGACTCTTGTACTTAAAAAATAATTTCAAGAATTCCCAATTATTGTTGCCACTTTCTTACTTTCCATATTCAGTGTGTTAAAGCAGCACAAAAATACTAATGGAGAGATTTAGTAAAACCCATATTAAAAAATGTGTGTCTTCAGTAAACAACATGATGCCCACTACTCTATTAATTTGTTTTTCCAATCAGAAGAAAATAACTAAAATGTTAACACACACAATCAGAACAATTACAGCGTATATATCCAGTATTGCAGAGTTTGGCTGTAAATATTCAGTATATCCAGGTTTTAGAGCATCTAAACTCCCCTGAGGCAGCTACAGTGGTGATATACAGTTGGCTCTATCAATCATGCAGCACTCTGACTGAAGAATCAATCAACAGCTCGCTGTTAACTCGAGCTATCACCTTCTTCCTTCTGCATGGGAAGACACTCACACAAAGTGAGAGTGAAAGTTCTCCTTCGTGCTGATGTGCAATTCAAATATCTACATTTACAGTCAAATAAGAAATTCAAGAAATGTTTCCAGTGCAATTAAAAGGGTTTGTCCGCAGGGAATTTTGCTAAAAGCAACAGCAAATGATTTGACCAATATACAGACAATACAACTGAAAACAAGAAAAACAACAACAAGTATTAGAATACACAATATATGTTAAAACATGACAACATTAGATATAACAAATACAATATATATGGTTTCAACTGCCCTTTGATTGACAGGTGAACAGTGGGGGCGTGATATTTTTAATATTTGGAGTAGCCAATAAGCTCCTTTATGTGGACCATGCCCCCTTATAATGATATATGATATATGATATTTGAATTGCCCCCCGGGGACAAATAAAGTTTTTTGAATTGAATTGAATATTATGGATTGCTATATATCATGGAAACAGTGATTAATAACACAAACATCAAGCAAAAAAAGGCCCTAAAAGTCTCCAAATGTTGCCTCACTGAAGCAAACCTTCATACTGTGTAAGCCCAGCTTTGGTGATGACGTGTAGACTGGCTTTAAAGGCTGCTGCAGATAAGTCCTTGGTGTAAATAGCTCCAAGCAAGAAGTGGAACCTTTCTCTTACACTTCAAAATAAGAATCATAAAACTCTGGCAGCACCTTTACAAAGCTGACCATAAATCTGTCAAACATAAAGCTTTATTCAGCAGCGTCACACCTCCTCATTAAAACTCTCTAACTCAAGTTGCTTTGCATTTCAAAACGCTGACATCAGACAACAAGAAAATAACTCATTTAAAAAAAAACTAGTCAGAATCTTAGTGCTTTCTTGTTAAACATTTAAATAATGCTAAACGAGTATTTGCATATATTGGTAAATGTGCTCTGTACTAGCACACACATGAAAATGGATATCTATGACAAAGTAAGTACTGTGTGATATTTTTGGATCGGTAAATGTCATATTGATTGTTTTTTTAACAAGATATTATAGAGGACAAGTTAATGAATTGCTGCATAAAAAAAGAGACTTTGGCTGAAAAAGGTTTAATCAGTTTTTCTTAAGAATGTAGTGTCTGGGCCTCGCAGGTTGTGTATTGTAGGCTGCTGTCTGGCTTGTTGTGACCTTCGGCTCTGCCTATGAAAGAACACTGGCATTACCAGTTTAGGCCAAAGCTGGTTCCATTGTTAAACAAATGTATAGGAAATGCAAGTTTAGGTTTCTGAATGTTTTGTCAAAGAAGAACACAGCCCGGGTGATTTACAGTGCAGAAATGTCAAACCAAACTCCAGACCTCTAGTGGCCATGACAGTAGTGACAGAAGCAGAGATGGACGCCAGGTGACGTAGTATACGAGTGATTTAGTCAGCCTAGTGCAAAGGTCAGGATAGGTGGATGGGTCTAACACAAGACTTTTACTAAGGATGCAGGAGGATATCTGTTAACATAAAGTGAACTTATTTAACTTCTGTTGGTTTCTAATTTTTTCAGCAGACGTACCTATATTAATCTAAACTATGAGGACTGAACACGGCTTCGCCTCAAAGCCTTTTATTTTACAAAATATCAGTATTAAAAAAAATCCCCCCTCTTATGAAGTCCTACAAAATGCATCATTCCTTTAGATTCCCACCGCCTAGCTGAATGGCGACATATCTTAAAGATAATTTCTCTGTTAGCCTGCCTATGACAAATCAGCGAGAGGAGGTAACCATCAGCGGAACAGTCAACTGCAAGTAGGAAAACCCTGTGGGCAGAGAATGCCAGGACAGTACTGTACTCAGCCTGGTGCCACTGCCCTGGGGACAGTTGCAGTTAAGAACAGCACTAATGGATCGCAGCACAAAGTGGACAGTCATACAGTACAGCCTCTCTGCTTTGAAATATTCAAGCCAGAGCTCTTGCTTGTCTGTTAATATTTATTTCAACTAGCTCCTCACACAGATTGCTCAAAGTGCTATTTGGAGGCATCTGACTTTTACCGTCAATGGCTCATTTAGACTCATCATGGCCACAATTCAAAAAATAGGATGTCATCTAAATGACTTATTGAAATAATCTATCATCTTAGTGGTCAGCTAACACATTTGAACACATGAAGTTAACATATAAATGTTTTTTTTTTTCCTTTGAGTATTGGATTTATTATTTAGAATTGACTGTTAAGTCTCCATAAAGACGCTGCAGTTTGAAGCCAGATCAGGTAGCTGTTTTATTCACAGCCACACACATAAATGTTTGAACATAGCAGACAAATGGGGGGGTCAACATTTTGAATTTAGGAAGTGAGTTTGGTAGTGCACGTGACAATGATTGCGCAGAAAAACTGCTGTGAAAGCGAAAATTGCATGGTAGTGCATAATGCATCGGGATTGTTTGAATGTGTGTTAAATTCTGTGATTTAGACGTCGAATTGTTCAGGATGGGCTTTTAGTTGCAATATCTTATGTTCTTTTTTTACTCTATGTGTATCATGATGGACAATGAGAGAACATGATTGAAGGAATCACCTCTCTGCAATCGATAAATTGTTAAAAAAAAATTATGGAAAAATGGATTAGACCCTTAAATCTTGACTTTTGGAGAGTCACAAAGTATTGAGCTGATTTGCTAAAAAGTCACAAGAACTTAGGTTTGAGCTGTTTTAATTTAACCACAGTGAAAAATGAAGGCTATGGGTTACCTGGCAGCATTTTTGGACTGCCTCTCTCACTCCCATTATGCTGACATGGGTGACAGATGCCAACTCTGCTGCCAAAGACCACATCACTTCTTGCAACCCCCCTCCAATACACGCCATCCAGCCATTACTGCTGCTGAAAATGCAGCGAACATGAATCACGCCGCAGCTGTCACAGCTCCCTGGCCTGAACCTAATTAAACAATTAGGACGTTTGGTTTACAGTCAGTCATCATCGTAGGACAAATGTAGGCTAAGTGTAGCACTCTGAGGTGCAGAGTGAAGGGACACCTTTTTACATAATATAAGTCCTTGAAAATAAGGTATATTATTGAACAGTGTGATGTTGTGACAGGGATGCTTCTGAAGGAAACTATTAGAAAACAGGATTGTGAATGAGTGTTGAGAATGAGCATGTGTGCTAACAACTCGAACAATGCATCTGGTTCAGTCATTGTAATTGTGATTTCCATGACAAATCAAATATCTATCATTTAAGCAATTTTAATGCAAATAAAAGAGAGAAATAATGTAATGAACACATTTCTGAACACTGTCCATGGTAGGTATAATGTATGTATATGTAATGTATGTAATATTTGAAAGTATAATGAATGTAAAGTTAATCACATTTTTCATCTTTACACAAAAAAAACCACACACATGGAAGAAAAGAGTCAATAAAAAAGAGAGTTCAGAGTGTCAGAGTTAATATTGCACCATATAAATTAAATGTTGGCTTGGTTTGAAGGTCACCAAAATCAATATGTTACTTTTTTTCTGTATAGCTTCTATGTGCATGTAAACTGTTGGACCAACTGAGTCCTAAGTTGTAGAAATACTGTATCTTCGTCACAGTCAAATAAACCAAGATGGATGCAGGCAAAGGCATAACCTCCGCTGTCTGCCACAAGCGATGAATAAATTCAACAATGTAGACGTGCCTTTTGACATACAAAAAAAACTGTTTACAATGATTTGGTGTGACTTCAGTTCAACACGGTTATGAGGTTTCTAACCAGACTGAACAACACAGACTTAAACTCAGTGACCCATGTTTCCCTGTGTGTAGGTCATTAAAGGGAGAGAGTGGGAGAGAACGAGAGTGAGGAGTGAGGCAGTGATAGTGTGGGAGGGCGAGAGAAGGAGAGAGAGAGAGAGAGAGAAAGGAGACAGTCAGAGAGAGAGAGAGAGAGAGGTTTTTACTGCAAACAGGCCTGGGGGATTTAATCACAGTAAAAGACTGAACTCTTATTGGGGATATCAAAACATTTTATGGGAGCAGCTGTGCCAAACGGTAGCATCACAACAGTGTCACTGTCCAAAATAAATCAGCAGAAGTCCTCCAAATCACCTTATGTGCCTCATTTAAACTCCAACTACTGTGCAACTGCAAAGAAATATTTATTAGACTTTGCATAAAAAAATCCCAAAAACAAAACAGATACAACATTGGACCTCATGGGTTAAAGGGACTTTTAGCCTCGCAATATTGTTTTTTTTGAGAACCAGAAGTGACCATATTCACACAATATCTACTTGCCAATCTCAAGGTGGCAATTTCCTGAATCAGAACCCAATTCCCCATCTATTTAACATTTGTTAAAACAGCATGCTCTTTTTGACAAGACTTGAAACTTGTGATTACTGAGGGAGTTAATCAAGTGATAGGTAGGGTTATTTTATCCTCATAGACAATTATGGATCAGCCCGATAGCATCCCCCTTAATTCAGGTTTAAAGCACATCAGCATTGACTTCAATTTTCAAACCGATGCAATTTGTCTATTTTTAATTCAGAATAACACATTTACTAACTTACCTAAATGTATTTATTTATATAGCCCTACTACCAAATTTGCTTTCAAGACCTTTGCAATTGATGCAGCTTGCTATACTTGTCATTTTAAGATTATTGATGATGATAATTAAAACCTCACAAACAAGATCCCTTTGGCAAAATTAAGTAAACATGAGGAGGGATCTCGCTGCCTAGATAGATAGATAGATAGATAGATAGATAGATAGATAGATAGATAGATAGATAGATAGATAGATTGATAGATAGATAGATAGATAGATAGATAGATTGATAGATAGATAGATAGATTGATAGATAGATAGATAGATAGATAGATAGATTGATAGATAGATAGATAGATAGATAGATAGATAGATAGATAGATAGATAGATAGATATACAATGTAGATACAACAATATGTAAAACAGAGTGAGGTAAATTAGGAATGCCTATATTATAAAACATATTGCAAACATACATCATGAATATTGATACAGGAGGATGTGGAGCAATTTCCAGGTGGAGCCAAAAAGAAGGAAGACCTTGCTAGAGAATAGGATATAGGAACACATAAGTGGCAAAACTGAGGGTCACCATTTCTATGCAAAAAAGTAGAGACAAGGACACTATCCTTTGATACCAAGGGGGAGAAATACAAAGAGGTGAGGCTGGATCTCCTGGAGAGCTGAGATCCAGATGCAAAACATCTAGAAAGAGGAATTTGTAGCCACGAGATAAAGGTCTTTGTGGCATCTTACTTTGAAAATTTTAAATTAAAAACCTTAAGCAGCAACACCTCTTTTCAGAAACACTTTTTCTGACTATGTGGATAATCCAAAGATCTCATTGTGAGCTACAGTCATTGTATTTACTTCCAAGGATGGAAGATTTTTGAAAGCCTTTGTAGTTAAAAAGATAGATTTCAAAGCTACATACTATCCGTGGAAGGTTAGAAATATGTTAGTTTGGGTAAAACTCATCCCTTTCATTTTTGTACGGGAAATGATTGTGCCATTTGTTCAATGTAAAATCCTGTGGCATAACTTCCTTTATAAACAGGTGGCATTGCTTTAAAATTCTGTTATTGGGCCAATCCCATTTGAAATGGATAAATGAATATTTCTATCACTAACCCAAAAGCTTCCAAACATGCAAGGTTTCAGGGCCAAACTCAGATGGACAGATATGAAATGAGCAACAGATGGCTGGAATTGATGAGGAGAGGAAAACGACACTACTGAGCAGAGCTGGAGAGGCCATCATGATGCACCATTCAATTTACCAGTCAGAGGAGAGCACTATCAAAAAACAAGAGCCAGTATCTGCTCATCACAGACAGATTTATTGCAGATAATATATGCTTATACACACACTCATTCTCAAGTACACTTTACAGACAGGTTGTTCTAATGACTGCGTTCATTTTCTGTCTTCAACAGTAAACAGCCTTTAATGCACAGTATGTCATTTCTGAAGTTAGGGGTTTCTCAATTTAAATGTTAAATAGTGATTGTTTAATGACATTTCAAGCATAGTAACATGGGAGTTTTAATCTTCTTCACTGTCAAACAGCCACCAATAACGCCAGTAAAAATCTGTTCATCTTTACTTGGTAAAAATCATGTTCTATGATAAATAAATGTACCAATGTAATTTCATTCCAATGAAATAGCTGCTAGTGACTTTAGCTTACACTGTTTCTTTACGTATCTCTGATGTAATAGTACTTCATGGAACCGAAGTTAAGACGCCTCACAAACTTCATTAAATGTGATTTGCAGCACCTTCTGCTGTGCATTCTTAGTCTTCCTTTTAACCCTTTCACGCATACTGTTACTACAGTGGACACCTTTTAAAAAAAGATGTTTTCTGATAAATGCATGGGTGTTGATGGAACAGTTTCACATCAGCCACTCCAGTGGACTTTAGCAAGTCAGCCCATACACTGGCACCTTACTAATCAGCAGGTGTAAGTGTACCAAAACTTTCTTCAAAATCAAGAAGCCAAGGAAAAGGCGCAAACGCCATGATGCTCTAGAAAAGCCTTACAGGTGATTTTTTTTTAAAACATCAAGTAATTAATAAGAAGCAATGTTATTGTGAAAAGTTCCAAGAATTGATTTTAGTTTAGGAGAAAGGATGATGTCATGCATTTTTGGCTATTTCTAATGACAATGAAATTGAAATTTGAAAAAAAGTTACTAGAGTTACTTTTTTCTGTAAATCCATTGATTTTATTTATGATAGTCTAACTTGCAGGGTTTCTTTTCAACAAAAACAATATTTCTGTGTCAGTTATTACCTCGGTTTCATTCAGTGTGTTTCAATGGTTCAACATTTTCTAGATTTGTCAAGGTTTGAATATTGTTGAAACATTTGGGCTAATTTAAGTTTATATCTCAAACAATACTAAAAAGTATTAGTTTACGGTTATATTCAATTTTTACCAAAAGGCTTAATAAATGTCTGCATCTTACTTGTCCAGCTGTAGTACTTAGCAGGTAAAAGGCCAGATCGATACAACCATTAACCTAAAACTATGTAGCTGACGTGTCCCATTGATCCATGACCAGTGATCAGCAAGTTAATGAAAAATAGTCAACACTTACAATTACTAGTTTCTACTATCAAAAAGTAACTGAGTTACAAACTAAGTTACTGCATCATAAAAGTAACTAGTGACTTGGGAAGGTAACTTTAACTTTCAATTTTGTTGCTTCATACTCATTAAACTCAAAAACATTGTAGCCATTTTCAATATGTATTAGTATTACTATTCTGGGCGGAGGAAAAAGTTTTCCTCTCTGCACATAGACTACAACTCACCCACTATCTTCTTGTCATTTAACTTAAGCAGGGACCACTAGGTTGGGAGGAGGGCTTGAACATACTTCCACCTACCAAAGGTGGGCCCTGCAGAACAAGTTTTGGAACAACTGGCTTAGCCAAACCCACTACAAGCTTTACAGCAAACTAGAAATATCTCCAGCTGACAAGTGTTAGCTTTGATTGTTCTATTTACTGGCATAGTGATAGTTTTTATTTTATTTGTACTGTATGGAATAGTACTAACTTCTTCAGTCAAACCCAGTGGCATCACAAATTAAACGTTTTATGTTAGCAATTCAGTAAAACCGAGTAATTACCTTGTTTTTCTGTCTCGTGACGAAGCTATAAGCAGCATTATTTACCATAAGGTGCCTATAACAGTCCAGACATCCATGAAAATGAACACCTTTTGGGGCAATTTCCCTTCCATACAAGCATGTTCCTTCCCTGTGACAGGTCAAAATTTCTTCTAAAGGCCTGTAAATATTGGTTTGAAACTATAACCGCCTGAAAAGACACACACACACACACACACACACACACACACACACACACACACAATGAATCTCCTGTATATAGTTCACTCTTTGTGACACTCACTCTCCTGTATGAAGTGTAGGAAGTGATTCACGGAGCGAAGCTTGGTATGGAAGCTCACAGCAGAGACAATAAGGAGATCCGTTACCTAGCAACCACTGACTGTCTAATGCTCCAGGTGTAACTTCCGTGTAGAATGTAGCCCCGTGTGAACCAAGTGGGTGCCATACAGTATTTGCAGCTGTTATTTTTGAAAACAGTGAAGATAAAGAAGACACTGAACATATGCACATGTTTAAGGAATAAAAACGAAGCAGCCTGTTTGATTCAAGGTTTAAGAGACTTGTGCTGAGGGGTTTTCACTAGAATCACTTTGACTCAACAGTCAAGCTTCACTTCTTACCATACTTTCCCATTAAGAGCTCATTGGTATCATTAACAGCACCACACAGCACTCTTAAGCAATCTTATTTCTTACTGTAAATGTCGAGGCAGCCTGCTTGAAACAAAGGAACAGTCAATCAATTGCAGGTGGGTCCTCCATGTAGACAGGTGCGTGTGGAAAGAAATAGAGCTTGAAATGGTCGATAATTTATCTCAATGCACAGCTCAAAGTTGTCTTAAACATTAGTATAAGTGAAGACAAAGAGAACTTGACAAAACAAGGAAACACACTTAAAAATCGGGTTGTAAATTGTTCATTTGACACAGAATGGTCACACCGTAATTTAAGAATTATATGGTTTTTTTAACAAGGGTATATTAAAAAACTAAACCGTTTACCTTGGGTGCCTGTTCTAAGTGCTAAAAATGTACAAAAGAAACCCCCTTATAGAAATGTGACTCCCTGAAAACTTCAGTAATCCCTTAAATTCTAAGTTTCCAGGACTTTGATTATGGGACTGTTTTATTAGAATTAATGTTTGGTGAAAAAAACATCTGCATCGATTTTAAATAAACATAATGTAGGATTTACACTTATTACATTAATTTAAATGTAATTTAAAATAAAGCTTGAAATGTTGCAACACCTGATCATGATAAATGTAAACCCTCTACAAAACATCACAAGCATTTTCCAACCAAGCACAACACTTTAAACCAGCTACAGGGCACAAATGAAAGAAGAAATGAAACATTGGTAAACATCAAAAGACCACAGTACTCAAAATAAGAAGCTGAAATCAAGTTTTAGGGCCTTAATTATTATTTCATCCTTTACCCTAGATCTTATTTTTTTAAAACTTACTTTTGAGTGTAATCACAGGAAAGAAAACGTAAACCATACAGCTGCAGTGACAGCAGACCTGTGACCTTGAATACAGTATGTGGTGTGAATGCTGACAGTGAAAACCAATCAAAAGTCAGGGTTGAAGGCTCATTGCACCTTAACATTGACATTATTGCACATCAAAGACATTACATATAAAGTACTTTCAAGCTAATGCAATGTAAAGAATGTGCTATATGAGGTCTTTATGTTTAAATCATGTCCTTATTTTAAATCTTTTGCTGCATATAAATGTGCCTCTAACCTTGTTTATACAGTATGTCTTTTTTGTGACCATCACTCTCTGTCTCATCTCAAATCCCAATATTAGTTATTTTAGATACAATATGTGCAGTGATGTTTGATCCCCTATTCTCCCTCCACTCCAGCCAACATCAGTCAAGAGTCTGTTCAACATTTTAGAGAAGTCGGTTCTAGACAGAGCAGCTATAGGCTCCCAAGAGAGAAGGCAAAAGGAAAGGGAGCGATGTGAAGTAAGCACTAACTGAGGATGATGGCCAAGGCCTGGGAAACAGTGCCACCTATTGACTTTGACCACCTAATACTGCAGCCATGTGTGCTTGTGGTTTAAGCACGTATACTATGGATGTCAACAAAGGCTTAACAGAGGCATTGCTCTCTTTTACTTGCGTGCTATTTCCTGTTTGGCAAGACATTTGGGCAAACTTTTTTTTTCACCAGTGCTCAACAAAAGTAGCAATGCATGTTTGTTGAGCACTGGTGCACCTAAAATGTATTCTATCATTTATGTGCCAACATTCGAGACACAGGTGTTTTGGCTGTTTATTCTTTGGCAACAATTATAGCATCTAATATTGTTACAAAGGTTTTACACATGGTAATTCATATTGTTTATTACAACTGTTGTACATATTGTCATTCACTTTCCATTCATAGACCAGCCTCCGCTTTTGAGTGCCTGCTGTAGAAGTACATTTTGCCAAAAAAGTACAATGATAAACACATATATGGGCTTGAGACTGTCATAACACAAATCCTTTTGTAAATGTTTGCATTCTACTTATAGATGTTTAGTAGTATTCATGTCATGTATAGCTTACTTACAGTAACTAAGTTATTTGATTTATAATGATGATCTGTTACTATTTGCTTTGATATAAGCCATCCTATTAACTTGAGGCATTTGTCAAACTGTTGTACTGTAAATTGTTCTTTTTTATTTTCAAGGATTAAAAAAAATACTTTATAATCATTTCTGAAAACCAGAACCCCTGGCAACAACTGACCCCAAATCAGGTTTTAGCTCAAAGCTTGTAGGCCTCAAGTCTGTAAGATGAAACTATTCTCTGATATTAAAATCTGATGAGGTTGAAATTTGCATGTAGACTTGAATAATTTTAGATTAATAAAGAACATTTAGCTTGATATTGTAGCTAGACAATGTGTCATCAAACGCAGTGAATCGACCTTTTAACTGTGATGTTTAACTTAACAACTACTTCTATCCCACATTATTTGGGAAAATCAGTCCTGCACTTTTACACAGAACATCAGACACACTGGCATTGGGGCATTAAGTTACAGACTGGCTGTGACATCACAGAGGTCTGTAGGAGTGTTTGACAGGATTAGATGAGAAAGGACTTAATCACTGACACCATGGTTGATATTCACAGTGAAAGACAACCGTCAATGCCCAACTGCTCACAATGCTAATTTCTGACACATCTCTGTTAATTTCGATGCCAAATCTGTGCTGACATGCAGTGACCGGTGTTACTGTGCATCACAGTCTGCATCGGCTAAGGTGGCAGCAGCACAGTTGATACTTGCAAAAGAGTCATCAGCATGTAAAGACACAGTCCTCTCCACACATACAGCTGAATGTGCTATTTATAGTTTATATTGCAAGTTTTTTACAACCTTCACTTATGTCGCCGTCCTGTAATAAAATCATACAACCAGCAACTTTTTCTCAGTTTTGAGACATCAGTGTGTACATAAAAAGTTCATTTAGCTCCTGAAGAAGAATTCTTTGTGCTATGGAAAATAAATACAAATAACCAAATTATTTTACTGGATCTTATAATATAGAGGTGGTTATCTCGGGTCCACAGCATAATACCTTTTATTACATATCACTTATAGTTGGGTTATAAAAACCCTTTATTTAGTGGCCTATTACCATTTACAACTGCAGTCTTGATGTCTTGTGAAGATGAAAATGGTGTGCATTTATAGATGGATTACTAACATTTGTAACTGCGTTATTGATGATAGAGCATTACTTAAATATGTGTTAACCATCAATAAACTTTTCAAGGTTCACTGTTTTTAAACCCTCTGGTTGCCTCATGAGAAGGTGGTACTTTCTTTACAATGTTTTCCATTGAAACACGGTTTCCTCCAGTTTACTTAAAAGCAATCACAATTGTCTCAGTGTTTCTCACTGGTTATCTCAAAACATGTTGATCCAATATTTGAACAGGGCATTATTTTTGTTATTATTTGTTCATTCACAGTTATTAAATCATTTACTTATGCCTCATTAAAGAGTCGTGATCTACAGTATAAGTAACACCAACTGTGGGGTTGCAAAGTTGTTAATGGAAATTACAGACCTTTGATGACTGATTACCATTTAAAACTGCAGTCTTGACGGCTTATAAAGTATAATTCAATTAGCATTTCTCAAATCCTTATTTTATTGAAAAAACATTTACCATCTGGCACCTAAATCTTGATTTTATAAAGCATTAGGAAACAAATGTTAACAATTAATTAATTAATTAATGTATTTGAACTGATATATTCTGTGTAAATGGAGGACGTCTTATTGCAATAATTGTTATCTCTAGCCCAAAATACCACATGTTTGATATTTTCACACAACTTCTGACAGCTGTAGATCAATACCCATGTGTGCACCACGATGTGTACTCCAGCCTTTGATGGTTTGCTTCATGAAGCTCACACAGGGCCACAGAACTCTTTGAGGAGGAGGAGCAGGATGTCTTGGGTGAGATCAGGCCTGAGTGATGCCCCACTCTGACATGTGTCACCCTCCATTAGTTCTGACTGTTCATTGTGATGACCTCTCCAACTGTAATCTACCAGTGACAGATTAACACCACCATAAATGTCTACATGTTTTTGTTTTGTTTTGTTTGCTGATGTGTTATCGATCAGATAAGTGTCTCTCTGCTGTCAAATCCCCTCAATGGGAGAGGTGTGCTTTGTGTCAGATCCAGGCCAAAAGGTGTGATAGAATTTGATAGACTCTTCTGTGGGTGAATTTACACAGGAACATGTGCAATACTTGTCTTGCTGCTATATTATACTTATCAAAACTCCCTTGCTCTGCTACATTAATTTCTTATTTTAAATTCTTCTACTTTTTGGTTCCAGCTCTCTCTGCCCCGCAGTTCTGTGCACACTCCTATCTTCTCCGTCCAGGACTTTTCCCTGATGGTACAGAGGTATTTTTCCTCTTCAGTTGCTCTCTTCTTTCTCCTGGAGTTTGGAAACTCTTCCCTTTAAGAAATACCTGTCACCCTTTCCTCACTGAATCATATCCTCTTTCTCCACACTTTGCCACCTTCCTCCTGTAGACTCTGATGTGTTCTTCCTCTTGTTGTTGTTTTTATTTTATTACTATTGTTATGGCTTCTCTCCTGAATGTAATATTCTTAGGAAATGGATAAGGAAAATGTTGCTCTGAATCAAGCACTTCCTGTTAAAGGCAATAAGCAATATGATTCTCATAATGCAGATTAATCAATTTAAAGCCTCTCGATGAACTCACTCAAGCCCAAAAAATAAAACATCTACATGTAAATATTTCAATGGTATAGATTAATCAGCTCGAAAAAAAAATACCTAATTCAATTTAAAGTGAAGCGTTCAGCTGCAGTGTAAAGTAAACAGCCCCATCTTGTGGTCAGATATGAAAAGTGAAAATAGGCCAAAGTAAAAGAATCATCACAATACTATAAAATATAATAATTGTCCTTCAAAATTATATTTTTTAATCCTTATTTGGTGTTTATTAAGATTTTCAACATAAAACCTCCAGTATAACAAAAAGACAGAGATATTCAGACAAACAAACACTAAGGTGCACTAAAAGAACATTCACACCAAGGCGCCATCTAATCATACCAAGCATTGACATCAAACCTTTAAGAAATACAAATTAGATTCTTTAAGAACATCGATGTTATGAAGAAAAAATGCACATTAATTAAATCATCTACAAATAATCAAGGCAAACAGGCTTCTTTAGACTTCCCCCTTTTCGAAATTCCATTAAAGAACTCCATATTTTATTGAAGGTAGAATATTTTCTTATACAGTAATTATCAGAAAAAAGTTTTTCCAAAGCATGACTGTGTAATAAACCTTCAAGCCTCTTCTGTAGGCTTGCTCTATTAGCTGATTTCCAAAACATGGCAATAGTATGTTTAGCTTGAAGTCAAAAGAAAACTTCCCTTTTGGAGTCTTCTGGAGTAGTAGAAGCCATAGCAGCACGCATCCTTCATTGTCTCGGTCAATCATTTATTATCACAGTTTTTAACAGAGGCCAGTTATCCTTTGCTTGACGGGGCTCATAAAAAATGTAAAAAAAAAGATTCCAACAACAACAATAAAAAAAAACTGTTATTATTACCAAAAGCAGGGAGAGTGCAGACTGCAGATGCAATTTGGGCTTTAAGCAGGTACTTTGTTATCTTCTGCTTTAGGCTGTTTTTTGGATTAAAGCATGTCATCTGTGCCACTCAAGGACATTTTCATTCAAAACCTAAGTTGGTTCACAGATTGTGGAGCTGAAGACATGGCTAAGGTAAAATGGTCTCCACTATATGTTTTTTTCCTCCAAGGCAGCCTGATTTTACCTTATCATAAGGTAATTATGATACAAATGATCAGCTATGGTCAAATACAGTTAATCAATCTACTGCCAATCTGAGTCCCTAACATCACAACATAGTCTTCAAATAAAAGTGGATATTGGCTCATTTTCAAGTTTTAAAAAAGCCAACTGTGTTATTATCCACTTCCTTCTCTCTCTCTCTCTCTCTCTCTCTCTCTCTCTCTCTCTCTCTCTCTCTCTCTCTCTCTCTCTCTCAACTGTGGCCTTGCAAGGTCATGCAGCCTCTGTTCACTTGCAGCATCATGCTAGCTGACCTGGCAGCAAAGCAAAGCTCTACGTTTAACAGAATGTGAGAGAATTGGGTCAGTGTGGGAAAACATGGGCCCTGAGAGTCAATACTGCCAAATGGTGTAAAACCTGAAGTGACCTTCTATAATTCAATTTGTCTCGGTTGTAGATGGAGTGCTGGGTTCACTTCAGAAGATTTGAAAACCAAGCAGTAGTTGGCCTATATTGTCTGATGAAAGGATACACTTATAAATCCCTGCTGTATGCATGCATTTTCCACTCCAGTAAATATTAAAGGTATCTTTTCATTTCATTCCTGGAAAATGTTTAACTTCCCTTTGTTCAGTGTATTACTTGATACAGATCCTCTTGGGTCCACAGTAAGATACCTTTTAGAACAGTGGCAGTGTGGGACTTCCTTTTTTTTATAGTCATAAAAAGTTGAGTCATGGTGGAGGACAATGGTTTAAGTTAACTTTATGGTTGTGGCACATTTCCTGCACTTTAGTTAAAAGAAATACATTACCATTTTTCTTCATGATTCATAACATTCGTTCAAATTATTTTCCAAGCAGCCTACTTTTATATGCTGCTGATTGCCTTTTATCCTCTAAGTTTCTCTGCATCCCTCTGAGACCTTATTACCGTAAGGGGGTTTCCATTACCCTATCATCCTGGGGGCTGTATTGTCAGAGACAACAGCTCCTTGTATGGTCTCCCAAAGAAAATTGGTCCCATGGTGAGGTCCCACACTACAAGAACAGTATCCTCAGAAAAAAAAGCTTTGCCAGGACTTGGCATATACTCCGGCATCATGGTTGTTGTTTTGGACCTCAGCACTCACATTAACAATAATGAGGACACTTGGATTAAAATGATGACAAACAACTTGCCCAATCTGAATATGAGTGCGCTTTTTTATTGTGGGACTTCTGGGCTTTTCATAAAGCATTTAGAATTAGTTTCTTCACAGAGTGCCACTGTGTTGTGGTTTTCCCATGTAAACGAGAGAGCGCTTGACGATTCCATAGTTCTGCTGAGGAACCTTAACAAATACTATGTTCAAGCAGAACACCCTAGCCCAAAGACTGATGATTGACTATATTCGCAGCTGTAGGCTATACCATAGACACTCGGCTAAAGTAAGGGTGAACTGGAAACAGGCTGGCTGAGGCCCCTGTCCTGAAGGTCTTCAAGTCCCAACTCCGGAGCAATTTCTCGGGTATCCCTGGGAGGTTGGGATCATGGAGTCTGAGTGGTCCCAGGTTGCCCAGGTTTTGTTTTGGTTGACTTGGATGATTCGGGGTGGCGAGCGGTTGTATTTCCCCCAGCCAATGTCAGCGTGCAGCTGAATTTAGGAGTGAATACAATTTAGCGATTGGACTGGATTCAAACTGGCGAATATGAGGGACGTGGATGTGGAGGGAAGACAAAATATAATCACAGTAGGCGAAACGCCGAGCGAATGAAGCTGATTCTAAAACGAGGGTGAACCTTCACTTGGCTCCTACCCTTGGGCAGCATTGGCCTGCTTCCTGCTGGACAGGCAGGTTCCAAACACTCTCGGTTCTTGTGCTAGTGTGCTAAACTGTCGGCTATTGGAAAATATCTACTGACTCTACTTTTAAGTATTTTATCGATGATACTTCTTGAATTTGTCATACTAGGGTCAATGTTAACAGTCAGCCAGTTTTGAAAAAAACTGGAATAAAAGCTTTGTCATTGGCATCGGCCTCAGTACAGCCCAGGGTTGTGCTTTGTCAACAATTTTGTTTTTGATTTTATGAACGGAGTCTCAAGGGGCAGAAGAGAGGTTGAGAGTCAGGTGACCTCTGGGTTGCATTCCTGCTTTTTGCTAGTGTAGTTTTGTTGGCTTTAAGCACTGGGGCAGTTTGCAGCCAAGTGGGAAGCAGTTATGTGCCCTGCAAATCTGAGGCCACGATACTCTGACATGATCTTTAGATATAATGCAAGTTCAATTCCCACATGACAGAGTTTACAAGAGTTTACTACATGGCAGTAGTCAAGTTTTAGCAAAGTAAAGTGAAATACTTGGAGTGTTGCCACTTTTTTTCTTTATCTACTTTTACATTGTTTGGCTTGTTTTTTGTTTTTTTTAGTTACCATATCAGATTTATTTTTCTACGGAAATGCTTCTTCAGTGACCAGGATGAAGTTTTCTTTTATTGCACTTTCTAATCACATTACTTTGATATCTCACTTAAAGATAATGTTTGGTCTTTCCGAACACAAAATAATACCAACAGTCTCACACTTCGGTCATGTGAAAATTAGAATCAGAATCTGGGTTTTTTGCCAAGTACATTTACACATACAAGGAATATGACTTGGTGTTTTGGATCAAAACAATTAGCAAAGGACTAAAGCAAAGACAGTAAGAAGATATAAAAACATCAGTCTTCTGCTGAAAACTTAAATGGAATAATATTAAAAATAAAACAAGCAGTTCAAAAATATATAATAGAATATTTGAAAAATATGAAAACACAACATGTAGATGCAATGGAGGAGCTGTGCAGTTGTGCAGGTATGTGAATTAATTACAAAAAAAAATCTCTCTCTTCAGTATAAATATCCTCTCAGTGTGCATGTAAACAAAAAATATCCAAGTCCAGTGTGTGTTAATGTAACGCATAAATCAGTTCCAGTCTTCACTTTACTGTACTGTTCTCTGACTGTGGGGCTGGATGAGAGTCTGTGTTATGTCGGGGGAGAGGGGAGGAGGGGGTGCAGGGACATTATTAATGAGGCTGGCAGCAGAGGGGAGGAAACTGTTCTTGTGGCGTGAGGTTTTTGTCCTTATAGAACGCAGCCTCTTACCAGAGGGGAGGGTCTCAAACGCTCCGTGTCCGGGGTGAGAGGGGTCGGCCACAATTTTACCTGCACGCCTCAGGGTGCTGGAGGTGTACAGGTCGTAGAGAAAAGGTAGATTGCAGAGCGAGTCACTCTCTCTGCAAAGCGGATGATACGCTGGAGCCTGCCTTTGTCCCCCCCAAAAAAATCATGATTTAATCTTTACTTTACTACTTCGACAAATTAAATATGTCGTCTCAATCGTTTTGGTGTTCATAGTGAACACCACTAGAGGGCATCATAGCTTTTTTTCTATGTCGACTTCACTATTATCATATAAACTCATATTTGACCTTGGTCTTATTTAAACTTAAACAATCATTTATAGATTTAGATGTTTTTTTATGTATGTAGCAACTAAACCACGACACTCTTTGTCAGACTTTATCTTAAACATCTACACACAAACTGGGGTTCAAAATGTTCAGTGCTGCTACTGTATTGTATGGCTGCGATGTATGTGTAAAATATAAAGACTTATTTGGGGGGTTGTGACACAATGACCTCTCTTTGACCCTAAATTCACATCCTCATCTCGATTGACACATTAACCCTAAATGTGCAAGGGTCTCGGCACCTGCCTCTTTTATGAAAATTAAACACACCCACACATGCTCCCTGTCAGTATATTTTATTAATTCTCCAGATGCCTATTGTCTACTCTTTGCAATAAGATGATCTTTGCTTTAAAGGAACTTCCCACATGCGTTTTCACAATACATTGAGTATCAACCAAGGTGAGGATTCAATTTTTTGTTTTATTTGAGGATATAGAGATCTAAAAATGAGAACCATGGTGTTTTAATATGGCAATTTGATAAAGGTCTGAGAGCAGCAGAGCTTTGGCAACTGATCACATGTTTTGCATTGTGTACTTAAAAAGTGCATTGTGTTGCTAAGTGATTTTCCTGCAAATGCCTAAAGGGAATAATTCCCAAATCCCCATTTAAACAGCATATTATTAGCAGCTTACCAAAAGAACCATAAGAAAAAAGTCGGGGGAAGCTTAAAGCCTTACCGTCAGCCTGATTGTTATTTATATTTAAGAGGGGGATTCTTGTCATTGAGGGATTTTCTGCTTTGTCATTCTGTACAGGATTTCCCTCCTCTGGGGGAAATGTGCTCATATTTGCTTTCTGCTCAGCAACTTCCTCCTTCAAAGGCTGCTCAAACAATACATGCACACAACTGGCTTTCAATTTGAGGAATTCCTAAGCTGTGGCAGGAAACTCTTTGGTGGTATCTCTATAGAAGTGAATCAAATGAGTAAAAAAAGATGAATTAAACATTTGCAAATAGATGAGGTCATCTTTAATTTATACAAAACATTTTAACAGTACCTCAAATTCCCTTCATAATGCAAAAAACGGGATCATCCCGCCACCAAAAAGCTTGTAAAACAAGATACAAACTTAGTTAGATATTGTTTCATGAAAACAAATGTGGTTTTTTTTTTACTGATTTTTACGCCCTTCTTATTGTGACTTTTCTTACTGTGTTTTAGGTCTTACACTAGGCATTCGCCTTTTTAGGTATTCTGACGCTGTTCATGGTTTGTTTACATCAGTCATATTTGTAAAATCAGGGAGAAATTGGCCTGAATTTAAAAGTATGATCAGTGCAGATGATGCTGTTTTCTTTATGCAACTTTTCCAGAACACATAGAAATCAGTGCCATAGGCTATAAGAGACTGTATCTCTAAGTTTGAGTTTAAAAGTCCCTGATTGACCTTTAAAAACTAGCAGATTCCTAATAAGTGTTTCTAAGTGTGACGAAGATAGACCCATTCGTGTCTAATGCAGTTGCTTCAGGAATTAGGCTACTCTAGTTAAAAACTGGGTTAACCCATCCCAAGTCTACAATACTCCTGTTTGCCCTCCTTTTAGACAAGCTGCAGTGACAGAGAGGCTCAGGTCTTTGCTCTCCTTTGATGCAGGTAGGTAAGCCTGGCAAGCGTTCATGGTAAGGAACCCACCATACGGTGAGTAGATCTGGCACAGACCTGTAAAACAGGGTCAATTATGTGGCAAACATGGAATCAAGTTAATTTCTTCCAATTAAAACTAGACATGCTTTAACTGAAACAGTAACATCTTGAAACCCCTCACTTTTGAAACACAGAGATAATGTGTCATTTGTCCTAAGAGATGAACACTTATATATCTATCAAAAGACTATAATAACTACATGTAAGTTGAAACATATCTTATCTAACATATCTGTATGTTCCATGGTTAAAAAAATATCAGAATCTCTTCCATTCTATATAAGTGAGGTCAAGTTTGGGTATTTTACATTGTTCTTTATATTGTGAATATAACTGGTCACCAGCAGTTGGTCTATGTTAAACATTCTGACTGCAAACACTGCTGGGAGCCTTCAGGTCCAAAGCACTTGCTGCTGACATCGATGAGTGCACAATTTAGTCAAATGTCTGTCCAAACAAACAGCAGCACACTTATGTTATCTACTGTCAAAATGCACTTGTTGGACTATTATTGTCTGTAAGCACTTTTTAATACAGCTGTTATGTGGTTGTTGAATTGTTCATTTTGTTTTTCTCTGAAAAGTTGAGTCAGCAAACAAGCTGTTGAGAGGCTAAACTGAATTGGCATTGTGCTTCTACTAATTATTATCATTATCCGTGGCTTCGTGCAGCCAGCCAATTGAACATTCGCGATACTGCAGTTTTTTGCACTCTCTTTTTCTTGCACCTTTTCACAGTCACAGTGATGTTTAGCTTAGTTTAGTTTATTTGTTTATTGTTTCGTGGACCGTCCCCTTTAATTTACTGTACAGTAAAAGAAGCAGCTTTGGCCTTTACGGCTAATTTTCAGCTGTAGTCCCCGGCAACATCTTGGACTTTACTTTTGTTTTAGCTCTACTTCTAGCCCTGAGGGCAGACAAACATGTTCTATCAGTAAATAAATAATAGCCTCATAAGAGCCATGATAGTTAACACAATCTCATATAAAATATATGTAAATGATCATATTGGCCTTATATATTAAACTTATACAAGCCAATAGCTAAATGTAATATCCTGTAAAAGTAAAATAGCCAAATATTACTGGTCCTTTTATAATCTTACAAAGTTTTGTGTAATACTAAATGTGTAATAATAACCCCTTTTTGTCGACCCAATTATTTACAGACTCTGGGTATAGGCCTACCAAACTTAATCTGCAGTTTGAATGCCTTTTAGGTCACTGAGGCCATTGTTTTCAGCCCCTGAATACATTAGAGGAACAATAGAGAGCATTAGGACCCTGAGGCAGAGAAGGCTTCCCCTCTCTCTCATTATCCATGGATTTGACAGCTTGAGCGAGCGACCAGTCAGAGAGAGGATGTGATGTGGAGAAGGAGGCGGTTTATTACAGGATTATTTTGCGTTACGCCGAAGTTTTGTGAAAATTCTCGTTTGTTTGAAAGCCAGCGACAGGTCCACTGCAATGTCTGCCAAACACAGCTGCTCATTATTGGACACCTTTTCAACCGGGTAATCCAGAGTTTGCGTTTGGATTACTATACATTTCTGCTCCTGCTGTGTTTTGTAGCTTGACACATCTATTCAAAGTACCTTCCAGGACCGGATCACTTGCTGTTGGACCTAAATGTTACTTCTCGAGTTGGTCCTTATTTGGGAGATTGTTTGACTAGCCGGTGAAGTTAGTCTCACTGTGGAGGCTGGAGACGCACACGTGTTATTATCCCATTTTCTCCGTTTGGGAAACATTTATTCTTCAGCACTGTCCGGATAAAAGTTGTGTTTTTTTTTTCCTCTGTTAGAGATTTGATACATACAGAGACAAGGTAGAAACATGTCGCTAAGCAGAAGCATTGAATTTGAACACTTCGAGGAACGGGAGAAACCGCACCGGACTCCGAGGACCAACTCTGGCTCCGGGTGCCACTCCGGCAGCAGAGGCAACGGTCTGGTCCCCAGCCCTGCGCACAGTGCGCACTGTAGTTTCTACCGCACACGCACTCTGCAGTCCCTCACCTCTGAGAAAAAAGCCAAAAAAGTGCGCTTTTATCGCAATGGGGACAGATATTTTAAAGGTCTGGTGTATGCTGTGTCTAACGACCGGTTCAGGTCTCTGGATGCTCTGCTCATGGAGCTCACAAGGTCTCTGTCCGACAATGTCAACCTTCCTCAGGGAGTTCGCATGTTATACACGCTGGATGGATGCAGGAAAATCGCCAGTCTGGATGAGTTAGTAGAGGGTAAGGTTGATGATGGATGTAGCAACAACTTTGTGACCACGAATCATGAAAGAATGTCAATACGGGTTTATATTGATGATGGATAATGTGCATTGATGCGGACATCCATTGATTTCATAAAAGCGAGATTTTGCTCTGATAATTGGCTAAATACCCCCCCATGTAGATTTACAATAGCAAAGCCTTTGGCAGAAGTTTAAAAGGTCAAAGCAGTTCCACATTTAATGGCTGGCACACAATGGCTCTTAAACTGCGGTGTACTTTGTTTTTGTAACATGTTGCCAATCAAAAAAAAGTTCTCTCTGCCAGACAAAAGATTACTTATGGATCATCTCTCCTTTTTAGTTAAGAGAACTATACTGTACTTGTATCCCAAGAAAATATACAGTTTAACTGATGCAATGCAGAGCATCATCTGGCATCATTCACATTATCTTCCTCACTGACATAACTGCTCTGACACGTTTGACCCAGTGTCATGCATGCACAGAAGAGGACCCCTCTCAGTGCAGATTTAGCTTCTAACATGCTCCTGCTAATGTGCGTCAGCATGCATTGATTTCACTCTCTTTTCACTCCCTCCCCTCTTTAAGCATGTATTAGTGGGCTCAGTTTGTGTGGGTCTGAAATTGCCTTGTGTACCTTTTAAGTGTGATTCTGCGTGGGACTGAATGTGTGATGAATGTGTGTGTTGTTGAAGGGTCGATTGGCTGTTAAAGTCTTTTTTCTTTTTAATGATATCACCCCTGGGCTTTAGGGATGGGAGTTTCCATCCCCCATCCACTATCTGTGCATCTCTTAAAGTATGAGGGAGGAAATAATGGGGTTTAACACAGGAAATTGGATTATAATTTGGAAACTAATATGATATGTAAAGCCAACATTTATGTGCCATGAATTAGATTTTAAGATAACATCTGCTAAATAATTAGTTTATAGTTGTTGTTTTTTTTAGGTAAATCACTAACTGACTTCTTGTGACCTCCTTGCATGCCTCTTTAAAGATGAGGCTACTGCTCTGCCACAAAAAAAAAAAAACCTAGAATCACTGACCTCTTTTTGCAGGCATTATTCACATATACTGCTCCATTTTCATCTAACGTCCTCCCAAAACTTTAGAAATGCTACACTCATTTCCCCTGCCCCTCTCCCTCGAGTGACGGGGGAGATTTAGGCCAGAGTGTGATCTAAATTGTGTAGCATCATAAGAGTAGCAAGATGTGCAGAAGTTGTTTTGGTGCACTGGATCTAGTACACAGAGCATTCTGTCAGTGTCCTTACATGTACAGACTTTTTTTTTGATGCATTCAATATGAACTAAGAAGTACTCACCAGAGCACTAATAGTGCCTTCACAAGTATTCGGGTTTATTAAAATCCGACTTAACCTCATACTGTCAGTGCCCAGTGATTTTAACCGACACACATGCAAGTCATGAACATGGGAACCTCTCAGGAGGGTTTTTGCAGAATAGCTCGATAAAAGCTTCAACTAAAATGTATTTTATGGGAAATTCACTGACCTAACTGTGGCCAGTTGTTGCACTTTTGCCTGCACTATTATTAGTCTAATGTATGATGGGTGTATGTTATGGGTCATCCTTGGTAACATGGATGTTATCTCGAGCTGTCATATTTTGCTTTCATAGTGAGTAAACCTTTTGTACCTTGAGGTTCTCAGTTGAAATTACATTTGCTCTGTGGTTGTGTTTCATGGCAGGTATCGTAGAACTAGTGTAGGCACTAGTGTCTTGTCCCTGTTTACTCACCCATCTAATGGAAAGAGCAAGGGAACATTACTTGCGCAGCTCAGCAGTCTGCCTCCATTGATTGAGGCCTGCTGGGGCTCTTTTGTGTGGAAACCCAATAAGCACCTCTCACATGTGTGCCTCATATGGCTGAATGGGATTACTGAGCAAACCAGTCTACTTGAACCTTTTAACCATGGGGTTGTGGGGGCGGAGTAGTGAGCCATGCTGTTAACAGCTGAGTTGTAAGTGTTCTGCTTGTTGTTCTACAAAAGTGAAGTTCTTTATCTTTTTGCCAAGTTGCAGTATAGTTAGTCATAATAGTTAGTCTCTGCCATTTTTGGCTCATCATGGATGTAAGTGTTGTGTCTGCCTTCAAACCATATACATCCCATAGAGCAGTATATGTCAGTTTCTGTTTGATAAGACCTGTTTTGTTTAGAAAAGGCATTTTAACCTTACTTCTAAAGACCAGTGCCTTGGACTTTTCCATTCTTTTTTTCAAGATTTGCTCACGCCCTCTACCAAAGAGCACCTTCTTTTTGTACTATTACTAGTTTTCCAGTAATAAGCAGCGTGTGTTGTTCATTTTAGAGCGTTTGTGAATTCACAGTGTACTCGGAAAGCAATTTGGAATGAGTCTTGGGTGGCTGATCTAGGAATGGTGAAATACTTGTCAAGGTCCTGAGAAAACCTGCTGTTTCTGGATTTTGTTCCTTCTGACCTCTCCTAAGAGTAGAAATATGAACTCGCTCTTAAAAGAGTGAATGTTTTGGGGGGTTATCTGGAGAGAGGAAAAAAAGTTGCACACAGTTGTGAATACCTTTGACTGTCTAATTAGTTGTGGTTAAAGGGGTATGGCTCCAGGATAACACTGAGCTGCAGTTTGAATATGCTCGTTCATCTTGGTTGGTCTTGATTTTAGAGCCACTCTGTGTTCACTCAATACATTTTAAAGTTATGGCTGTGTTAATGTAAATGCTAAACCGATCGTATGCTGGTCATACTTTTTAAATGTCGTACTACAATGGTAGATCAATTATCATGAAAAAAGAAGTCTGGTAATGCTGATAGTGTGTCGATATATCAGAACTATTTTATGTTCCTCATTTACTTTACATTACTTGGGGTTTGCTTACGGCTGTGCCACCACTGCAGTAAAAGCAGCTGAACTGGTTAGACAGCTCTATTAATGTTGACCTCATCTGTCGTCCACATGAGGACAGCAGGGGGCTGGGTGATTGGGGCTCCCCTCACAACACAGACGAATGTTGCACCTGAGTACCCTGCACCTCAGGGAATCGACTTGTCACCAGTCACCATTTGAGGGCATTTCAGTGTTCTGGCTTTGACAGACCCAGTTGTATTTTGATTCAAATGCAGGCATCTCTCATTCCCCCCAGCTGTCGCCCAGCCTTTTAATTAGCCTCTGGTTAATTTCAGGCTTAATAAAGCCATCTATCATGGGATACGCTGTCTCATATGGCCTTCTTACTCTGCAGCTCCTTTCGTTTGTCTTGACAGATATTATATAAAAAGACGAGAGATGTGTTTTCTCTAGCTGGTTAACTATCCAGAAAGAAAATGGATATAGAATTTAGAGTAAAGGAGCTGTCAGGTGTCTTGTGTTTGTGGACACTTAAATACTTCTGTGATGAATATCGTATGAAAGGAAAGTAACCAACACTTCCCACTTTCCCTCACTTTTAAATTCGTCATCCAACATTCGGCCTCCAAAACAATCCCCAGACATTCTTGCTGTGGTTTTCATTTACCGGCCAAGCCCATGGACTTGTCACATGACTCTCATTCTTGAGGGGAAACATTTGCGTGTTAACTGTTCAAAAGGAATGCTGACAGATAAAACAAAACGCTTTGCCTTGGAGGACGGCCAACGCAGCAGCTCAACAGCTGAAAAGGGAGAGAGGAGAGTGTAAAACTGGCCTGGCCTTTCAATGTGCCTTTTTGTTGCAGCTGAAGAATGTTAACTCTTTCTGGCTTTTGGATGCAGTATTTCATGGCACATAAACTATGTTAAGGAGGATTATTGTGAAGCATATGTTTACAATATTTCAGTTCAGTCTTTTTAGAGATAAAGTTAGGAAGAGAGACATATTTTTACTGACAGTTCTCTGATCTCTAATCTACAGGTGAAAGCTACGTGTGTGCCTCAAACGAATCCTTTCGACGTGTGGACTATACCAAGAATGTCCACCCCAACTGGGCAGTGTGCAGCAAGACCGGCACATCCCGCTCCCTCTCCTCTCTCTTCCCGCTGAAGAATGAGCTGCTGCGTGAGTCCAAGGAGTACATCAAACCCAAACTGGTCACAGTCATCCGCAGTGGTGTCAAACCTCGTAAGGCAGTGCGGATACTTCTCAACAAGAAGACGGCGCACTCCTTCGAGCAGGTGCTTACTGACATCACAGATGCAATCAAGTTGGACTCAGGAGCTGTGAGGAGACTGTACACTTTGGAGGGCAAGCAGGTGAGTCTTTCATAATGCATACATTCCAAATTATAAACTTGTGCAAAACCAGCCTGTGAAACAAGTTTTTTTTCCCCCACAATATGTGAACTAATTGACTAAAATGACTTGAGATGACAGTTTGCTGGAATTAACAGTATTGTTCTGAGTCTCAGTGAGATTTGATTATGTGAATATAAAAACCAGATGGATCTGCTGTGCTGAGCTTTATAGCCAAATGTTGTATCTTGTATTTATAGGCTTCTGCTGTGTCAGCAGTTTAGGTAATTACATCTCGTTTAATCATCCATACATAATTACACGCCACGATTATTTCAACAAGACACTAATGAATACATTTAGAAGTTCAGCGCTTTGGTTGAACCTATTAGTATGGTTTCCTCCCTACCTCTTCTACCTCTATAAATCCAAGTGAGGCTGTTTTTACTCAAATTCTATCCATCTGGGACGCATATACATTTACATTTTTATCTTAAAATCCCGTGGTGTGATGAGATGAGTTGAGCTCAAACACATGGTGCCCCTGATCGAGAAGATTTATATGACGCCTCAGCTGAAGAAGTCTAACAATAATTATCATGAATTATCATGGCTCATTTGTCAGTTTCCTGAAGCAGATGATTATGATGTAAACAAATTTCCGAAGCTATATTGGGTTATTGTGGAAATCCATACTTTTACAATTTTAATTTAAAAAAATGATTATCTGTTAATGTGTCAAAAACAAACAAAACTCTCCCAAAGCCAATGTAGAAGCCAATGAATATGTCAGTCATTGTCTTGAGTGTCAAAAGGCATGAACTCAAATCAAATGTTTCTGTCACATATAACTGGTTTCTATGACACGGCCCTGCTCAAAGCACTTCTGAAATAGCACAGATAAGGTTGTGTTTACTCATAAAACAAAAAAGGGGGGGGAGGCAGAACTTTTTAGAAAGGGAATACAACATCAACTTCGTCCCCTCTATTTGAGTAGATGGTTTATTTTTAGGGTTAGGGTTAGGGTACATCCCGGGTTATTTTTAAGCGGGATGTACTTTGCATATTTCTTAAGACACTGGTTTAAATTACCAACTTCATAATAAATAAATCACAATTGGGCTTTAATTTAATTTAATCCAAAACCACACCAAAAATGTAACACTTACGGTTTAAAATAGTTTATAATGTGAGAAAGATTCTAGAAGAAGCGTCCTGTCTTGTGAGAATTCCATGTCCGCGGCCAAACCAGCTGATGTTTGTTCCCTGTTTGGAGACAGGAGTCTTTCTAGACCGGACAGTCGAGACAAGTGACTCATGAGAATGGTGATAACCTCTGACAGGGTGAACCAAGCATCCATCCTGTCAAACCAGTACAGAACAGTACAGTGCAGCACACTGTCTAATGCATTCGAAGGATTATAAAGTTGTATCAAGTATTGCATTAAGTATCTTTTTAATTTTCATGATCCTAGTTTATAGTACGCATGGCGGATGGTATAGAACTTAATGTCCAATTGCGACATGATTGTCTCATTTTATTGGTCTGGGTCTATGGCTCTAACTTTGATTCCATCCTCAGTTCTATCCATGATTCCATTAATGATTATTTCCATCCATGATTCCATCTATGATTCTATCCCGATTCCAGCCATGATTCCATCTGTGATTCCACCCATGATTCCATCTTCAGGATTCCATCAATGATTCCGTCTATGATTCTATCCTTCCATGATTCCATCTATGATTTTATCCATCCATGATTCCATCTACGATTCCCATGATTCTATCCATCTATCCAGCAGTCCACCATGAGATAATTAATGTCTACAGTAATGTAATGGTCAGTGTCCTACATGGTGTCATGTCTTTTACAGTAACGTCTTTTGGATTAAATTCAAAAGGTTCCATTTTGATAATGAAAATAGAGGTCGATTGTAAAAGTCAGCTGTTGGCTAAAACACCATCGTCAGCATAGATGATAATGTATGACCCTTTTACTGCATTCATTCCATACAGAGACACATGATGCATGTTCAACCTTTATTGAACAAGGAAGTCACATTGATACTGAAATCTCTTTTACAAGTGCTATATAGCCAAGACAGGGTCAAATAGAAATATACAACACAAATATTTATATATATATAACTTCATTATAAGAACAATCAAGCACTTTTTGTTTATTTTAAGTGCAGAGCTTCAGATAAAAAGTACTATAACTATTTGTGAAACCCTTAGCTTAACTTGCATTGAAACTTATTCCAACATCCTGTTCCTAAATGGTGTCTTTACAGACAAAGGACTGCTTTTTATAAATGAAATGATTTTTAATAAATCAAAACCATAACATGCTTACATTATTTTTGTTTAATTCTCTTTAATACAACCTTTACTTGAGAGTTACTGTACATACACTCTTACGAAAATCTCTCGGCTAAGGGTTAATAACTTTATTATAGGTGGTTTAAATGATCTTCAGCATCTGTTAGAAAGCACCCAAAAAAATTCAGTTCCATCTGCCAACAGAACAATGGAGACAAACATAAGAAGACAGCAGACAGTGTCAGATTCACTCTTCTAGTCTCACCCTCTTGTCTTCAACAGGCCTGTTAAAGGATTGAACTAATTTAGATGATAAACTCATTAAGCTTGTAACTTGATCCTGAGACCAGAGCAGGACCTGACAATATCCTGTCAAAGGAGGCAGTAAGTTCTTTCTTTCACATCGGTTAAAGAAATGAAATATGTCTTAATACTGACTACTTTGAGAATTAAAGGAAAACATTTTAGCTCTAATCTTTTCACTTTCTCCTGCCCTCCAATCAAAAACCTTGCTCTAACCTTCCCGGAACCACTCTGAGTGGTGACATATCTGTGGCTGGAGAACTAAAGATCTCTTTCAACATTGTCACTATCTTGTGAAATTAACATGTTTCAAGAGTTTATTTGACTAAACAATCACAGACATTTTTTTAGCCCGTGAAGGAACATATTCTCAAGGTTCATCTAAAGATTTCATAATCATCCAATTGTTGTACAACCAGAAGATAGATACCAATTTGAGCAAATCCACAGTAAAATGAACATACAGTACAGTAGATTGGAGGTGAGGAAAAAAACCCATGCTGTCCCTCACACCAGCACCTTGCTATCATCATTTTTGAAAATGACATTTCATCAGTCTGAAACAACCCAAAACACAGAACCTTGTGTAAATCTCAGTCAACAACATTTGATTTCCATTTTTTTAAATCCTAGGTTTAGGTACCAGTGTTTCGATTTAGAAACGGTCAAAGATATCAATATTTCATTACAGGAGCATCAAATTATAACACAACCATTTAAACATAGCCTTACAGATTATTTAAAAGGCTTCACGCCTAAAAAAGTAAGGCCCCCATCTCAGTCACTCATACACCCATAAACACACAAACACACACTTCCCAAATGCCTTCCAGCAGCATCCTGCCATCTGCTCCTCCAAAATCCAATCACAGGTCCCAGCCACCCGGTCTGCAGGCACTTCAGCCCCCTCCCACTGATGCACACATACACACGCACAAACAACGTTTCACACGAGCACTAAGAGGCCCCTCCTGCGGGGCCCTTGCCACCACCGAATAATTAGACCTAAAGGCTGGAAGGGAGGGTTATAGTACAGCTGTCAGGTGTGTGTTTGTGTGTGTTCGTATTCAAGGACGTGCACGTGATGAGTGAGTGTGCTTACAAAATACGTCTCTGTCCACTCTCTCTTGCCTCAAATCAAAGCTGCTCTTCAGACTGAATGTTAATTGTAGCTGTTGGTTATCAGGGCCAGCAGAATCAGCTGCTGCCTTTCAGAGAAAGCCCTGTTTTACATCTCAAAGCTGACTGGGCAGGCGGAAAATAAGGTCTCCCTGTTTTTTATTGTTTAATCGATGCATTCATTAGTTTGGGGGACACTTTGCAGTCCAGCACTCGCTAAGTTGTCTTATTTATGTAGACATCCTTTGGAAAATATTTAGGGATCCTACTTACTGGACACAGAGAAGAAGATCCATGTTATAAAACAAAAGTATTGATTTGTAGGGAGAGGAGAGGAGTTTAGCCCTGGTTATTTTCGTATCTTAACAAAACTGGCCACTCAGGGATGTGCAGATGTCTGATTGACAAGTTTCAGAGTGTAAAGATTTCTATTATCCCATACAAACTGCTGACAACCATTATTACAGACAAAGTGTATTTCACATTTGATCAGTATTTTGAAAAGTTTAGAGACTGTCCTCTTTGACACACTAAGAGTTTGACAGACCAAGGGACAGAAAGGATGAAACACTGATTTCTATATTATACCAACCACATCTGTTTCTGGCAGTGGCAGTAGTAGGTTCACACACAGCACTACAAGTTTGAATTATAACTAAAGTCAGTGTCTGCTCTATTAAGAGAGAGTCTGTAGAGTCAAGAGAAAGTCTCCTATATTATGAGAACATTTTTTTGGGGGGGAAATAGATCCAGTCAAGGGTTTCTCTTATTATTTTACCCTATGTAGCCCTTACTGCCCTCTGACCCGGACATCTGAAGAAAGAAAGGAAAGTCAGTCAGTGAATGATACTGCTATTAACATATTAATGATGGATGTGGAACATAGAGATAAGAAGAAATCCCATTTTTCCCATGGATTTATCAGTTGGTGGTGTGAGTAAAATATAATGTAAAATATAAGATATTATCTTTGACAAATGTTGAAGGATAAACAATACTTGCATTCTTATGCATTGAACAATTAAACAACACTGGTTTATAATGATTTTTCAAGCCTTCCTATCTAAGACCTTAACTTGAGTTTCTTCCAATCCATTGTAAGCCTTTTGCTATAAAGTAAATAATTTCAGTTGTATTCTAAAATATATTAAAAGTATTCTAACTTAGCACCATATACACTAAACATATTATTATTTAAGGGCCAAATGTCACTGCTAAAGATGGCAATGTAGACTTGTGTACAAACTGTAGTACATTCAGATGCATAAACAAAGAGTATGAAATTGTGCTAAGAACAGTGTGATCTCATGTGATCCTGCAGAAATATGTTGAATGAGTGCTTGTTTTACTGAACATTGTCATCAGTTTTACATATTTATCATGTGTACTACAGCATTAGTTAAAAAAAAAAAGCCTTTAGGGATAAAACCTGGTTCTTTCCTCTGAGAACATGATGGCTCAATCAAATATTACATCTCTCGATCACTCTCTAAAGAATCCTCTCCTACATCTTACTGAAATGTGTTTGTGTTTCACAATCCTTGTCCCTTGGTGATGTTATTGGGATGACAGTCATTCTGCTTGTTAACCAGGGGCTGAAAACCGACAGTTACCATGTAAACTGCTGAGCAGAAGGGGCTGAAATACTGTGATCTCTAAAGACCCTCTCAGTACACACAGCGAGATGAGGAATGAGGGAGGAAATGAGACTCTGCACTGATAATTGGACAGTTTGCTCAGATGTAATGTTTTGTTTACATCTTTGTAGTAATTTGTTGGATGTGCTCTACCCTCCATAATGAATAAGCGAAACAGTTACAGAAACCTGCATAAACAACATTGGTATACAAAGAAAAGTTATGCAGTTTCAGTTATATAAAACTAAATAATGGGTACATGTACTGTACAGAGAAAAAAATGAAGGTCACTTTGAGGTCTCCACACTGCAGCAGGGCACAAATAATTTCATGTCAAGCTGTGGGGAGAGTCAGCAGGCAGGCAGACTGGGAATACTCCAAATAAACTCTGCTTCAAATGTTCTGAAGATACGAGTTGTACTCCTTTAAAACGATATGGAAAAAAATCTGACACTCGTGTATCATTACTTTCTTTTTCCTCTGTGATCATTTCGGTTTAATGTCACAACAGATACAATTACATTTTACTTTTTTTTTTTAACCTAGGGAGCCTTATTTGTTATATTAGAGAGCAATTTATGAGGCTTTTTTTTTTGCATGGGACTGAAAGAACAACAGTGGACTAGCTTACCTCCATTTGGTAGTGGAGTGGTCTCTGAAGCGGTCACAGGCCCTCCCACCGAGTGAGCCTGTAACCGCTTCAGAGACCATTCCACTACCAAACGGAGGTAGTCCACTGTTGTTCTTTCGGTAATTTGTCCATGCTACAGGCCACCTTGTATTACCCAACATTACCCGACACACAGTGAGCACGCCAGCTTCCATTCAGACCTTCAGACCAGAGCTGCATTTCCAGAATGTTGTGTTCATTTAGGTTCAGTTAAACATACTTTATGCCCTAAGAGAAATGAAGCTACCATCCATATTTAAACAAACATTGTAATGATGAATACAAATCTGTGAAGCCTAAGCTATGTACAGTTAGCAGAGAAAGCAGAGGGTTTGAAGGACGATTACTCTGACAAACAGATTTTATGAAATGAATACAATAAAGCGAGCAATATTTCATTTTGGGGTTAGTTCCATAGACGTGACTGTTCAATCCTGGTTCTTCTTTTAAGTTAAAAGTTTTCCTCATTCTTAATTCGAATTCATTCTCAGCAGCTTTATAATTACATTCACAGTAGAAGAACTGGTAGTAGTAGAACAATAAAATACTTTCTGTTTTGATAACTGCTCCATATAAAGAGCGAATCATTGATCACCAGAATGGGATTAATATAACAGCTACAGTAGCTAGCTGATAGTGAATGGATTTCTGGGTTTTGGGGGCATACACATGCTTACGAGAGGATGTGCAGATTTTAGGTTAGCATGACGCTAATGCACTTTGGCATCATTTCACACGACATGCTCCAATACTCTAAACTGGCCCACGTCTCACAGTATAGGCTACGTGTGTTAGCACGGGCTAGTTGCACTTCTATTTCCTGCCAGCAGTTACAGAGTTTGCATTCATTAGGTTGTCTTGACCTTGCTCTGTTCCAAATTGATGGGGATGATATGTTGTAATCTGGCAGGATAGGGCCACATGCTGGTAGTTATACACGGATTGATAAAACTGTCAATCTATCTGACTAGCTGGGGTCAGTGCTACATGAAGGCCCCATCTGATTTTCAGACATGAGCTGTTTTCAGGGCCAAGTCTGGATTAAAAACCACCATTTAGGTCAGCAGCTATCAAATTTGCATGCCCGTCTATTGTTCTGTACCATCATTAGCATACAGCACCATCTGACAGCACACAACAGTAAAGTGACACAATTCAACCAGGAATAATCCTGGCTAGATTCAATGATGTGCTTTTATTCACTCAGGGATCTTGATGATTCACTCCTTTACTTTCTCAATTCCTGATAATTGTATTCAAAATAAAACAACTAATACTGATGCTTCTATTCCTTGTACACATAAGACACCTATATTCTATATTCTGCTATATCCCCTGTTTCACTCAAGTTTTTTCCCCTTTATTCAGGGCTCAAGGAAGAACAGAGGAGGTAGCATACATTATAAAATGTGTAAAGCCCTCATTTGGAGATAAACACAGACAATTCTAGAACCCCTAATTATAGTAACAGATGGCTTATAAATGATCTTGCTCCCTACCTACCCTGATGTTCAACACAAACAAAGTTCTTTGTTTTTTTTAAATGCTGAAGTGCCTGTTTCACATTTCATCCGTGTTGGCATGATACTCTGCATTGACAAAGAGGAAAACAAAAAGCCGGAGGATGACACAGAGCAGGGGGGTGTTTGGGGAGGACACGGGGCTGTCGGCTGTGCAGAACGTGTGGAGGCCACAGACAGGGAGGGCATCCATTGTGTCCTGTGTGATCTCAACCTCTTGTTTTGTTGTCTTTGTCCAAGACTGGCGCTCATTCATTCTTTTCAGCAGGCCTTTGGCTGACATCACACCATGGGTAGCCAGCGTTCAAACCCCAGCCCACACACTATTGTTTGTCTACTTCAGTTTAATCATCCTTGCAAGCCCAGATTGCCTCAGCAAGTTTTGGCAGATTGATTGGATGAACGTCTTTGCACGGGGCAGACTGTGAGCCGTTTGTCTAAGTGATCGTAACAACTGTAGCATGCGTCTGATACTGATGCTGGCGTTTCATTTGCACATCAAACAGTTTATATTCTTTGAGTTGTGTTAAGGGTGGAACTCCTGCAGGCTGACTTTAGAGTGTTGATGTTTATGCTAGAAGACTGCTTTTATTTCATTCTTTTTTGAATAGTTAAACCATGAAACACGGGGAGTTATAACATTCTAGGAAATATGAATGTCTGTCTTTGAAGAATTCTGCTGAAACTGCATTTTAACATTTTAGCCTTTATTGCATAGCTGCCACTTTAGTGTATGTGAGTAATATTGTAAGAGTGAAAATGGGATATGCAAATAAGTTAGAAACATATGTTTATTATGTTCTTTCTTTATGCAGACATAACTTTAGTATGTTCTTAAATGATTGCTATAATGTTGGTTTCAAGTGTTTATAGTAATGTTAATATCCTGTTATTCGGTAGGGCACCTAGTGGGCGCTGTTCAGGCAGGCGTGAGCTGTGTAGTGGGGGAAGAGAAATGAGGAGAAGAGAGGTGGTGGAATGTGACCGTGCGTCAGAGAAGCTGACTAAAATTACGAGAAAGAACCAGAACGTGTTTGGACTGATTTATTCCGTCACATACACCCACGTCGCTTACAATATTGTTGTTTTTTTTAATTTAAAACTTAGCATTATTGTAATTGGCAACAAAACACAACATTTTATGCTTCTCCAGTGGATCTCTTGGCACCTCTGCAACTCTGCATGTCTCTCTCTCTCTAAATGAGCTGGGTATTCTGCTGAGGCTCATTTGGGCTTAAATGTAATGTGTGCATGTTCAGGCTTATTCTCTCACCATCTTCACTCCTTCTTGTACAGCTCAATTTTGGTATAAGAGCTCTGTGCTCAATGACATTCAGGCACCCTGAGGTTACATACTTCAGTTACTCTTTTTTTCTATGTCAATATGACTTAGGAGGAGATTAAGAGAAGAAGACTACTGGTTTACTGGCTGGTGTGTAAATGGAGTTGTCGTAAATAGGAATACAAATGTAGGGACATTTCCAATTTTGAATGTACAGTATGATTCCTTGGTCATAGAGTCCCTAATCAATTAGTATTTGGTCTTTGAATATTCCTTATCAATAAGGAAATGTGGCTAAGTGTATCATATTTCTTCAGTGCCTTCAGTGGAAATCCTTTTTGTTGGTTCTTTAACTTCTGCTTGCTTGCAGCTGAGATACAGAGCAACTTGAATTGTAAGTAGTTAGTAGTGAGTGTTTAATACAGCTTATGTAGTGAGTTAATAATGTGATTAGATTTCTCGTTGCTCGTTTTCATTCCGCCGCCACTTCGTCTATGCAGATCCACGTGCCTAAGAATTACCGCTCTGATCCTGAGGAATTAAACAGCCCCCTTGAAGTAGCTTGGTTTTGTGAGTGAGAGAGTTCAAACACAGTTAACAACCCAGCTGGCTTTAGTCTAAGCATTGCCCTGACAAACTTAATATGCATCCAGCTGCAAGTAACAGTTTAAGAGCTTGTGTAAAGAATACATATCTAGTTCACAGCGAAAGCTTCTTTTTCTTAGTAACAGCAGGAGGGCTGTAAAGGCTGACCTTCCCCAAGGCAAGAGGTGGAGTTCTTAATCTTTCTGTCTCTGTTTTTCCATCTTTCCTCCAGGACTACATCCACCTTTTTCGCCGCTTGCTCATTTGGCTCAGGATGATGAGTAGCAAAGAGGGGTTTGGAGATAATGGGCTGTAATCTGCTAATGGTTACAGTGATAATTAAAACCAGCACAAGAGAGCTTTTACTTTCTTGTAAGACTTTTATTTGGCCATTTAAGTTCAGCAATGGAAGACAAAATATTCCCCCTAAAATCATAGTTCAATGCATCGTGTTATTATGCTCTGTGTGTGTGTGTGTGTGTGTGTGTGTGTGTGTGTGTGTGTGTGTGTGTGTGTGTGTGTGTGTGTGTGTGTGTGTGTGTGTGTGTGTGTGTGTGTGTGTGTGTGTGTGTGTGTGTGTGTGTGTGTGTGTGTGTGTGTGTGTGTGTGTGTGTGTGTGTGTGTGTGTGTGTGTGTGTGTGTGTGTGCGCGCGCAACAGTCAATGGAAACCAAAATCATCAATCCATTCAATGCTGGATTAAAAATCACACCGAAAATTTAAGAATGAATAATGAAATCACAGGCTGATCAAACTGATCAAAAATGTTATCACAGCAACTCATAATGTGAGTTAGTCGTGTGTATGGCTCCCATGTTCCTTGGTTGAGTTGAGTCGGCAGATTGTGTCCTGGGGATCTCTCCCTATCAGTGAGCCCATTGACAGTCTGTGGTGAATCTTGGCGGCATTGGCTGCTTAACGTCCCATAGGTGCTCAACGGGATTAAGGTTCAGGGTGAGAAAAGGGCCAGTCAATGGCATCAATGCCTTTGTTATCCAGGTACTTCCACACATGCTGGGCTTTGTCAGCAAAAACCTTCTTGCGACCTCATGTATGCATGTGCCATTCTGGAGCAGCTGGACTACCTGTGATTGGCCAGCATGTATTACTTCATGCAACCATGCAACACAAAACTATATAGAATAATCACTCAGGAAGGATCAAGAGAGAGTCATTTTCTATGAGCACCACATACAAAACCATTCCCTGTTTTGGGGGGTTGTCCTGCTTCTGCCTCTACATTGCACCTGTTGTCACTTTCATTTGCAAAAAAGCAGCTCAATTCACGAGCGTTTCCTAAATGGTCGGACTGATATCCTTGAAGTTTATATATAAAAGGAAAATATAAAAAAATAAGAAAATAAACAAAAGTAAAAAAAAATTGGAAGTATCACATTAGAACACACATCTGAATATAAATATTTTGATATTTAAACATTCTTTTATTCCTCGGTTGCCAAGAGTGGCAGGGCAGAATGTACAGCAGACAGGACAGAGACAGATGATGAGAGCAAGAGGAGGTCAGACATGAGAGTTGGGGGGAGGGGTTCACATCTTTGAGGGCAAACTTCAGTTTACCCTTAAGATACGTCATCCAGCCAAAACAAAACCCTGTGGACAGTTCGTGTCACTTATTGGCTGAGACAAGCTGAGACTAGCGGGACAGAGCTGGCAATGAAGTGCCATTGGCTGTTTTTCCTGCCAGCGGTTGATAGGAGCAAAGAGAAACATGGACAATGCAGTCTGACACTCTAACTTTTATCCTTTGCTCCAAATAACCTTATTTTGAGGTTATGCTGTGTTCAAGCGAAACACATTTTTCACAGTTTTAACATCTTTCATTTCATTCCTTATTTAAAGTCTACATGTTTTTAAGTTTTAAGTTTTGTATTATTGTTTTAAGTTTTGTATTTTGTATTGTTTACATTTTTAAATAATTAATTGGATTTGCACAATTTTATATTGTGGCTTTATTTGAAATAATCAAACAGGCACGTAACGTCTCACTGAGATGCAGACTATGAAATCGAGCTTTGTTGGATATGGCAATAAGAAACTGTAACAGCTGGAGACTGGTGCAGTGGAGTAAGCAATCAATCTGCTAGTACTGCAGGGAGTAGCTGGAGGGATCAAATAATAACCAACAGAGGTGACGTTATGAACGAGTGTGAGCTTGGCATGTTATTAAAACCATTTCACCATCACCATTAATTCTTATGACTGGTGAGTGGAACTGGTGACTAGCTGATACCAATCAGGAACAAAAATACAAGACTTAGTTTTTATGTCCCTAAAGGACCTTCATGCAGGTTCTTCATATAATTATTATAACTAAAGCCTGACTGATATTTGATTGGATACAAATAGTGATATAACAGGGGAAGAATTCATTGAATACCCATGCTGCAGACAGTGCTGAGAGTGTTGTAAAATATGGATTTGGAACCTGCTCTGCTGGCCTACATGACACCATTTTTAAAATCATCTCAAACGTTCTTCATTATGTATTTGGTTCAAAAAGTTCTTATATTGACCCAGATAGAAAAAAAAAAAAACATATGTTAGAAACAATTTGTTCCTGTGATAGGTAACATTGACTGAACGATTAATCAGGCTCTAATTTATTTTATTAACAGCTGGGTGCGGTCAGAAGAGTGCCACACCTAACAGAGATGTAATATAGTCTACATGAGAACAATCTAAAGAAATGTTCTACATCAATGCAGCTGGATGAAACGTTCAAGAAAACTTTTCTGATAAGCAAAGTTATGAGTTAAAGTCTGAGCACTGCCATGTTTTTTCTGAATTTTTGCTGCGCATCCTTTCAACTTTCTTAATATACTGTGCGTTAAATGGTTAGATGATGTACATTTGTAATATTTTCCGCACTGACAAGACTTCCCCTCATGACCTTAATGTCTATGAGATCCAGAAATGAATAATAGCCAGTACATTTTAAAAGTACCATTCCAAAAATGTTTGGTTATATATATATATATATAAAAACACTATAGTTATATAGATATGGTCATTAAAAATCATTTCTAACCACTTGACCTCTTTTATTATGGCCTTTTTATACCAATGTCCATACAGGCACCATTTGTCTCCTCCCCCCCCCTCTCTCCTGGACGTCACAGGCCAGCTGAAAAGTACTTAATCACAGGGCACAGCAGTGCTAGCCCCGCAGAGAGAAGTGTGTGTAGGGGCGAAAGTAAATGAGAGTACAGCTAGGGGCCTTCTGGACAAAGATAAATATAATAGTCCAGCCTCGAGTTCCTTTTCTTCACAGTGGGCATGTTGCCTCGGGTGGTGCAGGGACAAGTATGCATGCAGGAGCCAAAGTAAGATAATAGGGTGGAGGGCTGCTGGAGTGTAGATTTAAATTGGACTTCAAATTAAAATGAGGAAATTAAATTTAGTTTGCCATTTTGTGGGAATGAGCTTATTTGCTTTCTGGTCTTAAGTGAGATAGGTAAATATGTACTAATGTGACTGTCTTTTATATTGGAAGATACAGCCAGGAAATGTATAGCTTAGCTCAGCTTGGCCCAAAGAACGGAAGGAAACAATTACTATGGCTCCGTCAGTGACCTCTACTAGCACCCTAACCTTGCTCTCTAAATGTCATGTTAAATCATTTTTTAAGTCTGTAAAACAACACAAAACCACATATCTGTAAAAACAACATATAAACATGAATTGAATGCCGATTTAGTGCTGGGCTAAATCAGGCAACAAATTACGTTCATGCTCCAATATGAATTTCAAGTCACGCAGACAGATCCATGCTGTTTTCCCAGGTTTGCTATCTTGTGTATAGATAGCTGACCAGCTGCTTATATATAACAAACTAATGTTGAATTGGTATCAATCTTTATTCCGATTCTCTGTCAGAAAGCCAACAAGTTTAACCCTAACCCTTTATTTCCTAAGATGTCAATTTATTTTTCTGAGGTGTCCCCAAAGTCCTCTGGCTGCTGATGTCATCACACTTGGTGGTATCCCTGCCAGGGGACAGTGCTCTCTTCAGCAGTCCCTCTGTCACTATCTCACATTGGTTGTCCGTCAACACGGCCTGCTGAGTGGGTGGAAAAATACAGGAAGGTGTTATCATCAATAACATCTATGCTCACTAGAGAGAGCAGTGTGTGGATTCGAGAGAGAGCGAGAGGTCTCTGAGAAATATTATCTAATATCTGGATATATTAGTCTCTCACTTTAATAGCACAGTCAATTTTTGACACATACAACGGGCTACCGTGTGGGCTGTTACTATGGTGATTCTAACACCTCTGCCCTGACAGTATGGTGTGGCGATCAGCTGCCAAGTCCCAGTGAGTGAGAGCTTCATCTAAAGAATGGCAATCACTCCAGCTATGCCAAACCTTTAATACTCTGCCACACCTCAGTATGAACATAGATTACACTGACATTTTTCTAATGCTTCGTATATGTTGCCACATAAAGAGGCCTTCTGTTTGTCTCGAAGGTTCGACACATGGATCATTTTGTGATTATTTATTTCACTATAATTTCTACTGCATCCTGTTTCATGTTCAGTTCATGCTGTCTGAATGTAGGACATGCAGTAGTGTCATTTGAAGTATCTTATTCATGATTATTATTATTATTATTATTATTATTATTATTATTATTATTAATAATAATAATAATAATAATAATAATAATAATAATGATAATTCATTTGTTACTCTGGCCTGCAGTTATTTTTTTTGTGTAAACTATGCAAATATTTAGGTTGCAATATTTCACTCCTGCTTCACTTCTGTTTTCTTTTCTCTCTTGTTTCGTTTCTTCTTTGTACTGTGGAGTTAATTGTGCTTTTCACTTAGCTTTTCTGGACCACTAGTTCTTCTGATACCATGTAACACACACACACACACACACACACACACACACACACACACACACACACTCCCCCACTGTGTCAGCCCCCATTCTCTGCCAGAGGATCCATCTGTCTACGATCTTCAGCCATCCCCAACGCCTCCTCCTTATTCTTGTTTGTGTGTGTGTGTGTGTGTGTGTGTGTGTGTGTGTGTGTGTGTGTGTGTGTGTGTGTGTGTGTGTGTGTGTGTGTGTGTGTGTGTGTGTGTGTGTGTGTGTGTGTGTGTGTGTGTGTGTGTGTGTGTGTGTGTGTGTGTGTGTGTGGCATGCACATACAGTTCATATGCCTTCCAGTGTGCGAACACATGTGTTAGGTACGGGGGCGGGATAATGAACAGTTTCTTTTTTTTTTACCTCCCTTGTCTTCCTACTTGTCCACCTACAGCAACAGAGGGATAATCTGTGTGTGTGTGTGTGTGTGTGTGTGTGTGTGTGTGTGTGTGTGTGTGTGTGTGTGTGTGTGTGTGTGTGTGTGTGTGTGTGTGTGTGTGTGTGTGTGTGTGTGTGTGTGTGTGTGTGTGTGTGTGTGTGTGTGTGTGTGTGTGTGTGTGTGTGTGTGTGTGTGTGTGTGTGTGTGTGTGTGTGTGTGTGTGTGTGTGTGTGTGTGTGTGTGTGTGTGTGTGTGTGTGTGTGTGTGTGTGTGTGTGTGTGTGTGTGTGTGGTGTAGGCACAACTCACTGTAGTTTTGAAGTAACTGCTGTTTCTGTCTCCAAGGGAGGGATAGTGGGCGTGGAAAGAAAAGTGTTGAATCTGCAGTGAAAATGACGCTTACAGTGTGAGACAGGACAGAAAAAAGCAAGACAAATGTCCCTGCAGCACAAGCACTTACTGTACTGCTGTCCTCTCATGATTGTGCATTGACTCTGCAGTATTCTGGATGTCAGGGTGTTCTGACCTTGTCTTGTCGGTACTAGACTCAAACACATGCAGAGTCACACAACCTCACTGTACCACGTGCATCACACGGACTGATTTGATTGGCCTACTTACTGTAAATGAGGATTGGAGTGAAGCAATTATTTCACATCCAAAAATACCACGGTCACATGTGCAGCTTAAACATATTGAGCAAAATGACAGTATGCAAACCAAGGCAGAAACATGTAAAAGCAGTGGACCTGACAGGAAAACTGGTAAATGAGAATCCATCATTAATGCCTTATCAGACAAACTAGTAACAATGATAAGAAACAACCCTTGAGGTAGCTACTACGATGTATTTCACTTTAAATTATTTGTGTCATATTATAGTATTGTACTTTTACGTCAGTATTCCTGAGGTTGCAAAGCACTAAGTGGTTTAGTGAGATTATTTTGTAGGAATGTGTGTTGTGTTGCAGTGTGTAAGTTCATGTTTAAGGCCACTATACATGAATCTGGACCATGACTCCTTTCATAGGTAGAATCTCTAAATGCACTGTGGTATGTGTGACCAGTTGATGAAGTAGTAATAGTCTTAAACTGAACATAGTTGTATGAAAGAATTAAATTAAAATTCATCATGCAGAACTGTCACAGAGCATCAGTGTAACTATTGTGATGCTGCTTTTCTCTTCTGATTGTTTCTCTAAAACAGCATCTGCATTTTAAACAAGTCCATGACTATTGTGCCGTCAAGAATAAATTTGACATTTTCCGTAACACCTGCCTCCTTGTCCTTCTTCCTTCAGATTACCTGCCTGCAGGACTTCTTTGGGAACGATGACGTGTTCATAGCATGTGGCCCTGAGAAGCACCGCTATGCCCAGGATGACTTTCTGTTGGATCAGAGCGGTAAGGCTTCCACAGCCTTTATGACTGGTAGGCCTGACTAAGACTAACTTAACATTCGTCGTGGTGTTTGTGTGTGTCCTTCCCTCACCGTTCTGTCCTCATTAGTGCTTGCAGAACTCTTTTCCTTGAAGAAGTTTACAGGGAGGAAGAGATGTGTGTGTTATACTGTTTATATTTTTCCCTTTTTTCTCTGTCTTTCTTATTTTATTCAGAACTTTCATATTTTACGTATATCTGTGTACACCTTTGTGTTCATGTTCTGCACACAGCATATTGTACACACTCCCTGTTGGATACCACTTTATCTTGAGGAAAAGCCACACAAAGTTCCCTTTCACACAGGCAGGATTTGACCTGTTTAAACCAGCAAGTTCATTCACTGTCAAATCTGTGCATAACTTCAGCCAACACCAACAACCTTGTGGGAAGGAAGAAGTTTATTATAGTAACAGTTCAAAGTATTGGCATCCTGTGTGTAGTTTTGTGTTGTTTTTTCAGGTTAGCTAACAATAGGGAAGCCTATCCGAACACACACTGTGTTAAGTTAACTGTTGCTGAGCATGAGTGATGGTGGTTTGATCGTATTCTTAGAGTCTGTAGATTCTGCCCCACTTACAGTCCTGTGCTCTACATTTAAGAAGTAGGACTTTGAAAGAGTAAAAAAAAAAAAAAGGCGCACAGTACTCTCTGCTGGAGTTACGGATGCTGCTCTTTCTTTTTGCAAAATAGATCCAGTCCATACAAACATTGAATGAAAAAAAACACAGAAAACAGACTGTGCAAAAGATGACACAAGAGAGATTACTTCAGAGGAGATATGCAGGAATGCTGACATGCATCTTAGTTTTTTACTCAATTTTTAGTACTGTAAGAAATATTCAGATGTAAAAATGCAGCTTAACAAAAAAAAAAAAAAAGAAACCTAAAACTGAGCATATATGAACTTTTTTTAAATGGAATATTCTAATTACACATTAATATGCTGGTTTCCGGTTGTTGCAGTAAAAAGTTTATTCAGTCAGGGTCTCATATGTACACCATACAACATGCCAGATGTCAAGCCCCTTTTAATCAGTGAAATATGTGTCTGGTGCTAAATAGCTTGGAGAACACATTAAGAATGCCCTGTGGTTGAGTTTTCTTTTTCATGTGTGTTGTTTCATTACCGCCTCCACCCTCATTAACACCGTCCTGACAAGTTAACCACAAGCATCATTACAACATCTGCTCCTACTGCACACAGATACACAACAAAAAAAACCCAAAAAAGCAGTGGCATTGCAGCAAACACCAGGAAAAAAAACCAAAGCTTGTGAATTGATATTAATGTGGCCCTTGCGTGCAATTTACCGGTACATTATCTACATTATCCACACACTATTATATAAGCTGTTGTTATTGCTATGCCAGAGATAGTAATGGATGCCAGACTGTGTATCAAATAAAGTTAGGGATTCATTTTTAGATTAAGAGCAACCACAATGACTGCTGAATGTGTTTTTGCTAACTGCTCTTAAGAAGGTAGGTGAAGGGAAGTGGTGCAAAGTTTGGCTTGTTAGGGTGAAATAAGAAATGAAAAAAGTAAAAGTAAAAAAACTATCCAAAAAAAAAAAAAAAAGCGTCCTTTCCCTGTCAGAACAGAGAAGTAAAATATCCACTGGATACACTAACTAAGAAGTATTCATTTAGTATTTGGACCAGAACTTTTGTCAAGCATTTTCAAGTAATATGCAAGTGTGTCACTGTGTGAAAATGTAGCTTAGCCCAAACTTGATCACAATATCAGCTACCTTATTCGTTCCTCCATGCTTTTTTTTTTTTTATCTGTTTAATACTCTCTGCTGTTGTTCTTTGTGTACACAGAATTCAATAAACCATGCCACATACAAATCTTCTCACATCCCTCTGCAGCTTGTTTGCTGAACTGTGGCATATTAACTCTGTGTGAGAAGACAGCACAGGTTCGCTGACAAAAGAACGATAATATATACAATGTTGACCTGGAGTCTGTTTTGTTCCCAGAATGCAGAGTGGTGAAGTCATCGCACAGCCGGTCCACTACTCCAAACAGGACAGCTAAGAGTCCTTCACGACGCAGCAAGTCCCCTGGTGCAGGTAAGAAACACGACTTTCAGCACGTACAATAAAAAGTTTAGAATCATAGTCCGGTTAAATTACTGTAATATATATGTTTTAAATAGATAATAAACTAGCTAGTAGAAAAAAGTATTGCAATGTATTACATCAGTAATGTGAAAATGTTTTCCACAAATATAGCATTGCTTTTATCTGATCTGACAGTTAAGAACTTAAGTACATTTATGTCTGACAGGCTGAGTGAAAAGGGGCTTTCTATTTGCTGCCTCATCTTAAAGCTTTGACAAGTGACTAAGCAATTTGTATGCTGCATTGAGCTATGGTGGCATTATGCTGAGTAATGAGTGTCCTACAAACCGTTGCATAATGTTTAAAGAGGAGTTATGTTAGAGGTTGTCCCTTTATAGTATTACAGTCTAAGTTCAGCCTTGAATGTTTAAAAGTATGTCATTATCAGTTTGTTCCTCTTTATATTTCTCTGACTGTTCTCTCTTTGTTTCTGTTCTGTTTCTGCTTCCTGACACTGCAGTAAGACACACGGTCCACTACAGCACCAGCCAGTCTCCAATCAAATCCCCAGGTGAGGCCGGGTGTTGGTGTCATGCGGTTTTAGAAAGCAGAACTCCCGCCAAATCAATTTACATGAAGTAAATCAGGATACAGTTTAAGAGTAAACCAAGGTTCTAACAGCTTTAGGGCTGTGATCCTCTTACCTGAATATGGGGGTTTAAAGGTTGCTACTCGAGCATTGTCAGTCAGTTTAAAGTCTTCTTCTTTGTGGGGTATAGATTTCATGCTGTTCAAAATGTCTTCTTGACAGCAGAGCTCTGAATCTAATGACAAAGTGTAAGTGTACTTTTTGATTTACGCTAACGTACAGGCCAGAAGTTAGCATGCTACCTTGCTAACAAATTAAGTTACATGCTTACATTGTGAAACATTCTGTACTTAACCGTAGCATTTTAACAACTTAGCTGCAAGAACTATAGTTATAGTCAGCAAACAAAGCCCCCTTTATGTATAGAAAAGAATTGTGAACACTTCAAAAGTTTATCTACTTTACAATTTAAAATTAGCTGCGGTTAAAGCTATCACATCACATGAGTGCACGTGCCCCATGTGCGGAGGCTGGTCCTTCCAGGCGGGCGGAACTGGGTTCAAATCTGACCTGTGGCTCCTCTTCTGCATGTCATTCCCCCCTCTCTCTCTCTCTCTCCCACCAAAAATCTCTAAAATAAAAGCATAAAAAGCCCAAAAAATAAACCTTAAAAAAAAAAAAAAAACAGTCACAAGTAGTTGCACTTAAGAACTGAAGTCATTTAAAACGTATTGACTAAAAGTTAGTAGTTGGAGCAACAGATGTAAAAGTGCAGATGTACCATGAAGCAGGGAGCTTTCCTGTTCCTGTGGGTAATGGTGCTCTCCATTAACCTCGGCTCTCAGAGCTGGGAATTCTCCCAAGTTAACCGTGTTCCAGTAACAAGTTGGTAACAAGTCAGACAGGCAACACTGACGCCTCCTGGAGTACCTTTGTTTTGTTAGCTAATAAAAGGCTATAACAACAAACTACATCATAGTTTGCGTGCAAAAATAACATGACAACAAGTGCACAGATAGAACTTGCATGATACTATCGGTGTGATTATTTTTAATTACACAAAAAGAGGAATAAGTTGCCAGTAAACACAACAGTTACAGCTTAAACGTTACTGAATTTGCATGCAGCAGCCATGTTGAATATGAACTTGGGCTACTAAAGGTTCTCAGGTTTCTAAGTTGGAATTCCGACTACAGGGGGCGTGCCTAATGACGGCTACTCGGAATTTCCATTTTCCAAGATTAAATGGAACGCACCCTTACAACTTAGGTGTCAACACATCCTTTCCACATTTTACATTTATAATCCTCCCAATTCTAAATTTTCAGATATCAAATGAGCCTGATGCCTAAACTAGGCATGAGTGGCTCTCACCCCCCAGTCCCTCTGGCACAGACAAGACCACAAGATGCCATTTATTATACTCACAGCTTCCTAATTTGAAAGCCAGCTGCTGCAGAATCCAATCATTCAAAGAAGTTCACTGATAAGACTCACCATTTAGCTTTTAATTAAATTCTGCTCTAACCGACCAGTTAAATCACAAGCCTTTTCATCTGTAGCAGCTGAGGTGCTCCGAAGTTAAACTAAACTTTTACAACATTAAAGCCTGATGAAACGTACTGTAGAATATTTGAGTTATTCTGAAATATTGCTTCAAAACGTCCTAAACCAAATAACTTATAGATAAATACCCAGATAGAAAAGTAAATGAGGGATTTTTTTTTTTTTTTTTAAAGATTGTAGGATGAAACAAAAACTCTGAAATAGAAGTGCAAAGACGCAGCCTGTAGGCAGTGTGAGAAGATTCTCAACAGCTCAGCTGGGTTTATGCAGAGGAAGAGACGTTTAAGTTTGACGCATTATGTCTCTATGTTTGTGCCAGGAACCGAGGGAGAGTGAGGCAGAAATAGTCTGTGCGTTAGAAAGCGAATCACTAAAACAAAAGAAGCTCTCACCCCTGCTGAGTGCCTTTATACCTTGTGTTACACACACATACTGTATAATGAGGATGACTTGCTATACAGTAGCACCCAGGAAGTCATTTGTTGCCAGGATAGTGACACCAACACCAAAGCATTTTACACTTTAAACTGAACTTAACTATTCTATTACAATGTGTAGTCTACATTCACAATATTATCATTCAGTTCAGCAATTTGCTCAATACAACTGCTGATGTGGTCCATCTACAGACAATGAAATAAGTTGATATTACAGGTTTGATGCTGTATTTATTGAGTGTTAGATTATGTGTATGGCTTATTTGTAGCTCTTCTTTTTGGCAAACATGTTACATGAGCACACTAAGGAAACAGGATACCACATGTAAACTAACACGTTGTCACAATGAGGACAACTCTGACTCTTTCCATTGTTCGCATGTGCCATGTGTTCATACAGTGAATGGTGTCTCAAGCAGTCAGATCTCAACTCCAAAGTCCACCAAGTCCTCTACTCCGTCTCCAACCAGCCCCGGAACTGTTTCTGGTTTTAAGGTATGACAACTAATCACATCCATGAGTGTCAAGTGCACAGTAGATGTTTGTATCTGCACACATAAGACTTCAACTTGTAGCTGCATTCAAACACACTATCTATACAGTACATGTGTGTATGGTATATTTATGAATAAAAGAAACAGAAAAATTAAAGGTCACATATTATCCTCCTTTTCAACACGTTTAGGTAAGCCCCAGAGCTCCCCAAAACATGTTTTTGACGTTCCTTACTAAAATTCCGCTCTGATCTTGTATTTTATTACATCTATAAACCCTACAATTTCAGCCCTGCTCAGAACAGGCTGTTTCTGTGTCTATAGCTTTAAATGAGCTGTGTCTGACCATGCCCCTCTCTAGAAGGGCTTGGGGGTGGCTTGGGCTTTCTTGCACCATGTCCTATTGTTTATGGTGAGAAGGCAGACATAGAGAACTGAACAAACCCCTGGCTGTGGGAGTGTCATTGCACTTGGGGGAGGGATTACTGCCATTTGTGATGTCATAAAGGGAAAATCTCCAAACAGCCTGTTTTTAGCACACCTTTTCTGAAAAGTGGATAACACAAAAGACAGAGGAGAAGGATTTTTTTTCACAATTGGGGGGTGGGTAGACAGGCCAGTGACACGTATTAGTATTAGAAAAACATGTTAAAGTGTATTTTGCACAATATGTGACCTTTAAGGAAAAAAGCTTTCAACACTTAACATTAACTTTCAGAAAATGAGCACCATTTGAAAAATCCAATATTGTTAAAGGCCTGAACTATCCAACGTGCCTGATGGTATCGACCTACTTACCACAACATTATTCAATATGTCTGTAAAGTTAAGTCATCGAGTCACTGACCGTCTGACCACAGATCTGTGTACAGCAAGTGTTGCAGCTTTTTGGTGTTTATTTTGGGAGAGTCTGGCACACTAATCTGATTAATCGATGGATTTTTCTGTAAGCTTCATGTTAGTCCCAGCCTACAGAGTTTCTTACGCCTGCAGCCAGCTGGCAGACTTCTTGCAGACCACCACCATGTCTCTCTAAGCCCAGTAAAATTAATTTGGCTGGATAATATATGCTTATGATTCAATGACAGCTCTAAAAGTCACTGGCAGAAGCTGAGTGTAAAAAGTGTGAAAACATTTTAAAAACTACACCAGGAAGAGTAATGACACAGTTTCCCACTCTTTATCATCAACTACCTTAAAAAAAAAGTTGCATGTAGGTTGACAGTTGAACTAATGCCACATGAAAAAGTTATGTACCAGACGAGAAAGCTTTTTTATGTATAGAGTATTCAAAAAACGTGTGATGGGCGTCCCATTTCTATGTGTGTCCAGAGGGCTAACAGTTAAGGCTAAATAATGGATCCTTACTGTAAGTAAATGCACAGTAAGGTAATGTACAGCTTAAAGATCACTGGTCTGATTTTTAAGCTTTTGACATAAATTTATGGCTAAAAGTTTATCATAAAGGGCAAAAGTTGCCACTGCTGTGCTCTGCAGAGTTGATGCTCTTAACAAATTAAAGATTCATTTGCAGCCGTAACAGTTTTATGTGCAGTGATGAGTGGATGCGGAGGAGCAGATCCGTTCCAGGAGCTCTGACACCATGCACATTTTAAAGGACAAGCTAAATTTAGACCTAGTTGGCTGTTTAAGTGAGAAAAAAAAAAGTGTTACAGTATATGCAGGCTGTGCTATTGCAAATTTTACTTCTATACTCAGAGCCAACAATAAGTTTCTCCTTTAAATATCCTCTGTAACATTCCAAGGAACAAATTGTCAAAAATCAACTATAATTTTGTGTAACATTAAAAAACACAATCTGTTTATCAGCCAGTGTGGGCACTTAGGTTGCCATGGTTATTTTTCTTAGGGTGTTGTTTTAGGCCTGGCACTTATCTCTATTTTTGTGTTTGTTTTTGCATCCTGCAGATTCCTCCTTCACATCACATCTCTTCACAAAATGTAAATGGCTCATTGAACAATCACCAGGAGCTAACAAATCTACCAAGTCCAGAGGGTACGTCCTCTCCCCTCCTCTCCTCTCCTCTCCTCTCCTCTCCTCTCCTCTCCTCTCCTCTCCGTGTCCTCTGCAAACTCAGTAAACACTTTTGCACAGACTCCCTTACCTTCAGTGCATGGGGTTGACATTTACTGCCACATTAAAATGATCCAATCAGGGCACATTTCAGAATTTGCTTACCAAACAAATCTTTTGCAGAGTAGGCCTCGTGGAGGATAAGTGGAATATTCCCCCACTGTGTTAGCTGGTACTTACTGAAACTAAATGATTTTATGTTTGCATGTGTTCTAATATTGCTCACTACATGAGGATAAGTAGAGTCCCCTGTGCATCTTGCAGTTTGTGTGTGATGTTGTTTCACAGTGTGTGGTCTCATAATTCAGTCTGAGAACTTGTTGACTATCTGCCAGAGCTTCTGTAGTTTTATGAAACAGAAAATCTTGTCTGCGTCCTTCTGTAACCTCTGTCTCTCCTCAGCAGTTAATGGCAACCTGCCTGCTTCCACCATCTCTGAAAAATACAAGATTGGCAAGGTTATCGGGGATGGCAACTTTGCTGTGGTCAAAGAGTGCGTGGAGAGGTCGGTGAAAACAAATTCAATCACACTAGGAATGTTGAATGAACAGCTGGCAGCTGTCTGCAGTGATCACACAGCAGCCTGCTGCATTGTGAGTCTAAATGATAAGCGGTTACCGCATCACATGCTGTAACGGCTCCATCAGGCTTTCTAAGTCCTGACGACAGGGCATTGTGGAGACAGAAATATCCCATGGATTAAACCCAGCGGTGAATTCACTTCATTAGCCTTTTAATCTCTAAGTCAACACACCGCTCAGGAAGACAATGGGGGTGATGATGATCCGAGGAGGTGAAGTGTGTGTGTCCTTATAATCTGATGCGCCATCATGGAAAGTACTGAAAGGTTCCCTGTGGATTATCATGTAAACAAATGAAAGTATACAAAGTAAACACAATGACCTTTCAGAATGTACCACAGATATGAAGACTATATATTCTACATCTGTATATGTACAGAACACAATGGATGTAGAAGTGACCTCCAGAGTGTGTCTGTATGACATCACTGTTAAATGTGATTACAGGTGAAACAGAGCTTCACCACCTCCATTAGCTGCTTGAGGTCAAACCTGAAACTTTCAACCTGAGATGGAAGTAAAAAAAACACTCTTAGGTTACTCTTAAAGTGGGTGGTCTCAGATTCTGCCTTCTTTTTCTTCTTACCTCTATAATCCTGACTATTACGGCCAACATAGGTTTCCAATAAACCCCGTGGCCGTGCTCCTGCTCACTGTAACTGCAGCTCTCTTGTGAGCACTTGATCTGTATTATAGACAAAGTTGCAGAGTCAGTGCTGTTTTTATTGCTCTCTCTAATTGCGCCGTTTCTCTTCAGGTCCACGGGAAAAGAATTTGCACTAAAGATCATCGACAAGGCCAAGTGCAGTGGAAAGGTCTAGCTCTGTCTTTTTTTTTTCCTCCTCTTCATCACATTGCCTCTACCTCTTCCTCTTTCTGTCTTTCTGTGTATGTTGCCTTCAGACACAGTGGCGCACTCCTTAGGGAGGGTCACATGTTGGCGTTCCACTGTGCATTATTTACTACACCACACACACCACAGGATCACCTGTATATCCCACACAGTTACATTAGGCTAGTGATGTTTAATTCATTACCTTACTCTAGTTCTCGTCACACTTTCACACTCAGACAATGACACACGCTGAATCACACACCCATGACACCACTTCAGATTGAGTCAACAATGCAGCGTCTTTTTATTAGCATAATGGCCTCTGTGCAAAAGCCTGTGTACTCACTTAGATTATATGCTTTGGCGTGTTTCCAGGAGCATCTCATAGAAAATGAGGTCGCTGTGCTACGGAGAGTCAAACATCCCAACATCATCATGTTGGTAGAGGAGGTGGACACGTCCTCTGAGCTCTACCTGGTGATGGAGCTTGTCAAGGTACACTAGAGGCTAATGGGGGAGAACACAATCCTCGTGTCTTAGTGCAGTTTCATGTTTAACCGCTTTACTTTGATGTTGACACAGGGAGGGGATTTATTCGATGCCATCACCTCCTCGGCCAAGTACACAGAGAGAGACGCCACTGTCATGGTGTACAATCTGGCTGCAGCTCTGAAGTACCTGCACAGCATGAGCATTGTCCACAGAGACATCAAACCTGAGAACCTGCTGGTATGTCTCACACTCGCACCGATTTTTGATCAAATCATACAGTAGCTAAGGGTTTACGAAGCATGCATTTTCTGTTAGGTGTTTGAGTATCCAGATGGCACCAAGTCACTGAAACTCGGGGACTTTGGTCTTGCCACAGTGGTGGAGGGACCTTTGTATACTGTGTGTGGTACACCTACATACGTGGCTCCAGAAATAATCTCTGAGTGTGGGTAAGTCATATTTCACTTCCTTTAACATGCTTGTTTTCATTGATTTGTAAGTCGGTGTGAGTAGAAACATCTGTTCTATGTACAGTTGTAGTTTACAAAGGGGACCTGCAATAGGGCTGTGCTTTTTTAGCGTTAAGGTGAAATGAGCGTTCCCAGTAAACATTTATAGCAGTAAATGATCCTGTGTGTATGTGATGCCTTCTCACTCAGCATGCAGGTTTTATTGGCTTGCTTTCTTACCATTTTCATTTGCAGTCAGATTAAGCACAAGCTAGCTATCAGCTGCCCTCAGAATTATTGGTGCCAATTTAGTGATATTTTTGATTAATCAGAAACAGGTTGCAAACAAAGAAACTGTGTGAGACATGAAGAACGGCAAACAGACATAAAACTGTGATTCAAAGCTTATCTAAGGTAATCACACCTCACAATTTATTCTCATATCTAGCTGGCAAAAAGGGAGTTTTTGTGTTTTACTGAGTAAAAAAAACAACAACAGTATAGATGTGACTTCACCTATTGCTTTGGTGTGTGAACTTTTGATATCATTAAAAAAACATTGATAAAGTTTTTCCTTACAAAATGTGGAAACATTGTACATTGTTTCATTGTTTTGTGTCAGGGATCTGGATTGATCCACTAACAAGCTGAAGTGTATTCTTAACTGACCTTTGCTGTGTCCGCGTGTCGCCTCTTCCACAGCTACGGTCTGAAGGTTGACATCTGGGCTGCAGGTGTCATCACCTACATCCTGCTGTGTGGCTTCCCTCCATTTAGAAGGTAACTTATCCTGAGTTTATGTATCGTTCAGTAAAGCCTAGGATTGAACTCAAACAATCTGAAGATCAAATACTAAAGTCATCATGTGGTTTGAAATACTAAAGATATCCTGTGGTTTAAAAAAAACAATACATAGAAGTTATCTGACACAGACAAAATGAAAAAGGATCCCTCCACATTATTTGTCACTTTTTAAGACTGTTGACTTTCTGTTGCTACATCGACTCACAGTTCCTGTAGTAGTTGATAAAGATTGCCAGCCTGCAGTCATAGCCTTGGAAGGATTTTACTACATTTAGAAATCCATGTTTAATCTATAGCAGTAAATGCGACTATTATAACCACATAATTAAAGTATACTGCAAAAGGCTGTTTATATTTACGCAAAGTGCAGTACACGTAGTGTCGATGTATGATATGTGTTGCTGTATTAGAGTACTGAACATGTGTTCGCTGAGTGTCTGGTTTTCTTCCCATGCAGTGAGAGTAACCTGCAAGAGGATCTGTTTGACCAGATCCTTCTGGGACGGCTTGACTTTCCCAGTCCTTACTGGGACAACATCACTGACTCAGCCAAGGTTAGTGCCACACACAAAACAACACATGTCCAGTCATATCACTTTTGAAGACACTATGGATCATTTCCTCAGAATAACACAAACCAATGCATAGTCTGATCCTAACCTCCTGACACAGCTGTAAAATAGTTTAAACACTACTAAACTAAGAGCAGTGAGGTCCAAACGTTCCAGTTTAAAATAACACACTACCTGTGAACCCACATAATTCCCACCCATTTAATGACTGCTGTCGGCCGAAGGACACAGGACCTCCTCCCGCCCTCTAAATTAATGTCATGTATTAAGGTGACAGCTCGTGCTCAGCATGCAACACCAGACTGCTAATTAAAGTCAGTGCTGTTACAGAGGCCCTGTCACTTTGGAAGAGTGCACACTTTGAGACACTCGGCATGAAACAAGTTGCATGGATGTAGCTGTGCAGGATGACATTTAACAAAGGCTGGATTTGACCTGCAAGAACACGCGATACATGATACCAGCTCATGGCTTTTGTAGTTCAATATCTCTTATTTTAACACCACCGGTTTCACGGAAGAAAATGTGACTAAACTACTGTGCGCTACCTGCTCAGCTCTCAACAGTGGATACGCTCAGAAGTCCACTAACTAAAAGATTAGTGATGATATTATACTTATCGTATATACATCACATAACTAGAAACAGGAAATACTACTGCCAGCCCTTAACTGCAGGTTGCATACTGTATGTGGGTAGCTGTTGCTAATACAATATTATTATCGAGAAATGTTTGCCCATTTAAGCACAAAAAAAGCTGCCCTAAAGGCGTATGAAAAAATGCCTCATGATCCTTTTCAGTGCAATGAATAGTGTTACATCAAACAGTTATGTGTAAAACTAAAACATCAGCAAGAAATCCAAAAGTGCTGATCTAGATTACTGCATCTTTTGTTTTGTTGCAGGAGCTGATTGGAAAGATGCTGACCGTCAACGCTGAGGCCCGATACACCGCGCAAGACATCCTCTCCCACCCCTGGGTCACGGTATCTCACAGCACTGCTTTGTCTATATTTGCATGTCCCACAACCTCCAAATATGGTGTTTTGCTATTACTCGTACAAACCGGAGAAATATTTGTGTGCGAAACCCATCGAGCCACTCCGCCTCATCTGTGTGTGTGTGTGTGGGTGTGTGCTAGGATGACACAGTCATGGAGAACAACATGAAGATGGAGGTCACAGGTAAACTGAAGACACACTTTGACACTGCGCCTAAGTACAACAACACCACAGCTGGGGTGTCTGTCATCATGGTAAGCACCAAGAATCATTCACAAAACACTCATGATTTACCAAATATCATCAGTATCTTGACTGCAGATGTGCTGCAGATTTTTTTTGTTGATATTCTTTATTTTTTAGACATTGAAGAGAATAATCTTGTGCCCTCGATGGTATTGTAAACTGAGGGGTTGACAGGGATTTAACAGCAATCATAGAGGTGTCCTGAACAGCTTGGACATGTCAGGCTCTTTTCCAAACACTCACTGCATGGTGGGGAATGTCTGACCCAAATACGGAAAACTGAGCCCTTTCTAATTCACTTTTTTTGTGAATCATATGCCCCAAAAATATCTGGCTGAACTCATCATCCAAGAGGCCGCAGAAAAACATCTTGTGTTACTGTAAACATGTCTGACGAGATTTTAGAGATGGAAAGATCAGCGGGGGGCAGAAGAAGTCATAACCTTAGTGGTCACATCCTTCCTTCCTGTCTCTTTCAAGCCCCCCTGTGGCGTCACTTCCTGTTGTACAGTTCAACATCCCCGCCTCTCCTCGTGTCATCAGGTCACATTAACCATCAGCCCTTTCACTTCAGGCTATACTGTACATCAGAGCTGAAAGCAGGAAAAGGGAGGGGGGTCCTCTCACGAGAGATCTGATTCGATCCCTCCCGTGAAGATCCTCATTTATTTGTTTTAAATCTCATTTGACAGTTTGAGGTGTAAGCTCGGCCCTGGCCTCCTCCTCCTCCACCTCCTCTCCATCCTCTTCCTCCATCCTCTTCTTCACCCCTCCCTCACACTCGACCCAGGACCACAGGGGACGCCTGGAGCCGAGAGCTTGGTACACACTTCATACATCCCCCAACCCCCATTCATCCTGCCGGCCTTCTTCCTCTCCAGCCATCTCCCTTCCCCTCACCCTCCCTTTTCCTCCCACCTCCCTCCTTTTGCTTTCCCTTCCTTCTCTTCCCTTCCTGTTTCTTTCTCAGGCCCCCTGCCCAACTCCTCTGGCCAACCAGCTGCAGTAACTGCTAACAATGATCAACTGATGTGGACATCGCTAACACAACATGCACTCTGTCCTGAAATCACCCCTCATTATTCTGCTTCCTTCACTCACATTTCATTACATTTGTATCAAACACAAACTTTTTTTTATGGTGTGTGTAAATTATCTTCTTGTGTTTTGGAGGATGTTTGTTTAATCACATATTTGAAGAAGTTATTAAGCATGTTAACAATGCTATTTTAAACTAATGCAAGAGCAGTGTTGTGTTGCTTCCCTCTCTGCCAGGAGTCATTTTTGTTTTAGAGAATATGCCTCCTTCAAATCAAATGTAGTTGGTGCCTAGCATGGTTCACGGTTAATGGTACTCTGGTGCCACCTTGTGGAAAACATAGAGAAAACAATTCTGAAGGTTTCAACTTGCAGAGATGGAAGCAAACCAATGTGGCTGAATGGCCCTGCAAAGAAGAGTCCGATGCACATTTTAAGATAAGGCTGACGTTTTTCTGCGTTTTTCTTTTTGTTAATGTCTTTAGTTCATCTACATCTATTCACTGTCTATTGACTCTCAGCACCAGTCCATTCAGGTACAATACGACTTAAATCTGTAACAATGGTAACCCAATATACATTTTGATAAAAAAATAAAAATAAAAATAAAACATTTTTCTAAGATGACTAAGAAGATACCTTTTCTGTTCTGAGGAAACGACACCCGATCGGGATCAATTTGGTTGTTTCATAGGAATATTTTTCTCTATATTTTATTGAACAAAACACTTTTAAAAAAAAAAGGAAACAGTTTTCCAATTTTTTATATCCAAAATAAAATAAAAAGAGCATGTGAGTATTTACTCAGAGTAAAACAGGAGACTTTGATCAATAAAAATCATTACAGAAAAATAAACTAACTTCAAAAGAATGTTATTTTATTGCAGGCTACATATTAGTAATTTATCAAAAAGTAGCAGGATGGTGTAAGTGGGACTGATTCAAATGATTTCAGTGTTTGTTATTTAACGAACATGAGATCCAGTGCAACAGTTTGTCTTTTAAAATAGAGCCTATAGCACAGAGGAACAAACCATATTATAATATATATAAGTGAAGACTATTGGTTGAAGTCATACGTTTTGCTGATAATTAGAAAGATACAGAATATTACCAGCCTTGTTTTATTTTTCTTTCATTTAAATTGTCTTTAACCAGAAAGACCTCATTTCCAAAGTGTCCTGGACATACATCACATATCCTCAGAGTCACAGAACAAAAAGTCATCAGTCAAAGCGTTGTAATTTAAAGCTAATAAATTGAAATCGTACCTTAGATTGAAGTCTACTGAGAAGAATGTAACTGTAGCATAGCTTAGTTTTTAAGTTTCTATGTTTTACTGTTACTATTCACGATCATTGCTCTCAAAAGCAACGTGTCAGTTCGATTTGGACTACGGTTAAAGTATCTGAAAACGCAGACTGGCGCTGAGCTGGAACACCAACTGTCCACTGGCCGTCATGCTTGTTATGTTGGAACATATTTTTGTGACGCTGTGAGTAAGACTAGTTTCTGTCCCTTTTTTTTGCTTCTCCCCTCTCCCTGCATAACGCCCCCCTTCTGATTTAGCTGCAAGGCACCGGTATGTACTAACACTGAACGCTCCGCCTCGTCTGCTCTGCTGCTGAGAATCAGCACAAGGGCAAATGAGGAACATGACCTTTACTATTTGTGTCCCATGTTTAGATCACATCAATTGGCTTTACTCAAGAGAAAAAAAACACACCCTGCATGTATCTGTGTTTAATGACAAAGTGAAAGTCTCCTCCAACATTTGCCCTTTTTCTGCTCATAGATAAGCTCTGATGATCTCTGTTTCCTTCTCGTGGGGTCTGTGACTGTGCCAAGAATTCTGTCCTTTTGTTCATATGTCCTTCCACTACTTGTGTCCATCCCCATTAGCATCACGTTTGCTGTTCATTCGTAGAGATCATCAAAAATACTAAACTACTGTAGGTCAGCACAGCAGTTATTGATTGTAGTGAAACATACTCGTGTAGTCGATTCTTAAAGCTAAATCCCTCATCAACAGTTTTTAAAATGGGTCCCCTAAATTCAGTGTCCACTGAGTTACAATATCTGTCCTTTCTCTGCTTCGAGAGTTGGTTTATGAACTTCAGAGGTCAGCGCTGAGGGTCTTTCTGTCTGTCTGTTTTGTTAGAACACAGCTCTAGATAAGGAGACCCTCCAGCTCACCAACGGTCATCTTCCAGGACCCCAAAACAAGCCGTGTTCACCATCGTCAGCCGGCAAGAAAGGCCCAACTGCACCCCTACCAAAGTCAGGACCAGCTTCTCTCCCTGAACCAGCGTCGCACTCCAAAGAACCAATACCTGCCACCGAGACCGCTCCTCTCGACGCACCTGAGAATCCTTCTGCTCCCATCGGTTCACTTCCTTTCTCCCCTTTACCTTCTGCTGAAACCTTCCCCATCACCTCTTTGCCTGTGTCCCCTCTTCCTGAATTACAAACCTCACCCTTCTCTGCTCCTTACCTATCTCTGGAGCCTCCATCGCCCTCTACTCCTCCTGAGCTTTTTATGCACACAACTCCCTCCACACCTTCCTCCCATCATTCCTCATCATCTCCAACCAAAGGAGACCCAATCTCCTCTTCTCCTACAAATCAAGCTCGTCTTTCTTCAAATTTTCCCACCAAGCCTGCTTCTCTTTCTCCTCCCTCTTCTCCAACCAAACCAACCTCTCACTCTCCCCCCTTTTCTCCTTCCACGTCCGCTTCTCCTCCTCCTTCTCCCTCCACAACATCTCCATCTTCTTCTTCCCCTTCTACAAAACCAGCTTGTCCTTCTGCCCCCTTTTCCCCCTCCAAATCAGCTTCAGATTCTCCCTCATCTCCCAACAAACCATACTCTCTTTCTCCAGTGAAATGTCTGCCATCTCCTCTGTCCCCTCCCACCAAACAAACCCCATCGTCTCCTACCAAAGAGGAGACGTCCCCATGTTCCTCTCCCACTAAACAAGCATCCCCCTCCCTACTTTCCCCAGTGGAACCTGTTGTATTCTTCCCTCTGTCCTCCTCGGCCAATCGAGAACCCGCCTCCCCCTCTTCCATCCACCCAATGCTGTTCCCCTCTCCTCCCTCTACACCTCCTAGATCCACCACTCCTCCCTCTCCCAGTCATCTCCTCGATGAAGAGCTCATGGAGCAGTTTTAAACGATACTTCTGCAGCCAAATCACTCCTCTCGCTCCTGACCTTACATGTGTGAATTAGAAAAACACATCTTTAGCATTTCCAGTAGCTGTAAACTGAGCCAGAGACCGCTGCGTCCATGTTTTCTTTTATTCTCATCCAACTCATTTTCAGAGACGGAGGATTCAAGGCATTTTCTCTGACTTTGTCGACTGTATACATGTTTGTATTTATTAGTAATGGAGGATGTGGAGAACTGAATATATCACTGTTCTGAGTGGTTTGTCTTTGTAAGTCATGTTACTGTGAATGATTTCTTTAACTTATTCTCCTTCTTTGACTGCCTATTTGTTTTGTAAATAGTAATTCATCACACACACACACACACACACAAACTCCTCCTGCTTTATCAAAGAAACAGTGAGTTCATGATGGGAGTATTTCAGCATATCAAACATCTCAGCTTGCTAGCCTAGCTACCTGTAGTGTTAACTAACTCTAACCACTACCAGTGTTTTCTCAGCTAATCCCGATGGAGACGGCATATAAAATGTTGAATTTAAGATTATATTAATTGTTACAACATACCAGTACAGTGGGTGGACAAAATAGCAGTTACATCTGCCAAAGCACTTCAGACAAATTACTTTGACGGCAATAATCATTCTAACTGGTCTTTCTACCAAAATACAAAAAAGGGGGTCGGGGTGGTGGTGGTGTTTTTGGCAAGTGACCTGTTCATTTTCTTTCTATTAAGGCCCCCTTTATTAAAAAAAAAAAAAAAAAAAAAAAAAAGCCTATTTCTCATTTCTTGGCCATGAAAACCAAAGATTAAAATCGTTTTATTTAAAAACATGAAGAGGCCTTAAGATATAAAATTGTCCTTCTATTCTAAATGAAAACAAACAAGAGAAAAAACATTATTATTAAGTTAAGATGAGCCCTGAGCTTTGATTTCGTAGAAAGTGGCGCCAATAGTGCTGTACATTAAGGGTGACTTTCCTTTTTGGTATCTTTTCTTTGTGGAGCTTGAAGGATTTTTAGTTTAAAATATAACAGCAACAAAATATACCTTTTGTTTCTTTCATCAACCAATCAATCTTTATTTGTACCACACCAATTCACAACAAACATTATCTCGAGACATCTATCAAAAAGTGCAATTAGCAAAGTAGCAGAAAGCTCTTGTAGTTATTTTGTCGAGGGCCCTACGGATATCATCTTTGGTGAGCTTATTATGAAATACCTGAGCTAATTAAACAAAGAGTCTCAGCATGTCAACACCATGTTGTGTTTATTAGTAAACGTAACCCTTTGACATTGCCTTTCTTATTCATGAATTCATTTGGTAGAATATTTTGTTCACCCACTGTAACTGAGGCATGCTTACACATTTAGTCACACTCCACCCTGTATGTATTCTTTGATGTGAAAACTTTGTACATAGTGTGAAGAACCTTAGCTGTCCACCTGAAACTTGAAGGTTTGTTTTTGGCTCTGTGTGTCCGAGCAGCCGTAACTGCTAAAATAGTAAAATAGATCCAACAGACATGATAGCAAATAGCATCATTTACCAGTCAATAACAACAACAAACTGTGTGGTTTGCATGAAACTAGTAAACACTGCTCCTCCAGTATTACAGACACTGTTGTGATCTGTTGGATTTCTATGAATGAATGTGTTGTTAAGGGTGACGGGTTTGTGCCTGACCACTAGCTTGCAGCTTATAGCTTAAAGATGCCTTTATCAATACAGACTTGGCTAAAACTTAAAATGTTTCCACATTTTGCACCCCAATACAATGGATTTTCTCCATTTGTATAATTATTTTACTCCTGTTTACCCACATCATTTACCCCAGCTGGTGCAAGTAGGGCTAATTCCTTGAGTTGCTGCCTCTTTACCTATTCAGGAATTTAAAGCTGCATGTTTACTCCTTTTCCCCACTTCCTGCCTCTCTGAAAGATGAAACCCTCAAACACACAAATCAAGTTGGTACATAATGTCCTTTAGCTTCTCCTACATGTAGTAATGTGGATTTTCATAAGCAGTTTGTAAAGGGAAATTTGTATGAAAAGTCTGTTTTAAAACAGGAATCTCATCCATGTCAAACTTGGGGTTTATAAGTCATAGAGTGGCTGCTTTAATGTTCTTACTGTTTTCAAACAGCAGTACAGCAAACAATAAAAATGCAATAAAAAAAAAGACACGTTCGTGGTGATTATTTGTGTTCAACCAGATTTTAGCCACTAGAGGGGGCTATATAGTCTTTATGAAAGAAAACACTCAACTCAAAGGAAAATTGAAGTTATAAAATTCAATTTTATTGTCAGATCTCAGCACACAAAACACTCCAAAATGATTGCAAAAATATTGGTTGATACATAACAGCAGTTTATTTTATATGTGGAGATTCACACCACATCATCAAAGCGCAAACTTCAAAGGAATGCTTCCCTCAAAATCAGTTACATGTGGACATTTCTTTTACTGCGGACCAAAGGTATATATGTCGCTATGCCGTTTTAGTGCTCGATCACGTCTGAACATGATCGCTCATCCCGTGATTTAGACCTCTGTGCTGAAACAAAAAGAGAGTGAATCATAGACTGGAATAAAGTCCTTCCTTTCATTGCACATCTCGCGCTGCTGTCAGCTGCTCTGGAGACAGCACTCAAAGAAGACTTTAAAGATGAAGAGCCGGCCTCTGCTTGAGTTACGAAGACATGATTTCATTTTTTATGTAGTGACTAATTAGCACTCTTCTTCATGTTTCTCGAACTGTCAGAAAATAAGATTTTACTGTTTGCTTATTCAGTCATTTATGAAAGAAATGTAAATATAAAAGGAGAAAGAAATCCTTGACATCATTTTCCTGACTTCTTCTCCTGCCTATGCTAATCTTCATCATCACAGAGCGTAAGTATAAGGTCATGTTTTTAATGTTAAAAGAACTCAATGATAATGCGACAGGTCTGATATGTTTCATACGAGTCATGCACTGAACTGCAATCTCTTAACAAGCACAGAGGTACAGGGGGGTGGAAACTTTAAATACGGATGACTACATTTAAACAGAATATATAGTTATTTATATATGTATATACGTATATTCCCTCTTTGCTTATCCTTCTGTCCAATACATTTAACATTTATTCAAACATTTCATATCTACCAGCCAAAAAAAAATGGAAAAAGCTTTGTTGCCAAAACGGCAGAAATCAAGTGAATGATAGCTTAACAATTAGAATTATTCCCCACATACACACCTACAAGAGAAAGAAAAAAAAATCACTCAGCCTAAAGTACACAAATATTTGGATTTTGAAGTCAAAAGGTTTATCACTAGCTCCCCACAGACCCTGTTTCTTTCCCCCAGAGGAGATGAAAATAGACTCTTACAGCTAAAAATAGATTTGTTTGTAACCGACAATAACAGTAACCCCCACCCCTATGATTTATATGAAAACGTTCTATCTGATCTACAAAATATAGCAATGCCCTTTTTAAAAATAGTTGTGACTTTAAGAGGACACGTTTATATTTTTTTTCTTTTTTCAATGAGATACATTCAGGATTTAGACAGCGTAGTGTCTTTTGTTAAGAGTTCACACTTTAAAGAGTTCAGTTTTTATCATCGTCAGTCAGTCAGTCAGTCGGGGTGCTGCCGTGGTCGGTTCAGTACCTGGTCTGGTACTCGTGGTGCCATCTGTTGAAGTCGTTGTAGAAGAGCACAATGCTTCCAGACGCCATGCCGGTTATGATGCACCTGAGGACAGGTAAGAGGAAGGATGGTGAAGTTGGTTATATTTGCTGTTAACTTTTATTTACTTTGTGGAATCTCCTAACGCAGAAGGTGTTACTTTAGAGTCATGTGTAGATGTGTGTGAAGATGCAGCTGTAGCGAGTGTGACAAACAACAGTTAGTATTCAACGTTCAATGTGGTTCATTTTAGAAGGAAATATTCACCTTTAATATCACATAGAGCTTTAAAAATACTGCTAATTTAAAGACAAATATATGTTTTTTAAATGTGGTCACAAATTTTTAGAAAATGACAAAAGAGATCGTCAATCAATAAAACATGTGTCTATGAAACAAAAAAAACTAACTTCTGGTGGAACTATACTTTGTGTGTGTTTACCTTTGGTCGTGCGACATGGCCATAGAGCGGATTCCTGCGTCACAGCCCGGGTAGGCAAACAGCTGTTTGAGGTTGTGAACCTGCCAGACAGAAACTACACCTCCATCTCCGCCTGTCAGCAGATACTGACCGTCACGGCTGAGGAGCATCGCCTGGAAGAAAAAAAAAAAAAAGAACTCTTCGTTAGATTGAGAATTTCCTAACACTCTTGGGTTATTATTATTTATTTTTTTTACTTTTATAAAGTAGTGAGTCAGATTTGATTTCCAGTGGTAAGCCTAAAGCCATACTGGTAAATGGTAAATGACTCAGTGATTTAAATTCCTGACATTCTTGAAAATCTGTACTTCAATGGTTAAAAAAAAACAACAACCTTGCAGTAACGGGATTCAGCTTGGACCCACATTCATAAATAGCCGGTGAATAGGCCTGGTGATCTGGGACCAGTTTATCTCTTATGTCAGAGTAAAGCTCATACTGCGAGGTCATGTAACCCGACAAAAGATCCCAGGTCAGAGCCGCCTCTCCTCTGGGTCTTTCTATAGACAGACCCAGACTTGCTACAAAGATGGCTCCCCACAGCGAGTCTCCGAGATTTACTCGTCTCATCTGCTTTTCCTGCAAACTGTAACAGCTGAACGACTCCCCCGGGATTCAGACGTACACAAATCAGGTCGTGTGTTGGAGTCTATTATAGGCACTGGAAGCTGAGAGTGGAGCAGTCAGGCGCATCAATCAGAGGGGGCGAGCACGGCCGATGAAATGACGAGGCAGAATGTGAGTTCTAAAAGCAGCAAATGACACTAATTTAGAGCTTTTCTCCTTTGTGGTTTTTTACGGCTCCGTCTGTCAAGCTGCAGCCGCTCTCCAGTGAGTCAGCAGGACTTCAATCATCAGCCTCATGTGTGTTGAATCAGCGTCAGATTAAACGGAAAAATTCAACCTAAACTTCAGTTTTGAAGTTGGAACGAGTCATTTTCAGGAACTTGACTTGGTGAGCAAAACATAAATAACCCTTCACGAGCTGTACACAAGGGATGGACGTGGAGAGTGTGGCCTAAATTAACAAAATGCTTTGTATATGAAAACTTTTTGTGGAATTTCCTACCACACGGTGAATTAAATGACCTCTGTTTCTTATTCTCATCACTTTAGACAGACACTAACATTGCATGTGAAGACAGAAACATTGTAAATGCGCAAACACTGATGCACTTGCACACTGGCAGGAGGCATCGAGAACAAATCAGGCCTAATTACTGCGTGAGCTCGTCATCCAGGACGGCTCGCAATGAAGCATGACAGAGTGCAGTGCTGGGTTGATTTGTGCGCAGTGGGTCTGTTTTGTGTGTACACTGATTGTCTTGTGTATCAACATCGGAGTTAATCTGACAACAACGATAAATGTGATGCTCAATTCACCAAATCATGATCAATGAATTTGAACTCAAGTACAGTGCCAACGTGTGCATGGGGAAAGAATTAGGATTCATTATGCCTGACAAAAAAACGTCAGTCTTTTACTCCGTTTTTTTTTTTTTTCCTGGAAACCTGAACATTTTAAAGTAGCATTTGTTTGATTTTGAGCCATTAGAGGGCAGCAGAAGAAAAAAAGCATGGACATATTATCACCCTTAAACTGTAATTATTTTGGGGAGCATTTGAACAAAGTTTACTTTTTTACACAAGCAGCAGAGATGCCATTAGATTTTTTTTTTTAGACTACAATCAGTTAGATGTGAGTTCAAGGGGAGCTGGATCTTTTGTCCACTCAAATCTCTCCAGTTCATCCAGTAGTCCAAGTTCAAAGTTTGGGCCAAGTCTGATTAAATTCCTCCCTCACAGTCTTCATGTTTGATTTATTTGCTCATTTCAGTGTATGATTCCAACACAATAACCCAACAGGCAACATGAACTAATACACTCACTGTCCATGAACAAACGGGAACAGGAAAATTAGACGAATTGACAGACAATTGAAACTCATCGCTGACTCTGGGTTCTGAAAAAACTCTTTTAAGCTGCTAAAAGCTACACTGTGTTATCTAGTTCTCATGATGATCCGCCTGCTGGTTGATGCTGGGCCAGTAGAGCTCAGTGACTTTATTCAAGTGTTTAAGCTGAACCTAATTACCGGATGGAGTTTGAAACGTTTGATAAAAGCTGAGAGTGAACTAAAACAGTTTCAAACACACTGAGCTGAAAGACACTAAATAGTTCTGTAGAACAGTTTTCGCAAACACACAGACAAATGAAAAAATGAATAAAAAAAAAAAGAAAAATTCTGACAAAATTTGATGAACTGTTCTAATTAACATTCACAAGGAGTTTTTGGTAATCTACTGCTCTAACATCACATTGCTCATAGTAAAAGAGAATATAAATATAATAACTATCCAGCAGGTTCTGTGCTGTATTAATGTACACTTGTATAAACTAATGGAGTCCATGACCTTACTGCAGCTCAGCAGGAGGCGGCAGTGCTGGCAGACATGTCAGCCGGGCCAGGTAGGAGGCTGCAGACAGACATTATAAATCAGACCTCTTCCACTGGGCGGTCAAACAAGATGGTCGACGGCTCTGCTGGAGCTAAGATGGCTACTCAGGCTCGGGTGACTAAAAAATGACTCCAGCAGAAACATGTGCACTTTTAATGCCCATATTTCCAACTTCTTTCAGGGGAACGGTGGGCGGACTGTGAGGGCTGGGGAAGGTAAAAAAAAAAAAAAAGAAAAAAATTTATGTTGCTGTTAATCCCCCTGTTACACGAGCGACAGCAGGGAAAAAAGTGCTGCGATGGTTACACTGCCTGAGTTATACCAGCGCTTAAAAGACTGTAATCCATTCAGTATGGCTTCTGTCACTTGATTCCGCTATTAGACTAGGATGCCGACTGTTAGCCTGTCATCTCACCTCTGACTCCAGATGCTTATAAATTCAAAGAGCAAACATTTTCCCTTTTTTCACAATCTTACTTTTCTAAGTTGATCCTACAGGCCAGGACAAACACTTATTTATCCTGGAGTCATACTGCGCTGAGGCTCTGGAGTCTGAAAAGATTGATTCTGGTATGAACTATACTGTTGGAGTCTCAGACCAAGGGGCCGGGGGGGAATGTAGGTTTAGACTCTCACAGAGTCATCCCAAGATTTTGGTATTTTTTCATATTCTATCGATATTGACGACAGAATTTACAACAGCCCTCCACGCTGTTCCCAAGTTGCTACTGCTTCAGCAGGATCTCTGGGAAAAGTGCAATATCTAAAAGCTTCTTTTACGTTATTAGTTCCTCTATAGGCCGATGAGAGTGTTAGTTAGTGTTTGGTTCTTGCTTTGATACTTAAACAATCAATCAGTGTCTGTGAGTGCTCATTAATCAATGTTCTACAGGTTGTATTTGGGTTCAGTTTGGGCCGGCTGGCAGGAGAGGAGCCGGGGCACGAGAAGTTTGTTAATAGGAAACAGGCGTGTGGCTGTCTGTCAGAGCAGGCTTACATTTCCCAGGCCAAACCGGAAACACAGGGTCGGGAAACCAAAGGCGGTAGCTGCTATCTTGTGTCACTCTAACCACCGGGGAGGAAATGTGGGAAATGGGGAATGTGTCGTCCTGCGCTGGAGGGAAGTTAATGGTGTTGGTGTCCAGAGTGGACCACTCTTCCACTGGAATGTTCTCTACCAGCACCGCCAATGCAATTCGACCTGACAACAGGGCCTTGGATCAAAAAGCACTATTTCCTCCCGTGTGTGCGTGTGAAAGGAAATAAAAGGGACGTGAAGGCGCATTTTGCCCTGAGGCACCTCGACCCTTACCTTACTCAAATCTCAAACCAAAGGAAAGCCTTTAATCAGCGAGCCGCCTGATGTGGTGCAGACGTACATGAGCAAGGTCCCTTTCACATGCATGCTAACCTAGATATTCTGCACGTTTCCTCACCTTGATGCTGTCTTCCACCTCCATGTGCCCCAGCAGTTTGCCGTTGACGCTGAAGATGCAGAACTGGCCCTTGTCGTAGTAGATCAGGCAGTTTCCCTCTGTGGACGACTGGATGAGACGAGGCCTCAGGCAGCGCTCGGGGCCCTCCAGGGTCCGCAGCAGGTCCCCATTCATGGAATGGATCAGACAAGGACCCTCTGGACAAAATAAGATCACGTGATGATGGGAATTAGAAAGATTTGTTTTGTATTGCGTTTCATATTTTGGCCCCAAACAAAATCACAAACAGATCCCACCTTTGCAGCCGCTGATGACAAGTCCCAGCTCAGCACACACACTTGCACACGTCACCTCACAGTCATGGCCGGTTAAGATGGCTCGCGGTGTGGTAAACTCTGCTGAGATAAAACACACATAAATAAGAACAGCATCGGAAATAATGCAGAACCACTTTTTAATCACTAGAGGGAGCAAAATGCAAACACTATTTAGGACTCGTTACTTAAAGCAGCAGTTGATGGTGACTTGTACTTTTACTACTTTTGCATAAAAATACCCAGGAAATACCACCTAATGAAAAAAACAAAAATATAAACAACCCACAGTTGTGAATGGAACTACAATTTTTATTATTATTTTTGTTGCTGCTGTGACGGTTTAATTTCCTGTGAAGGATTAAGAAAGTACCCATCTATCTACATGCTTTTGAATACTTACTTTGAATACCAAATTTAAAAATACATATATTATTCTGGAAAAAAATGTATCTATTAATATTTATGTGGATGTGTGTAATGTAGCTGTAATGTGCAGGCTGTTATCATGGATATTCATTTCTCCCTTCCCTTCACTCTCCCTTTCTAGCACTTGTCACCCTCCGCCTCTTTCCACCTTTAACCCCCCCCCCCCCCCCCACACACACACACACACACACACACACACACAATCTGCCTTCACTGGATCCAGATGTTTCTGCGATACAGATAGACAGAGAGAGCGAGCTCGTGAAGTTAGTGTGATTTTGTTTTGGTTTGAGCTGTCAGGCAACCGACTAAACAAAATCACTTCTTTACTTCCCCATCTGTCTTCTATGTTTACACGGAAATGCAAACTTCAGATGAGTTTGGACTTTGCTGTATTATTAAAAATACATTTTTAACCTTAGAAGATGGATTATTCACAGGCCAATTCCGTACCCGAAAAAAATGTGAAATACTGGTAAGTGTTGAGGTGAATGACAGCATGTAGATTAATGTAACAATCGTCAAACTGAATTTTTCCAGGTCAGCAGAGCCTGTCTGTGTATGTTCATGTAGTGACCAACAGTTGGGACAGAATCTCTGAACTGTGGTGTGGAGTTCATTAGAGTTTCATGTCTCAGAGAGAAGGGGTTTTCCCTTTTGTGACCCCGTCTGATTTGAGGTCAGAAGTCAAGTTCAGCCCAAAAAGAGGAGCACAGGGCAGTAATGGTGAGAACATGATTTGATGCTTTGAGATTTTCAATAAAAAATATTTTCTGTATCAACTTGAAAAAACTTTAGGGTAAAGTAATTTAAATAAAACCTATGACAAAATAACTTTTTTCACTAAATACAGTGAAAACCGAAACTTGTTGTGATGTGATATTACTTTTAAGTACTTTCGAAAAACACGTTAAGTTTCTTGCTGACTTGGCCAAACTATTCAATCTGCTGATCTACCTTTTCCTCCTTAATTCAATTATATGTCATATAACTCAATAGAGTTTCACTAATAAGACAGAAACTCTCCCTTAAAATGCCATAGCTACTTACAGCTACTGTAAAACTTTAATTAGATTTACGAGAGAGACTCAGTACAGACTTTGCTTCTCACTGAACTCTTTTGTAAATAAGCAAACTTGTGAACATCAGCAGGGTTTTAAATTCATAAAACAATCCAGTCCATACACACAGTATAACAATATGGCCGATCATGAGAGGATATTTAAGTCAATGCATGTTCTCTTATTGAAAGAATTCTGTTCCCATATTATTATAATGCCTAAAACGACTATACTAAAACAAAAAAAAAAAGGTTAAAAGATTCATAAGACTAGCTGAACTACACTTATATATAATATAAAACAAAAATAACAGATAATAACTTCACATACATTTTAATACCTGCAAATCATTTCGACTCCCCATGCCTATTTCTGCTCACTTTGCAAAGAACTTCCAGTCGACTGACTCTGGTCAAACACAGGTCCGGCAGCCTAAACATCTACATTTCATTTAGTTAACTGTCTAACATCCTCTTAGGCAAACCTACGACCTACAAGCCTGGGGATTAAAGCATGATGTTGGATGTTGCTCAGAGGAGATCAATAAAGCTGATATATTGGTGTATCAGTTAACCTTTTGAGCCGCTACCTGCCATTTGGTTTGAATTAGCGCCACATCTGATTACAATCTTTACCTTTATACGATGAAAGCTGGGACATGGAGGAGGGTATCAACTATCTGGACAAGTGTGGACAAGGTGTGTGTGTGTGTGTGTGTGTGTGTGTGTGTGTGTGTGTGTGTGTCTGTGTGTCTGTGTGTCTGTGTGTCTGTGTGTGTGTGTGTGTGTGTGTGTGTGTGTGTGTGTGTGTGTGTGTGTGTCAATGTAGGGACTAAAAAAGGATCCCGTTCCATTTTGGTAAAAAGGACAGATTTCTAAACTTCTCCATACCTTTTGATTGGCAGAGTAACCCACACAGATTTCACATATCCTATATATATATATATACCATCTTAGCAAATGTGTACTACAGCTACAACATCCTTAGTTAAATGCATATAATACACAAGTTTTTTTTAGTCAGCTCCTTTTTATTGAGTTTTGGCCTATCTTTCTCACAGTTGTTACAAGTTAAACATTTTTAAATTCAAGATAAAAAGTAGGATTTTAAATGTGATACAGGCTCCAGATAAGATGTAATGTGTCGATGTGAACTACAACGTTTACATTTCTATGTTTATAACAAATATAAAGATAGATTCTCATATCCATGTAGTGTGTTTCTTTATGTTAAAATCATTTACTCTAGTTGCAAATATTGTAACTAATGTTATGAAGTATTCACTTTAAAAATAATAATAACACAAATGCTTTTTTAACGTATATTTCTAAATAGAAGTCTGGTGGGGCTGCTTTTCCCTCTGTGGCCAGCAGGTGGCAGTGCTGCCTTTGGAATCTGTGCTGTGCCTGCAGCAGGACCCAAGTGTGCACAGGTCATCGTGTACATGTGCATATCAGCCATTCAGAGGCATTTGTGTCAAGCTTATGAAGTGTGCGAGATGTTCATAGGGCATTACGCATGAAAAGGAATGTGTGTGTTTGTTAAGTATGCCTGTGTTCTCATTGGAGTGTATGTGGAGACTTAGGCTTGAAAGTGTTTTAGTTTTTGGAAGAGGAATAAAGGAAAGTCTGCTGTCTGACTGCATTTTGCGAGTGTGTGCGTGTGTGTGTGCGTGTGTGTGTGTGTGTGTGTGGGTGTGTTTGTGTGTGTGCAGCAGAGCCTCATGTCTTGGAGAGCCTCCTGCGGTCTGGGGCAATGGAGCATCACATTGTGGTGAGGAGGGGTTAGGATGACGACTGCTTTGTCTGCTCTTCTAGCTACAGTGCGGCAACTGCACTGAGCAGGCTGAGGTTAGACTGACACACACGAGAACATGTAGAGCACACGCATGGGGACATGCATGCACAACCTTTTTAGGCATGTAGTCATTAATGTAATAATTCGGTTAACCCAAACCCTCATATAAGCTAACTACATGCATCATGAAGGGAATGAATAACTTCCATGCTTTAGGTTGGTAGAAAAAATAATGCCCCAAAGAAGTCAAAATGTTGCTGAAATGTCTACTAATTCAAGGAAATCTTTGAGGTGAATTCATAACAGTGAGGCGATCCTACTTTTTGTCAAACACTTGTCATGCTCTCTGTTGAGTAAATTAAAGCAAATTCAAAGGGAATTTGTTTTTTGTGGACTTAAGGTAGAGAACCAAATGTATATATTTAGGGCCTGCCACCAAATTTCTTGAACTGACAATATTTTCACAAATCATCAAATGTTGATTTTCATTTCATAACATTTGAAGGACATTTAATAAATGCTCATCACTATGTTTTATTAGTCCAAAAGGATATCTTCATGAATCTTTTTTTTCTTCAGTCTTCATTTACCGTCATTGATGACATAAAAAAGAAAAATCTTAAACCTGGAAACTTCAAATTTTGAAACAATTGTTCTTGAGAAAATGACTAAAGGCTCCAGTGATGAGTTGTAGCTGTTTATGAAACAGACTCATATTAATACTGAGGCCTCTTTATGATCTACACAAGATAACGAGATCATCAGCGACAAGATTTAATATTTCAACTTCTTCATATTTAATGTCTGTAAATGCTATCGCATGGCCAGACAAGGCGATTTACACTATGCTGCTGAAACGAACTTTGACTATATTTTCTGAGGTAAGGAATCACAGTGAGTGATACATTAGACAGTTCATAGAAAGCAGGATTATATTTTTAGTCACAGAACAATTCTCATGCATCTTTAGGACTAAATCACCAGAGATATAAAAGGTATGCTTTGTCCACAAATGGCGCCAAAATCAACACACAAAAAATTCCTCACAGGAGTTTTAACCAAGTTATCTATTTATTCTATTGTATTTTGTCAGCTCTGTTGATGTTTTTAGTCTGAATCAGTTTCTATGAATATCATGCAGGAATACCGTTTATTTTTCTTGATAAAAAGGTCCATGTTGGTGATGACCAATCATCTCTGCTAACAATCATCTCTCCTAAATCAGAAACTAATGTTGCTTATTAACCAAATCATAATTTGTCATAAATTTCAGCCCATTTGTAAAGGATCAGTTAACAACATATACACCAATCTAAGCTGACCAAATCAGCACCGAGGAGGCCGAGGGCTGAGCAGTGTGTGTGCGGTGCTTTGATCATGGCTGATGCCATATGTTATGGGAACGTAGAGGAGGCCTGTGACATTTTTCACTTTTATCGACTAGCGTGACCCCGTGGCCCACGGATGGTGGTGAACTTTCATGTGCTGGCCGACGACCCCCAACATCACTTTTAACGTCTCTAAGTGGCCCTCGCATTAAAGACAGATTCTCAACACACACACAGACATTCAGAGACTCGCACACGAAATATCTGTTCTCACAGAAACTCACACACACAATCTCCAACACATTATGGAAAGCTGTTCATAGTGCAGCAGTGCCGCGAAATCCAATCTGTATGCAGGAGGCCTGGCCTGGTCAGATGAAACTAGTTGTTACTTTACAGAGAGAGGCCGTAAATCACATGCTCACAACTGTCTGGGAGAGTGAGCGCTCAGAGGAAACCCTGTGTGTGTGTGTGTGTGCGTGTGTGTGTGTGTGTGTGTGTGTCTGTGTGTGTGTGTGTGTCTGTGTGTGTGTGTGTGTCTGTGTGTGTGTGTAGGCTTTGGTTTGCCTGTGTACTTACTGCCTGGGCTCTCTCCAATGCTGTTATGCTTCCCATTCCAGTACCACAACAGCAAGGTGGCATCTCTGGAGCCAGACAGCACGTAGCAGTCTCCTCCAATGTACGACTCAGAGCGAGCCATACACGTCACCACGTCCCGATGGCCAAAGACGATCTGAGTCAGTTTACCTGTGAAAACACAAAGATTAACTCACATATTCATTGATCTGTAGAGAACAAAGGAATGCTGCATGTACAGTGGCTTGCATAAGTATTCAATACATCCTGGACATTTCCCCGATAATATACAATGTTACAAACTGGAATTATTTGGGCTTCTTATTAAATTATGTAAAAAAAATGAGGATCTGTTAGATGTACACATTTTAACGTGATGACAAGTGGTCGAATCAGGAGGCTACAAATTAAAAGCACTTAATGGTTTTAAGAATTTTATTTGAAATTAATTCAGAATTTCTTGTGATATTTCTCAACAATTTAAGAATTCAGAATTCAAGAAGACAATTAAGACAAAAATCCAACAAATAGTTCAACAACACAAAATAATCAGGTATGGATAAATTGTTAGAGGAGTTTCGTTCTTCCCATGTGTTTCTTGACCCCCTGTCTGATGGGCCATTTATTCTACAAAGTCCACACAAGATCATACGCCCACTAATTCCCAGACAAGAATAAATATTTGTTCCCACTCCGAGTGTGTGTGTGTGTGTGTGTGTGTGTGTGATCATGCACATGCAGTGCGCTCCATGTGTATATAGAAGGAGGCTAATTGCTGTCAGATTTCCAGACCACAGCTCCACTGTCTAGCTGTCTAATAACTCATTACGCTCCTCGTAGTGTGACCTCTGCAGTCAAACAGTGGATAGTTTGCAACACATGACATTCCTGTAGGGTGTCAAAATCACCGTCCATCACATAATTAAGCTGTATCTCACTGAAAACGATGAAGCTGGGCGGGTCGCTGACTAAACTTTAAACTAAAGACATCAAAGGTGTAAAATGTTTGACATCTCTATAAACACTGAAAATAAGTAACGAAGGCTGCAGCAGTAATGGCTACCATGCAACTCTTATTGAACATACTCATCTGCTCACTGGATCACAATTGAATGCATAGTGACAAATTAAACTGGAAGTGAGCGCACCAGGCACATGAGGCTATGTGTTTGGTGCACGTGTACCAATCAAGTCTTGTAATTGATAAATCCCCTCAGTTCTTTAACCTGGGGACTTCAGGGACGTCGGTGGCAGCTGTTGAGCGTGCGCGATTAAACCGTGTTCACGTTCCAGCCTCACACCCCGGTGGCAGTCACACAATAGAGCTATCTCTGAGCTCCCATCCCTCCGTCCCTCCCTCCTCGATTAAGGACAGGGAGGGCCTGGCCTGCAGAAATTGAATCAGTGTGTTGTATAGATGTGTGGAGGATTCTGAATGGGGCCGGGGAGGAGAGCGGAGGAGCGAGGTACAGAGATGAAGATTCAGACAGTCTCATTTAGGACCCCTGACCTGTTGGCGTCTGTGTGTGAGGGTGTGCATTTGTAACAATGCCTGCAATGCACAAGTGTATACATGTAACAGTCTGAAGCCAGTGGTACAACGCCACTGTGAAACACTGCACAGCTTATTCAGGGGAGGCGAATATTGATATCAGGTCTTACAAGATACATAAGATACACTGAGGTTTATACTAATAATTGAGAGTGTTGTCAACATTCACAATAAATGTGCATATGAGAAAGTATACCGAACAGCTGCGGCCGATGGTCATCTACCTAGACCTAGAATACAGCCTAGTAAGATGGTATGTGAAAACACATTTGTGATCTGGGGCTCAATAATTAAAAAGTGAATTACTCATTACTTTATAAAAACAATATCATGAAACAATCAAACCATAAAAGTGGTTTTGGTCATTTATTATAAATGACTTTAAGGATATAAACCTACATCAGCTGTTGACAGTGCACATGCCGACATGCAACAAATTTCAAGACACAATTTAAAGACTTTTTGCCTGATGAAGGTCTAATACAGAAACGTTGCCAATAAATGTTTGTTTGCAAGTTAGACAGTGTGCAGGAGTTTATCTTTAAAGACACAACAAAAACATGAATGTTCTGTAACTCAAAGGCACAGCTACAACATACCAACAGCTAAGACTACACTGTGGTGTTCTTAGCTTACAGAATCCAAAGGCTGCTATAGAGGCCACAGTGTTCATTGCCCTTGGTAAATCAGTGTTAAAAAGAAATGGTAAACAAAATTGTAATTTTTTCTTGTCGCTCTTAAATCCTTTTTTGTGAGGAGTGAGAGACAAATGATAAGTTTGTCCGGAGGATGGTAATCGAGGAAAGACCCTGGGGTTATGTCTTTACTGTGTTACGGCCTTTTAAGTACCTGAGTCAGTGGAGTAAACCCGGAAGCTCTTGTCCCAAAATCCACACAGGAGGATGAAGCGGTTGTCTGCAGTGATGACGAAACACTGCGAGCTGATCAGAATGCTTTGATCGAGCAAGTCTGAGATCTGACGGCGATGACTCCCCACGTTGCTGGCTGGAGAGGAGGGGAATAAAAATAAAAGGAGCATTTGAAAACAAAGGTCTTAATCTGTTGATGTGCATTAAGAACATAAAAACCATTATAGAAACGCAGTTTATAATTAACACGTATCAAGGAGCTCCAGTGAAGTTTAGGCCCGGAGTGCAAAGAAGATTTGTGGGAGAATCCATAAAACATCCTGTAGGTTAAGTTTACAGGACTTCACATTTTCCGAGAGAGTCCTAGAGTCTGGTCTGAGTAATGATAGAGAGTGTACAGTCTTCACAAAATATGTACACCACTCAAGTCAGGACACACACTGTAGATTCATCTTGCTTGTGTAATTTAGCCAACGGTCAGTTCAGAAAGCAAATTTATCGACGTTTTCTCTTCCGTAAGTGATGTCTTTTTTTTCTTTTCTAGAGATATATATCCATTGTGAAGTATTTCTTTTACGGTGGGGTCACAAGCACTGGAGAACAGGTGCCTGAGAAAAAAAGGGTCTATCATGGAAAAAAGTGAGAAAGTCCAGTACGGCTGCAAAAAGTCATATTTCAACCCATTTTTAACATTTCCCAAAGCCACAGCTGGCTCAACACTCATCCTCAATTTACTGTGTTTAGCTCAGACTCCTCTTGGAATGCAAACAGTGTAAATATATTACTGACAAGCACAGAAAAAACCTCTCTGCCTCCCCCTAAACAGACACATGCACACCCAGACGCACAAAAACATAGATCATTCACTACATTATTTGTGCCCAGGTTTTAGAAGACTAATCTGTGATTTATTGTGTTTTTGTTGTTTGATTGTTAAGCACTTTGGTCAACTTTTGTTGTCTTTAAATGTGCTTTATAAATAAATCTGGATTGGACTGGATTCAGTACATTATTTGAGCCCAGGTTTAAAAAAATGACGACAAAATGTGAGAACACAATGAAGCCATGTGATTAGACAACAACAAAAAACTGAAAAATATTGAAGATTTAAAAGCTAAAATTAGCTTTGAGTAACAAGCAACACAAAGCCACTATAAAGCTGTCAGGAAACATGTAATGAATGCATAAATCCTGAGTCAGAGACAATGATTTCTTTCATTCTGCCTGTCTGTAGAGGAGGAGAGACACACTATGCACGCAGATAAAGATGAATATGTGAGACTAAACACTGGTTATTTTCAGCCGTCAAGTGGTAAAAAAAAAGAAAAGAAGAAGGTATGGAAACGGTCTGCTGAGACAACAATTGACCACAACATCACAGAGAAAGAACAGCCCCCCGTTTGCAGATGTGTGTGAGGCTGCAGGGGAAGCGGACGAAGCGAAGGCAGGAGCAAATAGAAGTGGCTCCTCTCTCCGTGCTTCACCAGTGCATCCCATACATCACTGCAGCCCGGCACTCTTCTCCTGCTCATCAACAAGTCGTGAAGGATGAGAGGCGCCCATATTGTCCTGACAGCCGTCCGTGGTGCATTTTCAATCACACATTATTACCACATTCATATTCATTCCCATTGACACGCGTCCTTTCCCTCCGCTCAAATTAAACCAAAGAGGATGCAGAAGAGAGGGAGGGGAGGGGACGCTGAAGAGGAGAGGGGAGAAAGGGGGGGGGGGGGAGTTGATGATGAAATGCCGGCCCAGGCCACAGCTCATTGCATTCCAATTTGCATGCAAATGGTTCAGTGTGAGAGCAGGGCCTATATCATAAGGAGTGAACCAGGGCAGAGGCTGAGAAACATCTCTGATCTACTGTCCAGGGACACGGCACCGCACGCCACCATGAGTCACCGAGACGCCAGCAGGATTCATACACAAATCCAGATGAAAAAAAAAAGAAAATCATTTCATGCATATATGAGCTCACACGATGTAAAGAATATCTGTGTGTGAGCTCTTTTACTGTTTTAAATGACAGCATACCTATCAGAGGGTCTATTTCCACTGGTAGCTGGTACTGCTGGTCCTGCACCGTTGAGCTCTGATGACCTGACAAAAAAGAAGACAGATTGGATTAATATTTTAATCATGTGGCCTTGTGGAATAGATGCTAGCTTTCAGGTCATTATAACAGACTGGAAATGATAACTATAAAACCTGTGTGTCACCTGCTGGCCCAATAGTTCTCCAAAACTACACATCATTTATAGAAAAAAGCTTCCAGGGCCTTAGTGAATGTGAGTCTTAATTCTTACTTCATGCTCAACTGAGCCACTTAAGCTTCAAGCAGCTGACACATTTTGCTAAGCTAACTAAAAACATGGGACAGACAGTAGAAAGTGTCAAGACGGGAAAAATAACATTTTCAGCCTCATCAATGATGTTCAAAGAATTATGGACACTGTTCTTTTTGACAAACCAAGTAATTGTTCAGACAATAAAGGGTCAGATTACTATAAAAAATGGCAAATACATAACTTGACATATTTAAATTCCCTCTTTTGTCAGACAAACCTGAAGATGTTGCGGTAACAAAGACAGAAATGTAGTATTTCCTCAGAGTTGTCAATATTTTGTAAATCAACTCTTTCTAACTAATCTTAGTTTTCATTATGGATTCCTCAGGTCACATTACTATGACTTAACATTTTTTAAAGATAAAGATGCATGACTGCATTTTTTCATGTCATGAGATCATCAGAAAAATCACATCATATCTAATGAACAGAAGAATAGAACAGGGACATTCAGCTGACACTTGTGAAGCTGACTTGAACCTTACTTCCTGTTAAAAGTCTGATTGAATATATCTTTGATTCATTATCTGCATCTACCCATCTCAAAGAGCATTAAAAAAATCTACATTCGACATTTAGACTCTTAATCAGCAACAATGTTGTTAATTCAACATGACGATGTATGTTGTGAAACTCTAAACTGGCTATATGTTGTAATTATTCAAACGCTTCCATATGCATAAATCTGAGTAATGCATTTTTACTCTTTCATACAATCACTGTATGTGTGTGTGTGTGTGTGTGTGTGTGTGTGTGTACATATCCTTTAACTTGATCTTTTATGTGCTCTACCACACATGAAGACTGTAGTAAATTCATGCAATTACCAAACTACTTGTCCACAGCCCACATGGTTTATAACAGCAGCTCTATAAACCAATCAGGCTAATCAGTCTGGTCTGTGGTGCGCATGGATGGACGTTGTGTGCTACTTAAAACAGATAAGTCTTCATCGTCATGAAGTCAGAGATATCAAACGCAATGTTTCTTCAAGCAGCAGATGGGGTGTTGGATAAATAAGGTTTAGTGGAGTGAGAGTCTGATGTATGGAGGTGGACGTGAGACCTAATGCTGGCTGCTGCATGCGTCACATTTGATACTGCTATCAAGGAGACACAGTCAACTGTCTCCCAAATCAACGTCCATCGTGCAGAGACGAGACGGGTCAGTCTGGGATTTTGATAAATTAGAGGAGAGTTGAACCGAGAAAATATGAAAAATTATTCTGTGGTAGCAAAAGATTTGCTTAGCCAGCCGGAAGCAGGATAAGTGGTGTAAAAATGTTTAAATAATATCGGAAAAAAACTTCTAATGACATGCACCTTTGAGGTATTGAATTAATGTGGATAGAAAAATGCATGAACATGTATCTCTCACCTGTCAAGCCGTGCCACTTGTTGACAGCAAAGAGGCGGTTTGCAGTGACGGTGATGATAGCAGGTGACGTCAGACCCGGCTGCGTGTTTGCCGCTACGTGAGTCACGGGAGAGTTAGACGGGAACTTCAGCACCATGATTACATCCTGCTGCATCTGCTCTGTAAACATCATCGGGGTCTGCAGGAGAAGATACTGTTCAGGCCCCGCAGGATGGACAACACAACACAAGGATCGGAAAAGAGCAGGAGGGGGGGGGGGGGGGAAGAGCGGAGATATGGAGCAGCAGACGAAGAGCAAGAATGAAAAATTAAAAAAGAGTGAAGAAGCCGGTGTTAGAGCGAAGAGAAGACAGGAGGAAAGGGAGGAGAAAAAAAAGAGGACAGAGAGAAAGTTAGGAAGTTTGAGCAGGATAGCAGTAAGCAGCATTTTAGCAGTACAGACAAGAAAAAGACTCAGATACTGGTTTGTATGGAAAGGATGAGAGACCAACTGGAAACAGTGATGGAGAAAATTATACAAAGATAATCAAGTATTTTTGAACAAGTGGATTAAATCGGACAAGTGACAGAAAACATCTTGTTTAACATCTCCTTTGACAAAGGAATATGTGTTCACTGTGCAGAAACATGTTTGAGACCAGTTTGACAGAAGGAGAATGTTTCCACCAGCAGTGACACCAGAACCAGTATGTAACCACATCTTCATCTTTTATTCCACTTCGGAAGTGGGACAAGGACATGACAAGCATCCCGTGGTATTAAATGAGAGATACAGAGTAGATAGAACTGAACTTATGATTATAAAAAAAAATAAGAAATGATTAAATGAAAGTACTGGTAATTATTGAAATGTTCTAAAACATGCCCAGAGGGGTGTTAAAGTACTGAGTATGTATCGCTCAGTGTACTAAGAGAGCACTTGAAACAGAACTTGCTTAATTCATGTGCATAAACTTCATTAACACTTACCAATCCATCTCATTCTTATGAGATTGGAACTAAAATTAGTTTTAACTATCAATCACCTTTATGGTGAATAAAACTTCCCTCCAAGTAATGTCAACAAAATGGACTGTTTAGTCTTAATACCACAAGCAGCGAAAACCAAATCCATACCTAACTTTCCATTCTATATAACACAAGATAAACAAGTAAATTATGATCGTTTAATTAAACATTTAATCACACAAACCTTTTATAGTCTGTGTATTTTCCTAAATATTAAAGTATAATTCAGAATTCTATTGATATCAACAAAAAGTATTACATCTTATTACATTGATGCATATTCTTTTAACTTCCTACTGCAGTCCTTGATTCCCTGAGTCATCACTCAGTTCTCCGGTTAGACAGGAGCTTCTTTAGAGGCGTTTACCAACTGTTTGTACTAAACAGCTCTAAGACAGAGCCATTTTCCGGCTTGCGTGTAAAGAAGAGGAACATCAGTGTTAACATCAGGAATAGACCTGAGTGAATCCGGTGAGTCTGACAGCTAACCACACGCACTGACAGTATCATTACCACCGGCGTGCGCGGATGCCGACACTTTGACAACACACTCACATGAGGGAGGATGTAGAGAGAGTCGAGGGCAAGAACATGTAAAATCAAAGAGAACAGGGTGTTCTGAAGGAAAGTGAAGGGTGAGGAGGGTCAGAAATGTGTTTGAATAATGGCATCTGAATATCAATTTAAAAACTGTGTTTACAGAGTAAATATAAAAACATTACATAGGAATTTTTTTTCCATAAGTGGGGTGCATTCAAAGCCCCAGTCTTAGTTTTTTGTCTGAGTGTGCATGTGTGCGCTGGGTGGTGGTCTACAGCCAGCTGTCAGCGCCACAGGGACACCACACTAATAGGGACTCATGGGGCCTTGGGTCCATCACAGGCAGGCACGCTGACTGCACTCCTTGGCCCTTAAAAAGCCGTCACTTCAGGGCTGCTGTTCATTTCTCTCCGTGGCTGATCTCCTCTGCCTGCAGCTCAGGTAGAAAAACCTGGCTCTGACCCAGGTTTCCAGCACAAAGCTGTGCCTTTGCCCAGCATAGCTCTCACTGAACACACATGCACACTAACGCATGTGATCTCCCCCTTTCACACACACCTCGCTAATGATGAGAGAGGAGATGCTTTCAAACCCTGGACTTTATTTTCCCACAGTTGTAGACGGATAAGGAGAAGACAAGAGGCAAATACAGGATGAAAAGAGTGAGTCAAAAAGTGAAAAAGAAGAGTTTTATGAAGCAAAGCAGAGCCCTAACATTAAGGCGCACCAGAAGTCAGAGGCGGCATAAAACAGGCAGCTAAAAGAGTTGATAACGTAGCTCAGTTGGCTACAGCCATTGATTTTTCATAGTATTTTAAAAACTGAGGGATACATAGATAAAGTGATATGTGTGTTTGTTTTGAAGTTGTTTTCGTGTATCACTCACCACTTGCATGGCCGAGCTTCGCGGCGGGTGTGGCTCGATGAGCAACTGGCAGGGGGTCTGTCCAAAACTCCTGATTTGAGCCTCCACAGCCTTCACAGGGAAAAACAGATAAGGATGAAGGAATAGAAATTAAAAAAAAAAAAGAGAGTTACAAAAAAACAGTTGTCAATCTCTCTTCATCCAGGAATTTAAAAGGTCAAAACAAGTTTTGAAAACAAGGATGTTAAAAATAAAATCTTTGCAAAGAGGGATGACAAGTTTATGTGCTGCATGATATTATGGGATGAATGTATATCAGAGTATTTGTGAATTTAGAAATAATAATTGGTATTAGCTACATCACTTACTTTAAAACCAATGTACAATTCTGGATGAAACTATATATGTTTGACTCATACAGATAATTAATTACCTGTAATACTAATTTCAGAATCATTATAATAATATAATAATATGTGTAAATGTACTTGGCAATAAAACCCGATTCTGATTCTGATAAAGCCCTACAAACAGATATATATACAGTATTAGAGGCAAAGATACAGCTGGATCAGGAAAATAACAATTTGGTTGAGCAGTTTTTCTTTTAACATAGTTTAGTTATACATCCCATATAATGACTCATTCAATTAAATAAGACATAACATAAGTCTAGTGAATCTCAACAAAGCAAAACATAGAGATGAATACAAAACCCTGTCATGCACACACACATACTTTTTCACTCTTGGACACATTCTGTGTTCCACACACACAAATCAATTTATCGTCACACGCAGAATCAGAGGCAGTCTGGGCGGGCGGGCTTGTAGGCTGGTTAGGTGGTGTTAATGAAGAGGTATAGAACCATAAATGTCAGAGCAGACGCCGGCCCAGCGGCCTCTGGACATCATCACACAGCTCACTGTCAGGACAGCTAGCATGGGATTGAACACACCCACAGCAGAGTACACATGCATGGACCTACACACAGTATCCCAATCCACTATAATAATGCTTTGATTTATGATTTCCACTAATACTTTTTATTACTGGTTATTTTGACATTTATCTTTGTAGAATTCTATGATGGTAAAATGATCGGAAATAGTGAAAAAATACTCAAATGCCTCCTTTGTCTGACCTACAGTCAAAACACACCCCGAAGTATTCTGTTTTAAATTAAATAAATAACAGAAAAACAAAGCTAATGCTGTCAACCACATCTCAAAACTACATACAAAGTTCAGGCACTTGCAGAAATAGAAAAACAAATAATCAAACAGAACATTTCTGAAACAAAGTAAACAGGAAATTCATCACTATGAATTTGTAAAACACTTTTAGAAGAAACTGCAATAAGTGAGACAATCTGTCATGCTAATCATGATAGATGGTTTATAAAAAGGGACAGGCAGGGAGAAAATGGCAGGCACAAAATTATGACAAGAGCCGTCAGTGTGTTGGTGTGCACTGTGACTGGCTGTGTGGGAGTGACAGCTTGTGTGTAGTGTGTGTACGCTGAGAGGTTTGAGCCTGACTTGGCGAGGCCTGTGAGAATGAGCTCATGGTCGAGGCCTGCAAATGGTAATTCCATGAGAAAAAAGGTTGGGAAGTTACAGTGCTCATAGCCATTGTCTGAAACTAACCAGAGACCAGAGAGGCGTAGAGAAGCACAAGAGATCACAACCGTCTATTACCTAAGTTTTGTACTGCTAGGAATCACGCAATGAATTATTCTGCAATTATTTCTATGTGATCATAGAATTAAGTTAACAGGAAGATCATATACGTCCAAGCTTTTACATTTAACTCAATGCCCTACATTTTCTCTACTTCAAGTGCACTTTCATAAAATGGTCTACATTTACAACAGGCTTGTATGATATGATAAGTATTTCTTATAAGAGCCTTGATAAAACCAAAAAGGATAAGGTGTTGATAAGGATATAGTCTGTTTTGAAAATGTACTGGTAAAATAAATAAAAAATAAGAAAGTGGATTCAATGTCAATGCGTCATAGCATGTTGCAAATACAGTTGAGGAGCACCAGTAAGGCCAGAGCTTTGTGGTTTGGTACTGGCTCAACCAATTGGAAACTTTTAGAAAAAAAGACGGTTCTAAACCGTTTTCTCGTTAACAAGAGTGTCTGAGGTTTCGTTTTTTGAGCCAAAAGTGCATTTACTGTGAGCTGACACTGATGTAAACACATGCATGTGTGCAAGAATGCTATCTCTGGAAGATATACTTCCCTAATCCAGTTATATGGGTTCATAGTGAGAACGATTATAAAGGTTTTTACTTCAGCACCATGTGTATTTCAATGTTATTAAATAGAAAAACACCTTGGTACATGACCTCATTACAGATCATGACAGAGTCTCGACATTTTCCATCTCACCCACAGAGAGTCTGTTATTGAGAGGACATCAGCGCATTATTCAAGGTCAAAGAGCCTCCCCTCTCCTCTGCCTATAGACCGAAGCATTTTACTTAAGCTAATGTGAAGAAGACACTCTTCAAAGCCACTCAACCTATCTTCATTAAGTTCAGCTCTGACATTTATGAGTCTGTGGAACGTCGGAAAGTGGCTGCGTCTAGGTCAGCATGTCCTCTCCCTATATGCCAATGCAATGCTCAGGTGATTATATGAGGGGCCACCCCAAAGGCCAATCTCTTTTGGGGGCACTGGCCCATGTCTGATGAAGGTTTTCTATATTCTATACATTTAAATGGCCGAGACGCCCTCTGCTCTGATGCCCCAGCATGCTGTTTGATTTACTCAGCCACTCGACAAGATGGATCTCCATGTAAACCATGTTTCTTTTATGCAAATCAAACCCAACAGCGCTTGATCTATGAATAGAATAAAAGAATAACTACAATGGCCTTGTGTTGTTGACATGCAACCAGGCGGAGCACTCTGTTTCTTCAGCTTTATGTCCATACTCTTAAAACTAAATTAAATACAGTAAGGAGATGATCTTCCAAAGCAAATAAACCAGTGAGTCTTTTGTATGGTGAGTGACTTTGGCTGAGCGTCAAAGCAGGTTCACTCGCGTGGGCATATTTCCCCTTCTTCTGCCGAATTACGCAAATGCTGTACAATTCAGACAGGGCTCTGTGTTTTGTCCGTGGTGTGAGAGGCTGTGGGATTTTCCATAATCACATGTGAAAGAGGGGAAGCCCTGTACAACGATGAGAAGGCAACACAGGGTGTGTTTCTCTTTAGACGCTGAGGCAACACAGATGTGCATGTATGCCATGCACACATGTACACATGAATGCATCTGCGCACACACACACACACACGCATACACACACACACACACACACACACAACACACACACACACACACACAACACACACAACACACACACACACACACACACACAACACACACAACACACACACACACACACACACAGACTCTTAGAGAAGGGAGGGGGTAGGTAAGTTTTGACTTGTGGTGGAGGCAGGACAGGAAGTAATCATGGTTTTGAAAAACACAGCAGTGGCCTCCACAGCATTCCCTAATCTGTGTTGAGATATTCCAAACTCTCTCCCAGAACAGAAAGGCACACATAAACACAAAGCCGAGTGCATTTATGCTGATGAGTACACGTAAATATACACATGCCAATGGAAGCATGTATACATACACATGTATGTACAAACATATCAAGGTATAAGCAACACAAAACTCTAGAGTGTTTGTGTGTGTAGGCGTGTGAGAGTGAGTAAGTTTGGGTTTGGGTAGATGGGAGGTAGCTGCTGCCAAACGGGTCTTCGGGAAAACAGAAGTCTCTATCCCACTACACCAACTTTTTCTCACCAAAATATACACACACAAACACACACACACGTCTGTGACCCATCCCCCTGACAATGAACAGCCACGGAGGCCTGCAGCCAAACCCAGCCCAGACCACAGCCCAGTCAGAAAGAGTTGTCACTCAGTAATGGCGGACTCTCGGGACATTTTCAGACCCAAAGCCCTCCGTCTCAAAGCTTCCCCCCCCCCCAGCGCCCTGCCGTGACGAGGCCCAGGCCTGGAACTCAGTTTCCACCTTCTGCACAGACAGGGCACACTTCCTTCCGCACAAAACGGAGTTGAAGGAGAGCCTGGGCTTAGCTCACAGGGATAACGCTGCTTTGGTTTATTTAACTAATTAAAGCGCTCAGACGGAGGGTGTTTACAGAAGGTGAAAGGCAGCAGATTGGACTCACAGAATCAGAGGGGGGGGGGGGGAGGAGAAAACACCAAACTTTCCCTCTTTTCTCTTAAGAGATTGCTGTTTTATTCATTTTTTAAACTCGCATAAATGCTGCCATTTAACATTTGGCAATTTCTCTTAAGAAAATTAGGTTTGGTAAGTCATACTCATTGATAAATATGGGATGTTTAACTCATTTTAAACGGTGATATGCAAGGAAACCCGGTGAAAACAAATGTGCTAGTTGTTTAAGGTATTAAGTTGTTAACAGCATCATTTGCAAGAAAAGCAAGTGTTAATTTGGATAATTTCTTATCTAGTCTAAACAGAATCTATAACCCAGTGCACACAAATTAAGCTCTTATTAAGGAACATGAAATATATGCTGGTAGTTTATTTACTTGAGTAGTAAAACAATTTTGAATCATTTATTGACAGTTAGTTGCTAAAAACACAAATTTGTATTGGAAAAAAAGGCCATGTAATCAGAAACTTCTATATACCGGTAATAACCAAAATCTGCATTCCTGTACTCACAAGCAAGGAGGCAGGGAGGGTTATTTGGATACCACTCTTATTGCATGCATCCGTCTCCAGTGGCATCCTGTCTGTGTATTGATTTATCAACCTCATTGTCACTGGAACAGCTTGGTCTATTGGTGATCCAATTTCGTGGTTGTGTGTTAAAGCGAAGAATGGGTAATGAATGGGCTGGGTGTGGAAATGACCGTTGCACCCTGGAAATGAATCTGCATGTGTGTGTGTGTGTGTGTGTGTGTGTGTGTGTGTGTGTGTGTGTGTGTGTGTGTGTGTAGCTAAAGGCCAAAACACATCTGGATGGGAATTGGGGTGAATAGGGTGATAAATCAAAGAACTGGCCCTGGTGCCCGTGATTCTCCAGTCACTGAGCATGAAGGGCAGCAGAACGAGGAAGCGAGAGGCTGCTGGGCTGCTTGATATTCTCGGAACTCATCTCTGTTTACACCTCAATGCTAGGAGGACCTTTGCTTAAAGGATAATTCAGGTTTATGGTCAATAACTCATGTAGACATTAAAAAAGAAATTGCTCCACTAGCACATTAATTGGTAGACTCTGAAAAACAGCAACAGTGGTACAACAAATTGAAAATGGGGCAAGAAACTGATGCATCTGGACAATTAGAAAAGGCTTAATAAAAACCCAGTCAGCCCTGTTTTTTTTTGTTTTTTTTTAAATAAGTTGGTAAAAAATCTGATTGTCTGTCTGCTATAATTTCTCACCCTCGTCACACTTTGTCATCATAAACTATCTCAAAAGATTGTTTGTTGTTTTTGTGTTTGTTATATGTGTCTTTTTGTGTCTTTTTTCTTGGTATAACGGAGACTTCTTTATATTTTGGTGTAAATTTTGGGACTTTGTTGCATACTGACCAGCATTTTTTTTTACCATTTCATTCCCTTCAACCCTGACGTCTAAAAGGCTGATGGGAGCAGGGTCAATTGGCCTGCTGCTGGCTAGCTGCCTTTAAAGGCAGATTGTTCAGGTTGTCAGGGCTGCTGTTTTGCTGTTTTTCTATTCTCTTTTAGTGTTTTAGTGTTTTGTGTGTTGGCTTTTGGGCAGGTCGGTGTAGCTTGTGTGTCTGTAGTTCAAAGTGAAGTGGATGAATAATGAATGAAAGCCAGGGAGGAGGCTTTAAGGCGTTAAAGTGGAGCACTTGCTGGAAAGCTTTTACAGTGGGGGGGGAGAGACGCTTTGCTCAGCAAAACCTGCCAGAAGATTGTTAGAACAGCTCTCGTGTGCCATTCTACTACCAATTTAACATGGCTAATAGCATCAAAAATATCCCTGAAATACAGACACAGCAAATGGAGAGATGCTTTGTAATATAGTCAGATTAAGCATCCATTTTTCACTTACAGTAACATGGTATTTTTCTCCTTAGTCAGCTTTATCCACCACAGGAGTTAAATTTAGCAGTATAGTAAATACACTAATGTATACTAATATGTGTGTGTATGTATGTATCAGCCTCACCTCTCTGAGCATGGGGTCATTGATGGAGCTCAGGTTGATTGCACCTTCATAGGTCAGATAATAGAAAACATTGAGGGCTCTGGTGGCCTCAGGTCCCTGCTGCTTGTAGCCAAAGATCAGATCGATCCACTGGTGGAGCTGGCAGGACACAAACTCGCTCTCTAGAGCCTGAAAGTAGAAGAAAAGGACAGAGGATTATGATTATTGTAAAATGTCAACAGATGCAGAACATTTAACAACCATATTCTAACCAAATGCTACCAAAATATGTTCCTCATCCAATCACCCAACAGCAGTTATCACTAATGCCCCTCCAAGATGAGAAAGCTAAAACATTTTGACTAATTGTTCCTGTGGCAGAATCTGCCAATGATTTCTTTAATAAGCAAAATGCAAAGTAATTCCATATCTGATCATGTGGGAGCATCAAAACATTAGAGAACTTATGTAGTCCATCAGGGAGCCGTTTCATCCTCTGTCTTTGTTCTTTCCCCCGCTGGTTGGGCACCAGCTCCTCTGCAGACGTCTCTGCATCACCATCATGCTAAAATACAAGCCGTTTTCTCTCCTCATTAGCCGGCAAAGGAGGTAAAAAACATTTATGGTTTCCTCATAAAAACAGGCAATTGTGTTAATTTGTGTAAAGCTGTCGCCTCACAAAAGCCCTCTAAACACGACCAAATTAGAATGAGGCAGCCCTTGATTGTCATTGCTGCCTTGTGTCACATTAATTTGTGACAAAACATTAGCCTGTGCTTCACTTAAATGGCAATTTATATCATTTAAATTTTTACTGCAGAGCCCAGCGCATCCCTCACTTAAATGTGACTTTCTGACAGCTCATTCTGCATCTAATTCTTCCCTGCTCGCTTAATTACAACTTTCAATCAGGGAGGAGAGAACGGCGATGAAGAGGAGACTGTGTGCGGCTGAGGTTTGAGAATGTTTTTACTGAAACTTGAAAACGGACTGAATTTTTGATTCGCAGTTACAAATTCCATAATCTGTACTTATTAGAAGCTTAAAAACGGGAATGTGAAATACAAGAAAGGGAATCATTCAATAGACAGATAAAATATGTTTTCAGTTTATAAATATACAGGACTGCGTATTCAACCAAAAGTGAAAAATGCATTTTTTGTTTTCAACCAATACAAACATAACAACAAAACATCAATATTTTGACGTTTAATTGTCATGCTCCTTCCACTCTTGGGAGCATGATGTGCTCTTGATTGAGTTTTTATTGTTCATTGTTTGGACATGTTGATCTCTCTTGGCAGGTTAAATGGTTCACCACACCTTTAATTATAGAGCCTATCAGACCTTTAGTTTACAGTGTGTGCACGGTTGTGGTTTTTCTTAAGCATTTTGACCTGCTGAAGATCCGACTGGGATGTAAACACTTCCATCCGAGTAAAAACTGTGGTTTGGAGTCAATGGACTGGCATTACTCTGTATGTCAGCCCTATTCCTGTCTACTCATAGTCTTATGGGAGAAATTAAAATTTAACATTTCAGAGTGTTTGGAGGCAAAAGTGGGAATAGAGGGCATCATGCACAGCACAGATCGAGATTATGAAAAAAGTTGTTTCTGTGACAACAGCTGGTTGAATTTCAGCCCTTTTTAAATATATGTTCTACTGCAGTCACTGCAAGCAAAACCCAGAGTCAGAGTGTACTATTAAAAGGGCGGTCTTTCATTCAGTGTCACAGATTTATCCTTACTTTAAAAATAATTTAAAAAGAGCGTAACAACTAAAGGATACACAAGTATCCGCTCATCCCTCTCAGGGGGTTATCAGTGTCATTTAGTAATAAGTGATCAGTTACAGATTTAGCATCTTCGAGGTATTGAAGAAGGCGATGCCAGATCTTGTTGAAGTGCCTCAGTTTATCTCATAGTGGGAGTGGAGTTCTCTCTGAATGTGAGGGTTTTACTGTTTGTGTATTTTTTCTCATAGGTGAACTAATTGGTGTATACTGTACGTTTATGGTTATTACACACATTGGCATTTGGGGCAATGCCCCAGTTGGATGATATCACTGTTCTGAGACCTGTAGACTTGACAAAATTAGCAGTTGGAGAGATATTTGTCTACTCTTTTCCATTCCGGGCGACTCACTTGACAACATTTTCTGTCAAGAGCTGAACTACGGGGTAATGCTACAATAAAAACTTAGCTAACATTAAGTATTAAGATAAAACAGAACACCCCTAGAGTCTAAAAAGTCTAGACTCCATGTCTATCTGTCCCTCTGGTAACAACATGTTCACACAGTGTTAAGTGTGTTTAAAGGCTTGTGTCACAAGGCAATCCTTTTTTTTATTAATGCTACATTGTGGGCCAGGGAAAACCTCTTTATTCAAACTCACTTTAATAGCAGGTTGACTGGGGTTCAATCATGCGTGTGTGTAGGTCTGTGTGGGTGTGTGAGTGAGAGATCAGTTCATTATGCATTGGGACTGACCTTTGACGGGCCCTGCACCCCAGTTTCTGGAAGTAAAGCTGGGCCTGATGGGCATTTAATGTGCACTGCAATCTACTGTCAATCAGCATGGGGAAACAAAGAGCAGCCATGTTATTGCTGCTCCCTCTCTGGAGGCCCGCCTTTATGGAAATCACTTTCACGCAACATTTGAAGAGGGAGAATAAGAGAGAGTGTGCAGATGTGTGTATGTGCTGTGTTGGCATTATAATTGTATTATGTTGTTTGTTTGTTCTCTCACTGTCAGTCACACAGCAGTACTCTTTGACTAAAGTCCTGGTAAAGGAACTTAACCTCTGTGGACTACAATTAAGAGATCCAAAAGAATATCTGCCATGTCTGTGGAGTAAACAGAAAACAGCCTTGATCATGAATATTAGCTTTTTTTTCCCCTTTTTAATAATTGATAACGTATGGTACAACATCCATTTAGAGCCTCTGGGGAGCAGCGTGACATACTTTTTGTATTTTATTCATCTGTCTTTTAATTTGGAGTTATATTCTAGCATGCATCTGAAATAATTGTGAACTCTGTTTTTTTTTTTGCATAGTATTGCCTCAGTGTATTTACCTTTTCTTACTTAGAACTGATTTTAATTAATCTCTCTTCTACATATTAATCGTTGTAAATTCTGACTATTGTTTTAAATGTTGTTCTTGTTATCCATCCTTGTTTCTCTTTTCGAGTAAACTGAAGATCTTTGGGTTGTAGAAGATAAGACAGACATTTTGGAAATTTAGTTCAAGTTTTAAGCATGTCTTGAAGGTGCCAAATAAATGTGACTGTTGAGGAGAGCTTTATCAACTTTCCAAAGACTGACAAAATTGTAACAAAGTTTTAGTAACACTTGTTAGTGTTTTAATCAAATCAACAAGAGCATCACATATTTAACTATAACTACATCTAAGAGACTGCATGTGAGGAACGTACGGTACTTCACGGATAGAACTAAGGTATGTACTGATAACCTATTAATATTGTGCCAGGTGAGCAGGTGTTGAAACGTCTCCTTGTATTGCTCCACACTGTGGGAACAGCGAGGCAGAAGGTTGGGGCAGATAGCAGATTCCTGAGGTGGGATCTGGTGCCACTTCAGGAGAACAGGGAAAGATTATTGATGGGCCAATTAGCAGCCAGTGTGTGTGTCATCTCCATCCTCGGGGGACTCTCTGATAATTAATGAATAATTTAGCATGCCTTTATGTAAATGCTGATAGGGGGTAGAAGTCGCTGGAATCCCACATTTCTATTGTTAAGGGTTTGACAAAGTACACCTTGGAAGCATAGGGGGGTCCCCTTTGCTGTGTGCTGTGAATTGATTCCAATGGAAACAATTATTTTGAATATTCTCCAATGTGGAAAACACAATCATTCACATTCATCTTTTTTTTTCCCCACTTCAGAGAACCCAAGGCTTCTTTCATTTATCTTCCTGAATCTTATTTTGCTTTCTAGCTAGCTTGCAGATCTATGATGAATTCCATGAAACTGTGTTATAAAGAGCATGCCAGTCCATGGGTAAGTCTCATATTACTTTAATTCATTTCTCTCAGAAACATCTGTGGCTGGAGTTTGAAATTAACGTCTAAAAAAAAGCCCACACAAAAACAGTCAAAGAATGACAGTTTGACTATGTGTCTATCAATATCCCAACATTCAGAGGGAGAAATACAGCTTGCAGACTTTGAGGCATGCTTTCCATATTTTTTGAAACATAAGACACGAGACTTGAAGTGATTGCAATTAAGCAGCTGGTTGACATTAAACCAGGATTACTCAGGAGTCCTGAGGAGCAAAAAGCAAGAACGTCTAATCTCCTCTCAGTTCTTCTCTGCATAGTCTCATCCAAAAGGTTTTTTTATTCTGCTTTCAAGAGATTTATGTTTATCTCTTTCCACCTCACTCCACTGGACTTTTTCAGTGATGATCTTTCTTTGTGCAAAAGTGTCCCTGCTACAGGTTTGTGAGTTGCACTGAGCCTATCAGTAAGGTTTCTGTGCGTCGCTGTGGTTTGCGGTTAGCTTTATGGTCTGGATTGAGCTGGATTTCACCCCAGCTTTAATGAGGTGACACTGAATGCTCTCCTCCTTCCCTCATTGGCCCTAAAAAACCCTTTTAAGGGACTTATGGAAAGCTGTCCGTGAGGATGTTAAAATGTCACTTAACAAATCAATGCACTCATTTGCATGCCAACCGTGAAGCCGGTGTAAGTGCATGTGCCCGGGCCTGTGTCACTGCCAGTGTGGGTGTGTAATCGAACGCACATGTTGTCAGCGGCGGACTGTTTTCTTTTGTATCGATTACGGATGAATAAAGCAAACACTTGTCAGGTCTGTATATACTACAATGACTGTTTAAGAACGAGCTGTTCAAAACATCCTGAAAACCACATTCAGCATGTGTGACAGTGAAACATTATGCGTTTTCACATGAAAAGAACAACACAGCTCAACCACAGAGTCAGTAGTTAAGTAAAGTGTTGTTTGGTCATGTTGATTTCTTATTGTGCGTTTTATTAAACCACATCAGATTTGTTGTTTCCAAATACAAGAAAACCCTCCTCAGCCAAATCCACCCTGTTTTTCTTACTTAACACAAGTTTATTATCTGTCCTTCTTTGATTTTTCCTCCTACAACAGCCTCTTTTCATTTTCCCTTCTACTTATTCTCTCACTCTAAATGCTCACTCCCCTTTCCCTCCTGCTCTTTCTTATAGTCATCTGATCTGCTGGATCAACTCCTCTGGAGTTGCCTTGCCCTGAGGTTGACAAGCACTCTGATTAAAGGGCTTATTAGCTCGCTGTAAATGAGAAGCCGATTGTCATTTTGAAGCAGGCAAGAGAAAGCCTGTTGCCAGCCGGGAGAGAGAGAGGGGGCCCCCAACATGGAAGAGGAAAGGGAAAAAAAGTAACCGGTGACGTAAGGAATAAAAGCCTTGGAGCAGCCGCACAGCTAACAAACCATTTCCTTTATTCTCATATTCACACACTCAAAGAGAGCCCCAGATGGGTTGTGTGTGTTACTTCAGTCCCCCCCCCCGCTCTCCGTCCTGCTCTTCTAATTAGACAGGTCACAACTGTGAGAGTTCTGGCTATGGGTCAACGGAGGCACTCGCTGGCAAGTGGAACCTGAAACTCTAAATCTAACTCTCTCTCTTGCACTCCTCCCATCACTCTTATTATCCCTCGCCCGCTTGGAAAGCAAGAATATCAAGTTCTGGGGTGAAAAGACGCAGAATGAGCAGTGATTGGGAAAGTATCTTCCCAAAACAAACATGTCATGCTGGATTTGGTCTCAGTCAGACAAATGGCAGCGTGCAGACTGCTGAAGTGCACTAAGTAGTTCAATTTACAGCACAGACAATGGAGTAAACAATGCTGAGTGAGAGGCAAATGAGGAAGCAAATGATGCTGACTCAGAGTCAGGAGGCTGTAGTGCTGGAGACGATGTCTTTTCTTTCTTGTGTTTTGTTACTGCTTGGTAATAACAAATATGATGACATATAAATTATAAGCATAAAATGGAAGAACTTTTTAGATTAAAATATTAGAAAAAGATAATGAGATAAGAGTTTCTCTCTCTGGGTTGTAACGCTGTGTGCAACTCATGGCTTGTGAATGCTTTTTAATACTCTCCATTCAGAACTTAGAGGCCTTCTTTCATTTAGCAATCTTTTGTTTCTTCTTTAATTGTGTATTTTGTGATTTATACAAGTTTTATGGAATTAAATGTTAAATGTGTTTCTAAATGGAATATATTTGCACATGCAACTGAAGGAAAAATGTCTTATTGCATTCAACAAGTAATCTCTATTCCTATTTTTTTTTTTTGTGATTTTTTTTTTCTAAATGAAAAATGGCTGATTGAGTGAAGAGAAAATCCCAACAAGTAAACGGCTATTTCACAACTGTCTTCCACAACAGCTAACAAGCACCTGCAGAGAGTGTAACCATCTGTCCGCCTCCACACAGAAAGGCTAACAAGCTAGCAAATACATCACCACTGCCAGAAGACACATCCACAATGGGATCAAGTGAGTAGAAGCAAAGTCAACAGTCAGAGCTGATTAAACACAGGGTCGCAGAGGAAGGCTTCAGGGAGAATATTTGGATAGCTGTTGAGAGGAGCATTGTTGTCTCAGATGATTATAGAGTCGGCTGAAGGGCTGGACACTCTCTCCATCTGTCAGAAGGTGGTGAGGTCTTTCAGCACTGTGAGGAGATGATTAGGATGAATAACTCGACTGATCAGCTCGAGTGGAGTTGGCCTTGGAGGAGAGGTTATTAGGCTGTTGGGTTATGAGGGGCTGCAGGTTGTGAGTGAGGGTTTCTGTGTGCATGTATGGAACAGGAGGGAAAAGGACATACAGTTTACCTTACCCTTAACAAGCAAAGGTGACCTTAAATGCAGTTCAGAATCAAGAGTTTTATCCGATGCAAAGTGAGCTAATTTGCTAGCTTTCCCATCAACAATAGAATTATTATTTTCAAATTTGTTATACATATGACATATTTGACGTTTCTCAAAATCAGCAAACATTCATATCTAAACTTTGAAAGTCATCTCTACCATGTTACCAAGCTTTTCTTTAAAGTTAACAGACCAACGATAGATGGTTTTACATTATGCGCTTGACAACGTATGACTGCAAATTCAAATAATATTTTAAGAAATAGAATGTATATAAATAATGGTTAACATTTGCCTTAGGGGCAAAGGGGACAAAGCAAAAATGGTAACAGGAGTCCACAGATGTCCTGGAGTTTGAGAAGGAAGGACAGATAAATCGCTGGAGTGAAGAAGTGTGCAAAAAAAAAAAAATGCATCTCTGTGTACTTTGGCAGAAGCAAAACGAGAGTGTGTAGGAGTGCAGGAAAAGGGAGAAGGACAACATTAGTGAGTGAGTATGTCAGCAGCAGTAGATCATCCCATTTCTCAGGCTCTCATCAGCCTTCTCCATTACGTCATTGAAGAGGAGGATGAAGAAGAGGAGGAGGCAGAAGAGGAGGGGGGGGACAGCTCGTAAAACACTGAGCACACAGTAAACATGTCCATCCTTATGCATGACAATACCCTACAGTGAGCGCTGGCTGACATTAGCCAGATAACCCTCCTGTACCCCACATGCTAGTTCCCATCATACCACAGGGCTTTCAGTGGAGACACCAGGGGAATAGATTAGCACTAGGCTAACATGGTAAACTGTGTTTTGCTACATGAGTCCATACTGGGCCAGACGACACTAAGATTTTCACTCACTCAGTCATTCACAAGTGCATAAGTACATCTTAGTGGTTAGTGACTGGTCCTTGCAGTGGTTTACCTCAGCTCACACATGAATTCCCATAAGGGACCTGTAAGGATAAGATGTGGAGGCTGGTGGGAACGACATTATGTGCGTTCCAGTGGCTGCTTGATCAGACAGAGCCATGTGGATGAGAGGTGAATGTAAACAGCCATGATCTTTGACATTTGTAGCTGGTGGTCTGAGTTGTGGAAAAAAAAAAAAAAAAAGGGGGACATGCTTTTGTCTTGTGTTCTTCAGATTTTTTACACACAGCTGCTTAACAGTTCTGCGTAGTGGTAAAGAATATTTTAAAAATGTTAAACTTTGGTCACAACAAACCGTATTGTAAATGACCTATCAGATGACAAAAAGCAACAAAAACAACCCCCTCTTTGTGTCTGATCAAAAACTGTCATGGTAATGGACATGACTGCCATGATGACATCATTACTGTAAGTGTGAAGACCTGTCAGCATATAAATGTGACAAACATCACAAGACAACTATCAAAGACATTCATAGCATGAATTTTTTTTTTTTTTTGGGGGGGGGGGGGGTGTGTAATGGTGATTTAGCTCATATTCATATGACACTTGTCTGTTAGCGCTGAGCAGCCATGTAGATGTTTACCTCTGCAGGCCGGATTACTTCGGGGTGACCACATCAACAGCTGTGAGATCAAGTCTGAAGCTAAACCAAATCACTGGCATTGTTCAAAGGGAAAATTAGTGTTATGATATAAAGAGAGCCTCCACTTTACATTTGAAGCTGGTTAATTTTGACCAGTAGAGAGCTATAAATAATATGCCAAAAAAAACAAAATCTCTGATTTACTTGAGGCTAATGACTACTTATGAATGCCAAAAGAAAAACATCACCATGGATCTCAAGATTCTTTTCTGTTTTGACTGTCTGGCAAATGTAAGTCCAATACTCACTTTTTATCCAAGTTTGGTTCGCCACCTCGTACAATATTTACCTGGGTCAGTGTAATCCAGTAACTAGTTCTTTCTAGGTTTCCTACATTTCTTACACACTAGAAATGGCCATGGTTAAGCTTTTTTTTGGCTGGGGGTGGGTTGATCACAAGTGGGAATCAATAATATACCAGAGGCAGAAGGTCGATGAAAGCCGCATATACTGACAAAGTTGGCTGTTGACTCTCAGTATAATCGGTAGTGATAACTGTTTCAGGTTACAGCGGTATCTGAGTCATTGTTTATGTAATGAGTCATTTCATTAAATTCTGACCAGAGCTTTACTTAACATCTGGGTCACAGCATTACATTTGATAGAAAATGAAATAGGAAACGATGTGTTTATGTGACAGCACATCAAGGGGAGCTCTACCTTGACTTAGTTTTTTTTTTTGTTATTTAGTTTAATCCTACATATGATATTAATTCCCGAGGATATTTTCAGATTTACACGGTGTCATTAAGAAACCTGCTACTCACACACATAGACTCGAAATACACCAAGCACAAGCGGACCGGACAAGCATGAATGGAGAGATGTCAGTGTTGGCTGCACACAGGTGGCGCCTCCAGCATTTGGAGATTCGGCACCTTGCTCAAGAGATTTGAACTTTGAAAGTGAAATGCACCTCTTCAGCAACCAGACAGACTTCCATACTCTGGTTCGTACCAGGACTTAAACCCTCTGGTTCCCAAGCCAGATCCCTATGGGCTAACTTTCTGCTTCCCGCTTATGCCAACCATGGTCGTCATCTTAAATGGTTTAAAGCTCTAGAGTTCTGAATTACTGATGATGGAAATCGGCCGATTGCTAAATCATTGTTAAGGGAAATTGATATGCATCATTTTAGAAGGAATGGTTAAGATAAAGTTGTGATTTGATTGATTAGAGAAAGAGGTTCTGACTCTAGTCCAGTTTGGCAAATCTGTAATCTAGTTCATTCCAATATACAGGTGCTTACTTTCACTGTGAATTCTCCTATTGGTTTTATACAAGGTACTTTCCCAAAGTAGGAAGAAGAATATGCTATGTTAAAGGAAAACACTGAATAGACAATCTTATTCATTTTAAGAGGGAATACTTTGGTCACACATCTATACCCAGAGAGTTGCTGGGAATGGGAACGTACAGTGAGGGCTAACTGCTTGTGCTGGTGACCTCTGTTCAGCCCTCTCAGTATCAACTTCTGACCTATCACTCTGTTGGCTTTACCCATAGAACAAGAGAAAAAATATCTCACTCGTTCTGAGGGCAGTTTAGCCGATGTCTCTGTCACTGCTTTGATTGAGCTGATGCTTTATAAGGGGAAAAGGGCCAAAGTAATGTGCTGCCCGTTTCTCCCATGTGTGTGGTGTGCAGGTCTGTCAGCGGCACTGCAAGAGCACAGATGACTGAAAGGAACCAAACATGAGAACTACAGAGCAGCAAATGGGCCCTGTAGGGTTCAAATGGGTTAGAGTGATTGCAAGCCAGCAATTTTTTTGTAGAAAAATAAACGAGCTGTCCTTATTTGTCAGATATGACTTGACAATATGTTGTATATAAGAGTGAAACTAGTCCCTGGTTTAAAAAATGAAACCAATGCAGATGTGCCTTAAATCTGCATTTTCTATAACAACCATCACAGAATTGCTCAAACGCAAAAAAAGTTGCCAATTGAAAACCAGACAATTGCATGACTAGTCAGTTGATTATTTGTTTGGAAGCATTTTTTTGTGAGGAGCTAATGGTTTCAATCACAAGCTCAAGTCTTCTCCAATACAACATGATGTTCATTTTGTAAATGGTGGTCCAATTTACAGTTCACTCATTGGTAAAGCATGGCTTGAGGTGGGTGGATCATAGGGTTTTATGTCATTGAACAGGTAAGAACATTTTGGCCTATCAAGCTGGAAAGAGAAGTAACAATGCCTATCCCCCCCAAATCAAAATATGGTCTATTCTGGTTCCAAGACGATAGAGTGACAGATACATTCCCAAACACTCACCTCAAAGGGGGAGTTAAAAAATGCATTGGTTTCATCATGGTGGCTACATCCATCATTATGGCGATGTAGTCTTTAAATTGTCTTTGCCTTTTAAATACTTGTGTGTGTGATAAAATGATACCAGGGAACTCGGAAAGGAATTCACAAACTTTTGGAAGAAGCTGAAGCAACAAGGTGCTAAGCATCCATATAGGTTTGCCTAATAATGTCTTGGTAATATATTCCATAATTCAAATGGCAGAGTATAGATACCACAACCATGGTGTACAGTTTTATCCATGTAATTTGGGGGAAACTTGCCTGTTGCTTTAAAGTGAAAAGTCTCTAAAATCTTGATTCAGTCCATTATAAGAATTTCCACTGTAGCAGATACCTAATTTAACAGAATATGTTTAACATGGCTCCATATCAGCAGCTCCAGTGATGCCAGGACATATGACAGCACAGGTAAACACTGATGTGCAACACGTATATACACACGCAAGACTTACACAAGCATATACACAGGATCACCTGCTATCGCTCTAATGGTTGGCAGACCTGAGAAGTGAGATGTGGTCATATATAATGGAATGTCAGGGAGGCTGACAGTGCCCAGAGACATGTAGTTATCTGCTGGAGGAGGGATCAAGTTCTTAACCTCTCCTTCGACCTCCTGGTAAAAACAACAAGCAGCCCCTGATCTCTGTGGCATGCCGCCTCCAAATCCCGCTGTCTGTGCATGTACGTGTGTGTGTGGACAAAGAGAAAGGGAGTGTGTCTTTACAAGCCAGCATTTAAGTGTACTGTAGGCACTTCAGTATGGCGAAGGTGTGTGCTTGACTTGACACTGCGGTGCTTGTCTCCAGTTAGTCTGACAAAAAAAAAAATCAAACCTTTCCACAACATGTCAAACCGGCCGTTTTTCATTTCATCCTTCAGTGTTGTGTAAGCCACGAGGTTAAACAACAATCTGTGCAGGCGCTCACTTGCAATAACGTGTTTCCATGCAACACATATTTTACTAAACATTAGTGATGAACTATGACACTTCCAACAGCAAAGCAACACAAACCAGGCTACAGTTTGATGTAATGTTTATAACTTCTGCTGTATTTTTTTTTTTCATCATTACCAACCATGCAACTCTCACTCACAACAATAAAAAAAACAAGCTGCCGTTTTGCACAGCAGCACAATCCTTTACTGTGAGAGGATTTTAATGGCCTTTCCAGATTGGGCTCTAATTAGCTGTTAATCATCTCAGGCTCATAACCAGAGTGGAGACAGCAGGCGTGTGTGTGTGTGTCTGTATGCGTGTGTGCATTTGCATGTGTTTGCGTGTTCTCTCCTGCTGTCTATCCTTGTGTTGCGAGGCCATTAGCAGCAGACAAGCTAAAGAGAGCCAAACAGCCCATTAACTCTTTCACTCTTCCTTGCTCCTCTCCACCACGCTCATCTCTCTCCCAACAGTACCACAGTTGCCAGCTGACACCCTCTAATGCCAGCTATCTGTCATGACCAGAGACCTGTCCACCCACACATGCCTCCCTCTACCTCGAGGTCCTCAAACAATTCTCTCTTTTATTCTTACAGTCCATCCTCCTTTACTCGGTCTCTCTGATTCTGTTTGAATATGATTTGCAACCCTGTGGGTCTGGTGGTAAAAATGACCGAAGAAACAAGGAAGAAATAGTAGCTTACTGATCAAAACACCTTAATGACATAATCTGTGATTGCCTGACAAATTACCATTAAATTAAAAGTGTCATGATGTCTTCGTTGACATATGAAGGCATTATTTTGCCAAAAAGGACCATTCTGATGCAATAGAATGATTTTACTACTAACATTTGAGCGTTATGGATTAGTATATTTCTACAGTCGGTGGTAATCAGGCAGATATTCACAGTCCCCCTTCAAACACTTCAGAAAGCTCCTTTTTAAACTAAGCGTGTTTCCTCTGCACCTGACTCCTGAGGTCAATACATCTTTTTTGGACACAGTAGAGAAAGAGACTCCAGAGACTGAAAATTGACCAGCCTGAAAGCAGTTACAAGTGGGAAACTGTGTCTACAAACTAAATAGCCTCTGCAGCGCTAAATTGGGCACAAAGAAAACGGACCTGAGGAAATTGAGGGAGCAGAGGTAGATGAGGCTGGCAATGAAAGGCAGCTTTATTCTTACAGGAGCACAAAAAACATTGGCAAACAATGTTGTGTTGAGAGTTGTCAGAATTGTACCGAATACATTGACCATGTTTAAATCACGGAAAATTTAAGAGGTAAGTGTATTCTATTTCTATTCATAGAACAAGACTTATTCAGGAGAGCAGTCCACCTTGGCTTAGACTATGTTGACAAGCAAAGTGAGAGAAGTGTGTGATTAATGATAGGGGCCTGGTCATATCAGCATTCTGGTTAACACACCCCAACACAAGACTACACAGGTCACACAGCACACCCAGCCTCATCAGCACCCATCATTACTGCGGGCACACATTAAACAGGAAGCTACATCTGTTGTCCCCCTAAACATTTCACTGAAAGGGAATGAGGTCCCTGGACAGAGTTTAAATCCAACAGACCAGGATGCAATGCAAATATAATGAAAAAAAATTGTATTTCACATTTTATACAATGTTTTTTTCTTATATTTCAGCCCATTTTTAAAGATATTATTACACATTTTTTTTACAATGATATATTGTCCTTTGATTATCAGTAAGATTCTGAATAAAGTTAAAAAGTTTTTGAAATTGAAGACCAAAAGTTCAAACAACAGAAATGGTAAATCTATCTTTTCTTTATGACCTTCTTGAGCAGACCAAGGTAATCTGATCTAAAAAGGTACCTAAGTTTTATAGCCATGTCTGTGTGTGTGTGTGTGTGTGTGTGTGTGTGTGTGTGTGTGTGTGTGTGTGTGTGTGTGTGTGTGTGTGTGTGTGTGTGTGTGTGTAAAAGAAGAGCGCATTTAAAATGAAAGTATGACAGCAAGTCTGACAACATCGGACATGCATAAACACACAATATTTCTTATTTGGCCCGAGCAGGCAGGAAGGAGAGATCAGAAACAGGACACTGCATCGTCTCTCTGCACAAAAACACACACACACACACGCACACACACACGCACACACACGCACACACACACACACACACACACACACACACACACACACAGGAACACACTCCAGATGTGTGTCGACATAACAGGAGTAGAAAGAGAGATGTTAAGGACGATAGGTGATGTTGGATCACTATGGCAACGCAGCAATCGGAGAAACCGGGACATGTCGGAGGAGCGGGCGGCTCAGGTAACAGGAAGAAGTGTGAGACGAACAGGAAATAACACTGTCTCTTTGAATTAGCATTTCCAGCTAAAATAGGACCAACAGAAACCTCTGGCAAGGATTCAGTTGGTCTGAGTAATGGGACATGAGGCATAGGCGGACAAGTGTTTGCTATGTGTTTCAGCAACTTGTTGTTACTAAACAAAAAGGCCAATCTCAAGAAATTCTTCAGAAATTTAACTTGTTTTAATTAAGTGGATAAGTGGTTTAACTCCCAATATTAGGAAGGAATGTGGCTGAGGTCATCCTGCTCGTTATTCTTTTTTCCTGCAAGAGCTGCTGTACTGACGTGTGTGAGGCTATGTGTTCTTACCAGGCGATTGATGCGTACGAACTCCTCTGGGCTCTTGGCCCAAGGTGGCAGCTCCACATCAGAGACCCCGGTGCCGTCCTCCATCACTCCCAGGTTGTAGCTGTTGGAGTTAACAAACATCTCTGGGAGGTAGTAGAACTCCGGAATCAGCTCCTGCAGGGGTACAGCACAGAAATACATTTATTCCCCTAACACAGACATACAAAACAGGTATGATGATAATGCCTCATGAAGAAGGCTAATATGAGACTACAGCAGACTTGCAAAAAGCTCCAACAGGCCAAAAAAAAAGGGCCATATTTGGTAGTTTATACATGGTAGATGTAAATATGTTTAAGGGGAGCAACTAAACAAGAGATCAGTCAAAGCAGCATAGGTAATAGAAAACAAAAGAGTAGAATTCCCTGTTTAAATCTGCTAGAGTTTCATAAGTCTTCTATATTGCAAATTATTCATGTGAATATAATTTCTGATTGCTGAACTTTCATTGATGTTTAAAAACCTCTGCAGGTTAACTCAGCTCTAGTTTTTATCTCTACTGAGACGTAGTTATAGGCTTTGTCTGTATCCTTAGTTTTGTCCGCGAGCTTCTCTCATCCAAAACAGCAAAAAGACCCAGTCAGCCAAATCCTTTCCTTACTATGTTGATTTTGTTTTGGCAGTCTCAAAGAACACAAAGTATTTTCAAATTGGCAGATTGTGAGACAATTATAGTTATGACAGGCGATCCCACATCCTTAACCATTCGACTTTCTTAACGAAGCAGAACATGCCACAACGATTGACAAGTTATTGATAGTGAGTTTGACTTTTAAAACATGCAGAATAAATCCATAGTGCTACTCCAGGCTTAAGCTATAACGGTATTGTTTTGTTTGGCTGATTAGACGACAAAAGGATGGGCCAGGATGACTCAATTCTTGGCTGTTTAATGTAAATAGTCTTTAAAAAAAAAGCATGAAATGGGTTTTCTGAAGAAAAATGTTTACTGTGAAATGTACTTTGATAAAGCCAATTCTTGACTGCAGTGGAGTTATTTGTATACACAAATTTATTTGTATACACAAATAACTCCACTGCAGTCAAGAATAGGCAACACGTAAAATCATTTTTCTCAACACTTGACTATGTAAGAATTTGAAGGATTAATCAGAAACTAGTTTCAAAATGTTGACTTGTAGATTTTAGGGATTTGTTGAAGCTCTGCTGTCTGTGTGATTCAAATGCTGACTGGTACTGGTAAGGACAGAAAGATGTTAACATGTTGATAATCTGACATCAGAGACAAACAGTGGCAGGTTCAGGTGATTCTTTTGTAGTTGTTGTGTTTTTGTTTTATTAGGTTGATGAAATGATATGTGATCTCCAAAAATACAAATAGCCAAGTAATGCAACGGCCCTTGTTAGAGACTAGCGGTACAATGACTCCACCGCTCATCAATGGGGTGCAAACATGCAATCAAATGAGCAAGCAAACACACAGGTTTAAAACAACACGACACTTCCTCACTTCTGAAATCTCCAAACTCCACAAAACCTGACCTCAAGCTAAAGTTTGACCCCTTAACGAGTCCTCCGGCTCACCCAGGTTCACTAGCTGCAGCCTGCTGTAAATTTGAGCTGGAGGTGGCAGGATATACGCACGCACTGACACGCACTGACACACACACACACACACTAAAAAACACACACACACACACATGCAGAAACACATTAACAAAACCTTGAGGGCTTTGCTCCCCAACACTCATGCCTGCCTTGCGTGGACCATTATGTGCAGTGGCCCCTTTGCTCCGGCCTGGTCAGAGGCCAGCCCCTCTGATCCCCAATCCTGTCCTTTCATGGGTCACTGGAGGGGGCTCTGGCCTCTGGGCTCCTCTGCTACACTTCCACTGTTGCTACTTCTAACCCCTCCACTCGCCCCTCTCCCCCTCTGATGCCTTTGGGCTTAGGCAAGGGGTCAGGGGATTGGGGATTGGAGGTCATGCTAGCGTCACCCAGGCTAGAGACACATTGAATCTGGGTGTTGTAACCTATTATCACCCGTTCTTTAGCAGTGGGGTAAGAAAACGCTGGGGCTTTTTGCCCTCTGGCAGGGACAGAAGGCTGCTATCAATGGCTCCAGTGCAAAAGCTAAATGGTGTACTTAGCATACCTAATTGATACATCTCCTCTCTAATTCCTCTTTTGCCTAAAACATGAATATGTGCGTCCAAGTGGATGAAGTCGACGGGCTTTTATTCATTTTATGCTAAAAACCCAAACTGAACAAGAGAACCAAGTGATGTGGTCCAGATTTTTCCTTTATTTTGATCTGAGGCTGAGCTCTCACAGTTTGATCCACACTGACAGGTCTAGACTGAGAGAGCAAACGAGGGCTCTTGTTGGGCTTTCGTAATCAAGCATCGGCCTGCAACGAAGTAACACAATCCATATGTTTTATCGGTGGGATGTGAGGGGGGGGGGCGGTGGTAAGTGCAATCAGGCGTCAAAACCCCCAACACCACCGCTGTTCCCCCGTCCAGTGACCCAGTGCCAGGAGACCAAGCAAAACCCGGCTTTGACAGAGAATGTCTGACTGTAGTCGTAAATGTTTTAGGAGAGCAGTTAAAGTGTGCTCTGGGGGGGATCGAGGGCCCTCAGTATGAGAATGACCTGCGCTGTTTCAGGGCAGATCCAACAGCTCAGTAGAGTTCGGGGGGCTCAATGGGCAGGGATTCAAGTCCAGGTTATAGCTGGCTGGATCTGAGACAGACGGCTGGGACAGATGAGGATTAGTCTAACGCTTTGATCAGAAGAGCAGGAAGCTTTCATTCCATCAGGACAATGATTGGTAGTGACTGAACATTACTCTTTTGAAACCTTTTCTTCTTCTTTGTCTGGAAGGATACTGGATGGGGATTTATTCTCCTGTAGTGCTCTGTCCTTTATCTCTTGTAACTTCTTACCTCCACCTTCTTAAAAGGGAAAGGACTTTTTTGGGGGGAAAGTACTTCCATATCTGAGAGTGTGAATCAAGAATACACTACCTTCACATCAGAGGTGTCTCTCTGGCAATTCCTCCAAGCCCGGGACACTGAGGAGAAGGTGCGGTCAGCATGATCAAACTTCCCTCCTTGGAAGTTGAGGAAAAACGTGGTGAAAGGTTCCTGTTAAGAAAAGAAAAGCTCTTAAAATCTAAACTCAGGATTCTGATGTTTTAATTGGCACCACCTCTTGTAAATTTGAAAAAAGAACACCTTGTTGTGCAATAAAAACACACAATGAAGCTTCTATTGCTTGAAGCTCAATAAAGCACCAGGTCAATAGATTTTATGCAAAATCTACCCTACTTACACTCCCTCAAAGACACTGGCATCCAAAATGAACAAGTGAAATAACAATAATCCCAGTGAGCTTGTAAAGCCAATACACTCCTGCTACTGATGCATTTCTAATCATGTATAATCTTGTTAGGTTGGATCAATAGCTGTCTCTCTGGTGCTATGGCTCCCAAGTGACATGGACACAATATGCTTGGCCACAGCTTCAAACTACTACAGTAGACGGCTAATTAAGTTCAGGCTGGAATGACGTAAGCCTCATTTGTTTAAAAAAAAAAAAAGTGAAAGTGAGGTTAACCACATTGTATCTCTGTATGCAGTTAAAACAACACAACTGGATTAAGTGAAATGTAAAATCTCATAAATAAACACGAAACAAACAGAAATAGTCCCAACATGTTTACTGCAAACACAGTTTTCAGTTAGTCTCAGATGTTACGTTTGATATTTAAGTGGGGGTTTCTGGTAAAGTGGCTTTAGAATAAGCCGGCTAATGATGTGCAGGGATCAATGAGGTAACTCTACTGGGACTCAGTGAGACAGTGAGCTACTGGGACAATAACAGGAGAAAACTGCACATTGGAGAAACTTAGTAACCCTCCTCTCCCTCGAGTGCAGTATGGAAAGATTGATGGCATCCATTCAACAAAGGTACCATAAGAGAGCAATCCGGTGCACAGTGCACACTGCAGATACTCTTAAAAAAACTACAAATAAATCACAGAAAACACTAGGTATTCTTTAATGATTGTACGTTTTTTGGTTAGCTTAACGTTTTTCAAGGCAAACATTTCACTGCACTTTTTCTGTATGGCAACAAGATAGTGTCATGCAGACTATATGCAATAATAAAAGAAGATACTATGAGATGCAATATTCAACATACATATATAGACTCGTAATTTCAGGTTTATAGGTTTCTTTGAGGCAGATGCCTGATTAAAAATTAATGAGTAACAATGGGGAAAACAATAACAGTGTTTGGTAATTCAGTTGAAGTTGCATATTGCTGTGCATACTATAAATCTAAAGCTCAGTGAAAGTGTAGCCTGTTTTATATCTTACTTATGAGCTTATGATGAATTTTAATGCAAACCCATATACATGCATTTAATCATTTGGATTCAAATAGTTTTTGTTCTTTACATCCCTGCAATAAACGTAAAGATGAAATATGTTGCACACGATTCTAAATATAAAGTTATTGTGAAACGTTGTGTTGTTAATTATTCATTGCACTTACCATACGCAGGAGCCACATCAGAGTGAAGCTAGAGGTGGAGTAGTGGGTGCCATAGTGGAACTTGGGCACCTGATCGTCCTCCCAGGACTCATACCGGTCTGAGAAGAATGCTGCCCTCTTGGGGTTCAGAGCACCGATGGGCTGTGGAGACAGGTGATTTAAAACATATTATCAGATGTGTTAAAAAAAAAATCAAAAAAATCTTCAATAGCATATGCATGTGGCTCTTAATGGAAAACAGAGACAAAAACAAGAAATGACAAACAGAAAGGTGCAATAGGAAAGGGAAAAGTATACTTGAATACATCCATGGACCACTCTGTGCAGAATAACATTTGCAAAAGCAAAAGAGCTGCTGGTAACCTTTGTGCAATCTCAAATGAATATTGGATGATGTTTCCCTTCAGACAGAGATCAATCCTTCCCCACAGAGTGCTTTTTAGAGGCTGTGAAACGGAGCCCCTGCAGCTGTAGTCTGTCAGAGAAAACTAATGTGCTCCAATGAAAGAGTGCCTACGAGGAATATCAATAGCACGGCTGCAGGTTCCTTTAATTTCTACTTTTATTAATCTGTAACTAATACACCGGTCACCAGGCCTATTTATAGTCTAGAAAGAATGGTTAAGTTGCATTAATTTCCCATCACTCTACAGAACCAATAACCTTGTGCTGCTTGGCTATTATTTAAATACTCATTTATAGAAATCACTTTCAGGCTGGTTCAATTTTTATTGGTCTGTTGCTGGCCGTGCTTCATTCTCTCAAACTCCCCTTCATCTCTCTCTCCCTCACACACACAAAAAAAACACACACACACACACAGTGGATCAATAGTAATGGAATGATGGCCTTTTGAGGATGAGGGGCTAGTAGGGCGTGGATCAATTGGATCTCTTTCATATCATAGGGTGCCTGTCACAGCAAGACTCATCGTGGGCCAGGCGTTGATATTGATCTGGGCGATGGCTACTGTGTTGTGTGGGTGTAGTGGGGCGTGATGGTGAGCATGTAGTGGGAGGGATGAACACAGGATACCTGCTTTTATTTTTGGATTACCATGCGCATACCTATTCTGTTATTTGTAAATATTTTTTATATAGTGTGCAGATTTACTTAGAAAAACGCTGTATGCCACCGTGCTGTGTAGCCGTGCAACAACAGTAATACACTGTGGGCTTCCTCAGGGCCACTGGGGGGTGGGTGAGTACACAGAGTGAATTATACATCAGGCCCATTGGTCTGATTTATGGCCCTAATAACAGTAGGCTCATTAAAAAAAGAAAAGGGAGAGGAGGCATATAAAATAAAAAAAGACTGAAAGTGCCACAGTGACAGAGAGAGAGGGAGAATTGTGTGTGAGTTTGTGTGTATGTGTGTGGGGGGGGTGTTGGTTTGTGTGAACCTGACATTGTTTACTGCTGTAAATTACTGTGGGGCTGGCGCTCTCTGCTTACAGTAGCTACAACACAGCGGCAATGACGGCGCCGTACATCAGAGCACAGAGCCTGCCGCTGCCCCGCCGCAGATTGGCCTAATATGTCGTGGCAAAGAAACGCGCTCTGATGAGGACTCAGATAAATGAACCAATCTCGTAGTTTTAATTAGACCAGAGAATTAGTGAAAGAATGAAGAAGATGTGGTTGTGCTTGGAAGAGGTAAACATCAGAGAATTACTCTTTGATTTACTTCTAATCAGTCTTTCATCAACACGGGAGGAGGTGGTGCTAAGGAGCTATTAAAGCTATTGTGAGAAAATATCACAAGATTTACAGTTACTGCAACTAAAGGGAGACATGTTTGATATAATTTATGATCAAACATGTGTTTTAAAATGTTGAATTAGAAAAAGGAGGTAGTTATACGCACATCACGTAGGTGCAAGGCAGTGCAAAAACAGGAAACTGAGGAAGAAGATAGGCCCGCACACTTGATGCCACAAAAAAAAATGATCACCTGAAGAAGACCTCTGATAGAAACGTTGTGATTAATAAAAAAGCCTTTTATGTGGCATCTGAGCAAGTGTGTGCGGGACTATCTTCTTCCTTAAACTGTTGAATTAACACAAATAAATGTGGGCATATTAAAAAAAACAAATCCCTTTACTCAAAAGTCAAGTCTCTAAAGCGAGCATGTTTCAGAGAAATATTCATTTGAAATAATACATAATACTTCCTGTATGTGGTTCAATGTGTAAACTTAGCAGCCCCCCAAATTGTCCTCATGTTGAATACTTGACAAATACTCTAAACATGCGTACGTATACACAGAGGAAAACCACATCAAGGGAAAAACAGGGATTTGTTCTTCAGAACTATTATAAGGAGATTATAGAGTGTTACTTTGATTTTAAAACAATGATGGGTCACCAGTGATGAACCGTAATGGCTTACTGACGATTTGTGCATCACTTGGGGCTTTGAGTCGTAAATCAAAAGAGCCTTTTGAGCAGAGTGTTTATGTATAATGTCCTATTTAAACAGTGAAAATGGTTTGGCTGGCCTGGGGGATAAACATATGGGGCGCGTATGGTGAAATCAATACACCATTAGCTGATGTGGCTGTGACTGGTCGGTTATAACACATTGGTAGAGGGAATGGCCAATAAATCCTCACTATTTCTGTTGCTATGTAAATGTAGAAGACCTAATCTGTGGCAGGGAGGTTAACAAGTCTTTTAATTGTCTGCTGTACCAACAACAACAATGCCCATGCTTTTTTGTTTTAAAGGGTCTGTAAGACTCCATTGACTTATTATTATCATCTCACAGGTTTATATGAGCTAAACAATAGCATTTCTGTGGGGACATGCGTGACAGTGTAAGAAACTGGGGTGCACATATGGGGTAGGGAGAGAGTTACAACACTTGCAGACTCTCCGGTTGTGTGCTTATCGTGACTACAATGTTATCTCGGGGGTCGGCGTTTGATGTCAGGTTGAGGTTAGAGTTTATGATAAGAAAGTCCCCGGGGTCAGAATCGCTCGGGCGGCAGGGGACATAAATTCTGTGTGGCCTCTGTTGTCCTGGGGATGATGACAGTGTGTGACACGCACACACACGCGTTCATGGCAATTCGGCTTTTCAATGTCACTCGGAGGCTTCTCAGATGACCTGTTTCTATAACAGACAGCCACCAACGTGACATAAAAGGGGGGGATATAAGAGAGATGTGGATGGTGAGAAAGAGAGACAGAATGAGAGGGTGAAGTGAAACAATGATGGGGGAAACAAAGTAGGGGGGTTGGGAATGATTCAGACGTGGAAAGGCAGAGATAACTAAACTAGAGGGTCAGAACACATTCAGATGCAAACGAAAAGAAACACAAATGATTGCAGGTGCAGGGGTTTGTGGGGGTGGGGGTTGATTTGGGGGGGGGGGCTATGTAGTGCTGCTTGCCCTTTTCCAGACACTGCAGTCTGCCACGCTCCAGTGGTCATACACTGATATCACACACGTGTCAACAACATGAATAAAACAGATGTAATAAAGATTGGCCCAGCTCTCTCCCTCTCGCTCTGCTGCTTTTTCTGCGCTGAGGAAGAAAGAAGTGCAAGGACAGCAAATGATGATGTTCTTCTTTACTCTCTCCTCCTCTTCCTTTTTATGCTCTTAGATTGTCTTTCTGTTTCCTACTCCTTTCACTCATCTGCCGTTCATTCACTCGGTCCCTGGGGCAGCGAGGGTTGACTGAGCACAGACGCTGAGCTGTCCAAACTCCAAGGCAGTGCAGAGGAGAAGAGCAGGAGGCAGAAACAAGCAAAGTAACCAGAGAATGGCTGCACGTCTGTGTGTGTGTGTGTGTCTGTGTGTGTTTGTGGGGCAAGTACAACTGTCACATTTCAGCCTACTGGGCAACATGAAGCCAGATAAACAGAGGAATTATGCAGCTTCATGCAGCGGGGAGAGTTACTCTGGGAGGGATAAAAACAGAGGACGGAGGCACAGAGGAGCAGATGGGAAGTGAAAGCAGGACTGGGCAGAACCTCAGGGACAAGGTGTTGACTGTTGGGGTGTTTGAATCTGTATGACAGGGAGCTGCGAGGGGCGGAAGTGTGAGTGGATGGTCCATGTGTTTGTAGGAAATGTGCATGGCTAGTGGAGATAGCGAAGATATTTTTTCCTTTTTTCAATTTTAATGCATTTTCCACAATTTCCCAGTTTGGGATCAATAAAGTAATTCTATTCTATTCTAATGAATGTTTGGCTTAGGGCTCAGACAAAAAATCTGAAACAGAAAAATGAAAAGTCAAGATCTATTATTTCAATTTACCGCTGGTAAATTAGCATTTCCCACCACTTACTTACCAACTGAAAACTCTCCTGGAATCTCAACTTTCTAGGTAATTAACAGAACAAATGAGTCTAACACAGAGGTATCTCTTTTGAACCACACAATTACATGTAAAGAGCTGAAGAGGGCACAACATCAACGGAGCTTATGCAATTGTATCTGTTTGCCATGTGCCACAGCTTGACACCTAAACTAGTCATCAACATAAAGCTTCCATCGCTGCCTATTTCCCAAGCTTGTGACTATAAAATAAAAAGTTTACTGCAACCAAAGTTTTCAAATAATAGCAGTGTTTGTCACACATAGACAATTCTTGGGCAAGCCATTAAGGTGTATCCACGGCCACCCAAGAATATATTTTTTTTTAACTATAAATAATTGAGAAAGTCTTCAGGCCCTGCTGAGAATTGATGTCATTTAGAAACCCAGGTTTGTGATGTTGCTGCACTAATATTACCATGTTTTACACAGCTTCAATAATCATGATGCCAATGTTCATCTTATCAGTTAGCAAGAAGAAGTATCAAATTATAGAGGGTGTTTTTCAATGACTCATCCAAAACTTCAGCAACCCACCAACACTAAACCATCTGATTGAAATGAAACAAAAACAATGTTATCTTTGGTTTGACCCCAACCTGACTGTAATATAATCCATTCTGTGTCACTGTAAGTAAGTCCCTGCACTTAACCTTTACTAACACGGTGATGCTTCCAAGACCTAAACAAATGTCCTCAAGTTTAACTCCAAAACATTTTTCCTCTAACATATTCCCCTCCATTAACCCATGCCTTATGTTTCCATTACTGATTTATTCAGCCATTTTCTGTTTCAGCAGCTAAACAGTCGTTCCATCATCTCACTCTCAAACTAATCCTCTGTCCTCCCACCACAGCACTGCATTACGCACAACTCATGTTCAGGCCAATGTGGGGAAATCAGGAGACTTATTACAGTTTTTTTTTTCTATCTGTGTATGAATGGAAAAGACAGGGAGTGTCTGCAGGTAAATAATTACATGTCTACTTACAACATGGGGGAGAGTCTTTTAAGCACTTTCAGCTGTGTGAGTGTGTATTTATGAGCAAGAGAGCATCTTAGGGCATGTTTCATTGTTTTAAGCCTGATCACTTGATGCCTGGAGCTACCAGGGAGTATTACTTCACTTCCTGGAGAGTTTCAGAAGGTCAATCTTGAAAGAATTCAATAATGGCAGCTAAAGCAGACAATGGGAGTCACAAAGACAGAACACGAGCAGTGGGAATTTGCTTTGAGTACTTCAGTGCTGCCTCAACTAACGCAAGTCAACTACTAATCTAACAGATCATTGGTTATGTAAATGATCTGCGATTTAGGGAAATCTATCACATCATTACTCTAACGTCATATATGTGCAAAATATTACTCTTTTGACAAACTGTGCAAACATATTTTAGATTTGGAAAACAGTCATTAACACATAAAAAGTGCAAAAAAAAAAAAGTACTGCACTATAATGCTTTCAAACTTTGCAGTGATTTTGAATCTTCTAAGACCCAAACAGCAAACGTTTTGAGTAATTTAGCAATCAGACAGCAATCTGCTGCCTACGCCACACAAATACTTTTTTTTACTTGGCTCATTCGCTTTAGAATTACAAAAGAATTACCAGTTAAAAAAAGGTAAAGGATGATCTGATGAGGAGGTGGAGGATGCTTCGAGGGTCTTACCTTGGACAGATCTCTGAAGTTGCTGGGCAGAGTGAGGTCAAGTTCCTCTGAGTCGTAGTTGGTGATAACCCAGGGGAAGACCGGGTACTGGTTTAGGTCATTAAAGGTACGACCTAGTGGCAGGGGAGAAAGTTGGAAAAGAGTCGGTGAAAAGGTATATTGACATAATCGTATTAAAGGGTAACCAGCTTTAAACAATGATTTCCGCAATAAAAATACACTGGGGATGTTTCTCACCAGAGATGGTGTTGAGGAACATGAGGTACTCAAAGTTTGATATCTCACGCCGTTGCCAGCGCTGGGTCATGTTGGAGGCCTTGAACAGCTGCTTTGGTGTGGCCAAAGAGATACGCCTAGAGGAAAGAGGAAGATCAAAAAACTATTACTTGTAGCTGTTACTTGCCCTGAAGTAACAGAAAAAAGGTGTGCAGACAAAAAGATCGTCACAACATCGAAACACAGCAGTCTGTAGGTGGAGAAAAAGTCTTTAGTTCAATTAGACTTTTACAATACAGATGTAATTCTGTGAAGAATGTATTCAACTTCCAGTCCTGCTAATTAAGAAGACAAATACACAAACTAATTTGGTTGTATATTTGCGTGCATGTGAGCTCACACATACAGAGCCCAGAGCATGATGTATGAAGTGGGACAAAACAAATGACCCTCAATCCAATTAAAACAAAGGGAAATGATGGAATTAATCACTGTCAGGGTGTGAGATTATGGTCATTAGGCCTCTCAGAAGTGGAAAATACCACTTTCATAACCACAAGACTCACTGATTTTTAAACTCTTAAATGCCACCAAACAATGTGCATAAAATTACTTTCAATAAATATATAAAAAATCAACTCTAGTTGGATCACATTATATTAAAAGTTTAAAAAATTTACAGAAGAAAGGCAAAAAATGTAATTATGACGAAAAATTGTGAAATGGATAATGAGGAGAGGGTATGGAATTATTATGTGCTGGTTGCATTTGCTGATGTATATGCGTGTGTGTGTGTGCATGTGTGTGTGTGTGTGTGTGTGTGTGTGTGTGTTGCCTAGTACAGCTGTCCTCAGGTCAAAGAAGCAAGGTGTCCCTGCCCTTTATACAAGCTTGATTAATGAATTAATCAACAAAAAAACACACACACATCCTGGAGCAAGGATACACTTTCTCACTTAGACTGAATTGAGGCTGGTGTTCACTATTGCTATGTGAAGTATTTCTTGGTTTCCTGATGTAGAGAAAATATTTCCCAAAGATCTTAAATCTTCCTGTCACACACGTTACCTCCCCAAAATATTCACGTATCCCAACAGGCAATAACTGTCATAGTTCAGATTAAAGAAGACAAACATTTCACAATAGTAAATCTGAAACTGAATCAAATCCTTACTGTTTATGGAAAGATTAAGATTCCTTATTTCTCTCTCACTACTTTAAACTTTGTTAAAACTCTTCAGTCTTGATTCATTTTGAAATGAAAATGTGAAATGAAATGTTTGTACTCTCATAAAAGTGTCCTGAACAGTTTAAAAATGTAATGTACAAAAAACCTGGAGTTATTATGTTTAAGACAGGCACATAAGTAATGCATATTTTACTCAAGGCCCCGGAAAAATACTTTACTCTTTAAACATTTTTAATTCCTCAATTTTTTTAAAGTACAATAAAGATATTTGGAGGAGATTGTCCTCAAAGTAGTCAATCTTTTCAGGACAAGATCATATGTTCTCTGCATGGGAAATAATTAGAGGCAATTTGGAGATTTTTATGGTTGCACATTGTAAATATAACCAACTTGAAAATTACAACAATACCCTAAATTTATGTAAAAAAAACAACTCTGGCTGGCAACATCAAAAAATAAAAATAGGCCATAAAAGACATCATACAGTTAATCTTCCTGGACCTTACACAGTGAACACACATGGCAGCAGAATGGTTTGGCTTCAGCCCTGCCCTGAGACAGAGTAGACATGATGTGAGGGAGGGAGGGAGGGAGGGAGGGAGAGAGGGTGTGCCCTGCAGGCTTACAAGCAGCTATTTGCCTCACACTGCTGGAAATAAATAAATGAACTGGGCCATGTTTGTGTGAAGCCAATTATGTTTGGGCAGGGCTGGAGAAAAGTGGGAGGGATGGACAGATCAGTGACCAAAGCCCTGCCTGCATATGACAGCAAAAAGGGGAGGGGGGATTTAGTTTGGAGGTTCTAGGGTGTATAAGAAACAGGACTGTCAATGTTCTCACATGCGAAATATTATGCAGAATATTTTTGTGAAAAACCTGCAAAGAGAGCAAAGAATCTACCAAATATGTCACATGAAAGGAGTTACTTTGTGCTTTTTTTTTGTGTCTCACCTGGTCTGTGGAAGACCAAAGTTCGTGCCCACCCCAACACGAGGAAGACTGTGTACCACCTTCTTGACCGTGGCTGCATCTGGGAAGTTGAGCATGACTGCAGCTAAAGAGAGGGAGGAAAAAAAAAGAATGTAGCTACATCACCAAACATGTTTATATTCCTTATAAGACAAACTAACTCAACACTTAACAAGCATGACTCCCTGAATGTTTCAGAAAAGAAACACCAAAATATGTGCATGTTTATCAATCAGGGTTAAAATAAATAGGTGAAATGGTGACATATGGGTAATTAACAGAAGCTGTCGTACTTCGGTTGGCCATGAAGATTTCCAGAGCGGTGTTCTGCAGGAGGTAACGTCTGGAAAAGACTGCACGGACCTCGGTGAACAGCCATTTTCCATGAAGTCCCTCTGTGTAGGCTAGGATCTGGAAAACAGGGGAAAGAGAGAGAGGGTAGAGGGTGTGAATTCAATAGGAATATGCAAATGGGATAAGGAAAGGAAATATTCAAAAAGAAAGAAGAGATCAGAGAAAAACGGCGCGATGGAAGGGGCGGGGATGAGGAGCAGACAGTAAAGCCCGGTTTGTTCATTTTTCACAGTGTCGGCCTGAACAGCACGATTAATGTGTTATATTGATCAGCCTCAATGAAAAAGGAATTCCTTTAGGAAGAGAATGGGCCCTATTCAGCTGGAGGTAGAACAGGACATGTTCAGTTCACTAAAAGATAATCCATATTACAGCATACAGGTGACAAGGAATATCTGAAATTTAGAATATTTAGAAGAAACAAGTAAATAATTTTGATGTTTTGATTTTCAAATGAAATCTGCTTTAATAAGACAAGGACTAGGTTAAGAGCCTTTTTTCTCATCAAGTGAAATAGATGCTTGAAAACCTTTCTGCCTGTCCATGAAGGTAACCACCTCAAAGGTTAAACTATTAAGTTAGACCAGCTTGAGATTTAGAAATGTTGCTATAAACTGATCTCAATCAGTCCCTCCTGTGGAGGCAAATTCTTTCTAATAGCTGCCATGTGCCTGACAGACCCACATGCTCTGCCCCGTCCCTGCGCTTTATACTCCTACTAATCCAGCGTTTAGATTTGCTGCTAACCTACTTAGCACCGCTTTGTTAACCAGGCTTCTATTTCCACCTCTGCTTATACTTTCAGAAGTGTCATCTGACAGGGGGCGTACAGGGATATGCTGGAAAGGTAAAAAAGGATGCTTTTAAGGTTGTCACAGCATGGTTCAGAGGCGGAGTTATTAATCATATATAAAAAATATTCAAATGTCAGCTAGCAAGCTCGGTCTTGTGTTAAAGGAGCTCATTAAAAGCAGGGGACTGCAGAGGGGACCAGCTGAGGTCTTTGGCAACCAGCTGAGGACAGTCTCCTCCCTCGCTGTCTCCATGAGGAATAAGACCTGCCTGCATCGCAGACCCACTTCAAAGTCTCTGGAGTTCAATTAAATGTGGATTAGAGGCTTGGAGAAGCTGCCTGGTGCTGCATCCACCAGCCTCCTGTCTACCTTATCAGGAGCTCAAAGATGACTACACCAGTCACATCAACGTTTAGCCAACGCCATTGTGAAGACAGCACAGACAAGACTGTTTTATCCTCAAAGAAAATCATTTCTAAAGTATTTTTGGGATGGTTGACAATATTTGAGTAAATGTGTTCATTTCAGATATTAACAAAAAAAAAAGAGAAATCTATTTTTTACACTTCTGTTCTTGCACACATTAAACAATGTGTTATAAGATGTGGATAAGTGAGCTCACAGTGGGCTGGGAGCAGATTGCGTAAACGTTTGTATCATGCTACTGTAAGCTAGCTGTTGTTCTTATTTCCAATCCTATACTAAGTAAGTCAACCGTTGTCAGAGGCTTGCTTCTTGGCTTCTTGGTTTGACCATGGTGGTGTATCAATCGTCTAAGCCAGCAATCGCCAAGAAATCGGAAGAAGAAGCAGATTCACAAGATTTACCTCTACATCTAGAGCCTATTAAACTGTAATTAGAAGAATGGTAGTTACACACAAAATGCAGCTAAAAGTACACAGACTCAACATATCAAAATTAAAATCATTAATTTTAGTTTAAAGAGCTGGTAGGTTCTAGGACAGGCTTGTTTCTTAGCTTTTTATGAATATAGAAACGTGGCAATTCAGTCATCAAAGCTCTAGTTTCTTAAGTGTGACAATCAATTTAGATACATGTCAGTTTTGAACATCGTTTTATTATAGTAAAACTATTCTTTTAATCTATTCTCTTTTGACGATAAAAAAGAGGTTTAAGTCTTACGTTTCCACGTTTAAGTTTGAGGTTTGTATAGAATTCTTTTACATTTTCAAGGAATTTTATATTGAAACGCTACTTTTTTTTAGTTGTAATTTGTACATATAAACAGACAGTGATATTGTTGAGCACAGCTTCTCATTAGCAGTCTTGTTGCAAGTTCAGACATTGAACTTTACTGGCAAACAAGCTTAAATCTGTAATTAGTTTCCTCTAACAGAAAAAGAGGCCTATCAGAAAACCATGTCAACAGGACATGGTTAAACACTTGAACACTTTTCCTTCATAAATAAAACAACGCGTTTCTCTCCTCATTCATATAAAAAATGAAATTCTTGTTTTTAGGTGTATGGTGAGTGAACGCTTGAAGCATAACCTTTAACCTTACAAAAGGGAGACGTTGACTCATTTCATCCCCTAGGAGTACACTCATGAAGCTCCGGATGGGTGTCAACATGATGCTCGGGCTTGAACTGATAGAGTTGCAGTCTCTGATTCCACAGATAGATGTGACAGAGGCCGAGGCAGCTAGATATCATATATTTCCCTGGACCGATGAATCTCCTGGAACGCTGTAAATAGCACTCCCTGTTCCTGAGATCATTGTCACTATCTGTGGCGCCCTTTTCCCTTGCAGATGAAAAAGCTGAGCGGGTGACAAGGTGCAAGACAAACTATCCGCGCTGTAATGCTCCTGCTGCTCCGACCACGTCTGGACAAATTACAACGGCGAGGAGGTTATTGTCCGAGCTGGAATTATGGCTGCACCGACTTCCTCTGTGATAAATAGTGATAGTGGAGCTGGATCAGTCAAGCTCAAAGAGATGAAAATGCTACAGAGGCAATAGCAGAATAAAAAAAAACTGAAGGTTTTGGATTGGATTTATATTTTACTACCTGAAAAAAAAAAAAAGGGTTGTTAAGTTTAAAAATGGTCAAAAATAAATTTTAAAAGTCTGGAGGTTGAGAGTAGGATGGCTGGTTCCATAAAGGGAACATAAAATGGATCAGGCGCTTATATGTCAACATGATTGGTTGAGCATAAAGCACGATTTTATTGATGTGTCATTTCAACTGGAACATTATCCATGGATTCAGGTCTGCTGCGTCCCGAGATCAATTTCAAAGCGTCACGCGGGAGGACACAGCCAAACAGAAAACAAAGGAACTGGTCTTGATTGCAATGCTCTTTTTCTCTCTCTCTCTCTCTCTCTCTCTCTCTCTCTCTCTCTCTCTCTCTCTCTCTCTCTCTCTCTCTCTCTCTCTCTCTCTCTCTCTCTCTCTCTCTCTCTCTCTCTCTCTCTCTCTCTCTCTCTCTCTCTCTCTCTCTCTCTCTCTCTCTCTCTCTCTCTCTCTCTCTCTCTCTCTCTCTCTCTCTCTCTCTCTCTCTCTCTCTCTCTCTCTCTCTCTCTCTCTCTCTCTCTCTCTCTCTCTCTCTCTCTCTCTCTCTCTCTCTCTCTCTCTCTCTCTCTCTCTCTCTCTCTCTCTCTCTCTCTCTCTCTCTCTCCATCTCTCCTCTTTCGACCTGTTTGTGCGCCTGGCGCTGCTGCTCATTTCTGAGGCACTGTCGTTTGTCTTTGTCAGATGCCCAAAAGACTGCGGAATGAAGAGGGACACATGAAGAGGGGCCGGGTGACTGTGGCTAGGGTGTGTAACCGCACACGCACGCAAAAACTGTCAGTGCTGAATCTGGAAGACAGCCCTTTGCCAGTGAACCTTCTCCATCACCAGCTCCTGCACCAACACAGCCTCCTCTACCTTTAGAAAGATGGCTAAAGTCAAGTGAAGGAACATGGAGACACAGGTGAAATTTAATTGAAATTACACCGAGTTAGGAAAGAGTAAGTGGAGTAACAGACCAACTATCAGCAGTGTGGTTAAAGATAGATGAGCCTCTCAACTGGCTCTGCTATTACCAGACTGAGGGTGTGTGTGTTTTTGGGCTGATAAGACCCTCGAGTTGAAGGGAAAGAAGCCTCTGCCAATTCCTAATAATCCTTATTTTTCATAAAATGTGAAGAAGAGTCTCATTCTAGCACCACCAGAGTTGTTTTTGAGAAGAAAAAAAAAAAAGGGGTTGAATATTACCCGTAAACAGTCTTTGATAAGTGGTGCATGCATATTTGCACGTTGGGGTTTAATGTGCCGTGCATCCTTGAAGGAAATTGAGGTGATTGAAGTTCAATTTGTTGCCTGTTATTAAGCATTTCCGCATGGCTGCCTTGGTTAAAGGATAATGGATGAGGGATTTATTATTACCTTTTGGTCAAATGAAGTGGTGTGGGAGATAAGGTGATGAAATTAATGAGCGGGAGGAAGAGAGGTGATCCATCAACATCAAAAACGGAGACGAGGGACAAGCAGTATTGGGAGAACTTGATAGAATTCATAAAGAAAAAAGGAAAAAAAAAAAACCTGTGGACAAAACAGCATGTAGAACTGCTTCCTGCTTTTTCCTTTGGAAGAACCTGCTAACCTCTTACTACTCCATGTGTCACAAAATGACTAAACATGCAAACAATGGAGGACTATGGAGACTGCAGATTCTTTACACACTGATTACTACAGAAGAATCCCATTTTACTTAAATATCCCAAAAAATGACAAAAACATAACTACGAAAGTGTTATGCTTTTTTCGTTTGGCTTGATTCTGTGCTCATTCGAGTGAGAGAATTACAGAGTTTCAGTGGAGAGGAACGCTGAAAATGCTTTTTGTGCAGGAGCTAATGAGAAAGAAAGCACAGCCAAACACAAGCTGACATTTAAATTGCTTCTTGATTTCTCTGTGTGCATCCACACAGATCCTACTACCCTAATAATCCTACTCTCTTCCTTAACTATTTCCTTGGCCATATTCTTGTTCGTCTCCTACCCCTGCGCCTTAACCCCCACCCACCCCCACCCCCACCCCCACCCACTGTTCCAACCCGGTAAACGAGGCCTTGTCACCCCCCATCAGTAAATGAGTTCATCGGACTAACGAGCAAGCAAAGGGCCCCGACACACTAACAAGGGTTTCTTGGCTGCCTGAGCCTCTGGACCAATCAGGACCCTCATCACCGTTGACACAAAGCCTCCCAGAGCCCTCTGGAGCCAATTAAGACAGATTTTGCTTTTGAGATTGACTGATAGCCTGAAAAATAAAGATAGGAGGAGGGAGGAAGAAGAACTGAGGGGACTGTACTGGAGAAATGGAGCAACATATTTTCATTATAAACTGATTTCTCTAAAGAGGTTCTTGTTTGAATCAAATGCTTTCACAGGTAGAACGTGTACGGTTGGTGAGTTGAGAGGGGTGGTGGGGGGGAGAATCATTCAACAGGATAACAAAGCTCCCCCACCATAAGAACCGGGAATCACATGACTTCGAGACAGTGCAGCCACATGACTCGACTTTCACACTCCGACAGTTATCCTGTAGCCTTTGTGGATCAGCAAGAGTGTGATTTAACAAACGGGCTATGACAGCATCTCTGGCTGGTCATGTGCTCTGTGATTGTTAAACAATGGGAATAGTTGAGCTATAATATACGGAAATATAGAAATGTGTACTAGTGATTATAGCTGACTTTAGAGCCATGAAAAGTCAGGTTACCAATTTGAAAAAAGAAGTAAATCATTAAATAAAAAATACACTTTCTTGCCCAGAGTTTGATAAGAAAATTGTCTCTCTTTAAACCCTCCAAATTCTTACGACTCTTTATATATATATATATATATATAAAAAAAAGATTTAATCTCTTTGTGTTAGAAGTGTAGCTGGTCGTATTATGTTACTTTTTGAAAAGAGCAAGGCTACCAGTTTACATATGTTTGAGGTTCGTGCTAAGCTAAGCTCACAAGCTGCTGTATGTAGCTTTACATTGAATGGACAGATATTAAAGTACCAACGATGTTCCAATGCAATTCCTGTTTAAAAAAACAATTAACACGAAAGACAAATTAAAATGCACATATCTAACAATAAGCTGCCATCATGCATTATTGGTTATTGCCTGAGCTTGTGTGTAAACAAGAGCAGACAAAGCAGATAAAATACTGGATGCATTGTCAGCAGGCATCAAAATAAATAGCATTGGAGTCCCTCAATGATTGATAGGCACAATTGTTGTAAAATCATGTAACTAATTCAAGATGTAATCTCTGGTCACACATAAAGCTCCATTTGCCTCGAGGGAAGTAAAACAAACTACAAGGTCAAGACAAACAAATACAACTAAGGAGCAGCGCTGGAGTGTGAGAGAATTAAAGCAAAATAAACAAGCCCAGCTTGTAGCAAGTGTTGGGTTATGAAGCCTGAAGGCTCAAAGTATTCAGTCCCAAACGTCACCCAGTCAGAGTTTGCACTCCCTAAAGAACATCCCCCTTTGAAAGGATCTTTGGGGCCACTTAGTCTGAATTTAGCCTAATAGGGATTAAACCCCTATTCTGGCCCTTTTCACTGTTTGCACACAGGTTAGCCTTTTCTCCTTCCCTTTCCTTCACAGCTTATCCTTTTTGAAGTTGGAACAAAAAAAATGGCCCTGTGTGGATTTAGGGAAATGCTGCAGTGGTCGCGGGGTTAATTGGAAGAGAATTGAAGACTTCAGTGCATTAACTCATTAAAGATTCAAGATATGACAATGAAGGAAGGGCCCTGAAACATTATAGAATACTAAGGCCGCTGATGTTGGTTGTAGGGATATAAATTAAGAGCGACTAAATTCTTGGAAATATAGCTTAGTAGTAGCTTAGTACATCAGACAATATGAAAGATTTCTGTTTTGGAAAATGATGTAAAAGACAGCATTCTGGTATTTTCTTTTACATTCAAGATCAGGGCTTCCTTTTTTTTTTATCTCATTATCTTAGAGTGGGGCCTCAAAGGGTTCAAACTAGCTGAAAGGGCATGAGGAACAAAGGATGGATAAAGCTTCATAAGTGAAGGGAAGAGGATCGTGAAATGCAGCTGACATCTACAAACTAAGAAGACCCTCTCTGCTGTCCTTGCTTTATCAGAATGCACATTTTAAACGTTTACCATTACAGTTACACATTTAAATTAAGTTTGATTTAGAAATGTGAACTGAAAGGGTTTGAATTCATTTGTTGATTGATCGAGCTCATCGGTAAACACTTGGACATCAGGAAAAGGAGGGGGGAAAAAAGTGTACATGCTTTTCACCGGTATTCAGAAAATCAACTGGACAGCCTGGAAGCACAGGAGCCATTTTGAACTCAATGCTAATGCCCCCCCCCCCCCCGAACTCCTCTATAAGCCACCATGCCAAACATCAGACAGGTTAGGATCGCTGACCGGCTCCTATCGCATTCTCCCTGCTTTTCTTCAATCTCTCATTTGGCCATTTAGTGATGGATAGGCCTTTTCTGGGGTTTGGGGAAAGCTTCGCTGGAGTAAATTCTTTCTTAATCCGGCTATTGTCACCAGCTTAAGTGGGTGCAGGGTGAAAAGTACACCCCTCATGGGGAATTCTGGCCTGGTTGACAGAGCAAAGGATGAGGGAGAGAAGCAGACTGGTGCAAAGGAATGGAAGTGGAGACTTTGAGAATTTGAAGTTGACTCAATTGGGGCTACAGGTTTATCAGTGACAAGCATTTGGAGTAGCAACTGCAATAGAGTGAATTTAACTAACAAGCATTATTATCAAATACATTTTGAAGTTATTATAATACATACTTAGTACTACAATATTTGGGAAGAAGTGGTGATAGTAGATGTCTGATAAATATGTTCCTGTGTATGAGCTTTTTAAGGATAGACCAAAACCAATCACAGGTCTAGTGATAAAAGGTGTTGTCTGCTGTGAAGGCTTAGCCTTAGTTATTAGACTTTTTAGTAATAAAAACAGAGCTGGCAAGATCAGTCATTTGCAGAACCAGCAAATACAGAGGCATATGGAGTTATGCTTTGTCCACTTAAAAAATACAAGTTCAATATTTGCTTATTTCAGGTCTTAGAAAGATCGGATAGGAAACATTATGCTTTTAAATTCTGAATGTTACTTTATGTTCACAAAGTCTTTACATTTGTCTTTGACTCGTGCAGCGCACAGAGTATACAGTGTGTTAAAACATTGACAAGAGAAGGGTGAACCAAAAGATGAGAGCTGAGTGCTATAAAAGCAAGATAGTTGGCTGGAAGATGTTCAAATGTCCAGTAGCCATGAGGAGAACTGTAGAGTTTTGGAAAATAGGCGACAACTTCAAGATTCAAAATTTCCCATTTGATCCATTGTCAACTCAAATACTTACAGTAGGAGTTTCAAAATGTAATCTACGACATGGAATCTGAACTATTCATTATGATACAGACTTAAAATAATATAAATTACTTGTTTCCATTTTTTTTGGATGTGCATCGATTTGGTTTTATTGTTCAGATGTTTTGCTACAAGATGAATAAGAAGTGATTTAGAGAAGAATTAAATATTATCTGCGGACAAGAGTAGTTTGTTCCAATTTATATACTGCACAAATGAAAGCTGTGTTACGCTGATGTCTGCTAGAAAAGAGTCTTGGATAAGTAAGTAACCTGCAAAATGTCCCCATGGATGTGCCATTCCAACCAGACTGGATGGGTCATTAACCATAAAGGCAATGAAAGCACCAGAATTCAGCAATGTAACAGTCTGCTCCACAGCATGTGCACGTCTTTACACAGAGTACACGTCAATGCTATCTGCTTCTTTTAAGAAACTGATACATCTGGTTTGAATAACGTGATTTTTTTTAAATGTGGGATTAACACTGATGAACATTATGAACGAGTCCTGTCATTCGGCCTTTGTATTTCTTAAGTATTCTGTGATTACAATTGAAGATAAAAGGCAGTTCAACAACACATGTTTACTCAAATTCAACAACACATGGGTCTGGTTTTATCATCTGGAATTCAGTGCAGACATTTCTGACAAAACAAGACCACATTTACAATTCCAATTTCCAATATGCGGGGCTGGACATCGATCTTTCAATGGGAGCTTGGTGTCTCTGACCTCAGCTGAATAACAGAGGCTTGTGTGAACAGCAGGTACACAGGTGCTGATTGTAATATCAGTAGCCTACCAGGCAGACTGGCATCCATAAACAGGCCAATCCATCAGGCTGTTGTGTTGCCTTTGACGCGCGTGTCAGAGGCAGATGAAGGGAATAAATGATGGAGAGAGGGGATCAATCAAAGGCAGGGAGGGGAGGCACCTGCCCCCTGACTGGCCCAGTCAAGCCCAGAGATGGAGCATGATGGAGGGGCTAGGCTCAGGTGCAAAGAGTGGTCGGCAGTTCTTTGTCTGGAGGTGCTTGGTTAAGTGTAGGTCGGGCAGGTCTCGGCCACAGTGGCACGTGGTTTTGTTAGGCTCCAAAGTCAGGTCACAAACAGGGATAGAGAGAAGCCAAGCACGTTTATTAGTGAAAAGAGATCGGGTGGTTGTTTGTGTACTTGTGTATGTGAGGGAAGAGAGACATTAGTCATCATTAGGTGTCAAGATGACACCGTGTCTAATGGCTCTTTATGTGATTACCAATGTGGCAATCGCCTTTCCTCGACCTGTCCTACCTGGTTACCACTAGCTTCCGAGATTCACCAGGCTGCTTTGCACAAGAGTTTCAGTTTACATTTTAAGAAAGGGAAAAGAAAAGTCCTGACAGAATTGAAAATGTCTGATTAGATGTGTTCATTACAGAAAAAAAAACTGATGAGTATAAATACATCACTGAATAATATTTAACCAAACGTCTAAAGGCATTCTATAGGCTCTGTGAGACTGGCCAAGGTAATCCAAATAGAACTGAACACCAGATAAGTGTAAACATGTACTTGCTGGCTGCCCAAAATGAATATTCAGGGTTTCACTTAAATCAGTGGAATGATCCTCAGGGGACTATAAACATCTAATCCATGAAGTGTAGTGCATATTTCCCAAAAAACAAAACTATCTACCTTATCTATTTAAGGAAAGGGCACAAGACCACCACTGTCAGACAGATTCATCCTCTGGGGGACCACATACAGGTAGTCAAACAAAAGTTTAGTTATTTAAATGATCAAAGTTGTGGTCCAACCAAGTTTCAGACCACCAACTTCACCTTCCTTACAGCCTTTCTGTATTAATATCTTTAAACAATAAAATAAACTGCATCTGGAATTCTTAAACCACGAGCTAGAATATTAAAAACTTGCCGAAAGAACAACAAATTTAAACTTTAATCAAAAAGAGGGAAGCCGTATCTTTGAAGTCTAACATCAATTCTTTCTCCATCACTCTTGAGTACTCTACATCTGGCCAGGGGGAGCACTGACCGCATCCCAGCAGATGACACTCCTGAAGAGGAATACGAGAGACTAAAGCACAACTAATGATGTGATAGGAGTGAGAGCAAATAATGGAAGAGGATACTTATTTTTTAGGGAGTCAGAGAGATAGTTAAGAACATTTAACTGCTCTACTGGGGAACAGAATTCCACTTCAGTAAGCTTTAAAACCTTTATTCAGCTTTATCTACTCCAATTAGCTTGTATCACTTGTAATTGTTTGCACATGTCTTAATGACAGGTGGCTCCCGAAGCCCGGATTGGGACTTGACATAAGCACTAAGGCAAAATGAGAGGAGCAGTATGATAATAATTAGAGTTCTTGATGGCTGGATGAGCCAAAGTGGGCCATGAGGGAAAGATCCTCAAGATTAAACTGACCCTGGACGTTGAGAATTCAGGGACGAAGAAAATATGAAAAAAAGGAAATGGCTGCTGTGATGATAGCAAGTCTGCCTTTAGTAAGGAAACGCTTCATGTCTTCCAAAGTGCTGTAATTACTGTAACTGGAAAACAAGGAGGGTCAGACAGTGAACAAGTGTAAGAAAGAGAAAGAAGGTCATCTAAACCCATCACTCTGCAAGTTGGTGTCATGGTGTGGCTGAGCGATTTATTGACCATCCCAGGATGCACTCTGTCAGAGCGCACGAGCTGAAGGAACAGCATGAAGGAGAGACATAGGGAGGGAACGAGGCCAATATGAATGAGTGAGTGAGGAGATCTGTTTTCTTGGGCTCATTGATAATGACATACCTGCTTGGGCTGTCCGTTAGTCCTATAGCACACACTACTTAGACTCTAACTGAAAAATCAATAGCCTCCTCTTTCAGAGACCTCTTGCTGCCATGGCTCTTCGTGATTGGCAGCTGCAGCCGAAGGTCGTCCCTGGCGACCATGAGAGTTTGGCTGAGTGAGCAGGGTGGAGGGACGAGGGGGGGAGGGGTTTGCAGTCCCAGCAGTTTGACACTTTAGGGAGAGCTTAACGATATGGGACCGGTGGCTACATAACACCAGGGTGGTTTTCTATGACTGAGTGACCATCCATTCAGCCACTCCAGCTAACCCTGAGGAGCCGTCACCACCCCACTAATTAGAGTAACCAATGTGCTCTCAATGGGGGTTTATCATTGCATAAGGCCAAAGTTGAACACTGACCTTTAGTAAATATTAACTGGTATTCTTTCCAAAAATTGAGTTTTACTCTTTGGAAAGTAGAAGCCTCTTGCTTGAACTTTTTGGTAACAAAGTGTGGGTAACAATGGGAGTCAGAATAAGTAGCAAAGTTAAACCTTTTGTCACTTTACTGGGAGACTTTTCTATGGTAATGTGAAGAAATGTATAATATTGCAAGTATAGTTGTTTTTTTTACATTGTATGATATTTAGTTTGAAGAAATAAAAAATACTCAGTGATTTCATCTTTATTGTATAAATTGCTAGATACAATAATCAGTCCAAATCAATGAAACAACTCAGTTATTTTCACCCGGCTGATAGGCTACATTTGTTACCAATGGTTGCGAGGAATAATATTAAATAGTCATTTATATGTGCTTTGCTTTCCCAATAAGGCTTTAAGAAAAAAAAAAAAAAGACTTCTCAAGATAAAGTTTTATTTGTTTGCCAACTTCAATTTGTGTCTTTAAAAGTCAACAGACAAATTTAATTTGAGAAGTGAATGAGTACGAAAATAATATTTTTTCTTAAGTATGAAAAACTTGCTTTCTGAGTTTTTCTGCCGTCATATCATCTTCCTCACTGCTCTATATATCCATCAGAAACACTCTGAAATGACCTTGATTCCAGCAGGTTTGATTGTAAGAGTCATGTTTTGCCACCGAGCTACTCCTTACACAGATAGATATCCACAGTCAGATTTAGGGAATAGCAGAATATTGCTGGGACTCAGGAATAGTCCGTAATACACACAGACTGCATTAAGGACGTAAGGGCAGGCTAGACCAACCAGGTTTTTGCTTGTATTTCCTTTGACCAATCAGCTGGAAGAGGAGTGAGTTTCACTTCCTCATTCATGCAATATTAGTAGTCTCCAGGAGTGGCTCTGCAACAATAACTCCACATACAATATTGATGGCTTGTGTCTAAACACAGAGAGGGTGCTTCTAAACACACTCACACACGCAAACACACACACACACACACACACACACACACACACGTAAACACACATCTGCTCTGTGACTTCATCAGTTGTGCTCTCTGCCAAGCAGATGCAGAGGCCTGCCAGGCAATTAGTTGCCTGCGATGATTTTCTTTGAACCCTCTACGGAGGGAGCAGCTGGGAACCTCCGGTTTTCGGGAGACGGCAACTAAATGTGTGAAAAAAGAGCATCAAAAATGTACCCACTCGGCTCTAAAGTGTGCCAGTGCTGGTATGTGTGCACATGTGTCGTTAGGCAGTGAGCCACTTTTCCGGCAAGTATCACGTGTGCAGAGAAAATAAAAGGAAGAAAAAGAGCAGTACCTAAAAATGCCAAGCTTTGACATCCCCCTCTCTTATCACTTGGAATTACCAAGCACTCTAACTCAAGTAGACAGGGGGGAGAGAGAGAGATTGCGCATTCTGTTGCAAAACAAACTTGTTTTTTAATTATTCTAATAAGTCTTAATGCTGTGCTATGCTTAAAACATAGCCATACTAACTTGTACTGCAAGGACTAGGCTACATAGGGTTAGAAAAAAAAAACTTGATTTTGCATTTGTTGAAAGTACAGTAAAGCACAAGTTAACAATCTAGATTAAATGTTGTTCATGTAGAAGAAGCAGACTGAAATAGTTATCTCAAATTCATTCAGTTCTACAGCAGTCATAAAACAGACCCTCATAAAAGCTCCCTGAAATATTTAAAGACATATAACGCTTTTGAGATTGTTTTTTCTTTTTATAAGCTTTTTTTTTTTTTTAGGAGAAGTGTTGAGCCACCTGGGGGTACTCAACGTGATCAGGCAGGGGAGGAGAGGGATAAGAAGGACGGTAGAGACCGTGGAAGGACAGAAAATGAGGGGAAAAGCAGAGGGGTTACTCATCAGCTGGCAGAGATTTGCAGAGGCATGGACACTGTTTTTGTACTGGTGAGGGGATCACTGTGGAGTGGTCACACAGGCTCAGATCAAAGAGCTTCTCTGACAGGCCCCCTGATCTTCTCTGCAGTCAATATAAACCAGGGGGAAACCCTTTAGGGAACGACAGATAATTCAGGATGTTCCAGGAGATAAAGGGGCATAAAGAGGCAGCAAGAAAGGATGAATGAGTGAGAGACAATCCGGTTGCTTTTGTCAATAGATATATATTTCCATAAGGGGAGTAGAAGGAGAAACATTTTATAGAAGAAGGTTTGACGAGCAAAAAGTTTTGAGTAATGCTCTTAAAGTTGCTCCCAGCTGTCTCAGGCTGTTGATCCTACCGCTCTTTATCACAATCTTGCTTGTGAAATGTGCACAGGTATGGAAATGGTTTGTACGTTTTTAGGAGATATGGCTTATCTTCTTATTTCAACAGGACACTAGGTGGGTTAAATGTATCTAATTCATTGTACATTTCATTCTAAATTTCAATGGAATAAATTATTTCTCAGAACACATGGTTAAAGAAGTGGTCTTTCTGGAGCCATTTTCACCATATTTCACTAAGTTACAGTTAGCATGTCTTTCATAATATTTGGACACTTGCTCTCCAAGTAGTGTCGATTAATCTCCCCGGAGCTGTGAGCGTGATAATACACAGCCATCCTGGGATCAAACGGCCAGACATTTTTTCTCATTTATTTCAATATTTTCTTAACTCCAAACACGGGCATAACTAGAGCTCCCCTTACAGAGAAGCAACGCTGAATCTCACTTTAATATTTCTGTTCAATTTCACAATAAATCAAAGTTGCAGAGTCAACTGTTGCTTGTCATTCCAGAGTTTCTTCCAATAGTGCAGAAGTTCAGGGAAGAATATCCAAAATGTGTGTTCATTTTGCTGCTTGTGCATCAAATACAGATGTTACAGACCATTACAGAAATAGCTATGTTTCCCCCTTCAAGGATTTCTCTAGCTGAGGATTGTTCACACTGAAACAAACCCACTCCACACAGACTTAAGTTCAAATAACTTTTCTATTTCTAATGTCTCTTTTCTTTCCTCTGTCATGATGCTTTTGATGTCTTGTGTGAAGCACTTTGAATTGCCTTGTTGTTGAAATGTGCTATATAACTAAACTTGCCTTGCCTTGGAAGACAAGCCTCGCAGGGTCGAAGGTATTTAACACTGCAGAGAATTCCAACAACAAATTGTGTTAATGAAATACTATAAATAATATATTAGCTTTGGTGAAAAGCTGCTGACTCTGTATGAAATAAAGCAACAATAAAACAATGTAAATCTTAATTCATTTGAGTTAGATTTGACTTTTTCCATGTTTTATATAATTTGTTTCTTTGTTTGGAGCTAGAATAGTCAGCAGCTTTTGCACTGCACTGAACTAAATCAGAAAGTTGTCAAAAAGCCTAAAAAGCCTCATCAGCACTTGCAAAAAAAGTTCTACATGATGAAGTCCAGAAGATGTGGGAACTATGAAGGAGGGCTCATTTATCTTCGCCCATTCTGAAATGTTTGTGTCTTATTTAAGACCATTTTGCATAGTTGGCTACTTTTTATCAGTAAATGGTTTCTGGAAATCTTGTTAAAACAATATCCTGCTTTTTGTAAAAAATATATATATATATTTATGTGACAACATGAAGTTCTGGCCTATTTTTAAACACTTTCACCTTCACAAAAATAGTCCATAATTTAATTTTGAGGACTTTTGAAACATAAGGTTTGGTGACAGGGATATGCAGCCAAAGGCGAAATGCAAGAAAATGATCTTCCCATAAAGTCTCTGCGTGAACGTACATTTTTCCTTTAAAAACAGGAACGATTATAGATAACTTGTAACGCTGCTGTTATATTGAGAAAAATCCCCTTTTGATCGAACGTTAGAAAATATTATCACTTCAAATTATAACACTCATTTTACTCTATCGGCCTACATGAGCGATGGAAGAATTAAAACGAGAGAAGAATATCCCTTAACTCCGTTTAATTTCACCATAGACATCTTCAATGACGGTGAACTCATTAAGTGGAACAGCAGACACGTGATTTCAGAGATAACGCGCTGCAACAAACTGTAAGCCTCCGCTAAAAACTCACATGACTTTCACTGCAAGGTTCTCTTTTTTTTTTTTCCTTTCCAAAATCCAAACAAGTCTAGGCTACATATATCTCACAGACAACACAAAGTGTCTGAGGATAAAAAAGTGATGGATCTTTTAGTCCTCGAGCACAACATCTAGATGACAAGAAGGCTCCGATCACAACCTTTAGAGACCCCCGGTTAAATTATTCAGTATGGACAATGTTCCTAGCGATAAACCCACGGGCAAATTAAGCGTGTGTGTGTGTGCGTGTGTGTGCGTGTGTGTGTGTGACTGAGAGTGTAGCCGCGGAACACGTCTCGTGTTAGTTATTTGACTCTAAATAGTCTATTAGCTGTTAAAATAATGCTCAAGTTTCTTCAAATCTAAATCAACTAGTAAGCTGAATAAGCTAATGAGAAGAAAAGGCCCCATGTCTGATTATTATAGTTCAGAGTCCACCTTGATCAAAGCTGCGCCAAAGGAGCAGGTGCAGGAGATGGCTACGGAATTTTAAAAGAACATAAACACCACTTTATTGAACAGTATGTAACAGCATTGGCCTACAATTTTTTAGAGTTTATATGTAGAAACGATTCCATGAAAATGTGATTTAACAACACAGGCGCTTAATGGGCCGAATTATTCCGGAATTAAAACTTCATCTCAAATTAAAAAATAAATAAAACACCAATTGGTTTATTTGTCTTGTTTTAATTAATAACTGCGTAAACAAATAACCATGTCTCTAAGATTTCTAATGTTGAAAAAAAGGGAAACCCCACTTTAAAAACGTATAGCCTAACAGAAGCATACATTATAAAAAAAAAATGAGACACAAAGTAGGACATGCTGCGTAAACGGATGGAAAAGGGAATACCTGCTGTCATATATGCTGCAAATAAGCCTTTCACGGAAGAAAAACACGAAAAATCCATTGAATTAAAATCGGAGATAAGGAGAAATGAGTCTTATGTGCAGAATAAAAGCAGGACTAACGTTAAAAGTCACTCCCACAAAACGTCTTATCCTCAGAGCACACTGGGCCAAATAACGCGCAAATAGCCACACTTTTCCACCATAAATACTTTACTGCTGGCTTAGAGAGTATACACTGGAATTTACTCGTATAAACCTGAAGGTTTGTGTTTCCCTGTGTCGGTTAGAGAGCAGCGGACAGCTTTCTCGCGCCCTGATGCTGCCGTGCCGATCCGGTCTGCAGCTGCTCTCTGCTCTGATTGGCTGCGTGCACTGACAGCTCTGCACATGATTGCAGGAAGAGAAGCCCGACCCACTTTCACTCTTGCTAAAGGAGCCATTCATAAAGTACACAAGTCCAGCTCACAGCTGAGTGTGGACGAAAAGTGAGCTGGGGGCACGAGAGGAGAGGAGAGAATAACTGCACGAGGAGATGAGTTGGTCACAGACAGACGATGTTTTAGCCTTTAGCGTCTGATGCGGATGTTGACCTGCAGCCCTGAATATGAATCTACCTAGCCACGCTGGAAGTGCTCATGAGTTGGACTGATATTTAACAGGCTATTGCATTGCATCACTATCCGTTTCCTCCTCCTCACACTGACGTCCATCCGCTGCAAAAGCAAAGAAAAAAACTTTGCTTACACACTTTTCCTGCACGGGGAAGCGTCTGCCTCTGGCTTTACCGGTAAGCATTGGATCCGTCAACTTACTGCGACTCACCGGTGTACAGCCCGGACCTCTGCCCCAACATGATCGCGACGCAGGCGAAGCTGGTCTACCAGCTGAACAAGTATCACAACGAGAGATGCCAAGCGCGCAAAGCGGCCATTGCGAAGACCATACGGGAGGTTTGTAAAGTGGTGTCGGATGTCCTGAAGGAGGTGGAGGTGCAGGAGCCGCGCTTCATCAGCTCCCTCAGTGAGATAGACGCTCGCTACGAGGGGATGGAGGTCATCTCTCCAAATGAGTTCGAGGTGGTGCTTTACCTCAACCAAATGGGGGTGTTCAACTTTGTGGATGATGGCTCCCTGCCCGGCTGCGCGGTGCTGAAGCTGAGTGATGGCCGGAAAAGGAGCATGTCACTGTGGGTCGAGTTCATAACAGCCTCGGGGTACCTTTCAGCCAGAAAGATCCGCTCCAGATTCCAGACTCTGGTGGCGCAGGCCGTGGATAAATGCAGCTACCGCGACGTGGTAAAGATGGTGGCGGACACCAGCGAGGTCAGACTGCGGATCAGGGAGAGGTATGTGGTACAGATCACCCCCGCGTTCAAGTGCACGGGGATCTGGCCTAGGAGTGCAGCGCAGTGGCCCATGCCCCACATCCCCTGGCCCGGGCCAAACAGGGTAGCAGAAGTGAAAGCAGAGGGGTTCAACCTGCTCTCCAAAGAGTGTTACTCGTTGACGGGGAAGCAAAGCTCTGCAGAGAGCGACGCATGGGTGCTGCAGTTCAGCGAGGCCGAGAACAGGCTGCTGATGGCCGGCTGCAGGAAGAAGTGTCTGTCCGTGCTCAAGACTCTGAGAGACCGGCACCTGGAGCTGCCGGGCCAACCGCTCCAGAACTACCACATGAAGACCCTGCTGTTGTACGAGTGCGAGAAACACCCGAGAGAGACCGACTGGGACGAGTCTTGCCTCGGAGACCGACTAAACGGCATCCTGCTGCAGCTCATATCCTGCCTGCAGTGCCGCAGATGTCCCCACTACTTCTTGCCAAACTTGGACTTGTTTCAGGGGAAGCCTCACTCGGCCCTGGAGGCTGCTGCTAAGCAGACATGGAGACTAGCGAGGGAAATCCTTACCAATGCGAAAAGTTTGGACAAACTATAAAGTGATCGTCGAGACATGAGACTTTTTGGGATAAATAAAACTTAAGAGAAGGACAAAGACGATCCTGCAACTTATTCTCCAAGCAATGTGAAGAAGAAAAAATCAGTAACAAAAGAATGCAGCGAGCAAACAACAGAAAACCCCCTTTTTTAAAAAATGGAGCAATTGGGCCACTGCCACAGAGAGAGAGAGAAGGTACATTTTCAGATAAATGTAATATTAACGTTTAGTTGTCTCCTTTAAATGTTTTCACAAAGTGAAGAACCTTTTATTTAATTATATGCACAAAATCGTTAAGTGGAAGAATAAAATGTAGCGTGCCAAGTTCAATTTTTTCATTATGTGACTTAAAAGGAAATGTTAATAAAAATGTTGCAAATTAAATTACAACTTGGCCTCGTGTCTTGACATGTTTTGACAGCTTATATTGCAGGCCAATCTGTTGCATTTTACATTGCTATTGTCTGATGGAAATAATATTTTATGTATTCGTTATTCTCGAGAAGAGGAAATTCTGCACAGAGAGAGAGTGCAGAGAGAGAGAGAGAGAGAGATACACTTTCCCTAAATTTAAAAAGGAATGTGCACACAGTGGACCTGAGGCCATAAGTTATTTTTACAGTGCGTCACAGGCTCTAAAGGATTTTCGAATGAATGTAAATCAGCAAACTGGTGTTAATATATGGGCCTGGGAGCATCCCTGCTCTCTGTTTAAAGAGCAGCACGAGCACAGGGCCTAAAACTTATCTCATTAATGCCAATGGATTTCTAAAGCGGTGGAGCTCAGAATAGACATCGGTCATACAATATATATTTTCATTTCTTTTATAAAGTCAATTAGAAATAAATGTGAATATCATGTTAACTATGATTTTAAATTAACAACTATAGGTCGATACAATTGTATACGGTGTGAAACTAACAACCACCTGTGGGTCAGCAGTCTGCTCGGCATCAAGCTAAGGCTACAACTAGGGCCCAGTACGATTACAAGAATTGCTCCAAATTTGTTTTATTCATAAAAACAATGAAAGCTAAATATTTGTTAATTTGCTGTTTTGCCTTACGATCTGCTTACCCTAAAAAAAGGCTATGCTGCTGACCTGAAAATTATACTATTTCGAAGGCCTGATCCATTTTTGTTTTAGCCATTTAAGATTTTTTTTATTTATCAGAAACACAAAAAAATTAAATCTAAGATTAACACAATTAACCGTTGTGTTATTGTGTATTTTTTTTTGTACGCTATTAATGATAAAATGACAGCGTTGTTTTATAGCTTCTCCAATTCTAAATATAGCCTATAATAAAGTGAAAAATCCGGAAGGCGTTGAATGACACTTTAATCACTTGAAATACAGTGCAAGAAATAACTAGGCTATATCAAATAAACTTGTGGAAACAAATATTATTCTTTGTTAACTTTATAACAAACTTGATCTACTCAGACAGGAGCTACGTCAATGCTTCATTAAATAATAATTTATTTAAAGATCCAACATTTATCACTTTAACAGCTCTAAAGAAAATTCGGCTTCAACACTATTAGGCATGATCAATGGATCTCAGAGTCTCTCACCTTTGGATCGATGGCCTTGAAGCCCAGCTCTTCCTCGTCCACCTCGAAGTAGAGCTCGGAGGCGGTGATGGACAGGGTGCCTTTCACCACCACAGCCGGAGCCACCAGCTGAGCGCTCGTGCTCAAGTTTACTGGGCCTACAGGAGGAAGAGGAGGAGGAGGAGGAGGAGGGGAGACACATGTCGGTCAGAAAACAAGCGGGGGTGTCCTCCTCTTCAAGCAGGGAAATAACACTGGCCAACCGTAAAGGTAAACTTATAAAAACTCAACAAGGGAGTTGACTTCAGACTCAAAACGAAAACAGTCAGAAAACCCACCGTGGGCCTCGCTCGTTGCCGTGGATAATTGACACGCTTACAAAAAGGGAAGGATAAACACGCGAGAGATAACGATAGGCCTACTTTTTTTTTTGCTATTTTTAAAAGTTGAGCCCGTTTATCTCAAATAATTTGTTTATAGCTAACAATTATATTGCATATCACAAATGACTGAAGGATTCGGCCACAATGTAGTTTTCTTAAATTGGACGGTAAACTCGTTTTTTTTTTTTTTAAATATAGTTTAGAAAAACTCAATTTCTACTTTTTAGATCGTGCAGTTCCTCAACAAAAAAAATGCCTAAATCCTAAAATCGGCAAATAATAAATTGAATTAAACTTATGAGTTCAGAATGACCAAAAATCGACTGTCAGTCAGAATGCATTGATTGCGGGGGACTGTTGGGTGAAGCCCTGTTTAATCTCTCATTAATCTTAATTTATGCCAGTGTGACAATGAGATTGTGGCTCAGGGGAGCTGTGGGTGAAAGCTGTGCCCGGCTCTGCAAATATGTGAGCCATTGTGTTTGCAGATGTGTTAGAGAGAGAGAGAGAGAGAGAGAGAGAGAGAGGAGGCTGCAGAGAGCTCGGCCTGATTTCCCTCATGAGCTCCCTCACACGCGTGCAAACGGGATGGAATAAACAGATACATAGATATTCATCCCTTTGTCTCTCGTGAACCCCGCGAGTACTGACATGATTTCCGTGGGCTGAAATAACATTGTTTTCCCCCCCCAATTGAAGACATTCAATTACACCTGGAGCAGACAGCTGCTTAAGGCGGCTCGGCTCTCGATGTAAACATATCTCTTTATTAAACAGGGTTCAACGTTTAATCCCATTGTCATCCAGTCGCGTTCTTTTTATGCCCTTCTGAGCCCCATTAATGCAGCTTGTAGGCTGCTCAGCGCTGAAGCTGCTCATAAAAATGCGGATTACACTGCAATCCGATTAGCAGACTACATTATATTTAATTAAGATTATTTAGATAAAGGATGTTTCAATGGACACAAAGAGCTGACATTAAGAGTTGGATTAAATCTTATATGAGGCTGTGTCAGAGTATTTGAGTCAGGCTAGTGCTGCTTTTCTTTAATATCCCATTTGTGCAGTATCCTGGGATAAACAGGGCTACTGCTGCTTTAATGTTTTTTTATGAGAATTGCTGGGTTGGTGTGTGGGTGTGTGTGTGTGTGTGTTTGTGAAAGAACTTCAGCAGCAGACAGAAAACTGCAACTAGTGTGTTTTCACCAGCAATGTCCTAGGAGGACTGTGTGCACTGAGCAATAATGAAAACGTTTTGCAAAGTTATAATCGTAACAAAGAGCTTGTGAAAATCAGTGCAATGTGAAGGGAGATATAAATGCACAGACAAAAACCCGTAAAATTGCATGTGCAGGATATTAAGCGGTAACATTTAAATCACTAACATTTTGGTATTTTGTCTGCACTGCAGGATAACAGTGTAGTAGTAGGACTGGGAGGGGTAAGAATGACTGATAGGTTTTGGTTGTTTCTTTACCTGTTAGATTCTCCAAGTCCTTCTCGTCTAAAGATGACAGCGTGTCATCGTCTCCATCCAGTGACGTCTCACTCTCAGAGTTCTGATTCCCCAGAGCCTGACTCCTGATGGACTGCTTCCCTTTGAGGATATCCTCCTCAGATGCTGGAGGGAGGGGAAGGGTTTTTTAAATTGATTTTATCTTTAATACATTATAGGGTCCCATACAGTGTTTTGCATAGTGTTACATATATTCCAGGCTGTATTGTGGTTTCACACACACAAAAAAACTAAACTTTATTTAAATTAAAGTTTCAACAAGAACATGTTTCAGCTAGTTTTCATAAACTGAAACCAAACAGACATTTTCCCTCTTCAAATAAAAACAAAAAAACAATCACTAACCATTATAAATAGTAAAAAGTGACAATGTAAGTTATTAAATAAAATAAAATAGTTATTGATATGACAAATTACGAACTGATGGCTAATAGAATTTTTTTTTTTTAGCTTCTTTCCCCGATGTGTTGTAAGGCTACAGCTACAATGGGTTTATTGGTAAATGAATGAAAACTTTATGATCAGAATCTTAAATGAAATTTAACATTAGTTTAAAAGTAAAATGTACTGTTTCAGACCTGCTTTCCTTCACCACTTTTCATAAGACACGTTGTTTTAATAATGTAGTACGTTGATTAGCACTGTGGTTTAAAAGTGATTCAACAGTTAGTAATGCTGACTTTGTGATGCATTCAGAGACTTGCTGAGCACGGTGAAGGCGGGCACAAGACACAACCCCTTACCCTGAATGCATTTTACCCTTTAAACATACATGAAAACAAACAGAAAATTTCAAATTATTTAAGATGATTCCAACTATTATTAAAGAAAAGTCGCACTCTGCCTGTTTTGATTTCAACTGAACGTGACATGAGGTTCAAAACAGATTATTTAAGAAAAATTGTAATCTGTAAACATTTACAGAGCCAAGCCTTCCCCCACGGTGTATGGTAAGGATCCACAGACACAAGTCCAGAGTGTAGACCACTGGCTGGTAAGTCCTACTCTCTTTGTAAACATAGCTGGCACTGTAGCATTAGCCTCTGTGTTTTCTAACGCAGCATTTTTGGTGAAAGTAACCCAGTTCTGATCCTGTGAGATGTCGAACATATACCTAGCAGACTTCTTTTTTTTTTTTTTTTGCATCACCTGAGGGGAGATCATTTGCACTTCCTAAAAAAAGCACGGCTGCTTCATGTGGCTTTATACTTTGAAACTGCTACAAGAGCCGGGATAAAAAATCTCTTGTCATGGAAAATATGCAGCTCACTGATATTTAGAATGGTCTTCCTGTAATTAAGCCTCCCTGGAGGATTCTTTAGTTAGCAGCACTGAAATTACTACCAGCTCCTCTAATACGTACCACATGCCATTGTATTCACACCAGGCAAAGTGGACAGGGGACCTATAAGGAGCTTTAAAAACAGCCGTGTATTTGAACTTCTTTTGCATTTCAACGTTAACATGAACAACACATAGAGTACTACTAACGAGCATTATCTAAGACTGACACAGTCTGATGCAACTGAACCCTGGTGCCTGGGCTGAACCAAAACCACGCTCCCTGTGTTACCCTGGAGTTATTAATAGCTCCCCTGTATTATATACACTGAAGTTAGTTCAACAAATAAATGAACGGTCAAAATATTGTTCGACTGTGTCTATCAGAATAAAAAAGAAAAGCTATTTTGAGTTATGTCAGTTAATACCTGGCACACGTAGAAGGCACGAGGACAGAAGTGACAGGCTGCGTGCTAACTCCTCACTCCTTCTGTTACTGAATTAGATACTGTTTGTTTTTCTGTTCCAGTAATTTGACAAGTCTGAGGTTTTGACATTGTGTGTGTGTGTGTGTGTGTGTGTGTTGTATCATGTCGATTATTTTGCAGATGCAAAAAAAAAGTTGAATTTGCAAAACAATTAATGTGCAAGTGTAGAGAATGTAAAGTAACTCAAATTAAAGGCTTTATGCGATTTTTTGATCCAGCAGATGTCGCCCTTGAGCACCAGCATGAAACCAAAACAACTCGCGGTGCATTGTTGTGTTAGCATGCTAATACTAGCGATCTTCATTATGCTCGTATCTTCACACTGCATGTACATTTACGTGAAATGAGCGTGATCTAGAAACACAGTTAAGCAGTGAGTACAGTATGTTATTCTTCTTTTCTCTAGTCCCTCAATTAAACAACTTTTATGAGCCGGGATGAGCCGGCCGGCTGTTCACGCTGTAAACAAAGTGAAGATAGGACTCGGAAAACTTGGAAATCATCACAGACAGTGGGACGCGGGTGTTACACTCATTGTAGACAGTCATGACTCACAGAGTTATTTTCGGAGGATATACTTGATTTCTATTATATTTAAGTGTGAAAAATCGCATATTAAGCCTTTAACTCAAAGTTAATGACATGTTAAAAAAACAATTGCAATGAAAAACAAGTCAAAACCATTTAGATTTAGACATTTTAAATAAAAAATAAAAGGGGAAAAAAGATCATGGGTGCCACATTTAGAAAATAATCGCTCTTCTGGTGCACTTCAACCTCGTCACACATCACACAGGCAGCAGAAAAATTGCATAAATCCCAACAGGTTTTTACTTTTTCCAGGACCCCATTTCCCTGTCTGAGAGGTTCAACTACCTGCTTATGCAACAAGAGGCATGCACGGTCACAGCAATTAAATTGTCAAAATTAACAAATTTGTTTTTAACGGGAGCGTAGCCAGCAGTGTGGTCATGAGGCGAGTATTGATTACCAGAACAGAGACATTAGTCTTCAGGTATTTACTCTGCCACCTCAGCTACACGGAGCCTGCACCGGGGCCAAATCAATCCCCAGAAAAGATGGTTCTTTCCAGCCATAAATACAAAACAGCCTACTCAAGCCTACTGGCAGCCACACGCTCTCCTGTGGAAATCATCTTGGCGCAGCATGAATGATAACAGTTGTCCCTATCCTTAATGCAGAAGTGCACTTTTCTTCTGTGCGTTTAAAGGAAAAGTAAAACAGTTTCCTCTTTTTGAAACTTACACTTTGTAGAAAAAGATCACTAAGTAAAAAAAAAATGCAAAGTATTTTTCCCTGCCTCTAATTTTTGGATCAAGCGTGAGACTGAAAAAGTGCAGCCATAAGTAGCTAGCAAATTAGCCTAAATTCAAGCTTGATCTCCTACTAAATATTTTCTTAGGGAGTGAGGCTGCATTCTCTCCTCTCTGCATCTGATGAATATAATTACAGCCAGATATGACCTTTGTGCTCCGTTCGAAAAAAACACAGCCCTGCATTCTCGTCTGGAGCTGCACTTCCGTAACAAATGTCGGGTCGACTAAAACAAGACGAAAGGTTACATCAGAAAATGGATGCCGTCAGGCTTCAATGTCAAAGAGTTATTTTAATGATATATTCCCATACTTCAGCCAGGCGGTAAACTCTCTGGAGGTAGCATAGCCCTGTCACAACAAGCTGCTGGCTATTTCTTTTTTTTTTTTTTACACAGACTTGACTTTGAAAGTAAATGATTTTTTTTTTTTTCTCTTTTCCTTCCTGGTGATGAATAAATGAAGAAAACGCTGCTGAAATAGAAATGAATAAAAATGAGAGCAAATACCAAAACAATAAACTCATGAGAATCTTCAGCTAACAGAGGACAGTGACAGAACATAAGTGATATGTCTGCTCTCTGTCACGAGCCGGCTGAAGGGAAAACAAGGAGACAAAGTAAAATACAGAGGCTTTCTTTAGAGGAGACGGCGAACAGCTGGACCAAGGCCTCGACCTCCAGCTGCCGCCGCACTGCAGCCATTCCTGCAGACCTGAAGTCTCAAAGGATCCCGGGATCCCCATCACTTGCTTCTTTTTAGATCACATGCTTATTGACTCCTCTCACACCTGCTGTTTGTCTTTAGGAACGATGTCAAATTTAAGGGAACATTAAGTAACACAATGAGGTCCAGATATGGCCTTTCATTGGATTAAGATAATTGATCAAGCTAGTAACGGTTTGTCCAGCATGACGATGGTTGCATACCCTTGTGGGTTGACTTATCATTTCAGGAAGTAGAGAATGCTACCTCTGTAGGAGAGAAAAGTGACTCCTAGTGTTGATGTGTGATGTATATAGTGTGGTTTTAAGGGACTGCAGGGAATGCAAAGCTCTTTACAGACTAGGTTTATTGAACATTGGCACCTGTCTTTGTAGAGTCAAGCTCAGAAACAATGAGAACATTCTCTGACCTTTGCAAACACTATGACTATCCGTCAGGGTTATTAGATTTAAAGTCAACGCAGTACTGAGGGTAACAGCAGAGTATTAATAAAGTTCTTTCTATCACTTGATACCTTTATCTAACAGGCTGTGTGTAGAACGTGGACCCACTGTTTAACAGAATAACTGGTGGAATGCAATTAGCGTTAAACTATCTTAGAAATAACCACAAAAAAATAAACACCCTGGTACAACTTATGAAATCAGTTAATAAAACTATTAACACCTCAAAATGCTCTTAATTAGACTCTAACTAGTATACAGTTCATGTGTTTCAGTATGTTAACTTCTGATCTTGGAAATCATCCTGCAAAGAAATACATCAAAGGAATAAATCCCTACTGACCCCTAACAGGGAAGGGAATAAAGGGTTGCAAGAATGTAACTTACCACTGATATCTGCCACTGTAATGCAGCAAAAAAAAAAAAAATAAGCAGAAAAGAAAAGAATGAACATTTCTTATTTCATCCCATTCATAGCCACGTAGCTGAAAATGAAGCATGCTAACACTCAGGGTGATTATTAGTCCAGTTTTGCATAATGGGTGCCAGGGTGTGAAATTACCTTTGTGAAATGTATATGAGGGTGCTATTTTATTGTGACTTGTGGTACAATAAATCTTTTATTGCAACGGGAAGACTAATTTTATTACCTTGTACCTGGTGCTAAGAGACAGGGAGTGCTAACAACACGTATGATACTGACCGTGTTCGGCCGCGGCTTTGAGCGTGGCCTCCGAGTGAGTGGATCCGGAGGGGTTCCTGATGAAGCGACGTCGCCGCCTTAAATCGTCCTCCCAGTAGTCCAGGCGCCAGAACTCCCTCGGCCGGCTGCAGCGAGACAGAGGTAGCACATGTGTTAGCAATTACTAGCCAGCATGGTATAGCAGCCCCGGCATTAGCACTCAGCCCGAGCATGCATACATAAAGCAAGCATTGTGTTTGGTGTTTTTTCCAACCTTTGGAATTACTCTTTAAATACATTCATTTAGACACAAACGTAGGTCACAAATCAGTGTATCTATATCCACAAATGTGACAGTATCTCCATCTTAGAGGGTAAGGTGCTCCCCTGTGTTGCTGACTTTTCCCTGCTCTTTCTTTGAGAATGTGAACTGAACACCAGCTCCATCACGGTGGAACGAGTGAACGACAGCTTGATCATTTTCCACACACTACTGTGGCACGCGCTTCCATTCAGGGCTCATTTCAAGCTCAGCAGGACACCTCTTGTCAGGAGTCATGGCCAGCAGGATAAGGAGAAGGGGCCATTACAAACACAGAGGAGGGGGCTGGATAGCATTACTAATATTAATCAATGTCCACAGCACCCATTTTTCTTTTGCAATTTGCATCTCCTCTAAAGGCACAGTCAATAAATCATGTTGCTCTCAAAGAAAAGGAAGTGTTAACTTTTAATGAGGTGTCACTGCCACATGGCATTGTGCATGTACTCTGAGCCCCTGTCTATTACGATGTATCACTTCTGTTTTGGAAAGATTTTGATTGAAAAAATATCTTAAATGTCCATCACCAATGGTTTGGAGGCTCAACAAAATGTAGGAAAATAATTTTTCTAAAGGCAAAAGCAATTCTACCTTTGTATGTTTAAGGGCTCAAATTATTATAACTTTTTGGTCCTGCTCTAATTCTTAAGATCAAAAATTAACTTTTTCCATTGATAATGAGCGCCATTAGGGGAGAAAAACCTCAGAAAGGTAAGTATTCATTTAGACTAATTTCTGAATAAGGAAATAAGAAACTCCCAGTCTTTGCTTGTCCTGGAGATAGTTTTGTTGGACTTTGTTCAAAATGACATTTTCCTAAAACCCACACCAACCATTTATCACACTCCTAGACATACTGCAAGAGTCTTTAGTTCTAGTCTTGTTGCTTTAAAACTGAAAATAGAAAATATTTCAAGAACATTAGAGAAAAAAAAAAACAGCCTAGACCAGGCTATTCTTCAGTGGCTGCAGTGCATCCTGGGAAGTGTTAGGAAGACAGTTTATGGTTTCAGTGGCATAGGCTATGACGGGAGAACCCCAGCGTTCTTTATGGGATCTACTCTTGAACGAAGCTTAGGCCGGGGGGCTCCTCACAAATCTTCAGTCCAACACCAATGATCACACAGGGGCCTCTGAGAGGGAAAGGAGCTTCATGCAAGAAAATAAATACAGATTCCAAATGGGTCCTTTAAAACCATGAATGTCCTGGCTAATGAAAATGATTTGATTGTTTAAATCATCTAGATGAAGAAAAAAGGAAAACAGATTACAAGTTGAGAATGAGCGCTACTGATACCTTGAGGTAAATGTAAAGTAGCCTGAAGATTGCAAAACTAGGATATTAGGGATTTTGTGAAATGGACAAAACAGTTTAAATAGGAATGTAAAAAATGTGTCTTCAGAGCAGAAAAAGAGAGAGTGTGTTTTTGAGCTAAATTTAAGTTGGAAGTCACAAGGGACGCAGGTCTGTACAGGGCTAGATTTCTCGCCTGTGACAAAGACCCTGCTCCATGTCTGCATGTGATAGTCTCTGAACGCAAATGGCCACTTCATCATCCTGCCTGCAACGGTATTCATCTATGAAAATAATTATCAAGGTTGTGCATGGTGCAGAGCCCTGAATCAGGACGCACTCGTCCTTCATCGTTGAGAAGAGGGGGGTCTGTCCCATACACACAATGCACATTAATCCATCAGGAGAGGAGCTATGCCCAGAGTAATTAGTCACTGCATGGGGGGAACCACCTCTGCCAGTCATATTCACCCAGCGCTCCATGAAAAGGCAACAATGGGAGCCCTAATGACGGGATGCTAGAAGAGGTTGGTCGCCCGATGAAAGATACCTCGTCATCAATCCCAAATGAGAACGTAACCAGTATGGAGATGTGCAGCGCTATGCAACCCCCATACGGCACACTGAGTGTGTTTTCACAAAGATGATAAATTATTCAGAGCTCATCCATCCTCCTTGGGCATCCGCGGCAGAATTTACTGAGGCACCATTCTTCAAAATAACAACAATTAAAATAACAAAGGCGCCAGCGTTGTGCTGTGGATCACGCCAACCACTTGTGTAATTAGTAATTAGTTCGGTCATAAAAGATGTCTGGAAGGCTGCTCGTTAAGCCTGAAGTGGCAGCCGTCTGATGATGGAGGTACAAAAAATAAAAAGGCTGTGAACCTTAAACAAAACTACTATCGGTCTTGCATGTCGAATTTTCTGTTTGTGTGTGTTAAGAAAAAGTTGTCGAGCCTCTGTAATGTGGACCAAATTTGCTACTGATAAAAGAGGGTCCGGATGACTTTTATGTGAGGCACTAAATAGTAATTATCTTTTTTTTTCCCCCTTTCCCTTTTTTAAACATCATTTGGTCGCTCTTCAGGACTCTGAAGTTGTAAATTTGAGGACGTTTACCAACACAGAGGACACATGGAGGAGCTTGAGTTTCTACTTTTATGTGGCCCTGATGCTCCTTCTCCCCGATCGGATAACAGAACAGTTATTCAGTTTAATAAACCCCACACAAACTATTTGCTGTGTACAAGGAGACAGTTTACTGGTTGGCTATTTAAGATTACAATCCGGCTATTAGATATCCATTTAAGACCAATAAAACAATTATTTGGTGAAAGAGGGCAAAGCTAATCCTTTTTAGGACGGAAATCCTATTGTCTGAACTTAACTTTTTGTTTTTAAAACAATTGTCAATATGTTTTCTATAACTGGCCAAAATTATATTCACTGCTTCAAAATAATAATAAATCAAAATAGATTTCTATTTTCTTTTCATTAACTTATTACATACATAAATAACTATTTGTGGCCTGCTTCACTATTGTAGGGGTATTGAATAAAATAATAAAATAACAACCACGGTTCACCTTTACGTCATCAATGTTAATTGATGTTAGGGTTAGTGGATTTGTGTGTGTGTGTGTGTGTGTGTGTGTGTCTTTATTAGACAGGACAGCCAAAGACAGACAGGAAATGCTGGGAGGAGAGAGAGAGAGGGGGATGACATGCAGCTAAGGGTTTGAAACGCACAGCCACTGCAACGAGGACTATAGCTTCTGTACATGGGGCGCGTGACAAAACCGCTAGGCCATCTGCGCCACAAGCGTTAGTGGATTTCTAAGTAGTGAGTCAATGAGGGCTGCTTTTGCTTTGGTGCAATTGTTTGATTGCTTAAAAAAAAAAAAAAAAAAAAGGACAAATAATTACAATCCTTCAAGATTCAATCAAACAGGATTATCCCGGGAAATATTGTCATGATTTGAAATCATAAAAAGCTTCTTTTGACTGAAATCAATATAAACAACTGATAAAAACAAAGCATAATTTTTCCTTCTCTTATTTTTTTTTTTAACTTATTATTAAGGTTTTTACAGAGGGTAGACTTGGATAGAGATACAGTGGATAGATATTCAAAAGTAAAGAACCTGTTGCAGTTATTGTGTAGGTTTATCGTCTAAGCATCTGATTTAATGCAAACAAGAACATGAACTTTATCATAGTGAGCAGGACATGCAGAGTGAATGTGCTTTCATATATCACTACAAGCGGCTGCAATGTGGCACAAACAGTCATCCATAACCTTTGGGCCAAATTAATTTGGGTACAGTCAATGAGACCCGCATATGCAGAGGACATTTCTCTCCTTGCTTTATTTTATATTGATGCCAGCGTCTATTGACAGCCCTAAAATTGCTCAAACATTGCTGCTATCCCCCGGATCATTTTGCTTCGATTTGCATAAACCATGTGTTTAGAAGAAACGGGAGAGCATGAGTAGATTGAGGATTTGTCATGTTGAGGAGCGGTTGCTGGCGCGCCGGCTCTTTGTCAAACGGTGGCACTATCGCTTCCGCCGTGTCTCCACACTCAAATTAAAATGAAACAGGACCAAACACCTTTCCAACTGAAATTGTTTGGCATGATTAAGTCTCACCAGAGTGATTTTCTACATGTGCATTAATGCTTATCCTTCCAGGTGAAATGAGGTTCAGAAGAGGCCATCTGCATGTGTGTATGTTAATTCACCTCTGCTAATGTTGTTTACGAGATTCAGCAGAGGTAATGTTAGGGTCAACGACCCTGCAACAATTCTATCTTATCACTTTAAATGACGGACCATGTGTAATTTTGCCCTTCCCGATTATTAATCTGAGGATCAAGTCATTTAATTTGTCTATTTAATTTGAATTTAAACACCATGTAATAAGGCATCCAGCGTGATTTAAGATCAGTGATGATGAATTTGTAGAATTAAAGCAGAGTAAACCCTTGATTAGATTTGAAAAAATACATATATAAATGATGCTTTACACATAAGCAAAGGAACTCAGCGAAACTGAAACAAAGTCACAGAAATGTACATCCTCTGCTTTTCTCACACTTACGTTAGCTCTCTTTTCATAGAGTTTGCCGCCGACACACAAGAGTGCACACACACGCGCTCATTACCCAGACAACACAAGCACCTACCACTCCTCCCAATTAACTCCAATTTATCCAAGAGCTTTCAGAGAGGGATCTGAAAAAAAGGGAGAGGGAGTGATATTGTGTTTCTGCAACATCGTCGGCTCGTGAGGATCAAAGCACTCCCATGGGTGGGAGTCAGAAGGCTTCAGACTCCCCACAATGCAGTGCAGCTAAATGAAATAATGCAAATTAAGGCCCTAATTACCAGCAGCTTAGTGTGCAGCTTCCAATTAGCAGCGATTACACTCGGCGTAAATTCGGCAACAAAAAGCAAAACAATTACACAGTAATTATATCAGATTTCAGGGGGAGGTAAAAGGAGAAGTGTGGTGTTTAGAGAGGATGTAAATATTGACCAAAGAACAGACTTAACAAGCTGGGAGAAAGCTTTTTCTAACATCAAAATATGAAATGTTGCTAGTTGATTTTGATGTTAAAACAGCTTCATGTTATGCCTCATCTTAATGATCTGAACATCATAAATAGCACACACAGACTCCCCCCTTACATGGCTGAAGTGGTACCATCTGTATTTTTGATGAAGAGTCACATTTTTCCTGTGATTTTGACAACATGCATTTAAGGCCATTTATCACCACTGCTGCGAGGTAATGAGGGCATCCACTGGACCGGAGTTGCATAATTCTGCCATTACCGGCCCATTGTAATAATCTCCTGACCTCTAGCTTTCACAGATGATCTTGAGTGGTGTGACAAATCTGAACGCATACACGCAACGTTTTCAACACGGTCCGAAAAAGAAAAAACAGAGGAAGCTCAAGATCAGCGGGAAGATCGAGGAGTTACTTGTCATGTCAATGATACAAACGTAGGAGCAATATTTAATAAGGATGTAAAGATACTCTCAAACTCACAAAACTATATGTATCACAATGCTGGGTTTATGATGACATTTTATCACAATCATTTACGATTGAAAGTCAAATTATGAATTATGATTATTTGCTTTCTTCTTTTTTTAAGACCATTTTTTTTCCGGCTTCAGCCTTTATTTAAAAAGGACATTAGACAGAGTAGAAAATTAACTATGGCGACCGTACATGGGGCGCCACCTAATCGCTAGTCCTTCAGCGCTCCATGATTAAGTTCAAATCTCTGACAATAAAATGTAAAATATATCTTGATCTTTATATTTCTGGGTAATTTAAGTGATACTTTTTAATGTTGAGGGGTTTCAATTCCGCTTTGCAGCATTATATTATACTTTTTTTTTCGTGTCTTGAGCTTGGCGGTGTGGCGCCGTTTTCAGTGCCGCATCATGGTGGTTGTGCTATTTTTGTGTTCATCACTATCGTGCAATATTTGCTCACTGTTTTTGTGATGTCCATTTTCTGTTCAGTTTCCGTTTACTTTCTAAACCAGAAACGATCGGCCACGGCTACACACCTCTTTTATTCAGCTACTGACGTTTAACAAGAGTGGCCACAGCAGATAGCGCCCTCTGCTGATTCAAAAGAGTATTGCAATATTATTTTGTCAAATTGATTTTAACTGCCCATATTGTTGTATTGTTACATTCATGTTTTTTTAACCTTACATCACTTCAAAATTTTGAGTTTTAATGTGTCAAAAAAACAACACTGATCTTGCTTGTTAGCCTTTTACAGTCTTGCTGGTACCTAATTAAACTTCAGAATAATGGCCCCCTCTCCCCTCAACTCCGTATTGTACTGTGTTGTGTTGCTACAACAGTTGATGTAAGACTACAAGGTTCGCCAATCTCATCTAGCAAGATTGTCTGCTATTCATGAGCACCTCCTCCCCTCTCTCCATCATACGGCAGGGCCCATTATACAGCACTTACATCGGTGTGTGTGTGTGTGTGTGTGTGTGTGTGTGTGTGTGTGTGTGTGTGCATGCTTGTGTGTGTCTGTGTCAAGTGCAGCAATTCCACTGCAAGGTGATTGAGACGATCATATAAACAGAAGTCTGACTAACTATAATGGCCATGTAGTTATCTCTTCATGTGAGGAAATAACCTAACAGAAAAAAAAACCCAGAAAGCATCAACCCTGATAAGCCTTGAATTTTAAACGTTTTTTTTTCAGTGATTCATTTGGCTGTTTTTATTGAAAGTTAAATATATGATAATATTGTTTTACACCTCATACACATCTGATATTATACTGTAACCATACTCCAAATAAATAGCGATGATTTGAGTAGGAAAAACCTTTTACGGAATAAAGCGATGTATTAAAAAACTGAGGTGATTGTTTTTTTTATTTTTCTGTTGCCATCTTTAAAAATGCTCGCGCAAAATCTCCACAAATTAAATATAATACCACGTCTGTCCCTCCATCTATTATCAGTATAAGTTTTTACCTCACAAAGCTCACATAGCACATTCTTCTTCAAAGAAGAATAAAAGCTGAAGATCTATGAGTAAAGGCTGCAACTCAGTCTTCCTCTCTCTATAGCAGGGACATTGGTGTTTTATGTGTCCCTTTTCCTGCTATGGTTGCACAAGAAAAGTGCTGGATTCTACAGATAAAGGTGATTTTTTTTATTTTTTTGGCAAATGGTGAAAGTAGCAAAATAAATGACCTGCTGGTGCAATGGTGTAATTACACTGGCTAGAAGCATACCAATCTATCACGAGGAAAAGGAGGGGGGCGGCTGACATGCTGCAAAGGGGTTAGTCAAAGGAGATAGCCTTTGACTAACTACTGGCCCCGGACAATCGATACGGAGCAGATATTGCATCCAGAGAGAAAGGAGGAAAAAAAAGGCCCTAAAAACTTCCCAAATGGTTTTTCATTCAGATATTGATCAGCACCCTCTTTATCATGACCTTGCTCCACCAAGGCCATATACTTTCTTAAGGGTATATGGAACTCATAAATCTGAGAGTTGCTACACAGTCACACGTGGCTGTGAGCAGCGAGGCAAGGAGGCGGAGAGGTAGGATGGTGTAATTGGTCTTTCTGGGATGGCCGCCTTCTTTCATTCTTCTTAACAAGGATTCCGTTACATTTCTGAGCTGGCAGGGAGGGGACGGGAAAAAACTGAAGGGTGTAGAAATCTGTCCTGCTAGCAGATATGCATTTGTGTTGTTTGTTATGGTCTTACAATAATTACCTGAAATCAGTCAATGTAATTTGAGTGCTAATAAATTAAAACATTGGACTGGTCTTTGACTGGTGTGCCAGCACATACCGGTAGTACATTTTAGGCCGTTCCAGAGGTCGATACTGAAACTGGTATTTGAATTAACACATCGCTAATGAAACAACTTGTGTCGACTGTTAAACTCCGGTTTGGATGAAACACTGTAGTAACATTTCTCTGTGCATCAACAGTAGTGATCTGATTAAAAACCAAGTATCATGTGTTAGTAATGATTACAAATGGGTATATATTTATTTTAACAATATAAAAAAAAAAACTATATTAATATTGTCCACATTCAAGTGTTCAGAGTAACCTTAAGTCTTTAGTTTAATGGAGCAAATTAGGCCAGATCTTTAAAGAATAAAACTAAACTGAGCGTGTAAAAACACATGACCATCAACATTCATTGGGATTATAAGATCAACCAATAAACCAACATTTTGATTACTTACTTCCAGGTGACTAAAATCCATTTTTTAATACTGTAAAGACGAGTGGTATAAAAACCAAACCTGAATGTCCAGAATGATGATTGAAATGAACATCTTTAACTTGTGTCATTTTAATCCATCAACCACCTTATTCTCTTTCCAGTCTCCATTAATCATTGGCTCACATTTTAATTGGAGATGGAATAGCATAGCATAGCATAGCATACAATGTTACTGTATAAATACAGTATATAGCATGTATGTAGATAGAAGGACTAGATAATGCCAAAGATTCAACATCCACTGTCTGGACTTTTCTTTATGACAAAGTCACACAATTAACCTTGAGGTTTTGCAAATTGCCATGGAGCAATCTTTTTAACGTACTTGTCCTTTAGTCCATTGCGTAAATGTATGCACAAAAATACGTGTGCGTGGTTTTGTAATTGTGTGTTCACACATTTATTGAGTATCTTTCTTGCCTCATAATTTCTTTATTTCTTCTCAATTGTGATCTTCTAATGTCTTTATAATGTGATTTATTTTGTTACCAATGCTAATGCATATTTCTTTGATATATTTTTGTTACTTACCTACTAAAACAATGAAAAAGTTGTTAAAAAAAAAAGGTTAAACCTTTTTGTTGCCATTTTTAACAATCCCCTGAGAGTAATTATTTTAGTCCCGTCCTGCACTGCAACACTTAAGCATGCTAACATGTGGACATCATCAGCTGTTAATATGTTCAGCCATGACACTTTGTTACTGTTCCTTACAGCCCCAGCCACTGTACTGTATATACAGCCGAGGTAAATGTTATCATTAGGGCTATATTCTAATTCATATCCATAAGCCAGGCTGCACGGTAGGGCCGGCGTGGCACGTTATTCTCTGTAACTGATGGAACGCAAAGCTGTCAAACTCCAACGCTCTCCCCCAGAGATTTAAGGGACATCCTTTTTGTCCCCCGTCACAACTTCTCTGTCCCAGACACATGTCACTGTGCATGATTAATGAGGTGGAGGATTTCATGTTAAAGCCCTTTAAGGACTTCAGTTTCTGAGATACTAGCGTGATACGTGGAGTCAAGTTTACAAAGATGAACATAGCTGAATGGGCAGCCTCGCACTGCTCCCTCTGTGTTTATTCCATATGTTTACGAGTGTATCAAGGCAGATGGATGAACACAACTCAAGCATCCAGCTAATTGGTTTTGAAGTAGTTGGGATCAGTACTAAAGGAAACAACTGTCTCTGCATTGGGTGAGATGGGAGCTGTGGACTGCTACAGTACACTGGATCATGTTTTTGTTTAGACTGCAAGTATCTATAAGCAAACCTAAAGCCTGTGTCAGTCAGCCAACATCAAGAAGGGCTCGTTTAATTAAATTTTAAATATTTTGGGTGTAATTTTGAAGAAGTACATAAAAGATTAACGACAAAGAACATTGCTATGCAGAAAGACAGAGTGCAGAAATGATTCCAACGGGACAATCCGCGGTACAAATATGGATCCAAAAAGACTGGGATTCCAGCTCCAGTGTTTATTCTATTCTCAAATACAACAAAGGCAATCTGATGGTTAGATAAGGCAGCGGCAGCAGAGTTTTCCATCCAGCAAACAAGACACGCTCTCAACCTTTTACATACAGATTTGTGCCATCACTCATATGGTTTACTGTATGCAAGTGGAAAGGATGTGGGGAAAAAAAAATGTCCCTGTCTTGTCTTTGTCTCCATCTCTACTTTTTGATGCTTCAGTAACAAATATCTTTCTCTTATCCACCGCTCCATCCATCTCCCCTCTCTCTTTTTCTCTGTCTTCCTGCCGCTCTCGACTCATGCATTTCCGAGAGTCAGTGTACTCTAAACAGTTATGTTCTTGTTTCCTATGGTTATGATCTCCGTTGACGTGCTGGAGTCCCATTTCCTTTTTCAGCTCTGCATGCACAGTACCGGCACAGCCGTTGTGTATGCCTTTGTCCATAAAACCCACACGCGAGGCGGCGGGGACACTGTGCAGGCCTCGGCTTTAACAAATGCATTACATTCAGTATTATGGATCATAATTGTGATTTAAGTCTGGAATGAAAGCATACAAGTGGAGATGAATCTGGCTGTCGCTGTTTCTCATGCAATCATTTATTTAGAAAAAAAAATACTCTGGGACCATGAATGTCCCCAGTATACTAAGCAGAACCCCCGTGTGTGTTCACAGCAAAATTCATAGATTCTAATCCAGAAGAGGACGCTCAACAACTGGGACCAAGCTAACAAGGCCTGCTTGAGAACAGGACAATGAGTAGAAGTTACGTTATTAAATGGCTGATTGATTATTATTTGATGAACAGGAAATTGGCGTTCATTTCTGACGTTGATAAAAGTCGTATATTGTTTACAAATGCAGCCAGGGGGCATCATGTCTCAATCAAATAGTCAATAGTCAATCAAAAGCAATTAAATAACACATATAATCTTAATGAAACCCTCCCCCCTCCCCTCAGTGCTCCCTCAAAAGCCACACCCCTCATCTACATGCACAAGCGATGTTAATCTAGAATTGGACCTCAGCTCATCGCTTGCATCATGTAGAAACTACGATGTCTAATGTCTGATTCAGCTGTAAATAAAAACAAAACTTTATCATGTTACATGTAAAAAAAAAGTGAGAATTTTACTACTCTCAACGGCCAATGACAAACTCAGCTCAAAATCTGTCATCGGTGACGTGCTTTGAGTGTGGGCTGGTGCACGCAAGGGGTAGAGAACGAGCAGGGGAGACAGGAAGGCATGATTGGTTCATCAAATTGGTTAATATGAACTCTGGTAGACACTTTTAACTTAGTTATACTCTAATTTTAAGAGCTGTGACTACAAATCGATTCAGCCATTTTCCAGGAAAAACCACACACAAGCTCTAGAATAAGGTTCTTAAGGATGAAGGTTTGTTGCCTCTTTTTGACAAATATCTCAAGACATACAAATCTTTGGACTCTTTAATGTTAGGAATAAAAAATATACTTCTAAGACTTTTGTAGGAAGAACAGCATCAGAACAGTATAAAAGAAATCCTGCATTCTCTGTGTTTAACCAAAACGCAAAACTTGCAGGTTATATAGCTTCCTTAATATGACTTGCTTTTTAAAAAGCTAGTTAAAGTTAAAAATAACTCATTAAAAGATGTTCTGTACAGACTGAGAATTTTTTCTAGACAAAAATAAAAGAATAATAATTTAAGTGGAGAAACAATCTGATAATCAACTTGAACAACAATCTTTAGTTTCAATCCTGACGAGAAGGAAAAAAATATATAAGTAACACCTTTAATGTATTGCATAGAATGTGCTTTTATATGGGTATTTTATGTAAAAGAAAAAAAAATCTTTATTAAAAGGTGAAATCCTCCTCAGTGTATTCTGTAGTCAGCAGTCCACTATTTTTCCTTTGTTTCATTAAGGGACAAAAAGGAGAAAAACCTTCCAGCTGTTCAGCTCGGGCTTCTTTTCACCTCAATAGTGCGTCGGAGAAATGACATAGCAGAAGATAAAATAGTAATGCTAATATCAATAGTTTGTCCATTACAGGTCAGCTAACTGTCCAGCGAAACAGTTACAAAGCTGTTCCTTTTCGATCTCACAAGGCCGATCAATACGGGGGCATACTGTTTCAATTTTGCCGGCATTGATTTTCTCTATAACACTCCAACCCTAAAGCATTCGTCTTTCTGAAGGAAGGATGATTTGATTTACTGAAGAAAAATTGGAGTGCACATCACAAAGATTTTTTGCCGGGCGGGAGTGTGACATGCCAAAAGATGGATGTCCCTTGGCTGGGAAGACTCTAGCCTTAGGGCGTCCATTAGAGCGGTGGTGCTGCAGAAAATGAGCTGCTTATACGGGGGAGGAGGAGCAGAGGGAGAGGAGTTGGTGCGTGAGGTGTTGTGTTTTGGAGGGACTAGATGTAGGTGAGGATTTGTAGAAGAAAAGAGGAATATACAGCTTAAGAAGAAGGAGGAGTTGGAGAACAGCATCTTAACATTTTTTTTCTATTCACCTCAATAAGACTGTCTGGAAAGTGAAGTGCACACACTGCTTCTACATCACACTTCAAGCCTTTTTTTCTTTTTCATCAGCAGCCACCTTCCTTTTACTTCCCTCGCTTCCAGCATCCAGAGTGAATTTCCATGGTACATTAGTCAGCCTATTAGAATGCAATAAAGCAAAGGTATGAGAAGGGAAAAACGAGAAGAGTGGTGTGTGTCCCCTGAGACTGTGAGTTGACGTTCTCCATCATCTGCCCTCATCGCTGCTCTCTGTCCGTTGACTTTGTCTGTGTCATATACATGAAAGATGATTCTTGACCCAAATAAACACTGCGGCAGTCTGGATGCTCAGTGGACCAGAGCTCAAAGAAAAGAGAGAAAAAATCAGGAGATGAAAAATATGATATCTGCCAGTTGTTTCATTTGTGGCTTATCTTGCGAGCTGTTCATTTACTTCTCCCCCCCCCTCTTTAAAAGACAGCAGGCTGGCATGTTGTACACCTGGGTCTCAAGGCAATGGGACAGAAACGTATGGATGAAGAAAGAGGCGACCTTTCTGTGAGTCTGCAAATCTGTCTTTGTCTTGACACTAGATAACAGACAAGGGCACGAAAAATGATAGACACTGCCTGTCCGGTGGAAAGTCCCCAGATGAAACTCTCTAGATGATACAAGTAAAGTGAAACAAGGAAGAGCAAAGGACAAAAAGTGTGAGAGAAAAGGGGAGAAAAAGGAGAGCAAGGAGGACTGAGAGAGCAACAGACAGAGAGGGAAGACGAAGCAGCAGAATGGGAAAGGGAAAAATCACCTAACACCTCTTCTCTCCCGAGGCCCGGGCCGCTGTAAGCTGGATATTAAGACACAAATTGCATTCAGGCGGGTCACACTGTGTCAGAAGATATTAGACGCCTGCCGTGAGGAAACAACAATTCCCATCAGCTTGTGAGAAAATAATATTTTCATTTTCAGACTCTTTATTGAATGGAAACTTTGGGGAATATGTTTTTATGGCTTGTGAGCAGGCAGGCGTGGATTTTACACCGGAGCAACAAAAGGTCGTAATCGTAGCTGCGTATTGTCTTTGTGTTCCTGAATTTCATTTTCACAGCTGGGGAGAGCCTGCAGGTTTCACTGTGTGTATCTTTTCTCCCCCAATTGTATTTACAGGCAGTACACATCGCTTTTGGGTATGTGTGGATTTAAGGATTAATATCTCTTATGTTAGGGCGCCTGCAGGTATGCAGGTGTGCTTGAGAGTTTTTTTTTTTTTTTTTTTCCTTTTCTATCTTTTCCTACTACTTTGTCTTTTTCTGCAGCACCAGATGTTTCTTCTATGCCCGCATACCGGAGTCTCTGGTGCGAAGCAGCACCACCTGACCTTCACAGTAATTGACCAAAAATATTGATGTAATGGCACAGGACTGATTGTGATTTATTAAAAGAGCGCTGCACTCCAAGGCCCAGTGCCAATGGCTCCCTGAGCCCATCGGCAGCCATTAGGAAAACCATCAATAGCACAGCGGCATAAAGGGCCGGTAATGGGGGACTTTTCTGGCCGGGGCTCGCAGAACACAATCTCCATAGTAAATAGCAGACCCTTGTGTGAGTACACATGGAGACTTCGAGAGAAAGTGAAGGGGGAGAAAAGGGGGAGATGGGATAAAGGAAAGAAAAATATGACAAATAATACACCACATCCTGATATGAGACACAAAAAATAATAAAAGGGAAAACAAAGGCAGCCAGAGATAGACTCCCTAGCCAATAGCAAACCAACCTCTCGCCAGACGAGTCTCGGGAGAGTTGGTTCAGACTAACAAGCGCGAGCCAGCGGCCGTTTCTCCGGCTCACCATTACACACTACCTGCACAAACAGCCATCATTAGGGAATAGTTGCATTGGATTGTGCTGCCTATTTGGCGAAACAAACACAGAGGATAGGGTTCCCTCTGTTCTTAATGGGAGCAGAGCTGTTTAAATGGCTTTCATCTCTCTCCAGAGTCAATGCATCATTCAGCTGCACAGCTGACATTTTCACCTTTGCAGATCTAATTTAATCAAAGTCATGAGTATCGGGGGTAGAGAAAGATTATGATGAGATTAAAACCATTACAGTGGTTTGAATCATTTTCTCAGCAGAGGAAAGACATGCTATGAGAACAGGTGCATTCTCTTGATTAAAGGCTTTTCTATACAATGCTTTATTTGAGTAACAGTGGAACTTTACTTCACTCTTAAATATCACAGCATGTGGAAATTCAACAAATTTCTATTGTATCAAAGGATTGTTTCTGGTACTAACAAAAAGGAATGCATGAAACCTGTAAAATCTATTATATGTACCGGTATGTGTGTGATAAGCCAAGCCAAGAAGACCTCAACAGCAAGATAGAATTTTCAACCCTTAGAGGATAAGGGTAGGGAGATATGTATCAACTATTTTGCAAGTTTGAGTCAAAGATCCATCTTACTTAAAAGTACATTGATATGATAATGACTGAAATAATGATGTTCAAACTTGCAAAATGAGATTTATAATTTAGAAACTTGACAAGTTCCGTTTTTGTTAGATATTTGTTGTACCTCATGGAGGACCGTCCCCAGGCGCCGTGTTTGTCAGTCAGGATGTTGACTATCTTCTGGATGAGCTGCGTAGCTGTCACATGGTCGCGGTATTTGGCCGCTCTGATCAGGTGGTCGCACATTTTTTCCTCGTCTCGCTTCTCCGCTGCGTACTGTGCACTGTTAGACTGGGAAAGAAAGAGGGAAAAAAAAATTAGTTTTATATGTCAATCCAGCAAGTCAAGTCGCTAAGACATTTTACAGAATATAAATGATAAAATGTTTAATTCTCCGGCTAATGGAACGTAGAAAAACAGGTCTATGAGAGGGAATATTCCAGATACGGGCCAAACATATAGAAACTCTACTCCGAGTTAAAGCAACTGAAAAGCAGAGTCATTTCTGTCCTTGTGTCATTATGATTAATAACAGTTGACACCTATTTACTAATGCCCTCTGGTGCACCAAATCACATGATACCCACAATGCACAGGGAGGACATTTTTCTCTGTCGGAATTTGTTATCAGAATGGGCCTTTGAACTCTGCAGTGATGGTAAAAGTAAAAACACCTTCTGAGAATAACAGCTATAATTTGAAACGGCGTTTTGATTTTCCATCTCAGGATACATTTCAATTGCAAACTCGGAATGCTCTCAGGGCTTTCTTTTAAAGAGTTGTTTCAAAGTTATATTCCTATTGAAGGTGAGTGCAGAAAAATGGAGGACAGAAGAACATGAGCTATGTATAGCCACGCAGATCTTCAGCCTGCCGTGGTGCATTTATGTTTTCTTTTTTTTACATTCTCCAAGGACAGCAGCAAAAGACAATGGCAGCAGGATTAAGAAGGGACATTCATTCAATTATTTATGCTGCATATGACTCTGTTTTTATTAAATTAACCTTAAAAGATCCCATTGGTCCGATGGTCATCACACGGGGAGAGTAGACCCAGATGCACGGCCTAACAGAAGCAACCTGCTTTTCCAAAGTTACCAGTAAAGCGCTTTATAATGGGTCCTCCTCTCCAATTTGAAAGACAACATTTCATATCTGACAGAAAATCTATAGGTATAAATCACATTAGAGCGGCTTTTCTTCAGGCCCCGGAGCCTTAATTATCAATCTGTGTCTCTTCGTGTGGCATTAAAGTGAGCCTTGACCTTCCAGCACGATGATGACGGGCAAAAAAATAAAAGGAGTACAAAGAAGGAATTTTCAAACAAGTGTTTCAGATTTTCAAACCAGGCATGGTTTTCTCTCTCTGTGTGTGTAAGTGTGACCGTGTGTTGGATGTCCATTTATCTTGATCAGTGGCGCTGAGGGGGAAACAGGAATTGGGACAAGTGCAAAGCTGGACCACAAAAAGGGGCTATCAACAAGCCTAATATATTCATAAGACACTATGATAAACTGTCACTGGAAAAAAAAATGTTAATCTGGGAAAACAGAAAAACATTCAACACCCAAATATTTTATATATGATTATAGAAAAGACACATTGATGCAAAATTAATGGTTATGTGGATTCTGCTCTTTAAACAGATGTTAGCAGCGCGCCTAGAAAAAGTCAATTTCCATCCGTCTGTGTCTGAGACATATAAAGTCTGCAGTACTAATCAACAGCGCTGGGTTCAAACTCATAACCATAAACAAACACTTCATCACCTGCGCGTTGAGCCTGCCCAAACACCCAAACCCTCCATGCTGTAATGGGCTTTTCTCACATCCAAGGCCAAAGTCGACTACAGGAGAAAAAGGCCAAATTCAGAGACTCACCCTTGAAACAACAACCAGAAACGCTGAACACATAAGTAGTGGCATTTAAAGCCAGCGTTGCCTTTGCTTGTAAGTGGAAAAGACAAGTCACTGCTAATTCCAGGGCCCATTCCTGAGATATGAAGTCAGAGAAAATGCTGAGGTATTATGAAGGATATATTATGTTGTGTTATTATGGAGATTTAAGCGAATAACTTAATTTTCTGGTTGGCACCATGATGGTCTGCAGAACGGATAAAGGGCAGAAACTAAGAAGGGGTGTTTTTTTTTTTCACAGACTGTTCTTTATTTTCTTTCAGGGGAACATAAGAAAAAAATCATAAGTATCTGATCCCATTTACTATTTGAAACATGCCTCTTTTGGAGTGACTGAATGAGTCAGTGTGCATATTTTGACAAGAAAACAAGCATAAAAAACGACTTTTTCAGAGAAGGGCACTTCCATTCCCCGAGTTAAAAGATCGCAGCTGAATGAAGAGGGACGGCAGACTATGCTAACAGCAAACAGCCACCAGGGCACTACTTGCTGGCAGTGAGACTGTTATGACTTGGGACACTGTAATCATTGGCAGCACCTTCCATTACATGGCCCGGCTGACAGGGTCGTCCCGGTGCGAGTGCCTGCTCTGCCGGAGGAGACAGCTTGGGTGAAAACGAAATGATAATGCCTGGCATTAATCGAGTCAATTACACTGAGTCGTGTCGCCCACAATTCATCAGCAGCTCGAATAAATAGCTATGGATGTGTGCTGGAGTTTTGGGGAAGGAAATGGGCTGCTATTGGAAGGGACTAGGGTTCGGCAAAGACAGTAATCATCTCCAAAATAAACAATCACATACTGGGAAAAAATGGCAACATGAACATTCTGAGACAAAGCTTGGAAATTCATGCATTTTAATACCATAATTCCGTCTCTTTGAAGCAGTGAATAATGCACACGTTAGCTATTTGTTGCTATGGTAATAGCTGCCACTGGGCCATGTTTTTGCCATGCTTATTCTATAAATAATAAGCAGGAGACGAGTTTCACATAGTGTTCGTGTTGTAACAGTGTCAGCCTTATCTAAATGCTGTAGTTGTTGTCAGATGAAGCCTCGGCTCCCCTCCTCCTCTCCCTCGCTGGGTTTAGAGGGTTAACCAGCATAATAGGCTGGAGAATGGAGGCTCATTACAAGATATCAGCCCTGTGTTTATCAATTAGAGTGACAGAGAGAGGTCTGTCTGTGGTGTTGCTTTGCCACAGTGAGCCTTCAACAACACCCTGCCTGACAAAAACGGGGTCTCAAGGTTCTGCTGGAGAACAGGAGAAGGAAACAAAACCAGCAGAGATGTTATTAAAGCGCTTGATTTGCAATCTCTTGACATTGGTGGCACATCAGAGCTACAAACTCTCCAAGGCTGTGCTATCGCTCTGCGAGAATCTCCAATTTCTCACATCCGCCGACAAGCACTCCCAGAGGGTTTCATTTACAAACGGGCAGAGAAACTGTCCAGAGGAAGGCGAGACATCAGCCTTGTCCTTGTCTGGTATCAGAGAATGCAAATACACCACAAATAAATTCCTCCTGGAGCACAATGGAGGTCTGGGGAGACAAGAGGATGAAATGAGAAAAGGAGGATGGGGGTCGCTAAACAAAAGTAGATGCTGTACCAGTCCACCAATTGGTTTCAAAGAGATTCTCTTGCACTTGATCTCTTGCCCTCGAGTTTTCAAATTGCAACATAAAATGTCACCAGGGGAATTCAGACAATGGGCCACGGAAGAAACGAGTGAAAGGAAGAGGAGGGGGAGAAAAATGAGGGCTTAAAAGTACAATGGCGAACAAAAGTCACCAAATGACAATGCCTGACAGCCACTTCAATTCTAAAATGATGCTCCTGTCATGCCGTGCTCCCAAGTATTGATTTTTTTCTTCACTTGGAGCACAGAAGGAAAAAAAATCAAATCCAGTTGAAATGGATCCTTGCTGCTGGCATCAGCCCATGGCTAGCGGCCATCAAGGTTAACACAGGCGCAACACTTATCAAAGTATCTCTCTCCTCCTCCTGCCTGCTCCTCCCCACAAACTGTCTGTGGCCGATCTTTAATGGACTGGTCACCATGCTCAGCTGGCAGCTCCTTCATCTCCTCTGCACAGAACCCTCTTTTCCCTGCAAAACTGCGTACTCTCCTTTGCAACATTTGTCTGTGTTGCTGCCATCTTTTTATGATAACCCCAGCTCACCTTCAAGGTCGTCCCACGTGAAAAATCATACATGTTGAAACTGTCGCCTGGAGGTGAAAAATAGTCAAATGAAGGAATGATGTGACCAGATGAAAAATACAGGTCCTCTGCATTGGCGGTGGCCCGAAATCATGGATTCAGTGAAGAAGCACCAAGCTCAGGGTCAATTTCAATCAAAAAATTGTATCTCAAATATGAAATTTAATCAACCAAAAGTGTTTTGTTTTTTAGTTTGTTTTTTTTCATAATAATAAAAATAATAAGTAATATCAAGCTAATCCACACAGCTTTATCTTTGCTTTTCATGAGCTAAAAAACCCAAAATGTCCATGAACATTTTTCATTTTTGATCAGAAATGCATCTCAACTTCAGCTGATTAAAGGTAAAAATGAACACAGTTTTGGTCAGTTGGTTGAGCAGGCACCCTGTGTACAGAGGCTTCAGTTCTTGTTGCACTAGCGGCAGGATCATCCAGACACTTTGGAGGATATCATCTCGCACTCTCTCTCCCCACCTTTCCTATGTCTCTACATCTGTCCTGTCAAATATAGGCCCAACAATAATCTAAAAAAGAAAATATACTACCACCATCTTAAGAGACTGTGTCAAAGGAAGCTGTGGAGTGAAGTTATATTTTCCCGGGTTTGTTGGTTGCACATAATGATGGCAGCTGCGGAAGAGGTACCCAGGGACTTCATTACGTGGACAAGTCAGTGTAAATGGGACTACTGTTTTCCAAAAATCCAGAGTAGCCAACTTCACCCGTCCTTTTCAACAAAAGCCCTTTCTGTACAGTAAAAAAAAATTCCACTAAGATGGGATACAAAAGGATGCTTTCTTTATATGTTTTGCCTCCACATCCTGATGGTTTTGCAACAATGCAATCACAAACACAGACATGTTCCTGTTGTTTTCCCTCTCACCGTTTTGACAGCTGTTTTGAACATAATGAGGTGTCCGAGCATTCAGCCATGCTGACACACTACATTAACGTTGCAACAACTACATGACAGCAAGCTACAGTTGGTGGCACCTATCAGTCAGAGTCCTGTGAACAGTGTGGCAGAAGTAGCCTTCGGGAGTTGTGATTCTCTCACGCTTCCTGTGCGTTTTTGAGAAACCTACAACAGACAGCATCTGTTTTAATAATTAAATGAATTCTCTTAAAAAAAAACTTGTTTTGCGGAGTCAGAACACTGATCTGCCTGCTGGTAATATTCAAATTAAGTTGAACTATAAGAGCTCAAGTAAGGTAGAATCTGGACACAATTCAAGCTATTCCATTACATCCTATCCGGGGTTCTTCCTGTGATGCTCAGGTCCATGATGCACAAGTTTCCAGAGAGCGGTGCTATGATAATGGAACATAATGAGCATCAGCTCAATGTTAATGTCATTAACGTGGGGAGAAGGAACGGATCGTTTTACAAGCTCAGCAGAGAGAAGACAATGACGCCAGGCACTAATTAGCCGTTATCGTCTGGCTTTCACTGGATCTCAGACAGTCAATTCAATTACTCCATATAACAGCCCAGGATGAATCAAGGAGGGGGGTGTATAAAAAAAAGATTGAGCAGACGGGAAGAGTACAGAAGAATAGAAATGGCTGGGGTCTTCCCTATCTGGCCCTTCTCATCTGCCCTTGTGCCCCTGAGCCCGCCACATTTCATTCCTAATGAACAACCCCATAAAAAGAAGGAGTTCGATTTCTCTCTGCTCCCCACTATCTCTCTGGCTCCCTCTCCTTCCTGCTCCTGTGGAAGATATCAGAGTCCATCATTTGCAGTGCTGGGCGGCAGCATCCGATCTGCAGATCTCCTTTACATTAGAGGATCCTTTTAGATAGAGAACCCTAAAAAGGTAATTGGATTTCCCCCCTAGTTATCTTCATCTGTTTCACCCTAAGACCACTGTAATAACTTACTCTCAGGGCCAGAGATAACTCAATTCTGTCCCGCAGAGTGCTAGTGAGAGTGGGAGTGGGAGAGAGAGAGAGAGAGAGAAAGCGAGAGAGAGAGAGGAAGCATATGTCATGTACGGGAAACGGGTATCTAAATCCTCTATCACTGTCTTGACAAGGATATGAACTCTGACAAGGAGCAAACATAAATGTGTTTTTATGTATTGAATTATTCTTGTTTCTGGGGCCTTGGTGGGAATTTGCAACTGCTATTGACAAGAACAAGAACTATTAAATGCAGAATAGTAAAGAGAGGGAGGATACAGATTATATTTTGGCGACTGATGTTGTTTGACTCAGTAAAGCTCTTTATTTTCAGTGTAACACAATGAAACCAAAATGAGTCATTTTGGGAGCCTGTTTTGAGCTTTAGTTCTCACAGAGCAACCTGTGTAGTGTGTCTCTGCAACACAATATAGAGGAGAAAACTCCAACAAAACTGGGACATAGCTGAAAATTATTATTTCAAAACCCTCCAACCCCCATCCTCAGGGGGGATGTTTCATTGGCCTGTTATTTTTATTGTGGCGGTGCAAAATGAAACTCCAGCAGGCTCAAGCAGAGCTCGTGTAGAAGCACCAAAAAAATCAATACAGCAATATCAGAGCAAGACTTATCAGGGCTTCACTTCTTCTCAGAGGTCACTGAGGAGCAACTGCATTTAAGTGGGGAATTCAATCGTGAAGCATAGTTTGGGACGAGCTACGGTGGCTATCTGATTAAGGACAGCTGATTGCAAAGGTAGAGCAAGTTTCAGATGACAACAGGAAATACAACTCATGGAAAGTTATAGCTTTCTATTAGTTGTATTTTTGCAGTAATTTAAGTGACAGATCAACTGATAGTACTGCTCCTTCTACACATGTAAAACCCTGGTCTTAATGCACAGCATACTGTGCTGTCCTAATACAGGCCCATGATGTCCTTTTAAGTACATAGTTTACTAATATGACCGTACAAAGCATGGTGAACACCAACCACTAAATAACAAACCAGAGATGACCTCATGCTCAGTTGCCTGTCATTAGTTCTCTCTCTCCAAACATAAACCAAGGACTATTTCTTGCCATGTTTTTATGCCTTGTTTTCAAATGCATTCTGGTTTAAACATAACTATTGACTTAAGGCTTTTATAAAATAGGATTTTAAGTTATTAGTTAAACAGCTAATGCTTTTTTCCATCTCTTCGATCTAGACATAAAGTACACTTTCCTGATAGAGTCACGACTGCGTGAGGTGTTTGAGATTTATACCAGTAATGGTTTAGGGGATGGAGATGGGAAAAAAAGAACAAATAGTGAAATGGCATCATATATCAGCTCATATCATGAGCTGAAATGAAAATACATCTTTTGTAACAACAATTAAAATCAGCTGAGCGGGGCACCTATAGCTAAGTGGTTATGTTGTCGCCCAATGTAGAGATGGTTGAGTCCTCATTGCAGTGGCCATGGGTTCAAATCCCATCTCAGCCCTTTGCTGCACTCTTTCCTCCCAACATTTCCTGTGTCTCTTCAGATGTCCTATCTAACAAAGGCAGTGGCCAAAATATATGGATATATGTTAGTTTTAGAGAGCAGAAGGTTAGTAGAAAAAGTTATGAAGTATTAGAATGGAATACAACTAAACCCAGGGAGGAGAACTTGCAACAAATACAAAAATGTATATAAAGAAATCTTGGTCAGGCTAATACATGCATACCAAACTGTGGTATGCCAAGTTCAGGAATCAGGGACTAATGCCTGAACGTTTGAGAACATTAAAAGTAACAGTTACATTGTTAAACAGAGAACATGTGGCCTTCAGCCACATCAAGAGGCCGAGGCAGAGCAGAATCATTTGGGACCGTCATGTGCAGACTGGCTGCCAAGTCTGTCTGTCTGTCTGGGGGTCAGGCAACATGCTCTGAGCCAAATGGAGACAGCTGACTAACCTGACATACTTTATATGCACTTTTGCCAGAGCACACATATTGTACACCTTTTCAAAAAGTATACGGAGGAATAAAAAAAAATCTGCAACATCGATCTGGTCGTACAAATCAAGCTGTGCAAGTATGTGTTGAGAATGTTAAGGTCAGATCGTGTCCGATAAAATTGTGAGGATGACATATTGAGCAAACTGAGAAATAAGATTTCACAACAACTGGATGACAGTTTCAGAGAAAGAGAACCGATCCAACAAAAGAGAGAAAAACATAGCAATCACAGATAAAACTCTCATGTGCAAGAGTTGTTCCCCCCATCTCACTGGTTGACTTTCAACACTCTCGAGGGATTACTCTTTACACGAATGTAAGAGAGTCCCTTCCATGAACCTTAAAAAAGCATCACATTTTACTGCAAAGTTGGGGCATGTGGGGGACAGAGGGGTTGAAGGTGATGGGTTTGCACACAGTCAGCCCTTCAGGCTTGCACCTCTCAGGTCTGTCTGCAGCTTTTAGTGCTGGCAGGTTCCTGAGAAATGACTGAGGGAGGGAAAAAAAAGAGCAGAGAATGCCATATTCCTGTCACTGGCAAAATACTCCCCCAGCGGGAGTATAATGGACAGGATCTTTGCAGGACAGGAAATGATCTTGGTGAGATCTAGAAAGCAGAGGGATGGGATTTTAGCAGCGTTGGACTGGGGAGAGAGGTGTAGAGAAGGATGCCCATGGGTCAGGATAGAACTGGCCTGGCGGCTATGCGTGAATGGCAACATTTGTGTGGAGAACCGGCGGGAAGAGGAGGGGGGAGAAGTTATGTTTCAGGGGAGAGCCTGCAGTTAGACGGAGAGGAACGGGGATAAATTAACACCACACAATGTTTGGTTAGTAAAATCTGCCAAGCATGATCTCCAACCTAAAACTACTTCAGTGTGTGTGTAGGTCTGTGTGTGTTTCTATGTTTGAAAAGTAAACATTTATCCTCCAGGTTTGTTATGACAGATATTAAAATGTGATGGACAAACTTTAAGTAGTTATTGGATCAGCTCCTCATATGCTCTCAGTGACGGGAATATTAAACCCTTTAACATTTCTATCAGAGCAGTCGTAGTGTGATAGGCCTAAAGCTTCAAATTGTCTTAACTTTGCAAGCATAAAGTTCCTTTGGATCTTGAAGACAAAATATGACAGTTACAGGATCTCATGGTACAAAGAAGTGTTTAGACTGCAATATTTCACCTGCTTGATCTCAGAATCTTCCCTGATACTCCAAGGGCTACAAATAAAGAAGAAATGTATCTTATCTCAAAAGGCCTTTGGACCAGACTCTATGGAAGACCGTAGCAAAACATGTTGAAGATAAGGATTTGTTGATAGATGCTTATGAGGTTTTTCAGTTGGCCGTTGTCTGGCTTGTAACAACGTTACTGCTCATTGACCTCACCTCAGAAAATAACCTGATCTGTGCAAACTGTAACTGCATTATACCTCCAGCTAGCTATAGTACTAAAAGCTTCACAGATATTACATGCAGGTTTTTGGGGCTTTTTTGTGCCTTTGATGGAGAGATAGGACAGTGGAGAGTGTTGGAAATCAGGGAGAAAGAGAGTGCGGGAAAGGAGCCACAGGCGGGATTCAAACTTGGCCACCCGCTTGGTGGAAGACTATAGCCTCCATACATGGGGCGTGCGCACTAACCACTGCACCACTGCACCACCAGCGTCCCCAAGTTTCTGCTTTTAGTTGAGAACTTCAATGTTGTTTGTGTCATTCAAAACTTGGAACGGCTAACACCTGTAAAAATCTAAATACTTTGCATAGATGTACATAAATATTTTGCACATCTATGGACAATTTGATTATCTTAAAGTCTAAGAAATGGTATTAATGGTTTCTATATTTCACATAAGTTTCAGCATCTTACCTCAAACTCTGCGTGTTTATGGATGTCTTCAGCTCTCTGTCTGCTCAGGATAAATTCGGCTTCATTTGCGACACGGACCAGGTGGTCCTTCATGGTGTGACTCAGCAGCCTGTGGGGAGAGGGCAAATGGACATCAGTCCAATGGGAACTGCATAGATGTGTTAACAATCCCTATACTTTCTTTACAAATATATATGGATTTCAATTGTCTACAGTCCTAGAGGGTAAATGTCAGACAGATGCTAAGAAACATCATAAAATCCTGAGGTTCAGAGTATCTGAAACATCTGTTCAACACTGCAATATCTGCTAACCTAGAGATGGAACAGCCATGTAATATCCATAAAATGTTGAACAAGAGCTGTGTAAAATAAGCAGAAAATCTAATTTGGAAACAAAACTGAACCAGATAGATCTTCTAAAAGAGGTGCAGTTGCTAATTGATTTGTTAATGATATGCATCTGACAAGAGGGAGGATCTGTGCCCCATGTTGCTACATATGTAGTCTTCCTCCCTCTGCTTATCAGTGATAATGAAACATGCATGTTATGTGTGTAAGCATGTGTGTGTGTGTGTGTGTGTGTGTGTGTGTGTGTGTGTGTGTGTGTGTGTGTAGGTCGAAGGAACTCCTCTATAGCCCTAAAGGTCATGACTGTGCAAAGTGGAACAATAACAGACTAGAGGCCAGAGAGGAGGGATGGGGCATGCTGGGACTGACTGTTGGAAAAGGGGGGGGATGGGGGGGATGGGGGTTAGGGGCAGAGGGATGACTGTAACCTAAGCCTGCTGTTTCAGCACGGGGCAGCAGGGGAGCGGAGGTGCTGGGGCCTCTGCAGCCTCTATGGTCCCGTCGAGGCCCCCCGCTATCAATAACTGAGTCACTGCAAAACAGAGTCGTGGTACTAAGGTGTGTTCTTATTTTGTGTGTAAAAATGAAATAAAATACCCAAAGTTAGGTGATTACTTTAAGGTTTCTTCAAAGTTCATCAAGTAACATTTGAGACCTTTTAAAATATGAGCAGGGATCAAAGGCAGAATATTACATTCTATTACATCTGTTTTTATTCAGTATTTGCTGATTTCCTGATGATAGAATTGATTAAAATAATTTGAGTTGGATCTTTCCCCAGTTTATCAGAAAAAACAAATTGTCTTTTAAAAAAAATCCTAAACCGAGGTGGACTGCAGTATTGTTTAATCTGAATTTAATGAATTGAAAAAATATACAAGATTGCTTTAGAATTTTACAACTACCGTAAAACTTCTAGTTAATAGCCCAGGTTTTTTTTCCACTTCAGTCTATATAATGACCCTGCCTTTATTTTGGACATGCATCAAAACTCGTGCAGAGCAAAGATGGGAAAGACACTAAAATATTAAATGTGAAGTTTATTTCGGACATGTGACAAATTTACAAGAGAAAGAAAATTTAACAGTGTCCAAAATTAGGACAGGTAAAAAAGCATGCAAACCTGCTTCACTGCCTGTACACAGACAAGCATTATCATCCCCCCATCTCTTTTAACTAGACTTAAAGTACACTTTCCTAATACGGTCGCACCTATATGGGGTGTTTGAGATTAATACCTGTACTGGTTAAGGAGTCAGATAGGGGAAAAAAGTACAAGTTGTGACATGGTGTTCTATATCAACTCATGTTTTATTACATACATCATTCTGTCTGTCTTGTACAGATGTCGTAGTTCATTTTTAATTTTTTATGCTGTGCTGTTGTCGCTCCTTAATTTTGCACAACACAAACTATTTCGACACTAAATGCATCAGGACCTTTAATTAAGAGCTGCCTTTATTTGTCAAAACTTGTAGCAACATCAGACTCATAAAAGGGACTGGGCCTTAAATACTGATGGGCTTTTATTTGAAGTTTTACGGTGCTTAGGATATAATAATGTTGTGAATGTTGACTTTTATGAACTAATTTGGGGATGCAAGAGTCTTATTTGGAAGTGATGCGCAGGCTGATATTTTGACATAGTTGAAAAACAAACAGAAACAAAAGTCTGCATTTACTGACAGATGCACAGTGAGAAATCAACAGCGATTTCCCGAGTGTCACAGAGGAGCCGGTGATCAGAGGCCCTGTCACCTTCTACCTAACCTCTCCTTTTCCCCAATCCCTCTGGGATGAGCAGGTATTGAATGGAGCCTAGAACTAAAGGATCTTCGACCTCACTCTCCCAAGCTGCTCTTCACCCCCCAGAAACATTGATTGTTTTCCAGAGTTCTGAATAACTATCCCATCACATGGGCTTTGAGGATCCTAGGGGCCCTAGGGGCTTTGATTTGATTCAGGAATGGTGAAATTGAAAAGTGGCAAATGGGAAAAAGGTTTGGAGGATCATGAAGATGTGCTGCTGCAGAGACAGAGGGCACTGTCAGAGTTACCTACCTTCCTTCGTTGACCAACTCGATAAAGGCGAGACCTGCGTTTTTCTGGATGGAGTTCTGCCATTCCTGCAAACATACACAAAAAATAACAATGACTGCATTGAAATACACTAACCTGGTTACAGAAAATAATTCTAAACATTCTCTATTGAATCTCACAGCACATAGAATAATAAATAAGGAAGTTTGGAAGCAAATGATTACACTAAGTTGGGTCCTCACCACCTTAAAAGGGAAAATATTGACGGAACCAGCCAAGGTATATGTCATGGTACTGTCTGTGGTTAGAGCCGGTAGAGCAGACCCCCCATGCACAGAGGCTATGGCATCTTGTCGCACCGGTACCAGGTTTGACTCCCCGGTCCTTAAGCTAATTGGTGTATTTAATCCCCAATTCTCTCTCTTCCCACATTTACTTCTCTCTCTCAAGCTGTTTTATTGATTCAAGGCAAAAAAGCCCTACTACAGGAAATATTTAATGACACAAGAGTCTAATCATTTTTACAGATTTTCTGGAAAATGCACGGTTGTTTTATCATTAATTTATTACTCTATATTTTTTCTTAAAATAATCATTAATAGCTTTATCGACACTCTTGGAAAACATCCATCCAAATATCCTGACAGCCTACAGCACACGGCATCTTGAACTTGATTGATTTTGGTACATCAACAGTCCAAAGATTTTCACTTTGAAATCAAAGAAAGTCAAGAAAATTGTCCGTCATTTGCTTGAATAATTACTTCAAAAATAAATATATGTTCAAAATAGTTACACATCAATGTGCAGTCTTTCAACAAAACTATTTTTCAACCCAAGAAAAAAAAAATCATTTTTGAATTCTAAGGTGTTCATAAACAAATCCTGTTCTTGGGTAAATCTGAGTGAGTCCATGTCTCTAAACTTACCCAACACTATCATATAAAAACTCAAGGTTTATTAGGGTCTACTGACTGCTTTGTTCAGCACAGGCTACATTCAGTGGCAAACTAGTGGATAGAAGGCAGAGAGCTGTGTCGTGAGTGCATTTATCACATGTAAACACACAAATTTCCTCCTCTTTGACTTGCGTTATGGTTCGAGGTGTCAGTCTAAACAAGCCTGCCGCAGCCGTGCGCAACTTTAAATCCTCAACTCTGAGGGGACAACGAGAGAAGGGAAACTCGACGGTCATCATCTCTCATGTTCTGTTCAATATTTCAACACCTTCAACGCAACCGTCAAAAGAATAATAAAGCAACAAGGTCATGGGGCCTGTCTGAACCAAGCAGCACTCCCCCCCCCTTCCTCTCGGGGGAAATGGAAAAATATGCACGACAAACCTCAAGCTAGAGGGCCTAAACTTCAAAACTACTCCTTAAAATTAAAAGATAAATTACAGTCTGAAGAACCACACCCTGTGTCAATCTGCTTCTATTTCACTATTCATAGATTTGTCATTTCTGTAATGTGTAGACAACATTAAAGCGACAAAAGTGCCAAAACAGATTCTAATTTCTAATGAGTAGGACATGTTATTGAGAAAGTATAAGAATGTGCAAGTGCATCCAAGCAGAAACTTTTTTAAACTCAGCTGTCATCACGTCTTGAGCTGATAGAGGAAACTGTGTGTTTATGTAGAGACCGGCCTTTCAGTAAACATAGAGATCCCACAGGGACGAGGATATCAGCGCTACAAGCAGGAAGGAAAAAGCTCATTTTACCAGAGCTTCTTATAGACAGCCAAACATATTTGTACATATATGACAACTTTCAAAACCATACAGCGTACCCCGCTTACCAGCACGACTAGTAAAACCAATCACAACAAAACCATTCTTGTGAAATGCCTGCGTACGATCACTCTGCAGCCAACTGCACGTCATACAGACAACAAGCTAACACTGAACCTAAATTCAAAACTGCTTTTTGTTCTGCAGAACCAGATTGGCATTGACCGTGTTTACAATGTATTCCAAATAAAGAGGGCACAGAGGGAATAGAAGTCTGGGCTCGGAGCGTAGTGCCTGCAGAGGGTTTCTGCGGCATGGTTTGGCCTCAAAGGAAGTGTGTGAGAGCAGCCTTGGGGCCCTGGAGTTTAACGGAGACTGTAGTTGAAGGACATTATCCATGAGTGTTAGCCTGTGGCCGTGGGGATATTCCAGCCCGGTTAGACTGTGCGAGCTGGATTTCAAATAAACACGACAGGAAGAGGGGCCGTAAATAGAGCCGGCGCTCCCTGGAGAACCAGAAAAGCAGCGACATTAAATTTCCTTTATGGGCTTTCGTGAAAAAAACTTTCTTCTCGAGATTCTTAAAACTGTAAACATGAAAGCTTCCCCAGCAGTAATAAAAAAAGATTATCGCCTAACTGCAGCTTCGGTTTCAGTTCTAAATTAGGTTTGACGAACGGGCGTATATCGCCATTGGCATTTCCTGGACGCAGACAAAAGGTGATAGCAAGACTAATGGTGTCATTGTGGGCTAAGAAATGGCTCCCCTAGTTGAATTAAAAAAGCAATGACCCTGATCCGAGGGACATCTTGCAGTGACAAAAAGGAAACGGGGACAGGTCAGTGATAGAATATTGGATTTTGGCTGCCCTGGTCAGCGGTGTCACAGCTTTTATGACCGCAAACGGGGGCCATGACCACAGCTCTCCTGATGAGAAGATACAAGCAGCCATTTGTGACCCCGGACCTTTAACCTGACCTCCTGAACAGATGATAGGACAGAGAGGGAGGGCTGTCCTTAGATCCCGATAGGAAATGTTGCCAATGTTGTATCAAGCTGTAAGTTGAAGTGTTTCTATTTCCTTATGAATGAAAGTTTGAGTTTATTCATGGAAATGCTCAATCCTCGGGTTAATAAGACAGCTCTGTTTTGGTCTGGGCTCAATGACGATGGCATTGAGTTTAAACACACACGCCATGCACTTCCGTCATTACAGCTGATTATCCATAATCAACATCTAAATATACCACTACCAACGGTGAGAAAACACAGACCTCCCGAGCCAAATCGCCTTTCAAACATCAGGCTCGCCACAACACAAGGAAAACATTTTCCGACACCGAAGAGAGGAACGTCTCGACTCTCCCGAAATAATAAATAAGTCACTTGTGCTTTTCCGTGGCATCACTCATAATCACAAGTATTTGTTGATCTGAACGGCTGTGGGACTACAACTTCAGATGAGAAGAACAAGGCATTAATCCTCGTGTCATGTGTGGCATAGCAAGCGGGAGCTAAGTTAAAGAGAGGGAGAGCTACTGATTGTTTGGTTGATGCGAGGAGTTTGATCAAACGGCGACAAAGAATACGACTGCAAAGAGGCAAAGAGATGAAAACTAAATAACAATAGAGTATATTTTCTATTTGTGTCAGTGACCGCTGTGACGTTGAGGTTTCTGTGACAAATGGGATATCAATAACAGGTGGCGCATATGGAGATGTTTTGGAATTAAGCTTTTGTGTATTTACGACTACAAAAACAGGACAGACAAGGAAAAACATGTTGAGCTTGTGTGAGTGACACACGTTCTTACGAGCAGTAATTTCATATCAACTACAACTAAGTATAGAGCCCAAGTGTGAAGATGAGTTAGAAAGACCATCAAAAACAGAACATTTTAAATCAGATATGTAATTCACTTTGGTTTGTTTGACTGATTACAGTAAGAGTAGATGCTGCTGTGTTGTGTATCTTGTTTCAATAACACCGGTGTGTCACCTCAAGTCCCCAAGGTCCCGTCCACATGTGTGCGTTCACATCGAGTCTGCTTAAAGGAAAACAGACACTCATATTGGTGTTTGCGTGATCAAATTCACAACTGAGGGAATATTTACTGATGTCCAAATATTTACACTGCGAGTCTCCAGCAGCTTCATGGACTCACACTTTCATGGCTACACTAACAAGAGTGGAAAATCAGGACCTAAAACCCCCCCCGAACACCAAACAGACGAAAGAAAAATACACGTTGGAACGCTAGATGAGTGCGTGAACGGTATTGTTTCAGGAGTGGAGAAAAAAATTAAATCAGACACTTTTTCTTTCACACTTATCATGAAACACATCTGACAGTTTGGGTTTTCAGTTGAATGTCAGTGGGTTTTAATGATATAGGAGCAGAAGAATATTTAAACACTTCACAGCTGTTTAAGTTCCAGAAAGAACAGATGGTCAGCCCTGAAAGTGAAATGAAGTCATCTCTCTGTTCAACAATATTTCCATGATAAGACTCTTCCATGATTAAATGAATGTGTCATTACTAAAGTGTAAAAGTGAAGACTTTTTAGTGCAACCTTACATAACCCTGATATCAAAGTAGTCTCACATGTTTCTTCTAGTTCCAACAAACCTCACCATCTGTTGACTTGTTTTGTCTGTTAGTGGGAGCCAAAGGATGTGTCTGTGTCTTCACAGCTTGTCTAGTTTTAAAATACATCATTGTTTCACATGACAGATTTAGTGTCAGATCTAAAGGAATTTGAGTAACATAATTGCTAAGTGTAATTTAATATAAATACTGATGTCCTGCCAAGCCCACATGCTTTAGAATTATGCCACAAATCTGCACAATTCACGAGAACATGTATGTGCCTATACATGTCAACTCAAGGAAGCTAACCTCATCAGCGACACTATATCCAAAGTCAAAATATCCAAAGTAGGATGTCAGAGTGAAAGCGCTACAGCCGTATTTCTTGATTGTGTCTCAGTATAATCAGGCATGACAAGATTGACATTTCCTGGATCTGAATGCAGGAGAGTGAATCCAAACGAAGAGGCCAGGTCGTGATTTTATCAGCATTACGGCTGAGTGAGGATAGCAGGGGGAGAAACCACATGAGAATACAGTGCAAGGTCTTAAGGCCCTGACACACGAAGGAGACTGTCGGCCTTCGGTGAGCGGCCGTGGCCCTAGTTGTTGCGGTGTGTCCAGCTCCGTCGCTACCCGTCGGCCCCAGTTGGCCTTTTTTTTTGGTCGATTCCACATGTTGAATCGGCGTCCGGGGTAGGAATCTCTCTGATTAGCTGTTAAGCCTAGCGAAACAGGAGAGCCAGTGCACGAGAGAAATACGGAAGCACCTCTTCTTTTCTAGTTCCACTAATAAAAGACTAAGGGCTGACAACACCAGTGCCATATTCAACTTTTTATCAGACATTATTCTCCATTAGAAGTACCTATATTACGAGTGTTGCGCGACAGCGGTGAGAAAATTGTTTTCTTGTATACACATTCTTCCTCGTCCTCTTCCGGTTTCCCCTTTTTTGGAATGACGATCACAGACTACCGCCGCCTGCTGGCATGGAGAGTTATTGCCACTCACACATGCGCAGAACGTACATGGTGGTTGGCCGTCGGCTGTAGTCTTTGCGGTGTGTTCTAGTGACAAAAGCGTCACAGGCACTAGTTCTTTGCCGTCTATATGGTGCGCGACCTGTTAGGTAAAATACACATCACACTAACAATGCCTGTCAAGAGGACACTGTTGGGAAATGTAGTTATTGGAGAAATGATTGTGTTTTGTAGAAATAAATAACCAAATATTAGAGGGCTTCTCACAGCACTACGAGTGGAAAACCAAACTGAAAGCCACTGAATCTTTTCTTCTTTTGGGAGTCTTCTGTCTGATTCTCTCCTCACAGCTAGGCTTCACTTCCTGTCAGACAATCCTCCCTAAGACCCCTACCTCCTCAAACACAACACACCCCGCTGCCCTTCATCTCTGGCTGCATAGCTGCCAACGATAGGGGGCCTGCAGAATTAAGTGCCAGTTGGTGTTGCGGTGTTTTCTCTACGTCCCGCAGGAGGGTTACCTTTTTTTGAAGAATAAACAGCGTGATGTTATCCTCTGAACTACAGAGCGATGGCTGGGACACCGAGCCGCGTGGCACGGCTGTAAAGGGGCACTGGAGCAGAAAGCGGGGTGAGGGCAAACAGGGAGGGAGGGAAAACTAACACTTTTGATTTGCACTGATCTTGAACCCTGCCTGCCTGTTTAACTGCACAGTGGGGTGTGGGCCCAGCTGTGAGCAAAATGATGGGGAAAGTATTCGTGTCCCCTGGTTTCATCGCATTCTTCACCACTTCTCTGATGCACCACGAGTGGTTCATACAACAAGGTCTGCTCATGATCCATCAAAGCCTACGTTACAGGGGAGAGGGAGGAATAGAAATAGATAGAAATGGCTGTAAAGCAAATAAAAATGTCTTACAGCAACATAACTTTTAAAAGAAGTAGCAGACACACAGCTTGTTAATAAACTTTATCCTTACAGGGATTTTTTCTTTAGTTATTTAAGGTGTATGTTTAACCTGTAAGAATCAAGGAAGTTTATGGCATTCCAGAAACATGTTAGAAGATGATAAAGGGAATGAAAATAGGTGCCGGTACTTGAGTCCTCATTAGCCGAATACCCACAAGTATGAAGCCACAATAAAGAAAAAAACTTCTTGCGATATTTTTCATAATATCACAAGAATAAAATCCTTATAATAAAAGAAAAATATCGTAATATAACACCTTTTTTTAATAAAATCACAACTTATTCTAAGATTATTATAAGGCTGCCTACTGGACCTCTCTTCTTTGGAATATATTCAGTGTCCTGCAGAGTATTGATACTGACAGTGTTGTGTTGGTGAGGATAAAGATTGAATATTCAGTTATTTGTGAAGCTTATACTAAAGAATTGCTAAAAGATTACAAGACACTCTATGTTTCTAATTTAGAGAAAGGCAAACAGCCCCTCACTATTCTTCTGATAAATAACATAAATGCTAACCATACTAAAATTGTGACTTTATTCTCACAATATTACGACTTGTATACCTTAATATTGTGATTTTTTTCTTTTTAAAGTTAAGAATTTGTTCTCCCTGGGTTTTCCCCAGAAAAATGATGACTTCATTTATGTAACATTTCAAACGTATCTCATAATATTCCAACTTTATCATCAGATTCTCCATTTATTTATGTGGCCTTCAGTGTCCATCGTACTACAGTACTATATAATTTATTACTATACATATAATATATATATAAACTATTCTTATGACCAAGACATTTATGCACAATAGTAAATTGTAAAAGAAAAAAGTGACTCTGCCAAATTCTTTCAGTTTTCATGGCTGCTAAGCTTCAAACTTGTTCCCTCGTGTCTCAGATTCTGCTATTGATTGTGTTCAGCATGAGGACCGTGCACTCACGACTTGTCCCCTGACTGCAGGGGTTTAAACTTCAAGGCCTCTGCCACTTTTCCTCCTAACCTGGAGGTCAGAGGGTCAAGGGTCAGGAGGAGCCAAGTGTTTGGGGAAGTCAATGTCTTTGTCCCCCGCTGACTGGGAGTGAGAGGTGCCCATCTGTTTAACAGGTTAACTCTGGGGAGACTGGCTGGGAAACATATGATAATATGTGGTCAGAGGATTAGCGAGTTAACATTGATGTCATTGAAGTATTATTAAGAGATTATCCCGCTCAGTGCACCAGCTACCCAAGTTTAACAAACCACTTGATCTAAAATAACATAACACACTAACACTTAACAGTGAATGTCTTTTCTTGTCAAAGTAGAGTATAGTGAGTATTCTGCTGCTGTCCAAACACAGTGGGGCTGGATAATCTGTTTGATAATTGCAATCATAACATAACCTTAATGCCATAATATCATACCAATATACAATGCACACAATGCTAATTAGCATTAGCAACCCAACATATGGCTTTATGGCATGAGCAAAGGTATTTGCATTTCTAATCACCATTTGAGGTAGGTGAAAAGAGTGGTTTCTTGGCTTGACAGTTCAAGAGTAAAATAAATATTAAAGAAGAAAAGCATTTTCTTTATATGTAAAATAAGTATGTTTAACATGCAGTATATTTCTGAAGCATGCTTAGCTTAAGGTATATCTGTTGATGTGTGCAGAGGAGCAGTCTGTCCTATCTGGGATTGACCATCATGAAACCAAAGCCCCTCCACCCCACTCCTCTCTCTCTCTCTATCTCTCTCTCCTCCTTCCTTCCAGTCCAGGTACAGGAAGCATTTCTGATAAATGGCAGTACGATGGATGGGCTGACAGAGGGGCCGGACAATAATGGCTGATCTACAGGACACAAATGCAGCTACTGAGGAGATTTATGGGCCTCTGCTCATCGCAGACTGTCCAGTAACCGATGAGATGATTTCTCAAAGCGCTGGACAGACGGCAGCGAGCGCAAAAAGGAAGAGCTCTTCCTCTCGTCCCAGCGCATTATTTATTAATCAGATGTTTCGGGTGGAAGATACTTGAAGAAGTGCACCCAGGAAACGGCACCCTGGTTGTAAACAAGACAAAAGATGGGCACAAACAAGTGTGAGAGGGTGAGAGGGAGAGTGAGCATGTCAAGGCATATGAGGGGCATCGGAGGGGGGGGGAGAGGAGGAGAGCGGTTCTTTAGATGCAAGACCCTAAATGAACATGGTTGGCCAGAGAAAATATGTTTTATATAATATGCAAAAGCTACTAGGCAGCAATCACATTCAATAACCTACAAGTCTTGGTATTAACATTTCAAAGAACTTAAAGCCTTAATGACTGCAAAACTAGCACCATATTTATCTGAGCTTTTTAAAGGACAGGGAGGAAAATGACAACAGTTGAAAGTTGTCAAGGGAGTGTTATAACAAAAGAGAAGCAAAATGCTACTTCATGCTTGTATCATTGCCCATAAATGTAAATATTGTTATCTAATAATATAAAATATAACATGATTTATATGTTACTTAGAATACAGTAAAACGAGTGGCTCTTAAGCAACTCTGATTTAATTTAAACGCCAAAAAAATCTCTACTTCCAGGTTCTTTAATGAGAATATTTGATGGTTTTGCATTGTCCTACATTATTATTTTGTACTGCTATTCAAGCAAAACAATCTAAACATCTCAACTTGTGCTTATTGACTTCTAATACCAAAATATAAAGTCTTAAACACAGTACATCTTTGATTGAAAATAATGCAGGTGCAGATACAGTAGTTGTCAGCTCCCTCTGCATTTAGAAGCAGACTCTGTTGGAGCTACAGTATATGATGATCATTAATCCTCATTTTGTATATTCAGCAGTCTGTGAGGATCAATATAAGAGTGGAGAACAAGCTGTCTCGCCACCCCAACAGTTAATGTCTGATCAAAATGGTCCTTTAATTAGGAGCACTGTTGTAGTTGTTTGAAATCGGGGCACTATCAAACAGCGGTTTACAATCCCCTCCTCAATGCCAAGGTGATGTGGTGGCCAATGCGACTTTCAGAGGATCCCTGATTAAAAACTGCTCTGCGGTCCCTTGCCTCCTGACCCTTCACCCCAGCTCCACTCCATCTCAAAGCTGGGGAAATTAATTAAAATTTCACAAGAGATGGTATCGCATCACATTTGGGATGAAGGTGCAGGACTGGTGGTGAGAGGGGGGGGAAGAGAAAAATCAATCAAAATCATCTTCATCCGCTCCTACAGCTGGTTAGCTTAAATGCAGGAAAGGAGCTACAAGATGGCCACAAAGGTTCTTCCTGTGAGTGGATTGAGAGCTTCCTGTGCCAGAGGGCCCAGCAAAGTCTGCTAAATAACGTCATCAATCACAGCGCTGGCTCACTCTCACTGCCCCACAAGGAGAACAAACACACTAATAATTATACATTGTAATTTAGCCCAGAGGAAAGTCTGTCCCTGTTCCCCCCCCCCCCCCCCCTTTATTCTCCCCAGTGGAAAGCAGCGTATCCCCCGCGCTCCACCCACCCCCACCCCCCCACCAACCCCTTTCCTTTCTCCCTTTACACAACAATAAAATTACATTTGCATTAGCAGTGAGAGAATTTGGTTGGATGATTTATTGAAGCAATCAACACTATGCTAGCCAATCCTTGGTTCGTACACAGAGAGAGAGAGAGTGTGTGTGTGTGTGTGTGTGTGTGTGTGAGACTGTGTGTGTGTGTGTGTGTGTGTGGGGACTTGAGGTATGAGCCATGCAGCAGAGCAATCACCAAGATTCTGCCTTTGATTAGATTAGCATTAAACAACACCCTGACAGATATGACAAATAGGTGCATTAGAGCCTGTCAGTCTTCTCTCTCTCTGCCTTTCTATCTAGCTCACACTCTGGCTACTCCTTCGTCTGTGGACATTAAAGGGCTCACGTTCCCCTCCCGGTGTCCCTCTGGCACAAATCTATGCGTGGCTCATGACATCCAAACAGATGTGTAATCTGACTGTATTACCTTTTTAGAGAAGAAGCAAAGTGAATAATGGGAACCAAACTGGTTAGGGGTTAAAAAGGAGGAGACAGTGGAGGGGGGGTAAAGATGACGGGTGCTTTTTCTTTTTGAAAATAAAGCTGATAAAAAAATTTAAAAAAGCCAAGCGCAGTGGTGAGGGAGGCGTCATTAATCAGATGTGTTTTTGTATTATTGGAGATCTTTGTTTCCGTGAGTTGTTTTAAATGGTAAAGAAAGACGCAGACAAATAGGGCCGGAGGGGAGTTATTATCTGTTGTCCTTGTCTCAGGATGTGTTTGTGTTTTTTTGTTTGCTATACCATGAAAACAAGAGCATTAGACAGAACAGACACACACACACACAGTCGCATTTACTGTAGGTAGAGATGCAAAGTAGAGCGTGCACTATATGTTGGTTAACACACCGTAACTTAATAGCCTTCAGTAGCTTTGTGTCTCTTAATGCTAATCAGCCATCCTGGAGTGATCTATTGACATCCCCGATCATCGATCTGCCCACGCCTGCTTATGATCCCTGAATTAGTATTCATGAATCCAGCAGCAGCTAAATAAACTTGGCAACAAAACACCCACAAGATAACAGAGCCCAGAGAGATAATCAATGCAAAGCACCATCAAATCTACATTATCCCTCCTCATCAGTTTGGCCAGGCCACAAGGGCCAAAGGTGACGTGGACAGGTCGGCCACCCTTGACCCTCAAACCAATATTTGCAGCCAGAGATGCCTTTTCTCCGGTTTCTCTGCCCTCGCTTAGGATTGTTGAGGCGAACGTGCAAAAGGCAGACGAGGTAGTGTGGAGGGGAAGATAAGGCGGTCGGATGGCTCACTGTCCACTCTGGGCTGTGGATTTACTGCACTCAAGGTGAGCCTGATAAATCAGAGGAGGAAGACAGGGGGGCAGAAAAAGATATAGATGCCAGACTTGCCTGTGAACACAGAAGCATGACGAGCTCCACCACGGAGCTGCTGGACTTCATACACACCAGGCCTGGAGGAATAAGAAGGAAAAGTCAGTGAAAAAAATGGAAATTTCACAATAAATTTTGGCTTATATTTGATACCGGTAAAAAAATCAAAAAATCAAATGACATCAATACCTTACCAGAGGAACAAAATTTAAAATCTTAGGCATTTAATATTGGGTAATATTTTGTTATTTTCATTACCAAAAATTGCAGGCGAACTCCTGCACACTTATTCAATTGCACAAGACGTTGGCAACGTTTAAAAACATTGCCCACATGTTTGTGCAAATAGGACAGTGCTGCCTCTTTCGCTAGTGGAAGATTTGGGTTAAAAAACATGGCTGAAGATCTGTAATTTTTTATAAAGCTTTGGTACTCAATGGTTCTATTGATCATTTAAATAACAGAAATTGTAAAATTTTATAACATGTGGCATCAAAAAGTACTGAATATTATCACAATTTGACAAAAAAATAAATAAAATGTATTTCCGTAGTACTTGTGGAAATAAGTATGTGCTACACACACACCGAAATACACAAAGATGACCTAACCCTGAGCCATCTGCAAGGCACAGATAGTATTGATGGCCCTAATGAGCCGACATGATGTTACTGTAAACTAATACATATTTGGGCCTTGTATTACAGGCCCGACTTGGCCAGCATATGTCCCATTGATCCCTCATGGCGAGCCCTGGGCTTTTAGAGGGCAGGGGGCCACTAAAGTGTCCAGAGTCTGCTGCACAGACGGGAAGACGGCGGAGTAGCCTTTGGTCTTTTACCGTTGCTCTTCATATGACACATGCACCATCACACATTCATGCAAGGAGACACACACACACCTCCCCCTGCCTTTTTGTCAGGCCCCCATGCAGCTATCAATCAACTTTCCATTTTGTTTGGTGGCAGCAGACATCCCAAACACTGCTATTAGTGGCCTGGCCTCTGACCCGGACCCCTAGAAACCTTCACCACGACTAGCAGCTCTTGGCTCAACGCACACTCATCAAAGTATTAGATGCACAACAGCATGAAGATGATATTACATTTTCATGAGGGGAACAATTAAGTAAGACGCATCGTTCTTCAGGGTCTACGACGATGCAGCGAGTAAATGTGTAACCTTTTTTCAAAAAACTGGATCTTGACCGGATCTTACTTGTGCCCTCAATAAGGAGCTCTTGTCCATGGCTGCCAAGGAGAGTCCGAGAAAGAAAGGGCGCAAAGTCCACAAAGATCTCCCTCAGTAGAGGAGCAGCCTTCTCCAGAGCATGCTCCAGACGCTCTGAGATACTGGAGATGTATTCAAACAACACAAAAACACAAAACAGTGAGTGCACTTGGCAGCAACTTTGAAATATATCAAGAAATATCAACAATAGGTGCATAAAACTGGCTGTTTTTATATTATGTGTATAAAAAGCTGACTCTGTATGCTTGGGTGTATGCATGTGTGTGAGAGAGAGATGGAGAAAAGAAGATGAATCACCTCATATTGGGGGCTGTGTTCTGGGTCACAGGGGAGAGTGGGGGGACAGATGGCAGGCTAGCGCTGGCTGGAACCTGGCCGCCTGCTGCAGGGAGAAACCAAAGAACTCTGTTATTAGTCTGGATGTTGGACAGGAATAAGACGCTACACACAAACTCACACACACACACACACACACACACACACACACACACACACACACACACACACACACACACACACACACACACACACACACACACACACACACACACACACACACACACACACACACACACACACACACACACACACACACACACACACACACACACACACACACACACACACACACACACACACACACACACACACACACACACACACACACACACACACACACACACACACACACACACACACACACACACACACACACACACACACACACACACACAATGTATACAAATGTATAGAACGGGGGGAATTTATGGTCAAACGGGGCAAGTGGGGGTATAATTTTATGGTTAGATAGTGGTATGATGCAGTCAGTGCACAATACATCTTCCTTATCAATTTACAATTCAGAGGTTTTCAAGATGGAAACCTTTAAATGTTGCACTGAAAGACTGGTAATGTTTCAGCTGCTGTCATACTTAAATAATGAGATCATTTTTTTTTAAAGTTCAGCCATAAATCAAAGACTTGCATAGTATTAAATATTTAGTTTTGAATTGGTTTTAAGCCTGTATGAATGTTAAATAAATAAAATTTAAAAAAACTTTTTTTTACGAACTGTTTTCACTCATTAAGTCATTACATTCCATTTTACCCCTCTGGGTTGTTTTTTGTGACCGTTTCATTATAGGACTAAAAGGTGCTTTACGACTTCATTCAAAAGACAAGGTACAAAGTCCGTGTTTGATTGATCTGGCAGTAAATTCACTTCCCTGTGGCTCATAAATAAGCTAATGCCCAGCTGAATATGGAGGAGGGGATTCCTCTGGTGTTTCAGTGGGCTTGTTTTTCCAGCCGGGACAGTCTCCGAGCAGGGATAACTCTTTAGGAATGACAGACAGTGCAATGTGGGCTGGAATGTGTGTGCATATGTGTGTGCGTGTGAGTGTGAGTGTGTGTGTGTGCGTGTGTAAGGTGTTAAGCAGCGCCATGTGGGCCTGGTGAGAGTCTCCCTCTCGAGCTGAAGTAGCTCCTTCAAACAAAGAGGAGTAAATGGACGTCTCCATTAGTCCTCCCACTGCCCCACTAAAAACACACGCGCGCTCACAAAGCGTATTTACTCAACTCCGCTAACTGACACGCAGCACCATTTTGCTAACAGCTTTAACAGATATTATTCACACGCAGGTATTCACATATACACTCTCTAACCTGATTTTACGACTAATTCACAATCTCCTTAAAACACACAAATGACATCCTATTTTACTCCCTCCTCTCTTAAACTCACATACTGTAGACCCTCCTACTCCATTAATCACATTCACACATGCAAAAAGGTGACAAAGGATCCCTCCTATCATGATTTACTGTCCCTGCTGAATGAGAGTTGCTTTGCTCGTAAAGTTGCAATAAAATGGTATTACTTCAATATGTTATTTTATTGATACACCTTAATTCATCCTGGTATCTCCAATTACCCAAGTATAATATTTCTAATAGTAGGAAAAGAAAATAATTTTTCCATCAGCATCTCCAAAAGCAATCATCATTATTTAGTATATTTTATTATTCTAAAGTATTTTACCTTTATAAACTCTAATCTCATAAAGCCAAAATGATTGCTGCTCTAGGAGTTTCTGTTAAATGAGTTCATCTCTGCTACTGGAAAGATGTCTCCTTAAGCCTTTGATAACTGGATTGTATTGTACAAGTTCAGCAGAATTATTGTGCCGAACACACAGAGGAGCAAAAGCTCTCAATAAATATTGATGTTGTCATAGCAAGCTCACACAGGCAAAGACTAACATGCTCCCACACAAACAATGCCCTTCTTATATTAAAGCTTTTCTGTCTCTGTGCAAGTGTACGCGCTTGTGTGCGTGTGTGTGTGTGTGTGTGTGTGTGCGTGCGTGCGTGTGTGCGTGTGTGCGTGTGTGTGTACGCACTTGCTGCAGACTCTGCAGAGGTGCTCTGGGAGGCATCTCCAGAAGATACCACAGCTACGCTGTCGATAGGTGTCCCGCCAGACACAGAAGCCGCAGCGGTTGCTGGGACGGGAGTGGGAGCGGAAGTGCCTGGAGACGGTGTCATGCCCGCTTTCTTGGGTGCAACGATGACACTTCTGTAGAGACACAAAATAAATGATTACTGGTAATTTAATTGTAAGAATGCACGTTAAAAAAAACAGGTATGTCAGAAATTCCATATGAATGGAGGGCCACTTTGTTTGGGCAAAAGAATCATGTTGCCAAAACCAAGCATGTATCTGAGGGACTAACTCATTAGTAATAAGACTATTAATGATTTTCTTTACCACACAGTCCTTATTTCATGAGAATAAATCAGACTTTTAAAGAAAAAAAAGTCCTCTTGATTGTTGATACAGTCTCAAACATTTTATTTTGTGTTGTTTATTTCTACACAAGGCTTATGTTTTCCACTGCCACAGCACATGATAAAATGATCTGCAATGAAAAGCAAAACATCTGCAATAAAGAGAAAATATTCATGAAACTGCTGTTTTCCCTGCAGGAAATACAATCTAAATGTTTCTAAGGTTCCTAATTTCAATATTTAGATTTAAAACAATCAGATTAAAGACAATACCTTTCAATGTGTGATTCAGGATTTTATATCAAGCCCGAGCACGTAGGTTTAAGTTTAGCTTTCTGCAACCATTGACAGCTATCTTGAATTTCTTAACACAGCTATCTGCGCATGCATTGATAAAACTGCTCCTTCAGATGTCCATCCAGCACAGTAACAGGCAGCGTTTCTAGTGGTGATGTGGTACAACTGAGTGGAGTTCAATTCCCGTCCGGTAAACAGCAGATGGGAGGAGAGCAGCATGCAGATAAGCTGTCAGTTAAGGCCTGGACACTGACAGACCACTGGCCATATCAAAGAGAGCCTGGCCCTGCTTATCAGTGCTGACACAGGGGGAGAGCGGGGGGCTAATCATTGGCTACTGCTACCTCTCAGAAACACAAACCTCGGCGGGATTACCAAGATATGCACGCATACATGAGATGAACAAGATCGGATAGAAAAACTACAGACAACAGCGCTAACACATGAATCAGTTGTGTCTGAATGCTTTTCTGGAACACAAACAAACACGAGAGGATAGTCGGGTCTGGATCCCTGTGGTGCAGACAGATACCTGGCTGCAGTATCAAAGGCTGTTCTCAGCTGATTTAAGGCAGCTGATCAGATCTATTAAAAGTTACTGTGAATGTTAAACCTCTGACAGTTGACCTTTGCTTCGAGGGGTCTTTGATTTCAGAAAAAAAAAAAAAAGAAGTTGCGCACAGAGCCAAGGGGCCTGACAGGCGTGTTTAAAATGGAAACACACACTGAGAGGGGCCAGAGTGACACATCAAACTGAAGTTGTGATAGAACAGAAAGTAATCAGTATTGATAGCCAGGCAGGGTGGAGATAAAAGTTTCTGGTTCTAGTTCTGGATCGTGGTATCAGAAACGAGGGCGGTGCTGATGTGAAGCACCCTAAGTGTCAACAGCCGGGGAGAGAGATGAGGAGACTCCTGCTGTGTGGAGGAAGGGAGAGTGTGTGTGTGTGACTATAAATATTTGAATATATGCATACGAATGTACAAATAAATGCACGAGTGTGTCAGTGAACATGTCTGTCTATGTGTTTGGCCTTCCATCTGTTCCACAGCAAAGGTCCAGTGAATTATTCAGCAGGTCATTAGCCACACTTATCATGAGTGGGCCGCCCCAGTCGATTAATCAGCCGTCAGCGGCCCCACTCAACCCACAAACAGGAGCCCTGGGTTGAGTGTGTGTGTGCGTGTGTGTGTGTGTGTCTTTTTGTGTGTGCTGAATTATTTAAAGGCTTTAACCTACAATGGATAAGTGCAGTAAACACTGTGATTCCAGTAATCTCAGCTATTTCAGGTAAAACAAGTGCGAGAATCAGAAGTGTCTTTGTGTGTGCGTGTAAAAATATCATTCTCAAGAGGGTTAAACTCAGACCTCGACACATGTGAGGGAGGGGAGTGTACACCCCAGAAGAGCTTTGATCTCCTGCGTCAGCCTTGTTTAACGCATCGCTGTGCACTGCGAATGTATAAATGTAAATCGCTGACCGTCCACGCAGACACACTTTCATAAACGTGCTCCTTTTAAATCAGCTCTAATAAAGTTTCTCCAGCTCTGATTGGACTATGATGACTGGTCTTGGAGGGGCATGACCTTGATGACATCGGTGATTAATGAGCGTGTAGCAACTTGGACCTGAGGGCTTCAGTGAATGAGAAAAGAAGGATGTCGTTTCATTTTCAAGCGTGTTTGGAAGTGTGTGCGCAAATAGGACATTGTACTGGCAAAATAACACATTGTATTCACGATGTTTGCAAATAAAACAATGATTAGATGATGGAGGGGGCAGTGAATAAAAGTCACATCATTTAAGACATTAAGTTTGTCAAGTCAGACATCATAAAGCAGTGTTTGTCTTGCAAAATGTGAGACATACAATGGAGGTAATAACATCTGTTTTTCTGACTTAAAGTCTTAATTTTCTTACTTTGTTGGTATGTATATCTTTAAAGGGTCTAGGAAAGTAGTACTCAAAATAGAAAAGTGAATGCTTTATGTTGTTTAGTAGTCTGATTCTTTCACAGTGATTTGGTTACCAGCTGGTATCAGGGCTGAACATCTTTTATGTGCCACTATGACATGAAAGTATCCCTCTTATATGATTGATTGATTGATTATCCACATAATAACATCTAAAGAGGCTCTTTTAACAGTCTGAACAAAGTTAAGTTATTTAGTTAATTGAAGAAATGTATAAAGGGTATAAACAGCTGCTATAATCTATCTCCGTAACACTAAAACAAATGCATGATTTTTTTCAAAACATCAACAGGTTACCATTAGCAGCTTGCCATTTTGGGGCAGGATCACCAAGAGGTGCGTACAAACTTTTCTTTATCCTCCTGTGCATTCACAGTTCATGAATACTCCATCCACAGAAGCTCACGTTTATGCATTGGGATTAGAAGAGGGAGGGAAACAGCCTTCACTCTTCCAGTTGTGTTTGTGTCTGACATGCTTAGCCTCTTCCTAAGCAGCCCATTAACAACACTTCAACATCAACACAACTCATCTGTACATCAAGTCTCACATGCATGTCGACTCTGCTGCCAGGAATGCAAACAACTGCACCATGTATATCCCAAAGTCTAACACACACATATTCTGCTGAACCATGCAGCCTAAATCACCGGCTTGTACAATGACACTGTTTAGTTCTGGTTAGTGTCAGCAAATATTTGCAGACTGGCTGTCATAACAGGGGCACGGCTGAGAAATGGATGGGAGAAATCCAGCAGGTCCCAAATGGCAAATAAATCAGAGGGGATACTTCACCCCCTGACCACAAGCTCCCCAGTTTTTTTATCTGGGCGATCCCAGCTTCTTTCATATAACTGGTCTCATAAATTCAGCCCTCTGGGTAAGTGAAAAAGTTGCCATGTTTTGGCAGGAGACGTCAGTGTAGAATGTCAACTCTGGCTTGTACTGGTGTCAATGGGAGACTTACTGGTTAGTGGGAGATGCTGAGCAGTGATAGAAGTCACTACAACATGATAATAAACATGTCTAAATGCATGGAAGGTAGAATTGTTGAGGGTAAGGACTGGAGACAGCATGCTGATAAAGAGTGGTCAACTTAGATAAGAGAATAAATAAAGGATTAAAGCGGGTGAATGATATGGATAAGAGAGCTGATCTGACCGAGAGGCATAACAATAATCCCTCAGCTCAGGCAGAGAGGTCTGCAGCAGAGGAGATCTAGAAGAAGAAACAAATGTGTGTGCACGCACTAACTCTGAAAATATCAAGTGAATGTATCACTAAGTAGCCTTCAAACTGACATTAACTTAGGATGAGTATTTAACTTAGTAAGATAATGATCAAACTAAAATGACAGCTGGATCAGGATCTACCATACAGTACTTAAACTGAGCTTCATTGTCCGAATTTTCTATAAATTTCCAAAATGAAAATATATTTTTTCTCCAGATGACACTATAAGTTTTACAAGACTTACAATCTTTTGAGTGGAAATTAGCTTGACATTTACTAGTAGGACACTCCAGTATGTTGTCCTTGTACCTAAAATATATACGTACATAAGATAGGGGCTTATAGAGAAGGCTGATTATGTTAAACTCAATTATCAAATCAAATCAACAAGTACAGCCTGTGTATGCAAAGCCTGATATTGCTTTCCCATGTCTGTTATAAACTGTTGTTGTTGTCCAAATACTCTTGGACACAGTCATGAGCTGCATCTTTACATTGGTGACATGTTCCTGTCTTACCATGAACAAAAATCGAGCATGAATAGTTATTTGTCAAAGCTCAGTTTATTCCCTGAAAATTCACTTCCCAAGAACTAGAGTGTTCAGCTGTTTGAGTACATTTAATCAGCCTTTATTTAAATATTCAAGTATTTATTTGGGGCCGTATCTTCTCTAAGAACCAATGAGCATAGGTTCCAAAGCTGAAGACGGGGTGTGGGAGGCTGAAATCATTTGATCAGTTATTTTATTTTTTTCCAGGGGATGTGTGTATTATAACAAAAAAAAAACAAATAGAATTTAACCATGCTGTTGCTTCAACTGATAGTAATATGATTATGATAATGTATTTTATTTCCTCTTAAAAAGAATGTCCTCTTTTACAAAGAAAGATGTTTGCTGTATGCTCTGGGTCTGTGCGCCCAGCATAAAGAGGCTCCCATAGGCAGCGAGCTGTTAGTCTATGTTCTCCAGCTCTCCTGACGTCCTCTCTCTTCCTACAGAGTGTGCTCAGCGGACAGGAGCCAGTCTAATCCCCCTGATATGAGGAGCGCCCTGAGACCTGACAAAGCATTCCTCAGATAAAGACACGCGATCACAGAGATGCCGTGGAATTCCCACAGTTGGGGGGGCAGGCAGAGCGACTGAGTGTGTTTGTGAGAGGCAGAAAAAAAAAAAAAGGGAGAAATATTTTCTTCAGTACATGAGAACTTTGACTTGACATCACCCCCATGGAGACCTCTCTCCACTCAATTCTCCCATCGCTTTCTTTCTCTCCCTCTGAGTGTCTCCCACCCTCTTCTTCCTCTGCTGTCGTTTGAACGTCTGTCTCGGAATCAGCGCTCCAAATGCAAACCAGACCGGTGACCGTCCTCTCTCACCTGGGCCAGTCTGTGGCTCCAGTACCCCGTTTGCTTTTGAAGCCTAACTCCTGACTGTTCACCCCCTGCACCTCCAGGGTTAATGCAAATTCTGCAGCTTTTATGTCAGAAATCGGGAGATAACACATTGGATGTTAGACAATGAGTGACATGCAGCAGGAGAGATGAAAAAGAAAGTAGTTAAATATCAGTGACACAGTGAAAAGAAACAGCTTCCTGCCAGCTATGTCTTTTGGTCTCTTCTTCCCAGACAGGGCTCCTGTTTTCCTCAAGACACGTTCTTTGTCATGCAGTTTTCTTGGGATGAGGGCATACATCAACAGCTAAAGGAAAAAAAACAATGCAAAGGGGGAACGAGTCGGAGGCTAAGATTCCCCCCGTTCAAAGGGGGTTTTGTTACAGAATGTTTTTCAAGATCCACCAAAGGCCTCCTCTGAGGATACCAAGCTGACATGTCTTCAAGGTCTGACTTTCAAATGTTCCCTGCAGTTATGTTGGGATAATATGTATGAAACTGTAAAACTATGAAGCTTGAGAATCACAGGCATATAAACACCATGTGGGCTCTTGAGAAAGTGATGGAGCTGTCATGGAGCTGCTCTCATGTCGACGAAGGGAGGATTTTTTACCCAGATTTTTCCCACAATCCTGCAGAGCAAAACCATATGCTCTACTATAAATAGAATAAGAAAATACTGCATATATATCGACTTGTGTTTAACCCCCGTTTAACTCCTCACCTATCAAATGAGCTGATCTGCGGTAAATCTCTGGCCGCATCGCCTGCAACTCCAAGAAAAGCTGGTGGCAGCAGACTTGGGTCCACCATGAGGTCATCGCCTTGAGAGCTCACAAGGCTGCGCAGGATGTCCTTCACGTTCTTGCCTTTTGCATCAGCGGGCAGAGAAGGTCTGACCTCAGAGGAAAGCGTGGACAAGGCCTCGGAGATGGCGTCCGGGCCGTGAGTCACGCCGGAGGATGAAAGGTCTGCCTCGCTAGCGGCGGTCGAGGTGTGGTCATCACCGATACCGGAATCATACCGCCGGAGAGAGACGCCGTTCTCCACTTCTAGACCTCCAGAAATGGCGCCGCTATCTAAGAGGAAATAAGACAAAAAGAAAGAAATGAGAGGAATGAAGACACGCCTCATAAACTATGAATCACAAGCTTCTTTATATCTAGAAACCATACAATAATGAACCATACAAATTTAAATTCTGCTGCACTAAATGCTGTTCATGTCTTCAGTCTTTCTTAAATCTTTGCCTTTTTTTTCCCCTCATACTTTGGTTTAATGCTGTGTAGAGCAAAACTACATGTACTTAACATTCTCAAAAGAAATAACTTTTAAAAATAAAGTCGGGTCAAGATGAAAAGAGATTGTAAATACACCAAACAGGGCTTTTTATTCAGAGGAGAAAGCAGGAAGACATTAGAAGCCTGTGGATTATACAGCATTGTTACCTTCCATTAAGATAAATATCTCCTGCTTTTACTGACTGACTATCTTTGCTTTCTTTGTATGGTCTTCAGTGATGAATACTTTATCCATCCATAATTCAGTGCACAGCTTCTGTGATCTTCTCTTTTGTCTTTTTGTGTTTTTTCATGTCTGGGTGGGTTGGGTTTGACAAATTCTCCCTGTTACTAGTATCTTATCATTATAACCATCAATAAAGAAGACCTTGGATAAGAAAATAAATATTTCAGACGGTTGTATTCTTTGAAACGGCTGTGTACCTGTGCTTCTCGAAGACTGGGATCTTTGAGGGTGTTTCTTGTCGTTGTGCGGCTCCAGGATGTCGCGGTACTTTGACACCATGAGCACGGAGATGAAGTAGACAACGGCGAGAGCCAGAAACTGGGCCTGCTTACTGTCCTCCTGAAACAAACAACAAACACTAAACGATCTCTGTAGTTGTGTCCTTCAGAGAGCAGTAAAAAAGTAAGAAGTTCTAGGAGCATTTTTAAAATTTGTGCAATGTTCGTATGTTACATGAATGTGTTTTCTGTATAATTTACAATATCCCTGAAGACGACGGCCCTGAGGCGGTTGATGTCCATGTCCTGAAGGAGTCGGTCCAGGTCTCTGATTGGTGACATTCCACCTGTCACAGCATCCACAGGACTCTGCAGGCATGTGTGAAAATCAAACAATTACCACCGGAAATCTAGTGTTGTTTCCGACTGAAATGCAAAACAACACATGTATTTTTACACCAATAAGGACATTTATTAATCTATGAGCACGTCCTGGAGCAGAGTCAGGTTTCACAGCTTAGGGAAGCCATCCCTCCTGGGATCATGTCCTTAACATAATGGCTTTTCTATGGAGCCACTGCATTATAAATGAGCGTTAACACCCGGTTCAGGGAAGAACAACATGACTTTACTGGAAGACACTGTATCAAATCCAAGGGCCAATGACAAAAGGCCGTGTCTAGAGTCACAAATATCAGCCAGTGTGGTAATACAATAAGATGTGAGCTAATGCAATAACACTTGGTTGTTGGTAAGCAGGACAAAGGACACAGCTCTCCCTGGTTTGCTTTGAAGTAATAGACAAGGGCAAAGGAAGATGTGGCTAAAAAAAAGAGCAACCTGCATAAGAGGAGAGGAAATTGAAGTACTTTTTGCCATTTTTGAGAGAAATAAAACATTTAAACAGGAGAAAATAAAACAGAAGAAGGAGTTAAGGAAAATAAAATGAGGTGGTTTGTGATACTTGCCTGTGCAGATGCAGAATTGGGCATGGCTGTACAGCTGTGTGCTGAGCCTTCTTTGCCATACTTAAACTGGGCTTGTTGACACTCGAGACAGTTCCTCACAGCCATAGCACACACTGAGGAGGATCAAAGAGAGACACATTAAGTGATCTTGTATAAAATAAAAAGGTCTTCATATATAAATATCTAGCAGCATAATGTCGAGGACTCTCAAAGGAGAAGGCATCTAAAGCAAAATGGGGGTAAAAACGAACATTACTGTGAGAATTCAGCTCACAATCCGAGGAAACCACAGCAAGAGGAGCTGAGACAGACAAAAAAAAAAGAGAAGAAAAAGTGGGGCCATGTCAAGGTCAGTGCACTGGCCAACTCTGGCAGCACCGCTCACTCTTCCCTGTTCCACCTCTACCCCTCAAGGTCACAGTGCAAGGGTGCGCTCCTGAATCACACCCACTGTGTGCAGGTCCCATAACAAATGACACTGCCCGGTTGTGTACATGCTGAGTAGGCAGCAAGATGAGTTCTTTGTCACCAAAAAGAAAAAAAAGGACAACAAATATTCTGTACGGCAACTTTGGGTTTGTTTAAAACTGGCACACTTAACCATTTGTAATCTAATGTACAGCCTCTCTGTGGGGACCCCCCCCCCCCCCCTTCCTCTTGCACTGTATCCCTGACAACTGACAAATGTGAACTCTGAGCCATTTAGATTACGAAAGAGGGAATTATTCCGTCTGGAAATGGGCTCGCTTTTTCCATTAGGACTACTCTTTCATACAACCATTTATAAAAAACGAGAGGGGGGGGGGACGGAGTGCTGGAGATGCTAAAACCTTGTTAAAGTCTTCCAAAATCAGATTAGGTGGAAGCAATGGGGAGCGCATACCTCATCAAATATTCATTTCATAACGGTCGCTTTCTAAAACAGGACCTGTAGTACGGTGGCATCACTTTCCTGCAAAACCCCCATATCAGCAGAGGTAGTTGGATAATATCTGGAGGATGGGGGGGGGCTTTTAGGGAAACAAGTTAGCATTTTCAAAGCCCTTTTGTTCCTAACATACACTGCAATGAGTATTTAAAAGCAAAAACTGATACCTGGGTATGCATTGTTACTCATATGGAGCCTAGCATGAAGAAATTATTGAAATCAGTGTAGAAAGTATTGCTGCACTTCCACGCTGAGTGTGTGTATGCTGTCTTGATCCATGTTTGCAGAAAAGGTGCACCACATAAAATAAATAATGTACGAATTTCAGTATCTTTTATTCAGCTGGAGCATGGCTTGGCTTTTGATGCTGTCAGAGGAAACAGTAATAGCCTGGAACAGAAGGCTGGGGAAAAAAAGGCCTCAGGCTACGGTGCACTTCAGTACAGCCAAGGCCATTATGCAGAGCTCACTATATCATGATAGCAGCCATTTTAGAGTGTTGCCATGCAGTGGGGTTATAATAACAAGATAAGAGAGTGCTGATACGAGCAGAGTGAAGGAGGCGAGGGAATGAAAGGCGGCGGCTGGAGAAGCAGAGGAAGTGGGCAGGAGAGAAGGAGGGAATACAGGAGGGAGGGTCAAAAAGGCTACAGGGAGCCATGACTGAGGCTAACATGAGCTGATATGAGCTGGATCAATGAACAGGGGAGGACAGAGGAGTTGGTAAAAGGAGGAGATAAAAGATGGAATTCAGAGAAGAGTCACAGATGAGTAGAAATAAATGCAGGTTTCAAGAAATAAAATAAAAGGACCGACATGGGAAATAATGGATGAGTTGATATAAAAGAGCTTTGTAAGGAAATCTTCCTTTAAAAAAAAAAAAAAAATCAGCAAAAAGGAAGGAATCAAGTGTGCATACCAAGGCGAAGGCACTGCCGGAGGATGCCTCCTGATGACATGTTTTTCTCTGCTTCTATCTCAGTGAAGTTCAGCGAGCTGGCAAAGATGAGAACATCCACCAGGTTGATGAGGCGCTGCAAGAAGGTGATGGAGGCTTCAATTGTCAAGCCCTGGGATGGTTCAATGTTCTCCAGTTCATGCTGGGAGTAGAGAAGAGGAAAAATTAGACAGAAACGACTTTGACAAGTAATCAAAGAAGTGAAACTAGTTTATCTTATTTCTATGAATTCATTGTTGTGCCAGCACATACAACATATTCCATGTTAGAGGCGATTAGCTATATAGAAGTACTGTAAGTAAGTAGAACTATGTCTGGCTGTGTCTTAAAATTTGAACAACATGAAAACAAAAACTCTCTCAATTAAGTATGAAGTAGGTCATGGTCACATTTACTGTACAGGAGTAAGGTTTCATTAATACAAAATCAAAGATGTCGCTCATGTTAAAATATATCTGAAATTTGGATTAAATGCATCAAATATTTAAATGTTGGTTTTAAGCCGTGTAATAACTACTCTTATAAAAACAAATCCTGAGAGGGGTGCATTTAAAATAAGAATGTCTAATTACACAAAAGAGATTTAGTTACTATTAGTGTGAAATTTGGTTACAGAACATCTGAATGACATTGAATGATAATAAAATTGTACATCAATCAGTTTCTTAGAGAGGCCAGTGAAGTGAAAGAATCACATAAGAGAGCCTCGATCACTAAACCCAGACAACACAACAACAACCTAACGATGTTACGAGGCAGCTAACTGCCGGCTAATGTGATTGGGAAAGGTCAATGTGGATGAATAACTTCCTTGGATTAGAGCCATCCAACTATATGTATACACAGTCATGGTTAAGTACACACACACACACACACACACACACACACACACACACTCACAGAGGAGGAGGTGGCAGCAGAGAGCAGAGGTAAAATGCCTCCGCAAGCCATGATGAGGTTGTCCACCACTTGGGAGATGAGGTGTATGCTGTTGTGGACAAACACCACATTCTCACTGCTGTTCACAAAGTCCAAGATCGTCTTTGTGGAGTGACTGAGAGGAAAAAGAATTTAAAAAAAAAAGAATAAACCTCTTAGAAATAGGAGCGACAAATCAAACAATTTAAAGTGAAACATGTCTTGGCGCTCAAAATAAAATGGTGGCATTAAAACAGAGCAGACTTTTCACAACTCCACTCATCATTTAACGGTATTTGTCGTTACATGCTAATATTCGAGGATAAAAATATCCTTCATGCCCTATCTTTACATTCTCAACAGTTTGAGGATATTTCAATATATTTAGTATTTTTAATATCTTACCTCTGCTTCATTTCAAATGTCTTTGTTTGGTTTGAATCTTGTGTGGATCTTGTGTGTCATATTTTTGCTCTATGTGTCTTTTAATGCTATTAGTATCATAGATTTTTCTCTTTTAACTCGGTAAAGCAATTTGAATTGCTTTATGTATGAATGCTCTATAAATAAACTTCCATGAATAAAGCATGAATTATAAAACATCCTGCAGGACTTGATTTTGAGTTTAATGTTATCTGTAGTACGGTAAAGATTGTGGGTACTGTAATTTTTTGGCAATATATGTTTTTGTCTTATAATGAGTAAAAAAAAAAAATCTTAGTTTTAAAGCGTGGCATATAAATAATTCTTACATTAGGTTTTTCCTATGCACACAGACAAGATGAAAGCGATAATCAGGAAAACTGTTAAATTTCCCATTTGCAAAACAAAGACTTTAGAACTCTTTCTGACACGTTCATTACTTGTTTAAGAGATTAAATGTCCGATAAATCTCTTTTCCATTAATCAATTAAGAAAATGATTGTTCGCTAAATGGTTCGTAAAGTGGTAGAGTCAGCGCATTGTTGACCTCACCTCCTCCACATCTGGACATCTGTTTCTATGGAGAAGAGCAGGTCAGTCAGGAGGCGTTGGTGCATGTGGGACCAGCGGAACTCTGGGATACGAAACATGGTGGATCGAGGTGCTGAAGAGCTGCTCTCTCTCTGAGGGCCTGAAGAGCCTCCCGCTGCTGCCGGCTGGCCTTGGCTTGTCTCCTAAAGGGAAATGAATAAGGGATAACGGCTGAAACTGAAAGTAATTTATTCCAAACAAGATTGTGAAGAAAAGGTCGAAATGAGCAGAAGAAGAAAAAAAAGACACTTACTGTTGTAGAGGTCTCCTTCAATTCAAGTCTCTCCGTGTCTAAGGCCACGTTTGACACGTCAAGTCGGGCAATTTTGATCTCTTTGGTCTTGTTGACCGAGTCTGAGCTCCTCTGGGTGCCGGAGCTGGAGGGTGCATTGCTGCCGTCTGTAGGACTGGGCTGGGTTTCTTCTTCATTGGTGTCTGTGGTTCCTGAAGGTTGACTAGGCGAGGTGGAGTCTGACACTGTTGTAACCTCCTGTGCTGTGGAGGGCAGTGTGGTATCTGAGGGCTGTGGGTCTGCCGTTTCGGTTGTGGAAGACTCTTCAGCTTTAACTTCGTCCTTTGCTGGTTCTGTCATACTTTGATCAGGCGTTTCAGCTAAAGCAGACACCTGCTTTTCTTCAGTTTCACTTCCTTCAATGACTTCTTGAACGCTAACCTCCTGTTTCTCATCTTTTTCTTCTTCTGTCGTTATCGCCTGTCCTTCCTTATCCTCTTTCTTCCCTTCATCATCTTCATGTTTTTCCTTCTCCTTTGTTCCTGTCTCCCCTTCTTTGCCAGCCGCAGCAGAAGCATCATCAGCATCACTAGGTTGGATCTGGTTACTAACAGACGACACTTCGACCTGATCTTCTGGAAGGATGGAGGCTCCAACCTGCTCACTGTTCTCTTCACAGGCTGCAGTCTCACTTGGTGTTTGGTGGGTGTTATCTTCTTGTTCTGAAATCACTGGTACCTCTGTATCTGTTTCATTCAAAGAGTCTTCCGTCATGGAGTTTAATGATTCCCCCTTATTGGATTCACTCTCAGGTTTTTCATCATTTGTTAGAGGCGTTTGAGCATCAACTCTCGCAGATGATGCAGCAGAGTCCTCAACCACTTCTGTTGACTTCACGTCATCAGTTTCTTCCTGGTAGCTTCCTGTCGTCAGAAGCTTTTCTGTGTGCTCATCTGAAGCCTCAGTCACAGATTCCTCCTTGCTGGTCTCTCCACTCTGTTCATCTTGATTATTTATCTGTGTCACAGAGGTTTCAGTCTTCTTCTCAATGCCTGAGCTACCTTTGGAAGACTCTTCTTCCTCTTCAGCCCTGGCAAGGATGTTGGACACAGTGATGGATGCCTGTCCCTGTTCATTTGTAGCATCCAGTGGGCTGGACGTGATGGTGGAACCAGATGCTAAGTCAGGGGACTTCTGGGAAGTCTCGTCCACTGTGAGCTCAATGACAGTAGAAGGGGGAGTCTCCTCCGCAGGCGGCCCGTTTTCACACTCAGTGGTCTCCGAGCTCTGGCTGACACCAGAAATGGTTCTCAGAGAGCCCGCGGACTCCTGACGCTGGTACTGAGTGAACATACGAGACAGATTCTCTTTATGTTGCTCAAAGGTGACCTGGAAACACAGGAGAACATCTGTTAAAATGTATGAAACATATAGTCTTGAAAACACTGATTCTACTTGTGGGTAATGTTTGAAACTGCTTTGTTTCAAAAATGACCCTGAACAGCTCTGAACCTTCTTGTTAGCATCACAGAGACAATAAATCTCAGCATTAAGATTTTTGTGTAAGGAATAAGAATGTGTTGAAATTACACCTCAGAACAGATGGGATTTCAAAAACTAATGCAAAATAATTGTGGAGAAATTCCACTACAATCATCATGCTAGTTGTTGTTGAAAAATGGTTGAAAAGAGGTCTAGGACAGACTGACCCAATTTCACCTGGTTTTCCACCAAATTTCAATGTTGAAATCACTCATTCAATCATTTGGTGCTCACTGGGGAAACTTTTTAACATTAAAAAAAAACAAAAAACAATGACTTTTGACCTTGCAATATTGCATAATTTTCTGAATAGCTGAAATCTGAGAACAAGTAATATTACTATAAATTACAAGTCAGCAAAATTGAGTAGTCAGACTTTCAAATCTGTCACCAGTGACTTTTGTTGTACCTTAATCTATTACAAAACAACAATCCCTGCATTCAAATGGTGTTGAATTAATCATTCAAATGTTTTTTATCAAAGAAATCCATCCTCTGTCCAACTGATATCCATTAGTGTAACTTTCCAGCCTTTCAATAATCTCTCCCTGCATTCTCCACAATGCCCTTACATACTTTTTCACCTAAAAGCATCACATTGTCAAAGTAAGATATTCCCTAAATTGTCTTGACTGCTAACCGTTTACTTTATATAACCACTGGGGCCATCTGTGGCTAACTTCAGTACATCTAAAACTTTTCCTTCCTCTTACGTGCAGCAGCCCACGGCCTATTAACCTCCATCAGTCTTCTTACATCTGATACGAGGGATCAGACTGCTAGTCTATAACGACAATGCTCTGCTGTGGCATTTGAGGAAGAGCCCATCCATGTAAGCAGTCATAGATTAGCAGCAGATACTATTAGTGTGTGTCTGCTAGCTGTGCTGAGTGCGTGTCCAGCATTGGCAAATCCTCCCACGCCTAATTTAAGACCCTGCATTAATCACTGCGCTTGGAGGACAGAAAGTCAAAGATGGGTTGTTGGTGGTGGTAGGGCGGGTGAAACTAGACCCACTTTGCTGCTATTTTACCTGAGGCTATTTGGACAGAAGGAGAGAAATAGAGAGAAAGAAACACAGAAAATGAAAGAGCCAGAGATCAAAAAGGAGAGAAAAAATAAGAAACAGCGAAGGAGGAAGAGAAAGAAAAGTGAGTCATTGGGAGCGGAAGAAAGGAAAGGGAGCGAAAGACGCTGATTATTTGTAATTAATTAGGCGTTATTGTTCTAAATTAGCCTGCTACACGGGTGCTCATTAATCTTCTGTAGCGGGAAGCTGTGATTGGTAATCCATAGCTGTTTTCTGAGTGCACAGCCTGTTCTTAATGCGCCAGTAGTCTGTCTCTTCCTCTCTTCCCTCCCTCTTTCCCAGTGATCACACAGCAAGACCTTCTACCCCATTAGTTGGAGCTTAATTTGACATTTAGCATTTCTAGCAATTAAAAAGGCTGCATTCAGAGCGCTCTGATATGGAAATCGTGCAGGAGAGCGTTGCAGAACATAGCGTCATAGATTCAGGATGCAGTCTGTGCATTAAGATGATGTATGTTGGCCTTAAATGGGGCTCTGCAACAGATCCAGTTACCATTAGGCAGAGGTAGTATATGTCTCTGTGGTTTTTAAAAGAACGTTTAGCCTTGCTTCGATATATAGAAAACTGCCTTGGGTGGCTCAGGCATCAGCACTGATCTAATCTAATTTCATTCTACTCCTCGACTCGGCCGGGCCTCAGTGGGGTATGGGAAAATGTTATGGCAATGTACAAAAACATGGTGGGCTTTCCTAATGTGACAGGTAACATGGTATTAGCAACAGGCACAACAAGGGCAGATCGTACAAAAAGACTTGGAGGTGAAATACTAACAAACACAAAGATAATACAGCAAGTATGTGTACTTTTAGCTCCAACGACAAATGAAAGGAAAATTCTCTTTCTTTCAATCAAATGACACTAATTTTTCCAAAACTTGATTAATCAATAGAAGAAGTAGAACTTCCATGTATTCCCACGTGTGTTCTGTACAATGAGTCTTGAACAAGAGCCTGTACGCCACAAACTGTAAGGTGAGGGTCAGAGTGAGACCCCCACAGTAGGAGCCTGGGAGTCCCCATTTAGATAAATAGATACGGACCAACCACAAAACAAAGAGGAAATAGGGAGGGCAGTGTGGCTCTAATCCGATTAGCTAAATGCAATTCCTCCTCCAAAATCAATCTCATCTGCTACTGCTGTGCTGGCGGGTTTTTAGTTCATGTTCCAATATCTTCCTTTTTCACTCCTTGTAAAAACATTATTCTTCGTAGTTTTGTGCCGCCAATCTGATCCAGTAATATGTAAACCGTTTTTTATCTGTAATTTATATCACCACTAGAGGAAGACGAGCTCGCAGGCTACTGTAGATTATAATAGTTTAAGGCCAGCCAGACAAACTCACGGGAATACCAAGGTGATTATGAAATAATTCACTTTGAGATGTTAATACTTACTATTAAAAGATTTAATACCTTACACTAGTTATGGTGATTGTATTTCTACTTCACCTTATAAACTACTTTTGATGCATGGTTATTGAAAAAAAATATATCTGAAAGTCTTTGCAAAGAACCACAGCTTGAGTTGTGTGTGTGTGTGTGTGTGTGTGTAATGTCTCAATAAAGCCAAAAAGGTAAAAGCTGCCAGGCCAAACTACTCTACAGTTTGACATGTTAAGCAACAACTAAACTTAAAACTTCTCCTTTTTGAAATATTACTGTTAAATTACCAGCTCATAATGTGTATAAGGTACTCTGTCAGAGATCTGATAACTTATATTTCTCTTTGGTTTAACATCTTGACATGTATAATGAAGTTAGCTGACGGTAGGAGACTGAAGGACGGAGAGACCTTCTCCTTGTTCTCAGACTGATTTGTTTGCAGAGATGGATGAGGGGCACCTTGGGTGGGTGCAGGCTGAGAGTAGGGGAGGGGGCACTGTTATGTCAGTGTGCCCACCTGCAGGAACATCTGTCTATTCACAGAGACTCACACGGAGTACACTAGAAAGACTGACATAGAATTATATACAATCACACACACACACAGCAAATGTGTATTATGTTGTTTAAATTGTATATATATATATATATATATATATATAAATCGTAGTAGATTTGCTGTGCCTCTGCAAACTACTACTCCATTTTGTGTCAGTAGTAGACAACAAAATGGGGAAATAAATACAAAATAAAACGGCCTTTGGGGGATCAGGAAGCCAACTCACTTCTTGGCAACAAAAATGTCTTTAGCTCTCAGGGAAGTTGAGTTGTAATTAAGAATTTGGAGCTAATCACAATGCACAAATCAAGATACACTGGGATATACATCAAACCCAAACTGATAAAATATATTCAATATAATCAAACTGTTAACAGATAGGCTACACTCTAAAAGGGAGATATAAAATTTGAAGTCTAGGAAATACAGTTGCCCCAACAAGAATGTGCGGCAGGTGTCAGTGAATAAGGGGTTAAATATCCCAAGTTTAATGAACAATAAATATGCAAATGAGAAGAACTCCGAACAGAAATCGTAAACTCATATTGTAACGCACAAATATAGTTATACTTAAGCTGGTGACTGTTTTTTGTGTTTTTCTAGTGTACAGTCAGTATGTTCTTTTTTTAATAGCTGCTTTGAGGTTATTATTTTTCAACTGTGGTGAAAATGTAATAATAAAAAAATTCAGTGCAGAGATTTTCATGCACTGACAATATCTAAACTAGAAAGAGTGTCGAGAGGGAAAAACAAAGTTTCAGCAATAGGCATATTATCTCTTAGTTTGACAAAGTGACAACTACAATAAGGTATACACGAGCCGAATCAAAAGTCCATGTGGAGGAAATGTGTGCAAATATGTATTTGTGAATGCATATATGCACTTATCAAGAGGCTCCCAGAGGGCTGGTTGTATTTATGAGGCCTTGTTTCTCTGATTGTTCTCGCACGGTTTCGATGAATATTCAATGGGCTCGGAGTTAAGGTTTTCCTAGAGCCCAAGAGAAAAGGAGGGCAAAGAGAAAATGCGCCTTGGAACACACAATCTACACAGACACACACACACACACACACACATACACACACAGCCCTGCAGCAGTGGGAGGAGAGAGCAACAGTGACAAACAGCTTTGGTGCTACAAAGGTGGCAGGAAATCTATCAAACGGGACAATAAAATTGCAATTGAGTTTCTTCAGCTTTTTTTTCTAGCAGATGCATGTATCACGGTGGCTAGCTCCCGCTGCAAGTATCCTTCTCACAGGTACAGTAGGGTCCCTGCACTGTGCGGGAAGTGTGTGTGTGTGTGTGTGTGTGTGTGTGTGTGTGTGTGTGTTTGTGTGTGTGTACATGAGTTTATTCATAAACACAAGTCTGATCTTAAACAAGTGCCGGGAACTGCAGCTAGAGCCAAGAAGAAGCAGCATTCATTAAGTGCATATGAAACAGCACCTCTACAGCCTGCTGTGGACAAAGAACAATAAACGATTTCTGCGCTTTGCCACGTCGCAAGGTGAGACCCAAAAAAAAACACTGCAGCTTTTTGAAAAGATGACACAAGAAACAGGCTTTTTTTTTAAATTACATATGACACATTATAACTAGGCAGGAATAGCTAGGAGTATAAATAGTTTTGTGTTACTAACATTAAAATGACAGTCCAATTTGTCAAAACAATAGTTATATATAAGAATCGATGTATACTAAACAGGTTTGTTTTATGAATATTAAAGCAGTGACTTCATAACCAAAAAGACATTTGCAGGGTCTGTTGAATACATATACAGTACGTGTTACATTTAAATTTCCTCATCTTTGTTCCAGTTTTACATCAAATACCGCCCTTGAACCTCCACTAGAGCTCCATTTGTCTGATTTTACCCTGCAGGTTACTTCTGCATTGTTCATGGTGTGGAGAGAAATTCAGGAGTTCAGAGCATCAAGCATACAACACACACACACACAAACACCATCCCGCTAAATGCTGCTTTGGTAGGACTTATCCTCAAGGGCAGTCTGCCTGTGCCCCCTACTGGACGACAACAGTCACGGCACCTTCTGCTACAGTGAAGCGTCTTGTATCACTTCTTTTAACTCAACCTTTAATCTGCCAGGCTTTTAAAAAAAAAAAAAAAAAAAAAAAACCCAGACCACAATCTGACACCAACCTCAATTACTTCACTGCTTTGGAGCAGAGTAGTGAAATGTGATATCAACAATGAATTTCTCAAGTAGTATTTTAAATTCAGCTCTTGGAAATAAGAAGCGAGATTTGTTTTTATCTGTGCAACGTAAAGGAAAGAGACCCTAAATGTAAATAAAGAGTGGAGGGGCTGTTGGGATCCTTCCAATTGGTTTATACTCCAACTAGCTTTTAAATTGTAACCACTGTAGAGACCCCATAGCTTCATCAGATGGGCACACAGAGGCAAGGTTCAATTACTGGGCTACCCTACACTGCGACGATAAGGCTCTGTAATTTCTCATTTTACGAATTGCAATAAACTAAACATATGCGCAACAAAGCTGATGATTCTGACTGGATACTGCTGTAAACCTATCTGGATTTCAACTGAGGAGGAGGGTTATGACTAGAGTCATGTGTTGAACAGTGGAGTAAAAACTGGAGTGTGTTTGTGTAAGTGTCTGTGTGTGTGTGTGTGTGTGTGTGTGTGTTCTGGTGCTTACTACAGAGATATAAAGTGTGTGTGAGGTCAAAGAAAGAGAACCAGGAACGTAACATAAGAGAAGTAAAAATGAAACAGATGAGGAGATAGAAGATCCACAGAGAGAGATAAACAAATCTGTTTTTAACGTGTATGTACGTGTGTGTGTGTGTGTGTGTGTGTGTGTGTGTGTGTGTGTGTGTGTGTGTGTGTGTGTAGGGCATGTATGCTTATAATGAGCGCGCTGACCTTGGAGTGGGTGATGGACAGGGTGTCCACCCAGACGCGCCAGCCGCCCCACTCGTACTTGATGGCGTGATAGAGCAGGATGCGGAAGATGGCGTACACCATCTCTGTGACTTTCTGCTCCTCGCTGTTTCTGGGATTGATGAAGCACAGAGAGAGCATCCACTCCTGCCACACGGAGCACTGCAGCAGGCTCCTGACACAGAATAGAACACATTTATTAAGATCTGAATGTGAATCCCACAGGCATGTAAATACACTGTGCAGACTAGTTCTTTTTTTTTTTCTTTTCGGTGGAATTCTTACCTGCGGTTCTCTCGGCTGTTATTAAACAGTTTGATCATGTCTGACAGGAAGACCCTGCGCACCTCCATGCTCTCGGCAGATGGGGGCGAGTTCTTCAGCAGAGCAGCTATAACCTTCAGAATTTCTAGAAATATTAACAGAATGATAAAGAAGTATATGTTTATAGTTCTGCAGAAATGAATGTAGAAAAGTGCCAAATTAGACTTCTTTTTCTGTTCAAAGAGTGTTTCAGTCGTTTTATTCATGTTATGGCATTAAACTGAATTTTTAAGGATTACAATAAAAAATGTTGAATCTGGAAACATGTATAATTAAGCTTGGAAATAAAACCAGTTCTGTGGTAGAGAGGGAGGACGTGAACAAATCAACGACTGAGTCATACATTGGTATCAACATGTGCAAATCATCGTGTCAAAAACTATATGAACTTCCAGCTTTACACACCTGAAAATCTGTGCCTGTGGTAAGAAAAGCAGAGCAGAGGAGAATAAAAAAAGACCAGGCCATTGATCTTTATCGCACTGTAATGGTTTTGGTATTGTTTCAAACGGGAGATGCAGAGACGCGGGCCCTTTCTGGAAGGCTTGGCTTCGGTTAAACCGAAGAGAATGACTGTTTAGATGAATTATCTAGACAGTGTCAGTGTTCATTTGCTCTGAGTCGAGAGACAGCGGGGGCTTGGATTTCACTTGTCTTTTCAGACCTTGGCGCTAACCGATGCCCCCTTGCCCCGGCAGACGGTTGTGTTGTTTCTACGCCTTAGTCACTCAAATTATGAGTCGCTGAACCTTTACCGCCAGAAAATTACCCCAGCATGTACCGGGAATGAGGACGGAGGGGATGGCGTATTCCTTTCTTTTTTCCATTTGCTCTTGGTTTTCTTTCCCTTGAGTTAATTTGAGGGAAACGGTACTTCCTCGGTTTGTTTGATTGGCTCTGACGTTACTAAAGACTGCAATCAGGGGGCCATTTTGGGAGTTTGTCACAGATTAAATCAAGAAAATGCACGGCAAAGGAGAAACAGACCACCGCTCTTACTTTCCATAGTATGCGCTCACATGTGAAAAAAAAGCCGTACAGGGTTTCTATGATATATACCGCCTGTCTGGGATGGTTGGGTCGGAGAGTTTTTAACACAATAAAGGCTTAAGATAATCAAAGTGTGACTACAGCAGGGCCTTGTCAGATTAAGGCTGGTTGGAAGTAAACCTTGGTTGTGATTATACCAAGTGCTCTGATTTCAAACTGATTAAAGATGTTCCGCGAGTGTGTGCACAAGGTGAATGTATGTGTGGAAGCAGCATTATAAACAGAGAGAGCGGTCTGTTCCTTTCTTTGCTGAAATGAAAACTTACTGTAAAACTTCCAAATAGGAAAAGAGTTTGTGAGCTGACTTTAAATTGGAGGTGAAATAAAATAAGATGGGAACATTGATCAGAGCCTGGAGTTTTAGTGGGTTGTGTTGCTGAATATAACACACTGAGAATGCACTCCCTACATGTAATGATGCTCTTTACACAAATAAAAAAAACCTGTATAATGATTAAAATATGTGCAAGTAGGAAAACAGTGCACAAAATTAAATATGCACAGTATGTGTTTACTTTTATTTACCATTAAAAAGAGGCTTATTTTTTTTAGCTTTATTTTGTTGTCATCATCAAAAAACCTAATTGTTGTTATCCAGTATTTAAACCAAGGGTTTTTTCATACATTTAAAAACATAAAATAAACTTTATTAACTACATTTGGCTGTTAATTCAATAAAAAATTGTAATAAAATATTACAACTTCAACATTAAAGATGCACTTCTAATTGTATAAACTTTCAAATGCATTCAAAATAAATAAAATACTGATGAATACTTAATTCAATTATATCAAAAATAATATTATAACACTAAAATAATTGCAATGTTCTTTACATTTATCACACCTTTATATGTAAATTCATCCTGATAAAGATAGTAACGACTTTCCAATAAAACGAGCAGATGTGTGTTCAATTGTCGCACAAAGTATCCTCACCATCTTCATGTTAGGTTTACTTCTGGGTTATGTGAGAATACCCTCTGTCTGCAGAATTTATGTCATTCATTTGTTTGACTGTATACAGCGATTCGCACGGCTCCATAGGGGAAATATCCTCTGGTGCAGCGAGGAGCAGTAGGTATGTAGAGGGAGCGCTGTAGGAGATGATTTAGGGGAGTAGTGTGGCACAGAGGAGGCACTTACGTGGGTTGAGAATCTTCACAGTGGAGTCGGGGTCCGGATGCTGTTTATGGATCACTTGAGTGCAGATCTGCTCTGTGAGAATCTACCGGGGGGAGAGAGAGAGAGGGGATTCAAGTCATAAATATCCACTCCGGCCCTAGCAATAACAGAGAAACACTCGGCAGTACGGAATACACAAGGCTGCGTATGTTTCACCATCACATCCTTTACTGCGGAATCATTGTCAAATCAAGTTTCTGCGGGTAGTAAGCCACGTCATTTATTATTCCAACCATTATTAATTAAATTATTTACATGTTTAATAAAGATGGGGGGAAACTAAATGAAAGGGAAACAATGTTTGTAAAAAGAGAAGACTTTTCAACGATTGATTGTGATTTAAACGGCTGTTTAAAAACACAAAAACATAGAATGTAAAAAGAGGTTATTACAGTGTGTCGATGTTTTCTATTAGAGTGTGTACATATACACAGGACTGACCTCAAAGAGCACGTTGTAGGTTGTCATGGTGAATTGGTTGGAGTTGAGCATCAGGCGTTCAGTGAGCAGCGAGAAGAGGCCGTGACTCAGCATGACCTCAGCTTTTCTCCTGATCAGGGCAGCAATAGATCAAATGTCAGCCAGTTAGGAAAGATCAGTATTTGTCAAACCACCTTAGTGTCAGAAAAAAAAAAGTTCTTCTAAACTGTCACATGATATGATATACTAATCTGTATTGATATCAATGCGCTAGAATTCATCAAACGATGCTGATTTTAAAGCCAAATCTGGAGTTTTTGATTGTTCAAGTTGTTGCAGCGGTGGAAATCTGTAACAGCATAAATCAGCCGAGCTCCAGCCGTCTTTTGACTTGGAGGAAATGAAAAAGAGAATCCCTGCTGACTAAGTAAGAAGAGTTCTTCAAAGAAAAACCTTCAATGCTTTCATCTATGATTATGCCTCAACTCCCCTTTTAGCTCAAATGTGGACCGTTTACAGATAGTTTCAGTCAAACCTGCATCTGGATTACGGGTATTAAAAAATGGTTGGATGGAATCAACAGGCGGTTGAGGTGAAAAGTACCAGTAAGTCATAAACAGTTTTCATAATGATAATCAGACCCAGTCACCCTCCGTAAAGTACTATCAACAGATTACTATTCACGCGACAGTATTTCCTGGTTATTGTGTTGCTTAAAAAACAATTAAGATTCTAACTTTGCCCTTTAATTATTCAAACAGGAACATTAAAAAAATTACATAAAGCTTGTGGAAGAATAAATACAAAGTCTTAATATTGTGCATCAGAGCAATCAAAACTAAACTCCCTTTCCTTTTGTGACATATCACTTGATTATTAATAGAAGTCTGAGTTTCAATGTATTATTTTACATTTATAATGCAGACTCAATTATATTACATTTTCCAAACATCAGTTCTATACTCTGGTTATGTATCCAATCCTTCTTGTAATGACCATACGTACTTTGGTGTCATGTGTTTCAGGAAGTAGCCCATAACTTTGAGTGCCTGCACTCGGATTGGTTCACATTTTGAGGCCAAAAGCTTGTAGATCACACTGTGAACAGAGAGACACAAATCACATTAAACATTCAGTAAAAGCATTTAAAATATTAATCTATTAAGTAAATACGTTTAGCTCTTCATTAAGGATTAGGCAAAAAAAACAAAAAACATATATGTACCCCCCCCCCCCCCCAAAAAAAAGACCAACAATAAAAAGCGTTGCATTTAAATACACTGACGAATCACTGAAGTTATAAAGTAAATACAATTAGCGCCTACTTTTACCATTTCAACTACGATCTAATACATTCTTAAGAAACTGCGAGTACATCTGCAAATCATTTGAAAAACAAAACCAGGATCATTACCGAATCCCGTTGCGCTGGTCGAAGGCCTGGACCATGGACCCAGGATGTTCCGACATCAGAGCGACCAACAACTGCAGGACGTCCATGAGATTATCATCCTGAGAGACAAAGAAGAAAAGCCACATTTACTTCAGTGTTCAAGGACACTGAGGATAATGAGTGGTTTTTAAGATGATTCAATACTGTATTATTTAGTTTTTTTAAGAGGAGGGAGCAATAGTAATGGGAGAGGGAAAGGTTGTGAAAAAATATGTACAAATAATGGAATACATCATGAGCATTTAAACTGTAGAATCACAATAAACGCTGCTTTATAAAATGAGGGGCTGTAACATGTCAGTGGCATTTCCGGGCAATGCCACTGACAATATTTCAGCCTCCATTCTTACAAGGTTCACTGCCTTTCTGACTGATCTGACTGATTCAGTTTTTATGCATCGCACCACGGTAAACAAAACCACTGCTGCCAGGACCTCTGACTGGCAGACAAAATAACAAGAAACAGTGATGCTGCCTTCAGAAACAGGAATGGCTCTTACTCTGGTTATCAGATGGTGGGAAGACACAAAATAGAGTACAGAAGTGTTATGCTGCCCTCTGGTGGTCAGTGCTGCAAGAACAACAGAACACATTCGCATACATACCTCGTGCATGGTAAGGAGGTAGTTGAGGATACTCTGTAGCTCGTCTTCCTTCACTCCATGATCCTGGAATATATGATTTATTTATTAGTTTGATTATTGTTTCTTGCATAAATAAAATGTTGAGTCCTACACTGGCCACTACATTGCAAATACACCAGAAACCAGAAAGTAAAAACTTTTTTTTTCTTTTACAATCTGTATTCCCCAGATAGAGTTCCACCTCATTAAATAATCTTCTGTGTTGCAAGTATAAACATACAACTGCACAACATATCTGTGAGCTATAGTAAAATTGAATAATGCTACACACTTAAATAAGAGTTCTGGGTTTAGCAAGACTTAACTCAACTCTTAATGCTTGTGCATATGGTCAGTGCCATTGTTAATCAGACTGCAACACTCCTGCCATCAGTGAGCAACCCCATATTCCATACAAACACCAGAGAAGGAAACACAATGACATGTCTTCTGCAATCTAATTCAGCACTTTCTGAAGCAAGTTAATAAACTCAGTGTGGTGTTTGGAGAGAAGGGAGGGTGTCTGGCTTTGGCTTCATGAACTCACCTTCATGATGAGCTGCTTGACAAACAACAACAGAAAGGCTCGCAAAGGAAAGAGCTCCTTGTCTTTTGGCCTTGGACCATCTGAAAACCGAAACACAAAACGATGGCTGTTGAAAGCGACTTATAAATGATCAACTCAGCACCATCTATTGAGATAAGAGACATCTTTTTTCTTCCTTTCAAAAGCTAAGTTCTGCATCTGAGTGTTTGTTGCAGTGTGTTCATATGTGTGTGCATCATTTTTCTAGGCTTGTAATATCTAGCTTTATATGCATTGTCTGTACATACTGTATATTTTAAAGAAATGATAAAAGAGGGACGTAAACACCACCCAGGGTATTATAACAAATCTGCATTACAGTATAGTTTTAGCATTTTTTTATGCATACTCACCGAGGCCTTTGGGCACAACTCCGCTGCGGTCCTGTGGGTTCACAACCCAGTAGTAGTATTTCAGTGTGTGCATGACCTGAAGTACAGTGCCCACTCTGCGGATGGTGTTGTAGATGGTGACGGTGCTGATGAACTCTGTTGCTAGGTAAGTGTAGAGTGTTAGCTGCACCTGCAAAAGATTAAGAACATTTATAATATTCATACATGCAGGCTTGATTTTGTATTCAGTTTTAAGGTGTCCTAGCTTTTAAGAAAAAAGTAAAAGCTTCTAAGCTTCTAAGCCCCAAGCGTTGTAGGCAAGCCCTTCTCATTTAAATAGCATTCACTGAGTTACAGGTTTAGGGATAACCTTGGACTCTGAGCTGAACTCTGAAACAATGAAAATTAAAAGTAGGGCAAGACTGTACAGAGCAAGAGAGGCTGATTATGACTGTGCAGGATTGTTTGAGAGACCATGTAGCGGTGACAGATCTGTGTGTGTCTTATCTAAATGTTTAAACACATATTTCCATCTTTAAAGAAGTGAATATCAAAATAATGGTGCTGTGTCTGTGATGTGTGTATGTCCATGTATTTAAGTTACCTTGGCAGGGGCATGAATCCAGATGGCAGGGTTGAACAGAATGTGATCACACAGCTGCTTGAGCAGCAAGATGCCGTTCTGCAAATTGCTAAGGTATCTGGAAAAGGCCAGCACGATGTCCAGGACAGGCCGGGTCACGTGCACCTTGGAAGACTGGAGCACAGACAGGGAGACAGAAAGTGTGATAGGAGCACAATAGGAGGTGGAAAGAAAAAAAAAGAGAGAGCAGCGATATGTCAGTAGACGGAGGCAGAAATGTGGAAAGCAGAATGGGGTGAATGAGGCTCGACACAGGGGAGGGGAGGGAAAGGGCACATGCAGAGAAAGACGAGAAGGAGCTCCTCTTTTGCCTAACAAGCACACAGGCCAGCTGTGACCTCCAAATACAGCTGAGGGGAAACAAAGTACGCCTCATATTAAATGTTTGTGCTGGTGTGAGCATGTGTTTGTGGGATTTAGGGACTCAAGATCCGCCCCATCACTGTACTGAGATCATTATGTGGTACAGGAAGATGGCTCTCTTGTGTATTTTTGTGCCAGCTGAGTCAGTTTTGTGTTTGTCTCACCTTCTCCAAAGTGTAGCCAATGACGAGGAAGCCTTTGCAGGCCAGGACCTGCTCTTGCATAGCCACGGAGTTCTTTAAGAGCTCCATCACAAAGGAAAGCAAAGTGCAGCTAAGAGGACGACCGACAAACAGCAACAAAAAAAGAGAGAGTGAGAGAGAGGAGAGAGAGTTAGACAGTGACAATAATCTATGTAAGCTGCTGACAAAGCCCTGACGGTGAAGGGCATATCCTACATGAAATGTGATTGAATGAGGGTGTCATGTCCCTGTTGTGTTAGCAGGACAGATTCTGGTTAGCATCACCTTGAGGGCAGCAGATATTACAGCCATGCTATTTACAAGCAAGATGTCGTCAAAGCTTTTAAAAACTCAGCCTGACATCAAAAGTCTGGAATATGAAACAGCATGCTTACTTTAGGTCTCTTTTTGACAGAGCAATGACTAAATGTTTTACACTCTGACAAACAACTGTTGACACAAAGCGCTGGAAATAACAACGCTCATTGGCTGTCTGGGTACCTTCCAGACATATACTGATATTGTACATCTGAACAGTTTATTTCAGAATATAGTTATTCAGTTTAACATAAGGATTAAAGTTCTAATTTGATTGACTGAAAAGTTCATCAGTAATCAGGGAGGAGTGTCACTTTTAAAAATGTGAAAATATTTCAAATATTGTTTTTTATTATTTGTATTATCTGAAATGCAGTATTTAAAAGTGCAGTGTTAATAGAGACATTCAAACTACTTTACATTGAAGCCTTAGAGTCTAGAGAAAGACAGAATTAGAAAATTAATCTTTAATATTTCAAAGCCTCATTTGTAAACCTTTACTAACAACTGGAGTCAAGTGTTTGTCCACCTGAGTTCACCACTGAAGAACAGTAACTGTGGCTAACTTGTCAAAAACTGTGATGCCAGTACCTCTATGATGAATCCAATTTCCTTTTATTAAACTTTTATTAAACTTTTACTAGCTGTCAAATGTTTAAATGTAACAGCCCATATTACACCGTGTCAGCATTATATTCTTCTTTTAGGGTAGAAACATCGTCCTGATTCATGATGCCAGTAAAGCAACTGAACTCCTAGCCTTCATATTTACACTACAATGTGTGACAATGACTTAATGCAACACGATATGATCTTGATGTAGTGGAAGACAAACAAGTGTGCGTGTGTTTGTGTGTTTACCAGACGGAGGTGTCCAGCTCGTGGCTGGAGGGCTGGCAGAAATCCAGCTGTGCAAACAGAGGGAAGAGGACCTGCACGCCTCCGATAGAGTGTATGCCACTCTGGACTGAGTGAGTCACCACGGCCTTCACGTCCTGCCGACACAAACACATAATGCAGCTCCATTTAACATTTAATATAGCCGACATTTGCACATGCGTCACACAGGTACTTGCTTTAATAACACCAGTGATATGCAGTGAAGTATTAGCAAGTTTTTTATCCTGACAGGAACAAACTCTTAAGAGACACTTTTAATCTGTGTCCATCAATATCTAGTCTTAATTTCACCCCCTATTTTACCTTTATAACAACACAAGATAACAGATGTTGTCAGTGTTTAAGAGGATAAATATAATGCCAACATTTCAATACTGAATACTTTATTTCTTTCGATCAGTAGTGAATAAATCATGAGGATGAGTTCAAATTGATCTTTTTTTTCTTTGAGTATTGGATTCTGGTGCAGGCTTCGTTGTTGTTGTATGTTGCAATACCAACACAGGCTTTGTAAAACTTTCCCTCTCTATAGGATTGGAATGTTGGAGCATGGTGTAGCTGAGCAGAAAATATAGGTCACATATTCATTCATATTTCACACAGTGTATGTTCGTGGTTGTATGCGTGGTGGTGTGTTGGAGGAGGCACATGTTTGTGTGGCAGCAGAAGCCTCGCTCATACAAACACACAAAGCACTGTCTTTGATGAGAGGGCATGAGAGAAAACTCAATTAGTGTTTGAGAAAAAAGAAAACTCAATATGAGTGAAAACCAATGTTGTGTGTGGTTATTGTGTTGTTTGTATATATGTGTAGGGAGGGTGCTTGTAAGAAGCATATGGAAAGCTTCCACAAGAGTTCTCCTACCTTTTTTCTAAGGAAAAATGCAATAAAAAAAAACACATGCATGTCATTCTGAATCTCAGCCAAGAGAAGGCTAATTCCATAATTAGAGCACCAGGCTAGCATTTTTCAGCTGCTGTTGGAGTCGGACTAGCTGAACACACTTCCGCCTCTGCCTTAATGAGGCTATTAAAACGAAAAGAAGCCAACCCGGCCACTTTCATTTTTCACAGAGGAAGAATGAAAGAGTAAAGCATGAAACATATTTAACAGTGAGAGGGAAGGAGCAGGCGTACAGGTGGGGAAACAATTTGCGACGACAATGCTTTAATCTTGGTGAAGCATGTTGACTCCGGGTTATATTCAAATAATGGCAGTCTTAATGATATCTGCTCTGACTTAAATGGAAACGGCTGTTACACGAGTAAGATTGTTCGTTAAAAGGATAATTACCTGCAGCATGAGAGAATGCGGTGAGTGGACGAAAATGGAGGCGTTGTCCTTAGGAGAGGACTCAAGGCAGAGCTGGGCATCTGTGGCGCGAGGGTTGTAAGTGAAGGCGATGCTGGAGGACAGTTTGCCATCGTACAGTAAGGTCTTATGATGCTCTGCAAACAGCAAGTCACTCTCAGCCTTGTACTTGAATGTGCCCTAAAGAGGAGGACATGGAAGGCAGAAGGACAAAATACAGTAGTAGAACATTAATGAGACGGGTAAGCCAACTCATCTATTTTTTTTTACCACAATATAATGACAACCAACAATGAGGTGGTCTCCAACTACTTTTATTTTTGGTTTGTTTAAAAATGTTTCACTGACTGACATGGACATTTATTTTAATCACGATAAAGCACCATTGAACTACAGTATGCAAGTTCTTCTTTAGTCTGGAGCTTCAGTTGTTGTGGTACTAAAACTGCAGTATCAGGTGTTGGCAAATACACAAGCCAGTTCACTGTTACAAAACCTACATGCATACATGAGCCCCCTTTAGACAATGTACTACTGTTGATTTCTTTTTGTGAAAATTAACAATAAATTTGAATAAGAAATAAGAAAAAAATACATGTTTATGTTAAAAATCAGGGTTTATGTGACATCAGAAGGGGGCCATGAGCTGAGCTGCTGTTAGCATTAGCTCAGTTAGCAGTATTTTTTCAATCTACAAATTAAAAAAAACAAAGATGGCAATCAAATCACATAAAAGTGAGGTTTTAAGTATTGCCTGAAGCTGTTAAATTATGATAGTGTAAAAATGTTTTAAAGCAATGGTATGCAGGCTGTATTGAGTTTATTCCCAACAGTCAAGGCAATGTCTCCTAAGCATACGAGAATAAAAACACTGTCATTGAAACAACTCTAAATGTATCGTCAAGTACTTTATGCCTTCAAACCTGGTAACCTGGACCCAGCTGATAGATAGCCAGTATCTGAGCAGCACTGAGACTCTCTCCAAACAGGTAAACAGCCCCCATCTGTCCACAGAACACACGGTTGGCATCTGCTGTCTCCGACGATCCAAGGAAACACTTGTCAAACGTCTGCAGCAGGAGAGACGCAGGTAAGAAGATGTAGAAGTAAGATTAGAGAAGCCAACAAAGGCAAAGAAATAGACAGTTAAAGATGCATAGAAGGAAGGGAGGGTGGAGGAAATAGGGATTTTAGAGAGAGAATAAAAAGTATAGACAAGACCAAAAATAGCCAGAAAAAAACAGAGGGAAATGCATATAATGTTCCCACTAAATTGCAATACAAAACGTCAACTATAAGCACACTGTAGCTAACAAGATAAAGACTGATCTTCGTCTGGTCATGGTCAGTGAGGCAGAGCACAAATGTTGAGGAGGATGAGGCCACATCTCAATCAAGTAGCTAATTTGCCTTGTGACAGTCTGACACATCTGGAGGATTACGACGCACTGTGGAGGCATTTTCATTCCACAACAAATTTGATTTTAGAAGCTCGTATGTCAGCGTGACAGAAAGTAGTCCTGGAGAGTGTGACAGAGTTCATACAGTGATGTGCGTGAGGAGAAGGGTGTGTATATGTAGCTGTTTTTTTAACTGTACTATAAGATGCTTAAAGGTGGAGAGAATGGTTTCAACCCCTCTCTGACAAAAAGGACTCAGTTTATATATATATACTGTATGTGTGTGAAGAGGGCATGGGGAGAATGTCTGCTGTTCAGTGTTTGGTACATGCTCCTGCTGCAATATCTAATTCTGAAATGTATAATATTATAAGCAGAAAATCTGTAACATGGACTGACCTTCACAACCAGGAAGAAGACTTATTCTAGACAACAGTTGGAATTGTACATGGGATTTGTTTTCTAAGTTTTATGAAGCTACACTTCAGCAGTGTATCTGCTGGCTCAGCTTGTGTTACATGTCTTACAACAGCGAAGGAGGACACTTTATGTTTGATTTAGTAAAGTTATTGCCAGAACTTAACAAGTGCCAATGCTCTAATATATCGGGGGTCAGATATTTGGTTTGCAATTGTTTGACATATGCAGCAATGTAGTTGGCCTTTTTCTCTCATAATGTTTTTTGTCTCTGGTCTCTTTTGTTTTCTAGTGCCATGTGAGCCCATGCAGGCTGGGCATCCTTTTGGTGCATGACACGTCAAAAAAATAAACAACTATTTCTACTACTCTAAATATTTAAGCTTGCCAGAGGGCATCATGCAGTTATATTTATAGTTTGCAGAATGCCACATAACACATTAATTCATGAGAACGGCCTACATAGAAGAGCAGTTTGACCTTTTGGGTAAATATTTTTATTTCCCGTCTTGCCAAGTGTTACATGAGCAATCAAAACCACTCTTACTGTGTCTGTAAGGGAAACATTAAGCTTAATGGGGCAGCCAGATATCTTAGCTAAGTACAAAAGCTGGAGACAGGAAAACAGCAAGCCTGGCTCTATGCAACGCCTGGCTCACACTTCCTAACCTCTGACTTTTGGAGACGGCCACCTCGATGAACTTCCGCAGCTCGCGTGGATTTTCTGTCCACACAGACTGCCTGACTGCTGTGTGGCTCAAACTGCAAGCCCCATCTTTCTAAATCAGGTTTGCCTTTATAATAGGTGTTTTTGGACCAAAAAGTTCTGGGGACTTTTCACTAAGGAGGAACAATCCACTAGGGAGTTCTCTGAGAACTACACACCATGGGAACTTTTTTCTGTCTGCATTCACACCGCCATGGTACCTACTCTGAAGCAGGAGCTAAAAAGGTTCCTCTAAATGAGGATCAGGAACTAAAATAGTTCTTAGTTCCTGTGGTGGGTAATCAATACGAATTGGGGAGGGCTCCAACAGTTCCTAGATCTATGAAAAAGTTCCTGCGGTCCAAAATCACCTAATGCCTTTTAAAAAGTAAGTTTTCATTGAATTTCATTATAATTCATTTATATTTCATTTGACTGAACTCTGAAATGGATACAAATGGAGTTGAGTGTTGTTACATATTCTAGTTATTTCCACTGAACCTGTGTTGAGACGTGTCATTTTCTTAGTGTGTGGAGTCACAACGATGATAGACAAATTATTTCCACTAAGAATTGTAAGATTTGTGAAAAAAATGATTGAGGCATCACACAAACTCCTCAGGTAGACAGTATGGCGCAGCAGGTGCATGTAACAAACTGACGCTCTGAATTTTAACACGTTAGACGTTATTAGTTTTATACATTTTTGTATTAAGGGGGCATGTCCTGAACTATTATGTGATGCAGTAACTTCCTGCTTTTCCAGCCTTTACTCTACAAAGCTGCTGATAGCACCTTCATACTTAGTGAACACATATTAGAGTGGTGTCATTTTCAAGTAGTCACACTATCATCAAAGAGAATGTATTCATACATATGAAGTTATAATTCAGGAACCTCGATGGCCCGACTGCAGTTCAAATAGTTGCTACTTACGTCACTGGTGTTGACAAACCAGGCGATGTCTCCAAAGGAAGCCAGCTCCCCGTTCACATAGCAGCTAATCTCGCTGTTTTTCCAGCGGTTGTAGACGTGAACGAGAGTCACCATGTACCACTGCGGCAACAAAAAAAAGAAGCACACTCTCACAATGAAAATCTATTTCTGTATATGTGGAGTATCAATCACACAAAACAAGATATAAGTCAGCATGAGGTGAGAATCCTGTCGACTCAATTACGCTGATCCCATCATGTTCCTGTGCCCTCGAGCAAAAAATCCCTCAGCACCTGCTCAGATTTCTCATTTTCTCCTCAAATACGTTACCAGTGTTATCACAATGGAATCAGTTATTATGGTTTCCTCTGGACAAAGATGAACAGGCATTAAAAATAGAGTTAAAAAAACAACTAAACTGAGTTCCGAGTTCCCGTGAGTTTTATTGACGTAAGGTGGTGCCTTCATGCCCAGGGGGAAGAGCAGGATTTTTTCATTTTGTCCACAGGCTGAGCATCTTTCTCAGCCCCAGTGGCCTCCTGAGTGTGCTGTGCCTGCAGGGGGACTGAGAGTATTGGATAATCCCTCTCTCCTGTCGCCCTAATTCCTCCTTATTCCAGTTTTGCTTCTCCCAAGAGTCAGGTACGACGTGACAGTTCTTTCCTACAGGAAGGTCTCATGTTTTGTATGTGTGGATCTGTGTGTGCGTGTGATTGATAGCGTGTTGGCTGACATATCTGTGATCTATTTATAGATATTTCTGGGATAAGACTTTTTATACTTGTGATATTTGCTTCACCCATGTAATCAAACCTCTGCCTGTGTTTTGCTTGGTACCTTTTGTGGTTTGAAGTCGTACTTCACACAGTGCTGGAATCCTTTCCCCTTGGATTTTAATGAGGTCACTATCAAACAGCCGCCCACAAAGTGTGCAGAGTAACCCATGCCTTTACTGGTGCGGAAACTGAAAAGAAAATTACAGGGACACACAAACAAACAGTTTCTGAGTGAAGCTTCACGATTTTATAATGACTACATTCAAGGGCAACAGAGGGGTAGGCAGTGTCCAATTTATCAAATAAACACTTCAAAAAGGAGGCTCATAAGGATAAAGATAGCAAACAATCATTTCTCAACTTCACAGACTCTTCCCATCATTCTCCATGTTCTGGCAAGACCTGGCCCCACTGTGTGATTTAGTGAATTAATCTCGTTTTAAAAAGGGCACTGGGCTGAAGAGGAGCTTTTATTCAAGATTCTTTCAAGCAGCTCGTCGGCTGTACAGCCTGGTTATCATTTTCACAGATTCCCCTACAGATCCCTGTTGTATAAATTAGATTTTTGACAGAAAATTAATTACTGGTCGACAAGAAGATGATCAGAAGGCTTGACTTATGCGCTCCACAGAGGGGAGGCTTATGATGATGAGGAGGCTGGAGAGATGAAGGAGGGGGAATAGTGACTGTTTTCTCATGTGTGAGGCTGGAGGCTGCTCTTCTACAGCACATTTTAGGGATTCAAATACATTCATCTTAGACATACGAGGGACGGATCTTCTTGTGCTTTATGCATCAGTGTAACACCAACGTTAATACCATTCCCTTGTCTTTGTATTATTTGTACAAGGAAATGTTCATTAAGTTCTTTGGCATATTTACTACTTCTGCAGTCTGTACTTTATGTTCAAAATGACACTGTAGCTGCTTTATATTCATCAAACATTTGAATTCAACACAAAGGACAATGTTTTGAGCTAACTGCTTAAATTGAAAGAATTGTTACCTACCAGTATAAGTAAGGCTTGTCTTTGTCTACATTGATGTTGTTGAGGGGATCCATGCGGAGCCACGTGTGGAACGTAAACCCATTCTGGTACGGCCATTTTGCTATAGGAGGCAGAGCTATAGCCTGACAGGGGGGAACAGAGGCAAACAGAAGAGGATATGAGATGGGGTCTCCACTAGCTGAGAAATGAAAAGACCCATAGAGCACATCAAAATGTGGTCTGATACTAAAGGTTATTCTTAAAGTAGAGAAATTCATGTCATGGTTTTTTTTTTTAAAGGATTTGGCAAACGGAAACTGTATACAACCACCAGTCTTAATAGTGCGTGTGTGTTTTTGAGTGTCCCTGTGTGTCCATCCAGGCCTTTCTTCTTTCTCATTAGCAGGGCAACACAAAAACGCAAGGTGTGAGTGCACATTTCCAACCCACTGCTGGCTGACACAGACAAATACTAACAGAGTTCAAATCAACAAAATCAGACCCAAATGGCACGGTGGACTCATAAAGGACCATCACCATGGCAATGGAGGGTTACAGGAGCTGACAGCCACACACACACACACTCTATGAATATATGAGGACCAGTAATATTCCTACTTAGGGTAATGAAAAGTTCATCCAACTTGATGCTTCAAATAACTATTTGCCTCGTCCTTTTATACACAGAAAAATGCTGAAAATATATTAGAATTCACATCCATCAGATCGTGATATATTTATTCTTTACAACTAGTGAATGATCAATGAGTCATTTAGTATAAAGGTAAGAAGAAATTATCATAATGAGCATGAGCATGATACTTAACACATTCAAATTGTATTCATATACAAATGTATTTGGGATAAGCTATGCTCACTATTTAGCAAAGTGAATAAAGTGTGCGCGATGCTTACATTAACTCAATCATTTACAGAAAGAAAAAAAAAGAAAAGAAGTAGTCTAATGTTTTATGGTACTAACAACAAAGAACAAGGATAAGGAGGTTTTGAATAAACTAATGTGCAGGACAGTTGCAACTAACATTCTCAAAGCAGGATTTTCATAGAGCTAGTGGGCATCAGCCACTATGTGATATGCTTAGACACAATATGTAGACTCAGTACAATGCTTACACAAACAGTTTCATTTCAATAGTCCAATAGCATGTGAGGCTCGAGGAGGGTAATTGAAGACTTTGTTATTTTCTGATGCCTATTGATTACAGGACAAATGAACGGCTAACAGAAACAAAATGAAAGGACTCCGGAGAGATAATCATTTAATATCAGAAGTGCTATGATTTCCCTTTGTAAGATGAAAATAAGACGTTTTATTTTAAGTTTTAGGAGGAAGACATAGTAGAGTTCTACGGTCTGGTGACTAACCATTTATTAACACCTACAGTATTATAACCATCCTGCTCCTGATTTGTACAGTAGCAGATTTCTTCAGTATGAGCGTGCATGTATATTCATGTTAATCTTGGAAAAGATAGTTTACCTTTTTGTTACTTCATTGTTATTTAGAATACACATTGTTGCATACCCCATATTATACTGTATTGTTCCATACTATACTGTGTTAAGATGTTATATTCTTTCACTGTTGTTTACATAACTCGCTGCTATTAATCAAAATATGTCACGTTAAGTTGTCATTTACTGCATAGCACATCTGTATTTGTCTTGTATTGTTCACTTTACTCCTTCATAAACCATTTTAATATACCATTACCTTCTATTTTATCTCTTGTGTTATTTATTCTTATTTTAGCTCCCATTTCCCTTGCAATTTTCTTTCTAGGTGCACTGCTGCACATCATGTGGCATACTCACAGCTGCATTTTTCCCTGGAAAGCTGAAGAAGGAGTCTGGGCCACTTCTGTGAGCCATGTACTTCAGAACTGACAGAAGCTTCACTGCATGACGAGGCTGCGGAAAGAACACAAAAACAAGCAAGGACCATCTCAGACATGTTGTGTTGAAGTGCATACACATACACGGACAAGTCTATGAACCCTCAGTACACACTTACATATTGTACGTACAGTCAAGCTTTGCTAAATCTAAAATTTCCTACTACAGAGAAAATGTATTCAGTTGCAAATTAAAACAAATCACTACCTAAATTTGATTCCATAAAATACTGATTATTGTGAAGAAACATAGTTCCCTGCAAAATACCCCCATGAAACACGTTTACAAAACAGAAATCAGATGATGGATCACAATTTTCAACAAGCTTGTAGTTAATCATTTTCTGAACTAAAGCACTGGATGAACTTCGGCATGTATCCCATTCACTTTGTCTCCCCAGATATTTCACAAGTATGAGATTAAGAGAGGAGCTTTGGCAAGAGTTGCTTGAAAAAAAAAGGTGAGGTGAAATTTAGAGGCATAAATAAGACTTGCCCTATTTCCTTCACCACTGGCTTAGTATCACTGATAAATGGGTTTCTCTCCTTCTCTTCCTCGCTTTGTTAGTCTCCACTTTTGTGTGACTGGTCCTGAATGAATGTAGCAACTTATCTTCTGTATATGTGTCATGTATCTGTTTATTTACTGTGGATATTACCTTATAGCCACATTGAGCCCAGACAATCTCATTTAGATGACTTGTGTTGTCTTTTGCTGACATTATTTTATGACGTAATACGGGTTGGAAATGGTAAGCTAAATTCAGAACTTCCGTAATCCAGGAGCGACCTTATCTATTGAATGTGGGCTGCTGCTGCTGCTCTAGATCCAAGAAGCAGTAGTAGTTTGATTTATGTTGTCTATGTGACTAGAGCTCTGGCCTGTGCGTTGGAAGCAGTTGCATTGTTGCTGACACATTCCTCATGCTGGTCTCAGACAACCAAGAATGATCACTGTGGCATGACTTTGACTCACCCACTGGCCTTTTTCCCCTTGCAGCTTGCTGAAGAAAAGCTTCAGCTCTTTCACCGTGATGCTGTAGCTGGCGAGCACGCCCAACATGTCCACCAGGAGGTCTGCAAGAAACACACACACAGAGCAGCAAAAAGAAGTTCGATAAAGAAACCAACAAGATTCAGAATTGTATGTTAAAACAGAAATAATGACAATACATAAAGATGAACTTAAAGTTTGACTAAAAGACCTTTAATTTAAGGTGTGGGACAAAATACTGATAAGGCTATATACTGTATATATATATATATATATATATATATATATATCGTGGTCCTGACTCGTGTGATACAATTATCATATCACAGGTGCCAAATACTGATATACTGATATATATTTTACTTAAAACTATACAATGCTCTGAACAGATTTGACCTTCTGTATCACTACTTCATGACTCATCAGGATTGTGCTACTGCTCATGGCATGAATGATGGTAATGAGAACGGAAGATAACTGTCCAAAGAAGAAGAAGGCAGCAGGATAATGTCAGACAGTGGTGAAAAGAAGCTACAAGATTAAACATGGGGGGGGGGGGCGCGCTCGAAGCCTAGGGGTTAGTGAGCGCGCCCCATGTGTCCTCCAAGCGGGCGGCCCAGGTTCAGATCCAACCTGTCCCTGATTTCTAACTCTATCCACTGTCATATCTCGACAACAAAGGCATAAAAAAGCCCACAAATAATTCTTTAAAAAAAGCATGATAATGGGTAAAACTGTCACCAGATTGTAGTGGTGAAATACATGAATGCAATTTATATTCTTCACTTCAATAGATATCATGATGTATTATGATACAGTTGTCTTGAAATATATCTTATATTGAAGAATCACAGTATTGTGATGTTATTGTTTTGGGCCACATATCGATCGCAACAGTATCGTATTCTGTATTGTGAGTTGACCAGCAATTTCCTCTCCTATATCATGTGGTCCCTGATTTTAACTAGTTTTATTCATATTTTTTAACCTAACCTAATGATTCTTATAATAATCCCTATTTTGATCATCTGAATGGTACTGCTCCCATGTTAATCAGCTAAGATATATTAAAAAGGACAGTAGGGTAAGCCAGACCTGAGTAAAAGCAAATGGCAGACTTAGAGTAGAAAAGATGCTTGGAGTCTTCAGTGCAGCTTCTTTTATGACTGATTACTGACTAATGATGAGGTATGACATAACAGATCTGTGACTAGTGTGCACATACACTAGCCACTGGTTTAATCTTCCTAATTTAAGTATGAGTGGCAGTTACATGTGGCGGGTCTTATTCTACTTTAGTCGTATTAAAGCACAGCTGCTTGGTCCTGTCCTTCATTATCATTTTTTCAGGATATTATGACAAGATGAAGAGAGACTTTAATCTGAAAATGTCAAACAACGTACAAAAAAAAAAGTTATGTAAGACTACTTCAGTAGTTTCAAACCACATTATGAGACAAGGATTTGTAGTGTAGTGAAATATAACTACATCCATTGCTCTGGGCTGCCTAGTTACTGCTGGGCCATATCACCCCTGCTTGACCGCACAAACCCTGTAGGCCAGCACTGTACTATCAGGGAAAAGTTCACTGAGCCGAACACTGCAGGATTAATACGGACTAATTTGCAGATGGGCTTCAGACTAGACTCGGGGGAGAGTGTACATGACTGCAGTATAACCGTGTGAGCACCAATGCTGGATGATACTAAGAGGGAGGAAAGTTCTGATACTGCAATCTGAGTTCAACTTTCTGCCTGCTCACAGAGGTCAGAGAGTCAGCAAAGCATTTCTTCTGGAGGTGAAATGGATTCTTGTCTTGCTCAATGATCACAGTTCAGTGGTGCTTGCTGCCATCAGAGCTTGAGGCTGTCTAGCTTTTTTTATTTCATTTTCCAAAACTTTATAAAAGCAAAATGAAAATGAACAGCTTCAGATGATCATGTTGCTGGAACATAGTTTAAATTACTTTTTTTTACACCCCAATTAGCAAACACATAAATACAGGGCACTTTTTTCCAACAAGGTCTATTTTTAGTACCTGCAATCATGCTGTCCGTAGTGGATATCCGCTCGAGCACTTGCTGGATAAGCACAACGTCCGTGCACGCCTGCAGGTTGCGGACACTCTTCTTGAGGATGGCGGTGAAGATGCTCCAGACCTCGGCCTGACACGTGGGCTCGCACTTATCTAGCAGCTCCACCATGCACACGATGCTCTCGGGTTCTTGGATGATGAAGTTCATCTCCAGGTCAAACTGGCCGCCGACCAGCTGGAGGACGCATGGAATGAGAGAGAAAGTGTTCAGTTTCAGTCATTTATGGAGTAAATCAAAGTAAACAACAAACAAAAAACTGCAATGGACTCTTCTTGGTGAAAGGAGAAAAACATTTAAAAAAAAAAAAAGATCTTCAATAATCATCCAAATGTATTGACATTACAATGTGTGCACACTCCTAAACAGATGATTAAACATGCACCCGAGCTGCTGCAAGCTGAGTGGATTAAAGGTCAGGGGGGGGGAAACAAGGGTCTCTGCCAGTTGATCTGCGTGTCTGACAGCGGATTCAACTGTTTACAGATAACCTTTTATTCACCGGGATAGACCCAGGGCACAAAAGAAGAAAAAACAAGGAGTCATGTCAGTGAAACTAACTGAGACATCTAGGCAGACATGAACAGTGAGAAGCGTGTTTAGAGGTTTTTTTGTTCCTGTAGGAGGCTCTGAAATACTAACAACATGTGACATAGCCTGGAAGACAGACCTGGGCTGAAATCAACTCTCATATTCCACATACAAGAGAAAACACTGAGAAAGAGCACTTTCATGTTTGTGTGTGTGTGTGTGTGTGTGTGTGTGTGTGTGTGTGTGTAATAAAGAGAGAAAGTAAGCCTTAGTGTGGATCTTATACTAAAGCCTCTATAGGAGCTGTTGAGGTACGTCGCCTGTTGTATGGCACAGGAGTAATGCTCTTTGTGTGTGGCAATAAATTGAATAAACCATAAATGTCATAGTTTGTCACCCCTTAATAGTTGTGATGACATTTTTAGTATTGAACCCTGCCTAATAGAAAAAGATAAGGAAAATAACACTGCTGGTGTCAAATTAATATTGTGTGTGAGGCTGTCATGTTTAAGGAGGTTTGACTGGACAGGAATTATGTGTGATAGTCACATTTGGCAGTCAGACACACTGGATGTGTAAACAATATGATGTGGTGCAGGGAATGGAAACTGTCCCCTGAAATTGAGTGAGGTCACTCGGCTTGTGTGTGTGTGTGTTGGGTAAAAGATAGAGAAGGTGGGAAAAGCAGGGGTAATGATAGTGCTGAAACATCCTTAAAGACAGATGATAACACTGACACACACCTAGCCTATTGTCCCTTTAACCTTGTCTCACACGTCTATCTTTTTTCCATGTCAGTTATCAACATTAAAACAGTCACACTATGTATCACTTAATCACCGTACATATAGATTTGTCCTTTATCCTTAACATATAATAATAAATATATAATAAAGTTTTGTTTTGAAAAGTGTAAATTATGTAAACTTGAAAATTGAACTCAAAGCTTTTACGCATACAATGATTTTAAAGCCGAAATATATTGAGCAATATTTGAGTAATTGTCTTTTTTCTTTTCTCCATGACAACAATGTTGCTCACTGTGTGATCTTCTAATCCAGGTACAAACATCATTTTTAAATCCACATTCTGATTATTATAACCCATTCAACAGGCCCCAGATGGCAATGTGATGTTTGCTATTTATGATGGTCAATAGTGCAGAACACAAGGATGTTGTTTTTACAAAGATATCCATACATTATTTTTCAATTAAGACATAAAAAAGCAAGGGAAGCTCTAACAACAAAAATTGAATTTTTTCATTATAATTGACTTTATTCATCGGATAATTCAAATCAAAATGTTTTAAATCAGTGCAGATTAGACCCATGATTCACCCTTACTCATGCTGGTACTTAGCCATGTATTTTACATTTTGCATTGATGTGCCAAGGATTTGACATATCTGAGGCTGGAGTTGCCAGCAGAGAACAAAGGAGGTGAGTGGGATTTTTTAAAAGCAGTTCTTCTGGGGCGCTGGTGGCGCAGTGGTTAGTGCACGCGCCCTGTGTATGGAGGCTGTCGTCTCAAGCGGGCGGCCCGGGTTCGCATCCCACCTGTGGCCTCCTTCCCACATGTCGTTCCCCACTCTCTCTCCCTGATTTCTGACTCTGTCCATTGTCCTGTCTCTCCATTAAAGGCATAAAAAAAAAGCCCAAAAAGCAGTTCTTTGGTGTTCATGTCACTACATCTAAAACAATTTCAACAGCTAAGTGTGTTTCAAGAATCAGGTGTCCCAATAGCTTCGGTTTGTCCAATCTGATTTATTTTAAGTCCTTTTATTGTATTTGGTGAGCCTTCACATCTACTGCTTGATTCTCAAAGTGTATTTTTTTTCTCCAGTGTAATTCCTGTCTGTCTTCCATTTGGTCTCTTTGCATTCACTGATAAATCACACCGCTCTCTGCAGCACAGAGCGTTTCAACTTGTGAGGTGGGTGCTTCAGATCACAGCCGGGTCTGCCGTTAATGGCTGTCTGGTGCCATTTTGACACAGTAACAGTTGATTTATGGGCCTGACAATGTGTGCGAGTCATCCATCCATCAGAGTCAGCTGACAGAGGGGACAGAGAACAAATATGAGCATGGTGCCACACTGCAGTGACACACACACACACACACACACACACACACACACACGTGCAGACATCCTCATTTTTATTAGCCTAAATAATAAGATTCTGTCATTGTCAGAAGCAAATACTTAGTGGTGTTATTGAAAATAAAGGGCTAAAATGTCTCTTGACATGTGCTCAAAGTTGAGGATTTGTCAAATCTTCGTTTTTATTATTTTTAAAAGTAGATAAAAGGGCCCACTGTGATGTGCTTTGATCGTCATTCTGTTTATCAATTTAATATTACTGCTGTTAAATTAAAATTAAAATAATTTCTAACTACAATTTTATCACTGTGAGTTAAGAAACAATTACCTCATGTCCAATTTTTGTATTATTTAACCAGTAGAACCTCATTCATTTTAAGAATCTAATTTGCAAGAGTGTCCTGGCCAAGAGGGGCAGCAGCACAATAAACAAGTTACAGACATAAAATACAGAGCAATTACAGACACAGATCAACATGTCCAGAGTCAAAGAGAAGAAAAGTAATTATTCAAAGCATCTACCACCTGAAGCATCTTCCTCCAACACCTTCAATTTACTTTTAAAAAGATTTAAAGAGACCAGCTCCCCCAGACACAAAATTCCCCCATTTCAATGTTGAAATATTTGTAAAACACTGATAGCCAAACTGACTTGAAATGTATTTTGCTCCAAAAATCTTAGAATCTGATCATTTATTTGTTTTTAAATGACTGAATTAAGATGTGTTAAGTCTATCATTACTGAATGTGCTCACCCTTTAACCTGAGATGTCTATCAACTGTCATTGACCAGATTATTCTGAAATCTCTGCTTCTTATCAAAAGAGTCCGTTTGAAGTGACTGATAATGATTTTGTTTTTGTCTTTGCCAGGCCAATATATCCACATATTCAATAAGAGGTAAAAACATCATGAAGAGGTAATTATTTCACCTCACATGTTTACCTTTTAAAGGTGAAATAAAGGAGGACAGGGATCAATGAAAGCGCCTGAATCAATAGCTAACACTGAAACAGAAATGAGTTCATGGACTTCAAAAAGGATTTCAATATATTTCATTTTAAGCAGCTCTCAAGTCCAAACCTTGAAACCATGTACCCCTTTGCCGCAGATACCAAATGTGCCAGCTGAGCATGACGACAGGTGTACTCCTGGTATGAAAGCACACAGCAGCTGGTTATCACTGTGCTGTTAGGGGATCCAAAACACATTAAGAAAACAATGATATCCTTCACATTCAGATTGAATAATGCAATCATTTGTCAACTGGGGTGCCTTGAACATTAATATCAGTTCAAAACAAAATGCTATAGCTGTGTCTATTAATGTATGGCTAAGGGGTTTCAAATATTCATATTTCTGAAACTGTTCAATTCAATCATATACATTGCTATATTTCAGGTGCAGGTGTGAAATGTTGCCAGCTTCAGTCTCAGCTGCAGCCAAGGTGAGCTCTGCGGCTAAAGCTGCCATAAAGCCAGTGTCTTTATGGCAGCTAGACACCAGATCCCTGAGTGGGTAACCTGGCCTGGCTGTTTCCCCCCCGAGGCCTGCCTGAATTAATCATGGCTGAGCAACCAAGCAGCCACTGGGCCGAAACACAAAAGCACAAACAGGCTTCTATACAATCTCCATGGAGAGCTGCTGCGGTGGAGGATGGCAGGGAGAAATGGTGCAACACAACCAGGACCTACAGTATATCTGTTACCAGAGCTCAATTTTTATCCTATAGCAGGATCATAGGATAGTTCCCTAAACCCTCCAATATGAACAGTCACAACGTCTAAAAAGATGTGACTATTTTTGTCCAACGCTAAATACCAATTATGAAAGAAATCTGCAAATTCATAGGCAGCTTGTTGTATTTTGAAATAAAAGTTTTTGTCCCGTTTCATCAATGTTTTTAATGCTAATTTTCAATTCGGAAACCATTGCGCTAACTCTTATTTTTCTCCTGAGGTGGAAAAGTTGTCATAAAAAGGAAAAGATACAGTAAAGCCTGAAATAAACTAATTTGCTGGATAGACCTTGATGTTTGCTGTAAAGGTTTCTGCTTATTCTGCTGCAGACAAAGCACTCATGTCTTGTCGCCTGCCACTCATTATGCTCTCATTTCTCCATACCACTAGAAATCCCTCAAAACCTGAGTTTAAACAGAGAGGGGGTTCTATGAGTGTATATGTAACAGCCATGTGGACTTTAGAGGACAACACAGGAACCCTTGTTACATGTCAGACCCTCTCTCTATCCTAACTGGTTACAAACACCAGAGGGATAAGCTACCTTAATTATGTTATCTACATATTCTCACAAGTTTATTTATATAAATAACAATGGATAACTTAAATGGATCCACATTTTTCTTGGCTTTTAAGTGTTTAAGATATTCTTGAAAATTGAACAATATCATGGAAATCCTACTAAGAATTTCACGTGTGTTGTAGATAAAATCTTTTTTTTTTTTAAAGCATTTATAACGAACAATGGAAAGAGAACATTTTGGCACCGAGTATTAATAGGGCAGGCAGGGATTTACTTAAAACATCATTAAACAATTTATACTTAATCATGTCTAGTTATGTGATGCTGACAGAAAATAACACATGATTGTTATCTTGGACCAAAAGGGGAGAAAATTACCCACCTAAAGGTAACAAGCCGAAACACTGATGCTGCCAGGCCCCGGCTGCAGCGGGATGACACCCTCTCTCTATTGTGTGTGTGTGTGTGTGTGTGTGTGTGTGTGTGTGTGTGTGTGTGTGTGTGTGTGACCATGTTGATGTTCTTCATCCTTCAGCTCTCTCCCGTGTCAAACTGTAATTAATTCTGTGAGTGAAATCATTTGAATATCAAGTCATTTGCCTGCAGTGAGTGCCAGACAGAGCAGTAGAAGGAGAGAAGAATGCGGTTACAAATCTTTCATGTCTAACATAGTTCTTGATTTTCAGATTGCCTATATATCAAGATCTCTCACTTGATAAGTCTTGACATCCGTCAGTTTGGGAGTGACAGACATCAAGATGAGTCTATGGGAAGATGTGAATGATCGGTGTTTGACTGAAGCTTAAATGTACAGTTCCTATGCCTTTTTGTCGTTTTACACAGAATCCATGTTTGTATCAAATCCTGTCTCCTGATTTCTTTTTTAATCCAAAGATCACATACAAAATTTTCAGTTTCAGTAGTATATTGTGCAAGATCTGATGGTTCAAATGTTCTCATGCTTAACGTAACAGGAAGATGTCTCAGGGCCCTTTAGACTGGCACATCAAGGTTTGAAAACAGTTTCTAATAATACATAGGCTGCGAAATATTTAAGGTGCAATGGTATTTATAATACATTGACATTTAATGCACAATAATACTCAGCATGTATAACATTTTATGTATCATAATACACAGTGTGCATTATGCAAATAATTCCTGGTGGCATTTTACGTGCAATACTACTCATGATGCAGAACATTTCAATGTTTATCTTTGTAAGGTATGAAATAAGCAAAGGTGCTATCACACTGAAATTTTACTTTTTTTCTACCTCTCTTTAAAACTTGTTATAATACCATGTATGGGTCTGTGTGTGCCATTGTGGACTAAATTAAATTCACCCGTTAATTCCTGCGTCTGTGTTAAAACAACCTCGCTTTACTCAGGCTTTTTCTCCCATTTGAAATCAACTCATCAAAAAGACTGTCAGAGTGACCATGCTCTCTCAGCAAACACCACTGGCCTACTTTTTCAACAGCTCTTCAAACTGGATCTCTTTTAACGAGCTATCTTGTCAAACCAAAGGCAGTTTTTATTTACTCTCCCACAAGAGCCTCTCCTCTCCACACCACCCAAACCGAAACATCCATCCCAGTGACCAAAACATGATTTGTGAAATGAAAACATCTTATAATTCTGCACTCTTTGCTGCTAATGTGAGATGCTGACATGTCATCAGAAGACAGGGAGGTCAAACAAATAATCTGTGCCTCTCAAATCCCTGTAGTGCTTGTGCTGATGTGAGGCAATGAGCTTCTGATGGGGGAGATGAGAGGAGATGGAGAGGAGAAATGCAAGTTAGCAACGCTTCACATGAAGTGGAAGCAACATTTAGAATATATAAGTATGACAAATGACAGTTTTGGGCAGCTCATTTGAAATGTAAGGTCTGTTATGAATGATGTCTTTCAATCTTGCAGTGTGTATGGTGTTCTTCCTCAATGCAATAAATATTTGATTTTCCTCACATGTCAAAGTGGAATGCAGTTCACAGGTACTTTAACAACAGGGTTACGAGTCTCTTGAGCTGATGCTGATTCATAGTTCTGATAAATGTTGAATTTCTACAAACACTGGGCTCTCTCTTTCCTGAATTGAAATTCAATTCAACCAGCTCTTAAAGTGCACTGTAACGATACACTGCAGGTTGTATTAAAGGTCATAAAATCTGGCAAATGATTGGCCGCAGAAATCTCCCTCTGCCAGCCAATTATTTACCAGCAGTAAAGCAAGTCCATTAACATCGAGTGAAAATAAACGCAGTGTACCAGAGAAGAGGAAGTCAAAGACTGCAATTAAAACATCAGACTACAGCTGAATGAAACAAACAAGAGGTAGACTCAGTTAAAAGATATCAATGTTAACTGATAATGGTGATTCAGCAATGTTTCACTTCATTGGTAAGGCCTCACAAGAATGTGTTGCAGCTTACATTTTATAGACGTAGCTAGGTCATAGATGATACTCTTAAGATATCTGACATCCTCTTTGAATTAGCAAAAGAAGAAAAAAGGGAAACACTGGCACATGTCATGGTGAACTGTTATGACATTAAAAGTATGTTGTCAAGGGTAGCATTTCTCTGCAGCTCTGAAACTCACACAGACTCCATGAATAAACCCTGGAAGAAAAACCGTGCGTCAACATCAGTTTTTTTTCATTATGAGATCTAGTTTTTTGTTGTTAGGGTCTGTTGTTAAATGTATTCACAGAACATCAACTGAACCTTGTGAGAGAAGAGTATGCCACTCCACACTGTTCAGAACGAGGCCAGAAGGTAAAGTGGTGAAAATTATGCACGCAGTGACCATGTACCACACTGCTTCAATGAGGACTTACCTGACTCCCTCACTCATTGTGTAAAGCTGTTATTTAAAAAAAAAAAACACATCGTGAATATTTTTACAGAAGTGGCACCAAATACTGCTTTTGAGTGTGTAGCTAACATTGACAATTAAAACATGGTGATAAAGCAGCTCAAAATGTTAACTGGTTTCTACTCAATATTATGAAATTTGTTCAGTTTAAATGAGGAGATTGATTGTCTAAAAGCACTTCTTACTTTTTTCTCATCATCAGTGGCACAATGCCTCCTCTCCTTAGAGACAAACTGTGACAGACTGAGAGGAGAAAGTGGACAGGATATTTTAATATCTGGATTTCTAAGAATATCTTCAAAGCGGCGACTTTTCTTTCAACAATGGCTGGCAGTCATGTTGAGACTACATTTAGTGTGATAATGCCTCCTAAGCGTCATCAACACATAATTCTATTTTGTTTCGATCTGTTTATTGTCTGAGAACACAGGACTGCTACAACATGCGGTAACCAAAAGGTAACACACAAGGATACAACATGACTTAAAGTATTCCTAAACTATCCAATCCTCACAGCCTTTAACACACAAGGCTAACAAATTGTTCAGTGAGTTCACACATGTAGCTACATAAATCCTTTTTCCAAAGAAGCAGGCTGCTTTTGACCATTTCCAACATATCACAGATAAATGAGTAGCAAAGCATTCTATAGGAAGTGTCTCACAGACCACTCTAACACTGTCTGTCTGGCAATCTAGCTTCAGTTTCATGGTGGCTGCTGCTATTGTCAACAAAAGGAAAAGGCTTGTCAGGAAATGGTCATTACACATCAGAGTCCAAGCTTTAAGGCAATCTTGTAGTTTTCCCAGAACAAATTCTGAGCGAGTGAAGTCATCTGCCTCTGGAATGAAATGTTTTAAATAAAATGAAAACTCTAATGTGATCTATTGACTTCACAGCTTTCTGCTTCAGAAAATCTTTATGTGCAGTCCGTCTGGAATGAGATGTCCAGTATTAACAAAATTCATGTGGTGGAATAACTTTACTCTATTAGATGGCACAGACTGAAAGAGGAGATTTGATCACGAGGTAAACAAAGACTGTCACTGTCAGACACAGCGATGTGTCTACTATCTGAATAGTGGCAGTAAAAAGGAAGGATGGCTCCGGTGCAACATGTTAAAAATAGCAGCTGGATCAGGGAGGTGAAGACGGGAAAAGACAAACATTAGTGAGGAGTTTCAGACTGCCTTCATGCACAGAGGAGGGAAAATTAGTATTTCAACATGAAGGACCCACCCTTTATTAGTCACTTCACAGTAAAGGTGTGGAGAGTGTAACCTAAATACATAGACACTCAATGACCTGAATAAAAGTTAATGCAATAACCTTTTGAGTGTATTTCATAGAAATCACACAATGTACTAAAAACAATGGTGTACAAAACATTTGCCTTTCCCTACAACTACTCCATGTAGTATTTTGTTACATCATATGTAAGATTTCAATGATTTGTACAGGTACAGAAACATGATTGGCCTTAAAGTAAGAAGACACAAGGTCATGTATTCGGATGTTTTTGAGTTGTGATATTTGTCCCTGTGATGCCAAAACTTTTTCAGCTGAACTTGAATAACTTTGCCATAATTCAACAAAACATCTCTAATGTCAGATGCTACATTGATAACCTCAGTGATCTTCCAGCAGGAACACTATCAATCTTTTAACATTTACTTTACATGTCCTTTGACCAGGCGCTGTCTGTCCGATGGTGCTTGAGATGTTTGATGGCAATCGCCTGCGACATGTTGTGACAGTGGATGTTTATGGGTTATTGCTTCATTCTTTTGACATCTCAAAAGACAGGATACAAAAGTGTATGTGGATTATTAAATGAGCAGTATCATTATTCTGTACGATAGGATGCATTGATCAACTTGTTTTATAATATTAAAATGCCAGCATTTTGCTGGTACCACATGGATATCCTGCATTCCAGTTGATTATTATTATTATAGAGGAAGTAAATGTCATAACAGCTGAGGGGAATGTGTGAATGCCATTGTACTGAGTGACAGAAAATATATTACAAATGTAAGTGTCAAGTGGTTTAATCAAATATACTCTGATCAAAAACCCTGATATATGGTGGCTTGTTCAGATCAGATGGTGTTTTTAAAAGCAAAGGCAAATGGTTTGAAAATGTTTTGCAGAAAAGAAATGTGGATGTACGCAGAGACATTTCAACCAAATGCTGTTCCCTTTACTACATGCCAATCTTATATTTTTAAGACTTAAACACAGCCCATCATAAGGAGGAATGAAAAACAGTAAACTAGAGCATCAGCTGTGTCATGTATATCAGCAGCATAGAAACTCTCAGTTCCTGATACAGCCCAGATAGAACTGTGTCATCATCATGGAAACACATTTGGTTTGGATTTCTTGGTTATAAAAGGAAAGCACCTATTTGATAGTTGGCATGTATTTAAACAAATATCATCTTTAATAATGAAAAAACATGGAGAAATGGACCTACTATGTGGTTCTGTCAGACAATCAAATATCTGGGTGTGGATTGCATGGCCTTTTACTCAGCCTTATACCAAAAACAAGCTCATTAATTTTATGTTGTGCTCACTCCCCCACCTTCCTCGACCTTTCCTCAACTTCCTTGTCCTGAAGCACAGACTGGTACGAGGCGAAAATAAAAATAAACTAGGTGGTGATGATCTTGTGATGGTTGCTTAGAATAGTGCTCCTTTTGTAAATTGTCAAAGTCATAGTGCAGACTGTAGTGCAATGTGACTGGACAGTTTGTGAGATATCTACTGAATTAAATAATAAAATACTATAGCATCCGACATCAAGAGAAAATGTTATGTTGAAATACTGGCTTCTCTGACAACAATGGAGCAGCCAGTATGTCCTCCTCCTAAGTTTCGATTCCAGTCTGGAATTGGCTGTATTTGTTTTGACCAGATTAGGTAGGCGGATTTAACGCACCCCCACACGGCCATTTTGGACGCCCCTCGGTTTGCCACGGAAACAGCAATCCAACAGTTGTTGCAGCGATGAAAGGGGGCAAGCGTAGGTCGGATATAACAGATTCTACCTGTCCTAAAAAGCCTCAGCATTTTTCCAATAAGCTCCACGACCAGAAATGTGATAAAACAAGACAAAAATTGGAGATGCTTTTGAAGACTGGAGAGAGGTTAGAAGGCAGAAAAGGTTACAAGACTTTTGTAGATTAAACACTGAAGCTTCAGTGTCCGCTGCATGGCAACCTGCGTACACATCAACTCTAGAGAGATCGGGGGAGACAGCTCCCTTTAATGTATTGAATTTGAACTGCAGTACCCATTTGAAGTGCTCGGAGTCAGAGTTACATATTGCTGCTTTATTAATAATATTAATAAGTTAATTAAACAGTTCCAGCAGAGAAATAAAAAATTACAGCAAACTATTTTGAGGATAATATTAGACATATTAGATCTTTCCTTCAATATTCATTCATGTGTAAACCAAAGTGAACAGTTTGGCCACTCAAGTTAATTATTTCTCGTCTTCAGGCTGGTCTCTTTGGGTTTAATGTCAAATGTATGCATTGTCTAACGCGGCTGGCAACAATATTCTATACTTTTTAAACTATAATTTTAACCATTTAAAAAAAAGATATTTCACAAAAACCATGAGGGATCCTTTCAATTGTAATATATATAAAGCTATATAAAGCAAACCTTTTGGAACTTATCAGTTGGACTGCAGGAAAGAAGTTTATTGTTAATAAGAATTTAATATAATTTTGAGAATACAACATAAAAAGTGGATACTCTGATGAATTCAACAGTAACTATGTTTAAAAAAAGAAAGAAGCACATTGTTCATACAAAGTCAACGGACAAATGTCACATGATTTCAAATGTACCAATGTACCAAAAATAAAGTGAATAAGCCTCATCATTTTTGTATAACTTTGTTAAATCTGAAAACCATTTGGCAACAAACTCTTCTGTTGCCATTTCAAATAGCCAGTTTGATAATAAAAGTCATTCAAAATCTATTTAAAAAAGGGGCAATATTATAAATGCAATTTCTTTAGAACAGTTTTAGATCTTGATAAGTAACTTCAGGGTGACATTAAATTAAGTCAGAACGAAGCTGATAGGGTAAAAAGAAGCAGGATGTTATTTTGAAATGAGTTTGATTATAGAGGCTCACAGTACTATCACAGCACTATCACAGCACTATCACAGCACTATCACAGTACTATCACAGCACTCAGGAAGTGGAGCTTCAGTTTGTGGTTTTACAAGATGCTGAGACATTGGACTACAGCGGGAAGCATCAGTTGTTGAAAGGCACAGATTTTATAAGAACTATTGCATGTCAAACAGTTCATATTGTGCTATATATTTGATTGTGCTGTATTTGTTAATGGGCTGCATTCCTATTTACCGTTCTATATATTATATATAAAGCATAGACTGTTCCCTTTAAACCCTACAGGTTGGATGGCAGACCTTGACACACATAAGCTGCTGATGCAAAGAGTAAAAAGAGGTCAAGGGGAGAGGAAGCATACAACGGTCAGCAGCACTGTTCTCTGGAGAGCTCAAACAATACGAGTGAAGAAAAGATACAGGGCCTCTATTCTATTCACATTTCTGTGTGTATTATTCTTCTCTTGTGATAAAACACAATAAATGAAAATAAATGTCAGCGTTTATTCGCCATAACTTCAGTGCAACAACAAATTTGTACCAGAGCATTGTGTTTACCTGCAAGTGTGAGATCTATTGAAGATAGAAGAAGAAATAGAATTGGACATTAGCTTGAACAATTCATTAGGTGTGCAATGGAGCTGCAGTAGAGTCAAAACAAAACATGTTTACTTTTTTTTTTTTTAAAGTCAACACCCAATCAACACAGTAAAAAAAAGAACTAATGAATGTTTCGTCTTTTAGATTTTCACTGCCTCCTGATTGTATTGAAGAAAAAAGTCTTGCAGTGAATACTTTTTGATTTAAAAAGAAAATTATGGTTTTCATCAAGTCATTTTACTTTTCATCTCCTGCTTGTCTCATTTCAGCACCATGCGCTGCTAAAGAATATTAAAAAGCACAGTAGCATTTAGTTGGCTTTACTTTCACTATTTTTTCCGGTAGTTTGACGCAGCACACTTGAAGGTATAAAAGATTTAGGACATGATACCTTATCTTTACCATCAATCAATAGGCACTGTCGTGTCCTGTCTTTAAAGGGGTCATATTATGCCCTTTTATGGGTTCATATATTTAATTTATGTGCCTACTACCCCTTGTACATTATTGAAAAAGGGGTGAACTAATAACTAAAAAAACAAAGAAAGATTAACTTAAAACTTACTTATTTTGCCCATACCATAAAGTGAATCTTACTGAATGATGGGCAAATCCCTGAATTAAAAAGATCATTATTATTATTATTTTTTTTTTTTGGGGGGAGGGGGGGGGGTCATGCTCCATATGACAATGTCCCACATGCTAGATTTCCAGTTCCATCGCAATAAGCCATTTAATTATCTACTCCAAACTTTTTATATGATATCTATGGGTGTTTTAAACCATAAAGTGTAAAACATATTAATTCATCAAAGAACAGGGGAAAAGGTTTAAGAAAATGAAGACACTTGTGTTGAGAATTATCCACTTGGCATTTAACCTGTTCAGCTTTGTTGATCAGATTTAGAGAGACATTGTGTTTCCCTTCACAACTCTCCCCCACAGGGACCAAGGTGATTCGGCACCTTAAGGCTTCAACGTAATACTTCTTTCAGAACAGTAGCAGCCTTTCATTTTATTAATATTCACACCTCCTTCATCAGCCAACAGTGAGTCTTGGCCAGCAGGCAAGCAGCATTAGCATATCATTACACCCCCTACTGTGAAGAGAAGATAGCAGGCCAGGAGGTTAATACTGCCACCTGGTAGCCAACAGCTCTGCTTTAGTGTTCCAGCATGTCAATATTACCACACTTCTGGCACAAGGGCACATTAGTCATGTTTGCATGTGACGTAATGAATAACAGTGCATGTTATATCAATTAATTTATACGGGGATGCAATTTACAATAATTTTTATTGTCTATAAGACATTAAGTCGATTAAATGTAGAATATAATGGTTAAAAAATTAAAATCTATCTTTACACATCCCGAGCCTAAAGTTATGTCTTCAAAGTGTTTACATCCAACCAACAGTCCAAATCCAAAATACTTTATTTACAGTTGTGCATGACAAAAAAAGCAGCACATAGTAACATTTAAGATGCTACTTAAGAGCTTAAGGATCTGTGTCCAGTAGCGCTGTTTTCTACGTCCATTTTTTGTACAAAATTTACTTCAGCGTTTTCATTGCTCAGCGCCCTGTGCGCTAAATTCTAAAATGAAAGTAACCACTTAGCAAAGAAAAAGAAACATCCATTGCAACATCCGTTGAAATAAGTAGTTATCAGGACAGCTTTCAGGTCTGCAAGCCCATTGCCCCAAAGAAATCAGACAGACTTGTCAAATTATAAAGGTGTTTTGACACAACAATAAAACTACTCCTCAAAATTTTGATGTGAAATTCTGGACAATTCATCACAAGTGAGTGGGTATAAGTGATGACATTTATATGAGACAACCAGTGCGCGACCTGTGTGATCTTGTATGGAAAAAGGCAAAAACTGTCACTGAAGGGATGGACTCAGATTTTCCCTGCATCTTAAAGCTTAGAGAGACTTATATGAATAGGCTACTCAGGAACATCTCAGGGGCAGACTGTCCAGAAAACTTAATTAAAAACAGTAGTGTGTGAAAATAGCTTGAGTTGGCTTAACATCAGTAGCACAGCCAAAAAGGATGGCACAACATCAATACTATGATAGAAATTAAAGGAGCTCTAGAGTAAGAATATTTAGGCTTTCGGCAAATATTTATTTAGAACTTAGTCCTTATAACTTAAGAATATAAAAAAAACATCTGCTAAACTTAAAATATACATATGGATTTATAAGACTATGATATCAATGATTGGCTTACAAAGTCCAACAAATACTACAGGCAGTCAGTGAAGACGTTAAAGAAGGTAACGCTGCCAGGAGACAGCTCCCTTTGGAGCAGAGTATTAGTTGGGAGGAGACTCTGGGGTATATATTGAATGAACTAAAGGAACAACAACTCTTCGAAGGCGTGCTACTCATTCAGTGAAGAGTTGTGAGTGGAAATAAAATTCAGCATGCCTGAGATGTCCCTGTTTAACCTCCTACATCGTCTTGAATAAGCAGCTTAAATACCAATAGGTGTGCGGAGGGAGGGATAATTCAAAATCCAAGTGAGGTATAATTAGTACGTATGTGCAATGTGCGTATGTGCGTTAAGATAAAGCCGCACTAGACGAGATTATGTCAATTAAAGTTTGAATTTGTCAGATTATGTCAAAATGAAAGCTCCTCCCAGCTCTTTTGATATGTGTTGATTTTGGAATCCCCTGCGGACAAAACAGCCCGTCTTACCGGTTTGCTGATTCTTGTACTTCACGCATGTAAAACATTCTCTTAAAATAATCTCCTCTTACTTTCTCCTTCCACGCTTACAGGCTTTCTACTCTGTGTGAAAATGTTAACAAAGGCTCTTTTGATCTCGGTGCAGTAAATCACTTGTAAAAATCCAACCAGGTGAAAGTGAATAAAAGGCCTAACAAAAAAAAAAAAACTGTAAAGATGCTCGCTGGTGGACTGTCTTGCTTTTATAGCTCAACAGAGGCATCAATATTAATTTGACACCGCTTCATAAACCCTTAAAGCTCCTCACATTTGGCTTTGGTCACACTTTGGCTGCAGCAGAGCAGGGCATTCATGATACACTAGAGGTTGTTCTTTTTGTAGCATACAACCACTGGTGGGAGATTTTCCATCCACACAGCAGGTAATAAATCAAATAGAAAAGCAATGCCGGCTGATCAGCACTCATGAAAAAGCGCCCATAAAAGAAAAAGCTCCACTCACCAAACGTATAAAAGTGCCAATTAAGCCTTCTTAAACCCCTGCAAAGTCCTGGTATCTCTCATTGTCCGTCAATAGGATTATTTAGACATTTTAGCTGAGTTTTTAATCTCAAGAGAGGATCCTAGATAAATGATTTACTTCAAAATTTAAGAAGACATCCACTGAGAATCCATATAATTCTCACTGTAAGACACAGATTGTACCAAAGGAAAGGTTCAATTAGGATTATATAAAGGAAGTGTTTTCTAACCTTCCCTCTCTGTCACTAGATAGATAAGATAGTTTTGTATCTTTGGCCATTTAAAAAAAAAAAAAATCTGTCCTTTAGGTATCTTTGTCAGAATAATCATTTCTTTCTAATCAGTGTTTCCGAAAGGATGATATAAAGACCTTACTGTCATCACTTTTATAAGCACTCTCTTCAATTAAAGCACTTGTACAAAGTGTAAGAAATAGTGCTTCTCTTAACTGGTGACCTGACCTTAGCCAGTCTGTGAATGGTACAGAAAAAGTCTACTTACAAACAAATTTAAACGGAGTGGTTTCTTTCTGACCCTGTGACCAGACTTTACTCTCTTGGACAGTCTCCACCAACAGTTCCTGTTTTCTCATTGTCCTCAGACATAGCTCTTTGTTAATGTGCCTTTGTGAGCTGGCACTGTTTATACAAGAAACAATTCGAGGAGAGATATAGGCCAAGAAGTAGATTCCATTCTGGCCTTGTTTCCTAAAAACAGGCTGATGCAATGACAGATGAGAAATGACGTGTGACTGGTTTATCCATCTCTTAACACTCAGCCTTCTGTAACCATGTGAAGGTAAAGATAAGTGCTTTGAATGGGGAATTGGATCTGCTGTTTGTTATAACAATATGGCATTACTTTACAGAAAGCCAATAAGGAGAAAAAGCCACAGATTATATTTAGATATATTTGAACCTGTTTTCAAAGGATTATGGCCACAGAATAATTGATATTTACTGTAACAGCTTTAAAACCAGAAATTCAAGGAAACACTGAATTTCTCTCTCTTAAAACATTGACCTGGAAGACGTCTTTATTCTCTTGCCATGTTTACCAACTGTAAACAGAAACCAATTATTCTACAAATAAGAGTATGAAATAATTTGTCTACAAATAAGTGCACCAAAAGCAAGCCAATTAATAATTACAATCATGCTCCATCTGAAACGTGCCTGTACAATGAAGCGGGCTGATCATTCTTTGTGCCATAGTCAACACAATTAAAAATTAGACGAGCTTTTAAGCACCAATCAAATTTTCATCACAAATATTTCCCGGAAAATCTAAACTGAAATACGTGCTGTTACGAGCAGAACTTATAGTAAATTATGCAGATATTTCAGACCATCAAAAGTCCAAAAAGAATCTGAAGCTCTATAAAATAATTATATCAGAATTTGTGACGACTGAAGTCAGTGCAGACTCATAGGGTTAGGGTCAATACGTCTACCAAACATTACTCAACCCTTGGGCCCTGTGGCGGTTTGTAAGCACACAGCAGGTGGTGAGGCAGGGTGGGTGCATTATCTGATCGGCTGGGGGGGCTGAACAACAACACTATACAATTACCATACAATACAGGTATAGCAGAAAACCAGTACCGGTACTGGCCATAAAGAACCAGTTCCAGCAATACTGCAGGCTGACTATACTTGCGGTTCTCACCAAACCACTACTCATTGTGATGATTCTACGACTGTAACCGTCAGTGAGATGTCACTGCTGTTATAGTGCAATTCAAAATATACACATGGCAAAAATTTACCTTTTTTTGTTTAGGCAAATAAAAAGGTCACCTATAGGGAGACAAGGAGCTTCGTAGCTAATGTTGAAATTAAACCAATTCATACCCTGTCAGTCTATAAAAAGAGTCAGTTTATTTTGACTACAGACCTCAAGTGCTTCTAACCGCAGTGAAGAAAGGGGAAAAGGTGTGATAGTAGATTAGGTCTGATGCAATAGACAGCTGAGAGGAGAAGATAGGGTTTCATTCATGTGTCAGATTAGAGGGCTCTTTGTTACAGCCAGAGAGGGCAAAGCATGCCTGGAGAGAGGACAAGGATCGCCCACACTCCCCTACCACTTTTGTTATTGTGTGCAACTGTTTGTGTGTGTTGCATTCCTGTCTACATCATGTGCGCATCAGGGAACTGTGCCATCTTGAGCCACAGGGTCAAAACTCCAAAGTTCTCCAAAGGAGAGGAGCTTCATAGATGTATGATAAACTATCAAATCAACAATCAACTATTGTAGTAATCTATTTGGTCTGAGTATTTTTTTAAAGATAGAAAGAAGAAGACTCTGATTCCACCTTATGTGAACATTTCCCTGTTACTTTTTTTCCACAATGACATAAAACTTAATTGGGTTGTAATAATTGGGTTGAGCACAAAAGACAATTGATGACATTGTCCTCGTCCTTAGGAAACACTAATAAACATTTTACACCACCTTTCTGACATTTTATACAATAAAAAAATCATTATTTGATATCTAGAACATAATCAACAGTTTAACTGACAATAAAAATAATCAGTACTTACCACCTTGCTGTGATTATTGATTTGAAATGCCACATTTGATAACTAACAAGGCTTAATCACTTCCACTTTCCTAATGCATTCTTTTTCATAAGAGGAATAAGCAAAAACCTATGCATATTTAATCCAAAACACAAAGAGTCTTGGCAAAAACAACCTAAACTACCCGCAGGGATTGATACTTCGAGTTGTAACTGGAAAATATATTTTTCAAGGTCTGTAAAGGTCTCTCACCCTGCCAAATATAACTCAAACACTTGTATTGAAACTTGGCTGATACCTTGGGGTTTGTAGCATATCTCATTAAACAGCAGGCGGTAATCGGTTCCACACTGGTAAAGGCAGAAATAGCTCCTAGCTACTGATACCAAAAGTAAGGCCTGTAAAATCAATTTGAAGATTTCATAACCTGATAAATAGTAAATTCCAGTGAACAGCTAATATGCATGATTCTTCCCTGCAGTACTATGTTAGATCTTATTGGGGCCTTGGACAGAACACAACGTTGTGCTGCTTTATTAGATCTTTCCAAGCCATTTGCTCGAGATCACTAAAGGCGTCCCCCAGGGGTCCATGTTGGGAGCTTTTTGTTCTCTATTTCTATTAATGACCTGGGTAAGGACATCGAAGAAAAATGAAACTTCTATGCTCACAACACTGTTCTAAACATAAGCTCCCATAGAAAAAGCAGTGCAAAAGCTTCAGACAGCTTTTCAGTCTTTACAAATAGCTTTATTGCATTTGAAAACAAAAAGTCATGGTATTCTCTGTATGTGCTTACAACAGCAAAATGGTTTAATTAAATATTTTTTTTACTTTTGACAGTACACCCATTGATTTAAGTTGTATTTAAATTGACACTTTATATTTAGGTTAAAATGTTTATATTTAAAGTTTGTATTTAAAGGTCCCATATTATGCTTTTTCTGGTTTTATATGCTCTTTAGTGTGTTCTCCAAGTGTCCTGTGCATGTTTAGGCACATCTATGTGAAAAAATTCAAAGTCCGCGGAAAAGCAGCTTCTCCTATGTCCTCCTGTTAGCTGTAGCATTAGCTGCATGTAAGGCTCGGTTCTAGCCCCCCTCGATAAAAATTTGTCAGTCCGACATCATTGCCAGTGTGAGATCACTGATCTAAGCCCATTGGCTCGTTGTGGCAAGCCCTGCAGCTCATGTTGCACACCCGTTAACTTCTGTAGCACACCAGCGATATGCCGTAGCCTGCGGTAGCACAGTAGTGCTAAGGTGCTAATGTTTATGCTCCACCCGGACGGAGCCAGTGGCTGCATTCCCAATACGGTAAAAGAGGCGGGACATTTCCGAGAACCGTGCTGAGCAACTGACCAATAACAACAGAGTGGATCGGCAGACCAATCAGAGCAGACTTGGCCTACGTGGGGTCTAACAGTGGGGGCTCAGCAGAGTGTAGCTGACGGACTCAGAGCGTAGAGGGAGCAAGGAGGAGCAGTACATGAAAAAAGACACTTTTTTCAGACTTTAGCTATTGTGAACGTACAAAAGTAGGTACATAGATTAAATATATGAACCCCAAAAAGGGCATAATATGGGCTCTTTAAAGTTGTATTTAAATTGACACTTTATATTTAGGTTAAAATGTTTCGTTTACTTGCACTGTTGTTAATTTACTGCTCTGTGTGCCTTTGAATTGCCCCCCGGAGACAAATAAAGTTTTTTGAATTGAATTGAAAGTGACCTGCTATAGTATTTGCGTAAGGACACATGACCGGCTTTCATTAAAATGTACATTACCAATCTAATTAGAAGGCATAAAGTGAAGATTGGTTTTTACTTTGAAAATAAGGCTTTACTTCTGAGCCAAAAACAAACTTTTCATTGAAGATGGTGACATTGTATTTGAAGCATTTTCATCCACCTCGTAATTTTTCATTCACAAAGCAGTACTGGACCTCCAGATTACCTCTGTTCTTTCATTATTTCAGGTGGTTACCAATTACAATCCTCAAATATTTAGCTCTTTTATGTACCTTGAGTTATGACAGGTCTAGAGATAACTGCCTTTTCTTATAAAGCACCATGGGCATGGAAACATTTTCAAAAAGACATAAAATTAGACACTTATATCATCTTATTCTATTTTTTTTTTTTTTACTTTGTCACAATATTAACATTGACATGAACACAATCGTGTTCGCAGACAGCTTTGGTCTCCTCTTGCTGTCACAAAGCTAGCAGCAGGTTGTATGACCCTTGCCTTCAGGTAAAGCCAAAGTAACATTTCAAAGCTCAATCCAAACCATCTCCTGTGTCATCTTGCAGAAGAGTCACAAGACTCATCTTCACAGAGGTTTACATTAGTTTACAGTGTTAGGTATGTTCTACTCAGTGGAATGAAGGAATTGAATGTGTCTTAGGATTGTTTTTGTCTTGATTTTGATAGAACAGCTGAGGATAGACTACAGGGAAAAAGAGAGTAAATAAAAAGGGCTGGGGTCACACCTGAGACCCTTGCAGTGAGGGATTAGTCTGTTTACTTGGAGGGGTGAGCTCAACCATCCGAGTTAAATCAACACCCTAGCAATTTAATGATTCTAAGGATATTTAAATGGTAATACTATTAGTTGCATCACGTTTCTAAGAACATGACAGTTTTTTTATATGTTTAATGCAGGGCCATTAGCATTAGCCCAAATAGAATCCATCAGTATTTATAGCCAACAAGAACGTGATAAAGCAGACCCCATTTTTTCATAAAACAAGCACATAAGTTAATATAGAAGAAGCCGGCAATGATGTAAACACTGTAAAGAACACATTTCCAATAAGTTACAGGTTTAACCCAGCTGTTTGTTTTTTTCTATTATCATTTCATTATGAACATTATAACTTACTAAGCATTCATATTCTAACACTGTACACTGAGGTGTCCTTTTGGATGTCATTATGTGTTATCATATACTAACTCAGTGAGTGGTTTTTGCATAAACATGCACTTTTATTATGAACTGCCAAACTGTTCCCCAAGCTAACCCAGCCTCAGTGTCGACATAAATGACATCAGAGTAGACGGATACATCAGTCAGCAGTGATTGTTGCAGACAACCCAGCAGAGCATTAACACTGCACTTTGCAGCTTTCAGCATATTTTTTTTTTTTTGGTTAGCCAGACCAATAAAAACAAACAACACAATGCTGCTTCCTGTTAAAACTGTGCACTGCCACTTGCAGCACAGTAATTCACACACGCACACACACACACACACACTGACTGTATGCTACCTGTCCTTAAAGACAAAAAATAAACATGTAACCTATTAAGTCAAACATTGACTCCCCAGCCCAAGAATTCAAGAAATTTTCTCAAGAGTTGGCATTCATGACTAGTGCTAAAAGTAGTGACCATTGGACTAAAAATTTGATAGACAGCCAACAACTCTCCCTGGCTCACTACATGGTCAGCTTTGTTCACTCAGGATGAATACTATATAATCAGTTTGAACGCTTAAAGCTGTTGCCCTTTTCTTTTTTAATCTAAACCAGTGTGGGATTGTTTTTTAATACCACAAGCCACACATGAGATGATGGTGATAGAAAGCTGCAGAAGGCTTTGAAGTAGGGCGCTGATTCTCTGTGGAGTTACAAGTAGCCCTTTCACATTATTATTAGTCCTTCAATTCAGTGTAGATATTGCTTTTTGTTAGTTTTAAGGCCATGGTTTTTCATGTGCTAAACTGAGCTTTTTACTACCAAATCTGTGCAGTTTGTTCATTTGTGAACAATTGTGTTTCCATTACATGTTTGATGGTAATAACCCTGAGTTTGACAAATAATGGTTGAAATGCACATATAAAAAAGGTACTGCAACCGCAGTAACAATAACTCTTGTTCATTAGATCTCTATTGAGGTTGGAGGTTGATGCTCTGTTGCTCATGCACGCCCACACACACTTGGGAAGAGGTCAGATCATACAACATAAGAGTCTACACCTGAGTGGGTGGACTAATATAGGTGACGGTGTGTATACTCTTTTAAAATAAACAACGAAAGCCAATGTAAGAGAGACAGGTAAAGCTCATTACATTGTCTCTATACAGGAAAAAATACTCAATTGCTAAATGTATTGCCTTCAAACTACATTGGACCTGTGAATGTGTGTCTCAGTACCTCCAATCTTATGTATTAATTAAATCTAATCAAATTTAAGATTTTAACATTAGTTCAATCCTTTGTTGGGAATCTTAGGGACGCATCAATTAAAAACTGACATCAGATATTGGTATTTTAGAAAGACAACAGATAACTGGAATGGGGTGTCTGTGACAATGGGGCAGGTCTTGTGGACATCAATTTAATGTTGATGTCATTGTTGGCATTTTACATCATGTCTGAGCAGTGGGCTGGGATGCGATTTTGCCCCAAGGAGAGCACTACACAACCCGCATGAAGGAAGATAGCGTGTGAGCCGTCTGTGTGGATACACTTTCTGTGTTTGGAAAGAAATGATTCAGTCAAGCAGATGTTGCCTGATAGATATACAAAAGATCACTGAAGTGCAGCATTGGATGGGTTTCAGCCAAGACACAAAGCCCTTGGCTGATATAGGTATTGGTATCAGGATTTAAATGTTGGATGGTGCATCCTTTTTATCCCTTTCAGTCCACTGTACACTGGCAGGGCAACTTAATAGTCTCAAGCACTAAAATTAAAGTTCATTTGTGGGTTTTTCAGAACACCTATGGCGTAAATCTGCAACATAAGCATCTACTGGAAAATCACGGTCCACAAGAACGCATCCAACATTTCTTGGCAGCATTATATGTTCATTAAAATCACATATGATCACACATTATCTCACAGATTGTTTAACTAACTACAGTTAAAAAAAACAGTGCTTTAAGGCTACTCCATCAAACAGATGTATTCCCCATTTTTATTTTAAAAACAGAGGACAACAGCTTTTAGTATCTTGAAGTCATTACAAAGAGTCTACTTCAGAGGAGTTTCAACTCCACCCTCTTTGGTTTCCAAAACTTAACTGTCACTTTAAGTGAAACATAGCTTGTGAAACTAGTGTGGAGGAATTGACAACTAAAATGAATAAACCCACATTGTAGATGTACAACCTTTGACTAAATGAGACTTCAATAATCCTCCCACTTATTAGAAAACTAGGTTGCTTTATACATTGCACGACTCATGCCGTGAGAAGGCTGCACATGAGCTGCAGCTTGAGAGAAGTCTGTCTATATGGTGATATAAATTACTAAAGGGAAAGATGAGCTAAGGACATTAGAGTAATAGTGTAATGAAAGAAATGCATGTTACCATTTCCTTAAGCTCTAAAACGGCAATGACCATACTCAACATGGAGTCCAAGAAACACGAGCTGATATTTTGTCAAGCCTGGTTGTCTTTGCAGATATATTTTGTGCTTTAATAAAAGGCCTTTCTGGAATGGAAATAAAGTTAAAAAGATAGTGATGTTGATGATACTCTGTCCTTGGTATGCAAAACAGAAAACAATACTTCTGTGCATCACAAATCTAAAGGAACTGTTGGTAGTCACATGTCTGTCTGACTCACATTTATAACAACATACTGAAAAAAAAACAATTCAAGGACATGTATACATTAGTGATAAACATCTCTTCTCTATAATACAATTCCAGCCAATTTCATCTACAGTTGAAATACAACGCAAGTAGGAGGCATGAAATGTCACTATTGTTTTCAAATAATAAGCCTCACAGAGTTGGTCAGCTGAAAATCCTGGCCTCAACTACAAAATAAGCATTGTGTTTTCATTACAATGCAATTAACTTAACATTTTTGTACTAAAGTCTTCCACAGCAAATTCAATATTTGCCTGTCCCCATACAGCGACTGGCTGTCTAATGTTTTGATTAAATAGCTTTAGGTCATGCAGTGCTACAACCTCAAAAATGAGAGGGGTTTCTACAACAGTTACAGCCACTAAAAGGGGGTTGGTTAAGGGGGAAACTTGTGTGACTACAGACATGGAGGATGAGCCTCGGCTTTCCTGAAAAAGGACTCCATTGTGTTGCCACAGTGACAAAGCAGTTCTGCAGGTTCCACCTTCACCTCTCCTCCCTCTCATTACCTCCGCCCAATCTATAACCAGTCAAACTCCTGTTGAGCACGCTCTCTCCTTCGTGCATTAACTTCCTCGTCACCGCTTTTAGTTTCACTCATTCAAGTGCTGCAAAGTAATTTCATAACAATGCTGGGTAAGGACTATTAAGGGTGGCCAACAGGTAGTAGTAGACAGATAAGGAACACACACTGTGCCTGACCTGGATATGTCAGAAAAGCACCAGCTGGTTTGCTTCCACAGCATTTCTTCCATGATCATTCTGCTGACATGGGTATTTATGTCTTATTTAATTAAAGACTGAGGAACAGAGTGTTGGTTCGTTCATCAAACCTTGTTATTGAAATGTTACATAGAGACCAAATCATTAAAAACAGTACTTCATTGTAATGGGCCTGCAGATTTTTAAAGAAGAGAAATAAAATGCAATATGAAAGCACATTATGTGAGCCTATTTTTGGGCACACAAGTGTTTGTGTAAGTGTTTAACAGACTGTAGACAAAGCTATTTTGCCAACACTGAACAAATAAAATGGCCTACAATTTACCATATGCTAAGGGGAAAAAGGGCAATTGGGAAAAAAATAAATTGTGAATACGACTTCAATGTGGGCAGCTCAAGATAAAGTCAAACTAAAGCAAGTGATGTTAAAAGTATTCCGTTTTAATTGTGTACAGCGTTGCAGGATCATGAACGCCTTTGTATGCAGATAAGGGTGATGTCAGACTTTTCCAAACATGTCAGAGTGGAGCTACTACAGCCTGACAGTGCTGCTATCTAAGGCCTATCCTGAGCTCTTATAATCAGCTTACCAGGTTGAACACCGTCTCCACAATGTCTCGATTGGAAACTTCTCCAACTTCCACCAGGCCAGCAAGGACGGCGAATTTCATCCTTATCCCCTTGATGGGCACTCCCGGGTTAAGCGCCATCGCGCCCGGTCTCCCGTCCTGCCCATCATGACCCGCTGTCTCCTCGCTAGCCATTGCTAAAGGGAGGACGAGGCAGGTGGTGTTCACAGGTAAGGCACCTGTTCACCTCCCGATGGTGACAGTGCAGCCGACGTCGGAGGAGAAAGAGAGATCTAGCTCCCCTTCAGCTGAGTTGTCGACAGTCTACAAGCACACAAGCCAAACGTGTTCCTCCCCATTCAAAACAGTTTCAGCGAATAAGACAAGAAAGTGGGCACAAAAAAGGCGCAAAGAGGATTTGTTAGCCGATGACACCGCCGAGTCTGTAAATGTCACTCCACATGAACCTACTCCTCTCTCCGGTAACTTGATAGCAGGCGGATGAATTAATGTTGTTGAAGGAAGCCGTTAGGAAGTTAGCTGCAGGTAACAAGGAGAGAAGAAGAAGAACGGGGGGGGGGGGCTCGTCCTTAACACGGTTCTTCCTCTGCTGCTCGGGTCAAAAAAAGGCAAACGAGGATACGGTGACTTTTAATACCTCCGTAAAGCGCTGGAAGTTGCTATTGTCGGAGAGTCAACGGACTCTTGACAGGTAGCGCGCCGTGCAGAGGCAAAAACTCACGGGGACAGGGGGGACAAGTCCGTCAGCAGCCCCCGGTGTAAGTCGACAGAGGACAGACGTCTGCTCGGTCCACCCTGGCGAACTCCTCAGACTTGCTTAAATGTCATCATTAACCCAGCTGCGCCGCAGTCTCTTCCTGATTTACCCCGGTAGCTTTGGCTCGCCACCGCCATGACAGTGTAGCCCTTGAGTGAGTAGAGCATGCGCAGTGGGGAGCTGAGTCTATTCAGCCCTTGTGGCAGGTGTGCCGCTCAGGTGGCTTTCTAGCATGATACACTGGGACTCGGTTCAAATGAACAGCTATTCCATATGTATTTAGTTACAGCGGCTTAGGATTCATGAATCTGAAAAGATATAAAGAGGCTTTGGTGAAAGTAAGTCATTACATTTAGGCTACTCGAGTAGTCTAGTCAACTGTACTAAATGTGTACAATTTATATTGCCTATAAGCTACTTGCAGTTTTCTTTACTCGTGCATCTTTAAACAAAAAGTCGATTTGGCACAGTAGAAAATATTTTATTTACAGTAGAAAATGGTGTGGACTACCAGTAGGCTATAAGATACAGGGAACATTAGTTTAGATAGTTTAGATCACTGCTCTATACTTTGCACAATAGGCCTTAAAAGGCCTACACTTTGAATAGTGTATGGGTTTATATAATCTGATGCATTGATCTATACCACATAACTATATATTGCAACGTTGATTTTTTTGTTTTGGTTATGACTTATTGACAACAAAGCAGAAAACAGAAGTCTCTTGTTTTTTTTTTTGGTTATATTGATTTAGATGTTAACATGGCTGTGACCCCAATAATAGGCTATTTGTATTTTGTGTTCTTAGAGTTCATATCATGTGCACTGAAGACCTTAATTGTGACTTTAAAGTGTTTTATTGCTCTAATCTCACATAGCATCAATAGATTAAGGAGTTTAAGCCCACAGCAGCAGGTAGGCAGGACTGTAGTTAAACCAATGCTATATTATAAAACCTATAAGTAGAAAGGGATACTAAATGACAGAACAAGAAACTCTTGTGGTTTTGTTTTATTTTTTTCAGAATACGATGTTAATATTGAAAAAGATGTCATACAGCAAGTGTAGATAGAAGATAACATTTCATAATGTAGCCGGTGGACAAACATTAAATCCAGCATAACAGAACTGTACTGAGAGCCCCCAGGGGTAAACTAACTGTAGGAGGGGGGGGGGGGGGGTGCAGAGCTTTAATCCATGAGAAAAAGAGTTAAACATTTTTATAGAGCATTTTGGTTGTAGAGCTTTGTTTTTGTGCAGCAAAACAGCTCATTGACAGATGTCTGCATCCCGAGGCAGTGCAAAATAAACATTAAAGCATAGTGACGGCTCTGCTTTGCTTGCCTTTTCAAATCATCAACAACAACAACCCATTGCATGTGAGGTGTATACGTAGATTAATAATAATAGGTCATATCCCCATCTATCTGTTATTGCATAGATGAAATAATTACAATTCAATCCATGTGCAAGTTTATAACTTCTCTATTTTATGATTTGAAATAAACATGTATTTGCCCTCTGTCTGTTCATACTGGTGACTTCATCCTCTGCAGGATATTGCTGAGAAACTCTGAGTGTTGTTGTCACAGAGGCAGTAGCATTACCACTGACCTCCCTGTAAAGTGTAGCTGTGTCCTCGGGGACACTATGCAGTCATGGAAGCCTGCAGCACCACCCAGGAGACACAGGCAGTTCTCGTCTCTGGAGTCATGACCTGAAATCAGCAAACTTGTTCACTGCAGCCCAAAGGTACATTTTTTTTAAAATAATGCTTTGAATAACTATTTCTGACCTTTGAATTAGACATGAAACATGCTGTATTGTTTTTAATTGGGCTCTGCAGAGATAATGAGTCTCCGAGCAGACATCTTGTGCAGTGTTAAAGTTCATTTTTTTTACATTTTTGCCTGCCATCATGTTTCTAAAGTTGTCTGAGCAGAAAATTGTAATTCCTTTAAATGCATGTACTTTATTTTCTGTCTGCAAGATTAAGCACAGAAAAGTACATTTATGGTGACCATGGTGAATTCAAATCATTCATTAAAACACATAATTTTATAATGGTGGTTAGTCAGACAATCTGGATGAATACAAAACTTGAATCAGGATTAATAATACCAACAGACAAAATTCTTTCTATTGTAACAATAACAGTGTGGGTGGATAACAAGCCACACACCTTCATGATTTCTGAACACACCTTGAGACTGGTTGTGCCTGTTGGGTTGTACTGTATAATCAAAGAAATTATTGAAGAAATTAATATCTACAGTATCCGTGATATTAAATCAATACAAAGTATCGCTGAATTTGTTATTGTTATCCAAAGTACCGGTATGTGAAATGAATATTCACTTTTTTAAAAAAAACCTTTATGTAAATTCAGAGGTTTGGAAACAAAAATATATTTTTTCCTTATCAAGACATTTGATCATCTTGATCATAATGCTCTGTTTTCTTTTAATTAATGTATTTATTTCTAACTGAATTTGTATCTGTAGTCTAAGGTCTGTAGGTATTTGTATCTGTAGTTCTCCTATGTCCATGCAACAATAGGCTATTTAATGGAGTTGTATTTTCCCTTTTTGGTCAACTTAAACCCTTTCATTCTCTCGACAACATTATTCTTGGTCATTAATGTAGGCTACTTAAACAGCCATGAATATATTGTTGGAGGTTGTTTTTCTTTTCAAATTAGATAAAGCCTAGTATTAGGATTTTAACCATGAGAACTGATCTCAGTAAGGCTAATGCAAAGTGGTTAACTTGTTCTTTCTCGACTTGTTAAATAGAATTACTTTTTAATATTTTGATCAGTAGGTAATTTATTTGCTTTTACCTACAGCCTACAAATTATTATTTAGCCAACGTAATAGTGGCCATTTACCAACAGAGGGCGACAAAAGAAGCTACAAGGACTCGCGAGACAGGACAAATCTCACCACGCCAGTCGATCTCTTTATTTCTCGCGGTATTTCGTCCTTCCTCCTCTTTCACTCCCTGTAGCCAACATGGCAGTCGGCAAGAATAAGAGGCTGACCAAAGGCGGCAAAAAAGGTGCCAAAAAGAAGATGTAAGTAGCAAATTCAGCATTCGGTTTACTCATCTAACTCTACTTTTATCATTGGTACAATTTCGCTGCAAGAAATGTGAAGGATGAAGCCGATTTTAGATGGATGAGATGGGGCTATCGCTGGTCCCTGTCGTTGCCGGCCTCTGACGCTGTATGAAGTTGTGTCATGCTTCGCTGTTTTGTAGGTCTTAAAGATAATTTATTGAAGTTGTATGCTGTTATATCTCACCCTAGTGCTTCTGCCTTCTGAACAATAAATACAAATGAAGCCAGGTTCTGAGCATAGAGCCTAATAGTAGCGTTTTTATACTTGGAGCTATCATATGTTAGCATCAATTAGCATGGCTTTCCAGTCAACATGGCAGTCTAACGCCGACAGTTAAATTAAATGTAAAGAAAGGAGAACATGAGTGAGACGCACGTGTTTGAATAGTCTGGTCAACGTTGATGAGGTGGTCGCTGTCATTTGTGAATTGAACAGGCAGTATTTTATATATCTAAGCTGCTAACATTGCCCTGAGCAGAGTGTGCTGATCCGGCTGCAGCGAGTCAGTCGTCCATGAGATTTACTGCGAGTGCAGAGAATTAACTCATCTTTGTTTGTTTCCCCTCTGCAGTGTTGACCCTTTTTCCAAGAAGGACTGGTATGATGTCAAGGCACCAGCCATGTTCAACATCCGCAATCTTGGCAAGACCTTGGTCACCAGGACTCAGGGAACCAGTAAGTCTTCAGTATAATTATGTTAGAATTCACTTAGCGACGTACATCACCATTCATACACCGTCACAGTAGCAGCGGGAGCAATGCAGGGTTAAGTGTCTCGCCCAAGGACACATGGGACATGTTGCTCAGCTGGGGATCGAACCCACGACTCTACCATCTGAGCCACAGCCGCCACATTGTTTAGACCTGGGGTTCCCAAACTTTTCAGGTCGTGACCCCCAAACAGAGGGTGACAGAAACTGGGGATCCCCCCACTGTTCTTTAAGGTGGTTAGTTAGGTATATAACGTAGCGACAGCCACGCACATACTAATAAACCTATGCAAAAACTAGGAACGCAAAATAATACAACATCCTAAAATAATTAAAATTTTCATTTCCATTTCTCTTAATGATACTGTCTTATATGACATTGGACTACTTCTTTGTATATTTACAAAAATGGTTAAAATATATATTTATCCACTTTTAGTTTTTTATGGAAGGCATCTCGCGACCCCCCTCTTGGTTGCTGGCGACCCCCACTTTGGGAACCACAGGTTTAGACAATGTTTTTTGACCGGATAAATAGGATTATATAGGGTGAAATTATGATGAATGTTAAAGTTTATAAACTCACATGATGCACATGATGTGTAAGTGTTTGATTATGTTCAGAGATCTAATGCTCCCCGTGCCGAGTTCCTACTGATTCCAGAGATCATTTTGATCGTCGAGATTGAATCGTGTTTTCTAACTTGTGCATATTTTTTTTAACCACTTAGGAATCGCCTCTGATGGTCTTAAGGGACGTGTGTTCGAGGTGAGCCTCGCTGACCTGCAGAACGACGAGGTGGCCTTCCGTAAGTTCAAGCTCATCACTGAGGATGTTCAGGGCAAGAACTGCCTCACCAACTTCCACGGCATGGATCTGACCCGCGACAAGATGTGCTCCATGGTCAAGAAATGGCAGGTAAAGATTGTTTTTTTTTTATTATTATTATAAGTGCTGGATATCATCCTGATGGTTTTAATGCTGTCAATTTGAATTCTGGCATGAACAACTCAATGAATGTTCATGGAGGACCTTGTATGTCTACACCGTAGGCCTGAGCATATTTTAGGAACACAAGTGAAGTTTGAATGTTAGTGGAAAAGCAATTTTTTAAACCTTTGAACATTCATAGATGTATCATGGGAGATGGTTACATGTCATGAAATGTATGATCTACTTCCAGGGGTATCGGTCAAAAACTGTTTTTTGAAGAGATCAGCCTATCGATACTATTAGCATATCAAGGGACTATCAGTATTGGCTAATTTTATCTCTATGTGCCAATATTGCTAGATTTCATTCTAGTTTCATACTATGACACTAGCAGTTCTCTTTCCCCAGCAGTGTGCTATAGTGATTACAACATGCATTATCACTCTCCAGAGTTTTAAGCGGTGATGCACGTACATGTGCAGTTACTTTACAGTGAGTTGAGTGACCATCTTGTCCATGTATATATTTTTGCGCAAGTGTTTGATAACTGCGTTTGAGTGATCAACACAATGAATGGGAATATCTATCTCTACCGGTCGAACACAGATGTTTTCTGACTTTTCTCTCCCCAATATCGGCATCCGTCCCAAAGTCCCCTACCGGTTAGGCCCTAATTCTAATAAGACCATGCATGGTCTGTTGGTCGTGGTTGTTGGGAGGAAAGTAAACATTTATAGATTTTGTTCAGTTCAATCACTAACAGTTAATAAAAAATAATCTTACTGTACTATTTTGTACAACAAATATCTCTAAATGTGACAGAGGAATTTGCCTGAATCGAATTGAAACTGTCTCAATTTGCATATTTGACTTTGAGAAATTTATTTTTTTAAGATCCTTTTTAAATGAGATGAAAGGCTTAACCACTCCCCTTTTTTTGGTCATATTCATGAGTTAATTTCTATTCCAAGAAAAACATGCTTTATATTCTAAATTGTGAGTTGTAAAAGCCCTGAGAACTATTTGCTGCATAGCTCATTAAAAAGGGACCTCATTGGGACATACTGGCAAATTTCCATGTTAGCCGTGGAAGCGAAGAAGAATTGTCTGTTTGACCCTCCCTATGTTGTTGGAGTCAAATACCATGCAATGCAGATTCACTTTCTCTGGCGCTTAGTCAGAGGCTGGGCAGTGCATGAAAAATATGAATTTGGGTTGACCATTTCCAATAGAAGATCCTTTTGTATTTGGTATAGAGGGGAGAATATTTTTGGCAGGTTTTTTTTTCTTCACTTCAATAACTTTTTAAAATAAATTACTTTTAAGTGTTGGTTTGTATTTTATATTCTTCTGAAAGAGGTATGATCATATGATAAAGGTGAAATATAGAAGTTTATAAACATTTTATTTACAGGGCATATAATGAATCTATTTACCAAACACAATGGCGTATCAGCTGAAGAGAATTTGCCAAGATTTTTTGAAGATTGACCTGGAGTGATTTGTTCTTTCCACTCAGACTATGATCGAGGCCCACGTGGACGTGAAGACCACCGACGGCTACCTTCTGCGTCTGTTCTGTGTGGGTTTCACAAAGAAACGCACCAACCAGATCAGAAAGACCTCCTACGCCCAGCACCAGCAGGTCCGCCAGATCCGCAAAAAGATGATGGAGATCATGACCCGTGAGGTCCAGACCAACGATCTGAAGGAAGTCGTCAACAAGCTGTAAGTCATGTACAGTTTCTCTTTACCCTCTATGGCAATTTGTGTAGACGTATTTTAACAATTCTAATACCAGTAACTCATATCTTGGGTTGTACTAGTATTGATTTACGTTTTGGCTATTGCACGTTAAAACATCATAGTTTTTTTTATTGTTGGCTTCACGTAACAAATCTTGTCAGGACACTGGCATGTCATTTTATGGATAATTTCTAGGAACCAGCTTCAGTATTTTGAGCATTTTGCTGATGTTCGATTTAATAAAACATCGTATGAGGGCTTGATGTCATCTCTGGAAATGCTAAATAAATTGTAATTATTCTTTTGTATTGATTGTTGTGTATTGTGTTGTATTCCAGGATCCCTGACAGTGTTGGCAAGGACATCGAGAAGGCCTGCCAGTCCATCTACCCTCTACATGACGTCTACGTCCGCAAGGTCAAGATGCTCAAAAAACCCAAGTTTGAGTGTAAGTGATCACATTACTACAACACTAATTATAACCGCTCCACTTGTGGGAATACATGAGAACTGTTTCGGCTCCAGATGATTGCCTAATTACTATATAATGAGATCACCTGATGTTCCCACATAAGAAATTAACTTTTCAAATAGTGTGAAAGGGGAATCTGTTTTTTAATAGTTTGACAAGTTTAAGGGTCAGTTTTGTAGGCAGGTAAAGGGTATGGTTACATTACTATGGTTCATTTCAAACTTCCTGCTGCTTAAATTTGTCAGTGCTCTCGACAGTTACTTTAATGCCTGAGTTAACGTCACTTGTGTTGTGTTACAGTGGGCAAACTGATGGAGCTCCATGGTGAGGGTGGTGCCGGCAGTGCTGCTAAGGCATCAGGTGATGACACTGGAGCCAAGGTGGAAAGGGCTGATGGCTATGAGCCCCCCATCCAGGAGACCGTCTAAAACAACCTGACAGATTTAATAAAAAATGTAAATGACCAACAAACTGTCCCCTATTTCATTCTTTGTTTTGTCGATATAGTAACTGAACAAACTCATTTGGTACAGAAAATACACAATAGAGATCAAATCCGTTAGCCCAGCAAAAACAGTGTTTAATTTTAATACAGGTCTTAAAATACCAACTAGCTGGTTGGCAACCTATGCAAACCATTCGGTAGTAAATTTGCACCTCCTAAAAGACCCCCAACTTGACGTGTTTTATCAGTTTCCTATATCTTTCAGTGACTACAGTACATATTGATCTACTGTGGTAGCATCCTTTTCCCCCTAATGTCTTGACCATACATTGAACCAAATTGTGATACAGATGAGATTAAGAAGTGAAAGTAAAATTTGCAAATTGATACAAATTCATAAAAAAATACAATGGGGAAACTTAAGAAACCACTAGATGGTGTGATGGTACAGTTTTGAAGAATGTTTGTACATGTAAATCAAATATTGAAAATACTGATCAAAAGCTAGGATATTAAATTTTCCAGTCAGCATTAGTCATTTATTTAAAAATAAGTTATACATAAGACAATTTTTTTCAGTTAAGGCAGCAGGTGAAGATTAGATGTTGCATTCCAGTGTTCATCTCCACAGCTGAAAACATCTCTCCTTGGGTTTGATCATAAAACAGTCTTCTCTTGTTTTGAAAGTCGCATGGTGCTCTCACAGTACTTGTACATAGTTCTTTGGGACCAGGGCCCGTTTCCCCTTTAGATCCCCAAGGAACCATTCATCATCTGTAGACTCCACATTGGTTATGATATCCCCGACCTGAGAGAGAAGGAACAAGAGGTGTTCTGAATGGCAGTGGTGTCAAATATGTTTATTTAATACCTGAAGTTGTGCAATTTAAACAAGAACAAGTGGGAAAAAAAGGTCAGTCCAAACCTTCAGAGAGAGCTCCTCATCACAGTCTGATGTGAAGTTAAACAGAGCGCGGGCTCTGCCACCAACAGCAGCTACAGGCGGCTGGTTGTTAGACTGCGGGCCTGTGGAAGAAGGCATTTAAAAATGTATGTGTATATGTTTGTATGAAAATCAATTTAATTCATCCCTAATGCTTCCTAATAATTTGGTGCTTTCCTTTAAATTATGGAATTGTAAACCCATCTCATCAACAATTAATCATTAAATCAATTCCAAGACAACTTACTGTTATGTGTCACTGAAAAAACTGTTACAAAGATAATTGCTGGTTTCCTTGAAATGCCTGACAAGATTCAATGTATTTATTTAAAATAGATGTATTTGTAGACAATGGTCTAAACTAGGGATGATGAATAAGAAAAAGCAGAGTATTCTGATAGGATCAGTACATAAAAAATATAAAGTCCACATGTATGTTATAATATTAAGGAGCAAAGTGAAGAAATGTGATAAATAATATAAATGTTTGTTTATATTGTTCTCTGAAGTAACCCATCGTTTATTTCCCACATTTTATTACCTTCATTATTAATATCAACTAAGAGTTGATTATAATAATTAAGATACATTTAATTTTCTTAAATCACATGGAGGCACTTTGAGACTGACTAAATGTTTGTCTTGCTTGACAGGCTCATGTTCAGGTAGACAAAAGTAACAGATTGAAGAACTAGAGATAACAATGAGCATTGGGCAGTAAGTATGTCATATCAAAAACAAACCAGTGCTTTGAAAACTTCATACCTGTGCTGCTCTCAATGAAAGCTCGGGGGAAAATGCCCTCTCTGCCGTTTAGCCGCCCACAGCTCCACTCTGCGTCCACATGCTGGGTGATGAGGATACGATCGCCCTGTTGGATAGACAAGTCGCCTTCTGAATTCCCGACAAAGTCATACAGAGCCACCACCCACTCCCCACTGGACTGAGAGGCCTGCAGAGGGAGCAGAACAACAGGAATGAGGGTCAAGTTATTTATGCTTCAAATACAGAATGTCAACAAATGGGAAATATTTTTTTTTATCCTGACAATGTGTTTAACAACACCAGCTTCTTCTTTAATGATGGCTCTGCTACTACAAATATGAGTTACCTGAGCAGGTTTGACAACTTCAGGGTGTGTACTCTTGGAAGCCACCATGCCTGTGGAAAATAATGGTGTACAGGTTACAACAAAAATCTAGTGGATGTACGGTGCTATCTAATCAGCAGACAAATGAAAATAGAACCAAAATCCCATTACATATTTGTAGTATTTCAGTATGGGTGTATTCTTCTACAACTTAGTACTTTCAGAATATGAGGTGATATACATTTTAAATATAAATGGCAGAATTTTTTATTGAACAAGTAAATAAAATATTTCCCACGTATATGATTTTGTAGTCTGTATTTCGTTACCATGATGTTATTCAAAAGACTTCTGAAACAAGATCTTAAATTAGATATAAAGATGAAATACTTTAAAAAGGATGTTTCCTGAGAGAACAATCGTATCTGCTTCTGATTATAGAAAAAAAGAAAGACATTTTGTGACAGTTATAGTTAAGTTTTTTTGAGATAATTAAAAGAAATCTAATGAATCAAGAACCCATTCTTTATTTATTTATTTAAATCAGGGAATTCAATTTAACAGCAAACTCAATCATTTAAAATGTGAATTCTGGACCTTGTTTATACTAAACTCCTGCCTCCAGCCTTTATTGCAGTGTGTGTCACTGTGGAGAGACCTTTTGTAAACAGCTATTTAATGAAACCGAGACAGAAGCACAAATTCCAGAGATGCCACAGAGGGAAATGCCAGCCAACGTAAAGGGAAAAGGATGGACAAAGGCTTTTTTCTTTTATTTCAGTACAGGGATCAGAAGGGTAACACGTTGGTGTAGTGTAAATATTCTCATTTTAAGACATAGAAAAGTATATCACAATTTTGACTCAACCTTATCAGCCATAGCGTAGAAAGAATGGTTAAGTTTGTGTTTTCTTACCAGGCAGTGGTATCCTGATGGGCTGTGTCTGCTTCTGATTTGGGGGTGGAGGCAGATCTTCAATGATCTCCACAAAGCTCAGAGGAAACATTCCAGTGGAGGTGCCATTTTTCCCCCGAGCCCACTCCTCTTCTACAATCTCCATCAGCTGGATCACATCCCCCTCAGAGAATGACAGCTCATCACTTTGATCCCCCTCGAAGTCGAACCTCGCAACACATCTCGGGCCACTTCAGGGGAGGGAACAATGTTTTAAAACACCAGGTAATACCATCGATGCGGTTTACACATGCATGATTACGTTACATTATGATGGAAATAAAAGTACCTGATCTTTACAGACGGTGGCCTTGTGGGAGGTTTTGGTGAATTTGACTGATTGGAAAAATAAAAATTACATTATTGAATTCATAAATCATGGTTAACGTCTCTAAATAAAAGCTTTGTAGAAAGTAAAGGGGTGAAAATTTGATTCAAATGATGTAAACTTACCAGAACTTTGGCATGATTAATTGGAAAGAAACCAGTTGATCCTCTACAGGTGCCGCTGTACCACTCACTATCCACTTTCTCCACCATGGTCACTACATCTCCTGCTTTCAGAGCCAGCTCCCCTGGACCACCTGTGCACAACAAACACGACAGCTGTTTATGGCAGTACTAAAATAAACCTAAAAATACAAAATAAATAAATGATCAACAGCTAATTGTTTTAAGGAATTTCAGGTACAATTATGTTTTGTATTCATTATTCATTTTCAGCCAGCCTGTTCCTAATCTTTAAAAACGATTACACTTTAAAAGGCCCAGGTTGAATGAAAATAATACCAATCCCATATATGTGTTTTTGATCCCCCGGTAAAGTTGGTTAGCATCAGCTAGCATAAATACAGTGAGCAGCCTGAATCTCTGAAGTGAAAAATAAATCGCTTCATTTGGTTAAATGTTGTTACTGTAAATGTGAGTTTTTTATAATAATAAAAAAATAAGCTATCAATTTCTTTCAGTTTCGCTAAGCTAAGCTAAGCTTATTTGCTTCCTAGCTCCAGCATGGAGACTGGGAGCTCAGGGAGAAAGCTAGCCTGGCTCGCTTAAGTGTAAAAATATCTGTTATTTTAGTTTGTTTGTCTTCTGATACAACATTTATACTGATGGATTTAAGTGAGTGTTTTTGAATTATTTTCACAAATGCACATTAAAGTGATATCAGTCTTCTCATTGAGCGCTTTGCAACAAAGCAAGTAAGACTATTTTGGAAAAATGTCTAACCTTTCTTTAATCCACTGTCTTATATTAGTGCCACTGCTTAATTTAATTTCAGTTGGTAAAAGTAGCTGTTTGATTTCTCACCTGGATTGAAGTCATGTACAGCCTGCACCTTTAGCCCAGCTCCACCTGATCCTGCTGGAACGACACTCTACAGGGAGAGCACAAAGACACTTTAAGGTTAATGCACCAGAGCCCACTGGACACCAAGAACAAGTCAAGTCTCACATATTAGAGACATGCATACCCCCATGGCTTAAGGACAAGTTACCTGTTGTGGGGACATGTGTGAGAAGGGGGAAAGCGGCGTTATGACTTTCAAGCGAGACTTATTGACTCTTCCTTTAGCGTCTCCAACTTGGCACTCAAATGTATTGTGGTCAACATCCTCTAGCAGCAGAAGCACCTCATTTTTCTATTGAAAAGGACCAAGAAAGGTAGAAACTGTTACTAAATGTATTCTGAAGTATTAAGTCCTTTTACAGGCTATTAAGACAATGTTGCAATTTTATGCATTTGAGCTGTTGACAATACTTCAGATACCTGAAACGAAAGTTCTCCTGTATAACTCCCATTGTAGTCAAAGGATGCAATCCCATGAGGCAGTTCAAGCTGGTGAAGGAAAGCAAATATAACACAGATGCTCATTAAGTAAGTATTTTTAAAACACAACTATACAGCTACAAACTGCACTGAGGATTTCTCACAGTGTAGCTGTTGTAGAGACGATGGCCAGGGCTGGGCCTCGGAGGTAAGGCAGGTCCTGTCCTTTGGGGTTTCTGTGAGTTGAGTTTAGGTGAAATGTCCCGGGATGATAAGTGGGATTGACTTGTGGCCTGAGGGCTTGGTGGGGGAGGTCTTCCTGGTCCTGTTTTGGCCGGAGGTGGGCGACGTGGAAGGGATTGGTTCGTACTTGGCCTCCTGAAGTGCAACACCACCATCAAGACGAGTTAAGGTGCATCTTTACAAACTCATTCAAACTTTAATGAACAGATATGTTTCTCCTCCACTTACCGAGCTGGTAGAGAAGGCTCCCGTCCAGATTGGAAAGACTCCTGAAGAATAATTCAAAAGTGCAGTTTTATAAGCACTAAAACAAAAGCATAGTCTTCAACACTGGTAGACATGGAAACCAGGCTACAACACGTAGCATTCAGCTGCAGCTAGCTTCAGCTCAACAGCAGGCAATGTGTACCTGGGGCTACAATAGTTTCTTTGTTTGTGGAAAGCATTGGAAAGAAGAAGCAGGTACTATAAGCCAAAAGTTGACAGAGAAAACAACCTGATTTAGAGAGACTCTCTGAGCTCAGAATGCACCAAAGCATAGTTGTCAAAAAATATACTGTATGCTAAAAATAGAAACATTAGGTCAAGGCACAAAGAAAACCCCTAGATTATTTTCCTGATTTATTCAATGGAGACTTTTTGCTCTGCAGTGTGAGGAAATATTTGCTAATTTTGTAAAGGTTTCTGATCGTGCAGTGTGTTGTCAAAAATCACCTGGAGGGGGAGGACCTGTACCCGACTTTGGTTGTGGTTCACTGAGGTGTTTGGGTAACCTACAGGCCTCTGAGCAGGGAGGGGAGGGGGTCTGTCCTGGAAATTATCTGAAACTGAGGAGAGATCTCTTAAAAAACAAAACACTCCAATGGTTTCGTCATTTAAGACATAGAAAGGCTCATAAAAATAGTAGCACAGGTACTACATTTAAAATATTAATAGACTATACAAAACAGTGTTTCACATATCAAACATTACATTTTCAAATTATGTTCTGAGAGTAAACATTTCAACAATCTGAGGGAGGTGGACTTACATGAATCTGTTTTACTGGGGACCCTAATGGTGGTGGGTCTCCGTGTTAAAGTTTGTCTGGTGAAAGATCCTCCATTGCTGTCAGCGTTACGCTGAGGCTTGGCCGGGCTGTGATCTAAACAGAGGGAAACTTGACTGTAAATCTTCATATTAAGGTTATCAGGAAGCGCCAACCGTTGTAATTATTAGCACTGGAGCCGTGAGCCAGTTTGCCTAGCAAACGATGAAGTTGAACATGCCTATATCAAAACCTTACAAATCATTTCTAACACTAACATGTTTAATCATCAAACAAAGCTATCAAAGGAAGTATGTATGTCCTGCATCTTTAATAACAACCATCTATATTCATTCAGCATCACCATGCAGCATCTCTGCCCAGCTGTTGACTATCATAAGCAGCTACAAGTTGAAAAACTGCCACGTCTACACATCAACAATTAAGAGATATGTAACATTGGTTAGTATGCTTTAGAGGAATTAGAAGGGGAATTTTTGAATTTTGTTAAGCGCCATACTTGCTGTTTCCCCATTCGTATTCTTTTAATGCTAAGCTAACTAATCTGATACCGCTTCATGCTCCAACTCTGCCCTTATACACGAACAGGTCCAACAACTTTCTAAAATGACTTTCTAAATGAAATTAAGAAAAAGCATAGGAAAAAAGAAACACAATGTTTGACTTTCTCAACACTTTAAACCAAATTTATGCTATGTGCTTTCAACAGATTTGCTGCCTTAAACATGTTCTTGTTACTTCTTTCTTGACTTTGTTTATATGACAAAATAAATTATTTAAGCTCCTTTAAGGAAATATTGTTTCATTTCAGTTTTGTTTCCCACCTGTGGACAAGTAAATCAATATTTTGATGAACGTCCTTTTTAGAGAAGTATTTTGTCCTACTCCAGATACAACTGAAAGCAACATGCTACTTACTTGTTGGACTTTCCACGTATACATTCTCTCTGGTCATGGAGGCTGAGTTGTGGTTGTTTATGTTGAGGTTTGGTTTCAAAGGTTCCCGTACAGGTCTCACTGGAGGTGTAGGAGATGTAACTGCAATCGGTTCATCTTCATAGACGCATTCGGATCTTGTCAGTACAGATGGACGTCTCTTTGGGATCGCCGCCTTGTCGTGTATAGTCTCTAGTTCATCTCTTACAGACTGTCCAACTGGTTTCTTTGGGGGCTGAGGTTTCGGGGCTGGTGTCGGGGGTGTTTGGGGCGTGTTTGTAACATTTTGATATTCTTCAGTACTTCGGTTAAATTCAGGTCTTTGAGCAGGTTTAGCAGCTACTGCAGGTTTGCTCGCTGGCTTCCTGGGTTTGGGTTCTGGTTTGGATGGCTCAACATTTCTCTCCTCTGCACTACTCTGGCTCTCAAAGGCCTGGATCCTCGAACGGATATCACGTTGACTGTGGTTGGTGCTCATTTCGCAACCAGCATCTTCACCTTGTAAGGCCTCTTTTGATTGATTAGCAGCGTCAGTGCTTTCCTCACACTCGTTATCAGCACTAAAAACCTCCAATAACTCCTTTAAATACTTATTTGAGGAGACTTCTTCTGGATCAGATTGAACGTTGTCACAGCTTTCACTGAGCCTGACCAAAGGTTGAACTTTTACCTCTTCTGTATCACTTATGTTTAGTTTTTTGGTACGAGGAAGTGGAACAGGGCGCTGACTGCTATCTGAGTCGGAACAAGAGGGAATGGTTTCAGCAGCAGGGGCAGGAATATGATTTTTAGGATTATCCCAGTGCACAATGACAGATCTTTGTGTGGAATCGGTTTGCTTCTTTTGCTTCAAATCTGTCTTGGAGTAACTTTGGCCCGCAGTGCTTGTGGGTAAAGGTGTTCCAGCAGTCTCAGTGGTTGGTTCTTTAACTGCTAGTTTGGGTAGTGATGGCCTAGGTGGTTTTTTTGGTGTTTTACCTGAAGGAAAGAAAAAAGAAACAGAATTATAGAGCAAAATGAATACTTAAAGCTCCTGTGAGGAGTTTTTAGCTGGTAATGAAACGGACTGAAATTCATACTGGCAGCTCTTTATTACCTACAAAAGAAAAGTAGACCACCAGAGGAATACTGATTATTGTTATATTGTTATTATTGATGCCTCAAAACACTGGTGGAGGGTTGGTGTCAGATGAATTGATTGACAGCATGCTGCATAAACAGCCTAAGATAACATTTTCCACTACAAAGATTCTTGATGAGTGAAGCATTTGACAGTTAAAAGTTTTTAAAGAAAACACTACTCAAACATGTACAGGACAATATCAGTAGAGATACATTTTACCGCTTTGTCCACAGGGGGCGCCAAAATTGAAAGAAACCAAAAGTTTCTCACAGAAGGCTTTAAACATAAAGTGAAGTAAGTATATACGACACCCTAGTGATACTTCTGTGGCTCACCAGTGGGTTTTTTCCCTGCTGTCTGTGGAGTAGCACTGCACCGTGGTGTGGAGGTGTCTTCCCTAACAGGGTCGGTCTGTGTGGCGCTTGTGGTCCTGCGGGGGGCTGCAGTGGGTTTGACGATGTGCTCTTCCTTGGTCTTCTCCTGAATCACCTGGTCATAGGATGGTGGGGGCTAAGTCACGAAAAAGAGAACTGTTTACACCCCATGCACACTATGTTTAGTAGTGTGTCAGGATATTTTATTAGGAGGCTATACTGTAGCTGCGTTTGAGGCTAGTGAAGTTATGTCCTAAAACTATTTTAAGCTGACAAACAATAAAGGGAGTTAATAATCTATAAATCAAAAAATACATACATTACAATACAGTGTTTTTTTTTTATGGCTGTGCAGTATCTGAATTCAACCCTTATAGTTTTGGCCATCAAATTTCCATCCCAAAGTTTTCCATGTTGCACAGTGCAGTGTTTGGGACCATATCGTCATGTTGGAAAATGTAAAAAAATATTGTATATATTATATATAAAATATTGTTTGTTTTTATTTTCTTGGTTCTAAAGAAATATTCATATCCACCTTGGTACAATAGCCACACAACAGCCTGTCAAAGTACCCACAGACAAGGCCTACCTGAGAAACAGTCTGAATGCCCGCAGACCAGCCTGACTGAGGAGGAGGGAAAACCACAGACGCTCCTGAGAACCAGCTGCTACTGGCCAGAGGTTCTGCCGAGACGATTGTGATCTCTGGCCGCCTAAAGTACAAAACAATACACATCAATGGCACGAATCTAAAACCCCATAATACTCATCCACATCCAAAAAAATGTATAGTTTTTTCTTGTTTAAAATTGGACTTCTTTTAAGATTAAGTCACAAAATATACTTTTCATATTAGTATCATTTGTGAGGCAACAAAATCTACCACCTACAGTCGCCTGTTTCAATCTGAGTCTGCATCAATGTGAAGCTAAATACATGATCATGAAATAACATAATCGGTGGCGGCAGTAGCTCAGTCCGTAAGGAGCCAGGAAGTAACAGTTCATGCCCCAGTAAAGGCCAAGTCTGGAATTTGTTCTGGTTGCTATAGGTGTCAGTTCTGAGCACTGACATAGAGCCCTTGAGCAAGGCACTGAACCCCTAACTGCGAGGGGCACCAGTCACTGTGCAGCCCCGTCACTCTGACATCTCTCCATACATGCAATGTTTACAGGTCCTGATTTTTGCTTGAATGTATTTCAGGTCTACATAGAGTGAAAAATTGAATGTCCCTCAGGATTACTGAAGAAAATTGACAACAATAATAGTGCTAGTTCTTCTGTTTACATTACCTTCGTTCTCTGGTAAGGTCACTCTGAGAGTTTGTTCTTGCTGAAGGGAAAGAAGTCACAATGATAAACATTTTATTATTCACCAGCTTAGAACAAATATTTTACACTATGATTCTTCCATTTATGAGTTTACACAATACAATTTTATTGCTGTTTTCTAAATTATGTGACAAAGTCAAATATCGGAAGGGCCAAAAAAATCCCCCCTGAAAAGTAATATACTCCCCAACTAAATAATGCTACAATTTATAATTGTATTTATCGACATACAATAGATTAAAACTTGCTGTACTGGTTATTGAATCAGTTCAGTTTGAGCAAACTTACTTCTTTTGATAGCAGCTCGTATGGAAGACAGAGGTCCTTGGCTGAAAGGAAAGTAGGCCAGTTAACATTAATCATTAAGGAGTGGGGTTCATACAAAACAAAGGCAGTTTAATAGCTTTGAGGTGACTCTTAGCAACACAATAATACATTGTCAATGTACAGTAGATGTTGTTTGTTCTGTAGTTATGCAAAGATAAAGGACTTAAAGTAATGTTTTATTACAAAATTAAAAAGAATGATGAAGAAAAGTGACGAGAAATTACTGATACTTCAGATTTTTTAAGGTCTTTTCTTTTCATATTATAAAACAGTATGGGACACTACGTAGTGCATGTTAGTATTCAGCAAAATTGTGAAAGAGAGCCATCGTGCTTACAGAGATATGAACATAAAAGTAGAAGCGCCACTTGTAAACACACGCCGAGTCATGAGTTTATAATAAAAAAAAAACAGAAAAATATTGTATATAAGAATTGTGTCAACATTAGAGCAATGAACAAAAGTAACGGTGGAAATGGCTTATAGTATTTGGATGTAGACTGTTCTGATTTTTATGAAGTGAACAGAAGTAAAGCTACAGCAAAACTATTCAACATTTCACAGTTTAATCAATGAAATTATATTTTGTACTGCAGGTTAAAGAAAGTTTACACCACAAAACATACTTTTTAGTCATGCAAAAAGTAATAAATTATAGGTGTTATATAACAGGATAATGACATCCTGTAGCTGTATTTCTTGTGCTCAGTAGAAATCCACCTACTTACATCAACATGGTGCCCAGTGGGTGTTACTGATTCCAGGTAAACAAAGACTTTACTGAAAACAACGCCTTATCTACACACAGGAGCAGCTGCTTACCTCTCAATGCAGAAGATTACTAATCCTTAAATTGAATCACTTTCTATATCAAAATGTTAAGATCCCATTTCTTTATATTTTTTCCTCGCATGGTGTCGAGATCAAACAAATCTGTGCACAACAGTGTCTTTACCAAAGCTACGGCTAATTCTCCTGACAGTGGAGGCGGGTGCATCATTAACACATTTGCTGCTCATTAAGGACTGACTGCAGGAGGGTGATATAAATGATCTGGGGAAAAGACGAACGCTGAAAGCCCCTAACAATGTAGTTTATTTAACTGATAATCTTAGCTGTGAACACAAGTAGCCAAAAGCATTGTGTGATATCCATAAAAAAATGCAATATTTTCTTAATCTCTATGAGGTCTTCAAGTGTGAGTGAAGTGGCTTTCTATAATGTCTGTAAACATCAACTCAAATGTGCAGCATGACGTTTCTGTCCTTGTGTTGAGCTTCTGTCTGTCAGTCAGTGAAAACAGATCAGTGTTTTGTTTGGTCCATTCACAACCTCACCATCAGCAAAATGACTGTTAAAGGGGTAGAGCTGCGTTCACAGCAACCCATCGAGTTATGGGAAAGTTAACAAGAGTTGGTGGATCCATAACTTTTAATAGTAATGCAAAAAGAAGAAATCCATACTGGAGGTAAACTGACATACCTTGAATGTGAATGATCCGGCTTAGTTCTTTCAGGGTGATCTGTAAAGACAAGGTTACTGGTGTTATTACTGATTTGTAGAAAAGAAAGATAACATTCTGGTACTTATTAAAGCTCCTGTGAAGAGTTTTAGCTGGTTATGAAACTGACTGAAATCACTACTAATGCTTCTTCATGGTCACAAAAGAAAAACAATCATAGACAAGATTGATTATATAGATTACTATTCATATAGTTATTTTTATTGTACAGCCTATTTTTTTTTCCATCCCAATAGATCGCCAATGAGTGATACGTTTGACTTTTGAAAAAAAGCTGGATATGACATTTGTTTGTCAGAAAGCACTACACACTGCATATACATATAAAGGGCCAGATCATTAAAGAGATTAGAGGTTTAACTTTTCCCAGATATATACGTCAAATATATCTGGGAAACTTTCTATTTTAGTCAAATACATTCATCACATTAATATAAAATCCACACTTAAGAATGCTAATTGTCCAACAACACACCTTTTTTTATTTCACGTTATTTGTATAGTGACAAGTATGGAGCTGATGCTACAAACTACAGCTTTTATAGCCTAAGCTAGTATGCAATGTCTGTCCCCAGATAGGCCTTTAAAATACGTAAAACTCAACAATATCACCAGTAAAGTACTCAAGAATCTCTGAGTGTTAAAACTTCATATATCCTATGGAATTCTTACACTGTCAAGGTTGTCATTGAGTTATCTCCAATCAGATACACAAGACTTAAAATCAGACAAAGACAATAGGGTTAAAGTATGTACCTTCAGATGTAATGGTCCATGAAAGTGTCTATATTCATGAGTTAACAGTGAGGGGCCTGTATCACTATCAATACAGTAAATTGCCCCATCATTTAAGTGAACTGCATTAAAACAATGAATCAAAATATATAGACAGGACTATTACAAATATTTCACAATAATGTTGATCTAGTGTGAATTGAAAACAAGAAGACAAAAAGGAATGCTGGGGTCACCTTTAAGTTGGTCAATGTACTGAGTTGACTACCGGTCGCTGCTTTGCATATCATAAGTTGAAAAAAAACTAAACATCAGAAACAGTGGATCAGCCTTGTCAGGTGTACAGCACTTGTTTGTTAGCATTAGCCATCATAAGCTACCAGACCAAGCACAGGTGGATGTCTTAACTCAGAAGTTGGGTACAGTATCCGTAAAAGAATAGATATGTCAAAACGATATTCTCCATCAAGTTATTAGCATAGTTGCTATTACACTAAGAATGGACTTTATGATCTTGAAATACAAGAACCTAACCCCAGCTAGCTGCAGCAGTAATCAAATCTGGATGAACCAGTTGGTCTTAAACAACCCCTTTATATGCTAATGATCCATAATGAATGGTAGTTTCCTCGAAACTGCAAAACAGATTAATTTATTCCGAGCAGCGCAGCACATTTCCTTGTTTTAACATCTCAAGAGTTTAAATCTTATACATTTTATTTCAACTAATTTACAAATAGTAGATTAATAGATGAATCCAATTATTTCTGCTTTAACTGGACAAACAAAATCAAACCCAAAAAGTGGATTGAAATTGAAAACATTAAGCTTTGTGATTGGACATAGCTGTACTGAAATTTCTTAAACAGAGTAAGCTGAGAATGGATGCAGTATGGTTTACAGATACGATTATGTGATTGGATTTTTTTTCCCTCAGTAAGGCCCAATGGCTAATGTACGTAATACATATTTTTTGTTAAAAAAAATTAAAAACTAAACTAAAATAACTCAAATAAAATGACAGATTTTAAATCACATCCTCACACACACACATTACACTTTGCTCTGATGTTTTCAGGTCCTATTTGGCACTCTCATTAGTTTCATGTCATACTCCAAAAAACTAAACAGTTCAAAACGTAATTCCACATCACTTTCCCTTGGTGGTGTAAGTATTTATCAGAAATAAAAATCAACCTAAAGATTAGTACGTATTAAAGATATGAACCAGGCAGGTGTTGAAGTCAGCACTGTTGTCATTGCCTCTAGCCAGAAACCATGAAGTCAATTCCAGTCCAATCCACCTGTCACACCTGTTATCTGTTAGTGCCACAGCGCTACACTGCCTCAAGTTACACTTTTTACAGAGAGCTGCTGCACGTTGACATTGCAAAATGAAGCATATCTCCATATTAATGTACAGTCTGAGAGACATGACTAATACAGCACACTGACTTGTTATGTGTTGTTGCCCTCTCTAGAATATCTCTGTTGTGATACTGTGCAATGATGTCCCTACCTGGGAGAAATCCAAAGAGCAATCAAAAAGTCTTCAGCATCAGAGGAATGTTTCCACTCTCCTGGTCCATGGGTAAAGTGTTAAAAGAGTGTGACAAACACTTTAAGCGGCAGTCACACACCCACAGACAACAAAAATGAGAGGGAGGGCCCTGCAATACCTCGGCTCTCCTGTGTCTACCTGGCCAATCTGATGAACTGGAATGTGGTCATTCAGGAAGTGGAGGTTGTGTGCCACACGACACACTGCTGTCACTGTCTTTTTCTCTTTTAAGTAAAAGGTGACAGGGAAAACTCACAATGCCGTGTGCCATGCGTAACCCGCATAATAACATGTTTGATTGTATCCTGTCAGAAAATCATGGGCAACTTGTTTGGCTAAAATAAAGATAAGTGAAGCATCTTTCAACCTGGGTTTGTACAGCTGTATAGTAAAGCACTCTATAAAGTGAGTGATATACTTCAGTTAATAGATACATTAATAAGCTAAAGGGGAAAAAGGTATGAAAGTACATGACTATTAATAAAAAACTTAAAGTTTGAAGTTTGTTGTTACAACAGTTTTAAGACTCAAAGAGCAGAAGAAGAGCCATCCTGGTTTAACTTCCAGACATACATATCTCAAAGACTTTTTTTTAACGTTCAAGCAGGGGAAAATAGCCAGATAAAGTGCAATATAAGGTGAGCTATGAGAGGAAATACAAGGAGATATACAACTTGCATAAAGGTATGTAGATTAAAAAACAGCAGTCATAGGTTTAATCTTAATAAAGCCTGTGAGAACAACACAAGTCCTGCTGCAAACAGGTCAGTCCTCCCCCATGAAAATGAAAATATTTGACTTTAGCCTTTGTTAGCATGTATCCAAAATATGTATCAAGAGACACATTTAAATAGAAGAGGCTGACAATCACAACTCACTATGACATCTGTTCAAGATTTCATCATATCAAATTTTTAAAAAGTAATACAAATGATCCAGTATGTCAAGGAACCAAGCTAATCGCAACATTTAGCTTCAATGCCAACTGGACTCAGAGTCAGGACTTGTCCCGACAGCTTTACAAGACTGTAATTAGAGCCACATGCACAAAGACAATGCTTACATGCAAATTTCTTTAGTGGCATAAAATTCCTGAATTAGTCATTTTAAATGAGCATGTTTGCTAATATGCTAATTAGCACCAAAGACAAAGTTCATTTCAGGGAAACCTGAAGTTGTAACAAATCTCTTTGTGGGAAAAATAGATGTGTGACAGCTTGATCTGGTCTGACTGCAGTCCATCAAACAGATATTGAATATGTTTTAATCTGAGCCAAAAATATTAACCGCTAGTTGTGCAAGACAAAAAACAAGAAGATACCAAATTGATCATAATTCATACTTTGGTGACCATAGATATCTGGACCAAATATAATCTCAACATGTTGAGATATATTGGTAAGGACAGAAGAAAAGTGGTGAACCAACCAAAAGATCCATAAACAAACAGCAATGACTAAAATTATTCAGTCTAATATTTACAAACTGAGCTAAACTCACTCATTAGAAAGACTTGGAAAGTTTAAGAAAGTGGAAATCCATGCGAGTTACCCACACGATGACTACCTCCTGAAGTTATTTATGCTGATAAGAAACTTAATCCATATCTCTTGGTGTTTGTGGGTCATTAGCACCTGAAAAGACACCACAAACACTGGAGAGAGAAAGCTGCTGAAGTCAGCAGGATCAGTTTCCCAACACAGCTGCACCCTCACTTGAACACATGCCGACATTACTCAGCAGAGCAGCAGCCTTCACACAGCACAGCAGCTGCGAAGACGGGTGGGAACAAAAAAGACGAGAAAAAAAATAAAAATACTGACAATCTGCCTCCTAGTGTCACACTACACCAACCACAACTTTGTCTGATGCAGTGTTGGCTTAAGTCTTTCTACATGTTAAGCTTAAAGTGGTGTTTTCCAACAAGCAGGGGCAAGTTCAATACAATCATAGTGTGTCAGAGGGGATGAACACCACATTTTTGTTGTTGTTAAAAGATGAGTGTACAGTGCAGATTTGCCCTCACTTGAAAAACACAGACTGTTATGGTGCTGTTGGTGACTAACATGATGTCCGCAGGAGAAGATTACATGTCGTCATGAAGACTGGTGATTCACAGTGGAAACTACCTGAAAAAGGTGGATGATGTGGCTCCATGATGCGGAGGGCCAGATCACAACACAGATAATTGAATGCGTTATGGTAAAATATTTTTCTGAAAGGGTTGAGTGCAGACAAGTATAGCTTGTTCATGACACAGCAGCCTGTCCGCCCCGAGAGACTGGCACAAATTCCCATCCAGACAGCTGGTGGGGTCGGGGTGTGGTTTGGGGATGGGGGGGTAGATAGCTGGGCAGGGCAGGGCACAGCAGACTTTGAGTTGTAAGTGTTGATAAACCAGGTGTTGCCAGGAAAAACAAGGAGCGTAAAAAAATCAAAAGGATACCTTACTCTAAACCCTAACAGAGGGATATACTTCCTTTGATTGACACAGTTTCAATATGTATGAGACAGCTGACTCAATATGACAGATAATTTGTTTGCTGATAATGCAGACTTATTATGTCAATCGGTACAAACTCAAAGGAACACAAATTTCCCTTTTCTCCTCTGATGAGGTGGGAGTTTCCATAACCACTACAAGGTTTAATGTAGTCTTAAGTTTAACATGGTTACAGTCAGAAAATGATGGTTGTCAGAGCTTTACCTGCTGTCACTGATTTTAAAAAAATCAACACAAACACCCTTAAATTAAAAATTCATCCATGATAATTTAACTTCATGGTACAATGACATTTAAAAAAAAAAAAAAGAACCATTGAAGTGAATGACTTCAATCATTTGACTTGACCTCGACTTGCCCCCCCTTCTCCATGCTGTATGAGTTTTTTGTTCAATGGCAACAGAAGCAGAACCAAAAGTAGCCAAGGATTCTAAAACACATCAATAAACATAATAAAGACACATTTGGTAAGGTCGTTTGAAAAGTTGATCAATGCAGTGATTTCTCACATATCGAGAGTTTTGCTGTGAAGCATAAATTTGTTTATGCATAGAGAAGAAAAAAAAAAACACAACTCATCCAGATCTCAGGTTTTGGATAGTCTAATTTCGGAATGGCATCAACACAAAACAGCAAACTAATTCTTGATTTAACACCACACTGCTTATTTGTCAACTATAAATGCAGACTTGATAGCAACAAAGCATTTTTTTTTTAATTGGCTAAGAGCACAGATAACCTATCTGGAATGTTAGGAATCTTAGAAAACAACAGCATGATTTGATAATGAGAAGCTCTGATGGTAAGTATTGTGCTCCGTGATGATTCGCAGTGAATTGGTGAAAACGTCACTGCTCAGGCTAATCACTAACTTCACTTCGCTGTTAAAAGTACAAAAATAATGTAGGCTATTGTAAGTTCCTCCGCTCTCTAAAGTATAAACAACATGCCTCTTTTGGACAACAAATGATTAGCTGACGACATCTTTTTTGACTTGTGACACTTTTCAGCTTATCCCGTTACGACTGGTACCTGTTGTCTGGCTTCTGCTCCGGACGTCCCGCTGGTCTCTGCGCTCCCCCTCTCCCTCCTCTACACGCCGGGCTTCAGCCATCGAGATTTAAAAAGGACGAAGAATCAAATAATAATAATAACAAAAAAAATATATCAAAGGAACTTTTCCTGTAATTGAGCTATTTCGTCGACCTTTGCTGTGGATAAGGCATGACATGCTGCCCTGTTCACCAACAGTTGTTTTGAGTTGGTCCTGCCTACAGCAGCAGCAGCAGCCTCTCTCTGCCCGGCTGTGGATGGAGGGAGGTGGTGCCACTCACCGTCAGGACCCCAACACGGGGCAGACCTTTCCGTGGGAATGTAGCCAACATACCGGTAGATTATCACGTGAGCCAAAGATCACAACTTTTCAGATAAAATAAAGAAAGTGTTGATTAATGAGTTCAGATTTCCTTTGAAATTTAAGCTGAGGAGCACTTTGTCCTCATCTGAACTTCAACAACCTCAACAACATCATAGAGCCTATATCTGTTGAAGATGTGGAAAATAAGAGCTGTCTTATGGAATGTTGAATTGTTAGCTCCTCCGTCCAAATGCCCTTGACAACCCCTCCCCCACCCCCCAATCACAAAACATTCACAGTAGAAACTTTTCATACAGTATTTCACTTGTTCAGTCATAACCTACCATCCATCATGATGTTTATCACGGTGTTTCAATGGCTTATTACAAACGGCAAGCCTCAAAAGTGTCTTTGTAAAGTTGTCTGTATTTAAATATTAAAAATGTTAATTTTATTAAATCTAAAAAAAAATAGCCTACTGAAACCAATCTATTATTTATACACTAGGCCTACACTACAAGTCATACGCTTAAATGTTTCTTATAGGCCTATAAATAGAAATAGATGCCTATGTATGAATTTATTTCCAAAACAAAAATGAAATGAAATGTTTTATTTTTATTGTTTTAATATCTAGCCTACTATAATTCTAAAATGTGGAAAATAGTAAAAATAAAGAAACACCCTTCTATAAGTAGGTGTGCCCTAGATACAGCTTACAGTAGGCTTACTCTGTTTCATCTTACTTTTATGTTAGTAGTATTGGAAATACTTTTAATTATCCAATAACATAGTGATTCTGAGAAGTGCACTTTTCCAAAATGCTTTTTCTGTGGCTTTTGATGTAAAGGCCTTTGTGCTTTTCCCAGAGTATACTCTATCAAATTGAACTACTTAGAGGGATTATACACTGTGGGAGCATATTGCTGCTGTAAACTGAAGTGTTCAAGTGTTGCTGGAAAGAGGAAAAGAAAATGCTATTCAACTCTTTTTCCACTAGATGCCGCTAGATATCTGGTGATCCCTGTAGCCTATCCCACGAAAAGAAACTAAGACAAAAATTAATAAAAATGACTTTTTCATGTGATCAGTTCAAGCTTAAGAGTTAGTAATCATCATCGAGTAGCCTAAAAACAGTGAATCAGGGGTTTGAATTCTGTTTTGTATTTTTATTGTAACCTGAGCTATAGATCCTAAAGCACTAATTCTGACCCGGGCTTTATTATGAATTCAATGGGACCTCGTGGTTTTAAAACTGGAATACTCGATCCAACAAAGCAAAGGGCTATAGGCTAAATAAAACCAATAGGTAATAATGCGGAGAAAGATAGCCTTTATCTTTATTTAAATGACCGAGTTTAATTTATAAAGACAAAAATATTCGAGGAGAAGTCTTAATTCATGTATCAACCGGAGTGGGGAACAAGATATGCTAGACTTTATGATATGTTTGTAGATTTTATTTTTTTTATTTAGTCACAAGGCTCTTACTCATCCTCTCCTTGTAGTTCGTGATGTCGTCCATCAGATGGAGACATGTTGCTGCTGCATCCTTGTCAAATCTGAACTATCGAATCTATTTCCTGTTGTGAAGCATGTCAAGATAAAAAAAAAAAAAAAAAAAATAAACCTCTTATGAGAACCTGCCTAGCAGAACAAAATATGAAATAAAACTGGGGGGATCCTAGAGATGAGTGCTTCATTTTGAAGAACACCGAAGCCAGCCTGTTGTCAAACACTTTATGTAGACTAACCAAAGACATACCCTAGACTATAAATGCTGTGACTTTTTATTTGCTTTGTCCTTTTATAATTTCGAACATATTTTATTATGATTAAGAATGAAGGCAAAATTAAAACACATGAAACTCTCCAGCAGTCGAGGTGGGTCTGGTGTGTAGTGTTTAATGGGAGGAGCGATCAGATGAGGATTAGAGCTGCTTCACCTATGACTGTACACGGCGAGGACCAGGTTAAGTAGCTCGGTCACACTTTGGGAGTCTCTGCAGGCTGTGAGCGTAAACGAACAGGTTTCTTATTCCTGACAGGACGAAACCTTCCGAAGTGAGTGTTTGTTGTTCAACCTGCTTATCGACGGCTGCTTCTTCAAACTGTGCGCTTTTCCCCCGTCCAAACCAGAGGATCCGACCCACGGTAAGAAACCACGGAGAAAAAAAAAAAAAAGTCAACACTCAGTCTTGGTTGCAGCTGTGCTTTAATGAAGCCTACTGCTTATAGTGACTCTAAAGCGGCACTTCTGGACTCGGACCATGTGAGTGCGTTTGTTTTGCTTTTGTGACAGTTGCAGGGTCTGTGATTGACATGTACGGGTGGTCAGAAGGGAGGCTGGGGGATATTTAACAAACTGTTGTTGAGAGAGAGGGGTAAACTAGAGGTCAGCTGGGTTTACAGTATGAGTCCCCACAAAAAACAGAGTCAAACATGAATCTTTGCCGAGTTAATATTGGAAAACGAATCCGTTTCCACTCTGCTTCACTGTTGTGTTGTCTCACCATAGAGACAAACCAGACCCACCCTTGAGATTTACAATTTTGCAACCCCAGCCACTGCTTAATAACATGCTTTCCGACGGATCTGGTTTCATAATCCTGCAGTAACTTGCAGTGCTCACAGCGCCGTTCCTTGAAATATATCACAGCCTACCCATGTGCTGTTCTGGATAGCTCCTGGCAAAGTTTTTTTTCACAGTAACATGCAGTTCTAATTCTGGAGTTAAGCCCACCCACCTCCACCTGTCCTGATTCACCTCCAGTCCTCCTGTTCAGTCGTAATGAGCTATGAACTCAGATATTCACTGTGTGGCTGAAGCATGCAGGTGGTGTTGTGTTACCAGCAAACATCATTAATGTTTCAAGACAGGCCATCTTGTGTGAGAGTCATTCCTTTACAGGTGTTCCCTTCCACCTGTGAAATCAATGCTGTGCAAATCACCTGGTGTGACCTGAGTTATTGACAGTATTTTATAATGCCAAACACGATTGCCTGAAACTGTGTCGATGATCATGTTCTTTCTCTGAAGTCAGAGGAGCCACTTTATCCTTTTTCTGATTTATAACACAGCTGCAGCAAGATTTTTTTTACCACCACGTTTGTTTGTTGTGTTTTACGACCCAGTGTTTCCACAATGTGTAAATAAATATAAGCTAGATTTTAAGTGCTGCAACTAACAGCAACAACAACAAGCAGTTAGGTCTAATTAATTCATAGACGTGTAACACGCTTGGAGGACTACTGCCTCTGTTCATGGGGCATGACTTATCCGCTAGGCCATCGGTGCCCCAAACCCTCTTTTTAAGTTTGAACATCATTACTTCACTTAGAAAAATAAATTTGATTTAAGAAGAGGAATCTGAGCGAGAAAGGAATCTGAACAGTTTTCATTGAGCTGGTTCAGTTGATATCATGTGACCTTTGTGGAGTTTTGCTCATGGTCAATTTCACATTCACCCTTTTCACCCAAATCAACAGCTGTGTGACTGAAATTCCACAACAAGGTCACATGATACTAACTGAACCCTCTCAATTTTATTTTTGTTAAATTATTACTTATTATGAGAAAAAGTGTTCTCCACAAACGTTTGTGTTTTGCCATTGAGTCTGGCTTCTGTGTTCTCTGAGCTGGTCTTTAAACTAGCCATCTATATAGATGCTTTTTAAAGCCCACTTACAAACCACCATTGTCTGCACTCTCACATGAACAGGGTTCCTCTTAGTTAGGGCAAGGGGCTTAAATATATCGGGTTTCTCAGCAAAATCGGCGTCACAACAAAAGATGCGATAATGTGATGTTCGTGATTGCAGGGAACAATTAAAGTTTTAAAGTTCTGATCTCGCTCTAATCTGTCCTATTATTAGTTATTTTCCAGTCACCACCAAAAAATAATGTATTTTCCTACTTTTCATAACGGCATCCTTAACTTAAATTCTTTCTGAGGAATGAAATGTGTGGTTGATCAGTCATGTATATATAATTAACAGTGATAGTCTACTCTTATATGGTCTAGGTCAGTTAGACTAACATCAATGTTATGGCCTATGTCACAGGATCTCTGAGTCTGCATTGTGGAATTCTTGACTGAATAATGGTCATGCTAATGTTATTAGATGTATAGATTTTTTATTTGGATCAGATTTGCTTTACCTTGCTTGTTGGTGCCTGTAAACTGATCAAACACAAAATAAAGCTAATGGAAAGAGTTTCACAGTTTTTTTTTACTCTTAATAAGCAGCATAAAGTTAATAATTGTTTGATTGTAATTATTTCAAAAATATGGGAAAAGAGCTGTTTTCTTTGCAGTTAGTAAGGTACAGTTTAAGGTTTGGCAGAACTTGTGATCTAAAAAGTGAAAATATTGGCATGTGTGTGTGTTTTTCCCCTTTACCCACTACAGACACAGCCAGCTCAGCTTTGTCCCGTGTTTGGGATTAGCCGCACATTCCTCACTTTCCCCACACTGACCCTGGGATGTAACCCAGCAGTCAACATGACCTACTATTTCTTAACACATAAGCCAAGACAAAAGTGACATAACGGAGGTTAATTTATTAATTATTTTATAGAAAGAATAGCTTATTCAATATTTGGAGAAATTCCCTCATTGTTTTCTTTTCAAAGTTACAAAAGAAGGTTAAGCCCACTGTCTGTTCTTGAAGTACTGAGCTAAATCTTGTAGCTGATTAGCCTAGCTTAGCATTAACACTGGTTACATTTAGAAACAGTTAGTCCGACTCACTACACGGTTCATAGATATTCCTATTTAAACTTTAAAAGCTCACTTTCTTACACTTGACACCTTGTATTACGTGGGTTTGATCTGTTAAAAATGCAAGAAGACAAATTGTGGTTGAGACAGGCTATCAGCTACAACTAGCCTACACTGTATGTTAGCTAGTTAGATAGTTAGGTAGTTAAATTTGATATGTGGTAATGAAAAAGCTCAGTGAGGTGTTTGTTGACATTTGACATTTTGGTTTGGCTAGCTGCTTTCCAAGCTTTTCAGCTATGCTAGGGTTAAGCTGACAATTTTCGGACAATTTTTTCTTCAAACAAACAGACACAAGAACGGTATTTTTGGCCATGACATGTTTAACTCAATACTGACTGGACCTTTGGATTTTGATTATACAGGTATACTTTTGAGTACTTTAATGATAATTTATTTTGGAGGTTCGTGATAGCATCTCTAATATTGGCCCTACCCTGTGCTCTCCTCTAAACAAAGAATAACCCCTTTCCCCAACAAACTGCAAGCTGCTCTTCAGAGAATTGTGAAAGAAAAGACATTGTAACTGAATCAGGCTGAACCACTTCTGTTGTCTGAAAATGAACTGAAGTTGAGGTACATGTTATGTTCTCAGAGCCTGCAGTTTGTCCTAGGTAATTGGAAAGCCAACATTGGCATGAAGTACAACATTATTCTGCACGTCATGCGGTATGCCTGTTTTACTTAACTTAACTTGTACAAAGAGCCAACAAGCACGTATGTTTTGCATCTTTTTTGCCTTGAAAATTGATGGGGCTAAAAGGTAATCATTAAGGCAGTGGTTCCCAACCTTTTTACCTTGGACCCCCCCCCCCCCCCAAAAAAAAGTTTCTAAAATAATCTTTTACGAAAAAAAAAGAAAAGCTTAACCCCCTCAGGACTCCTACAGAAACAAGTCATACATTGCTGTCAAAATTAACATTATTCATTGTTTTCATTGATAATTCCCGTACAGAGCAGTACACAGATGAGCCAGAAAAGCATTTAATGTATTCCCTTAAAAAAACTCCACACTTTCAGTGAGCTTTTTGTCAAAGCTTTTATCAAGAACTGTGTTTCATATTAAAGTATACCTGTTCATCCAGTTTGCTTATGACACCAGTGCCTAGCAGGCTCTACAGTGCTGCGCTCATCGCTGTGATAAATGTCTCTGAAGTTCACTGACATGCCATATCTTCTCCCTTCCTGCTGCAATTCCACATGCAAATATGGCTTTTCTTTTTTGTATCAACAAGTACTTGATGCAAACAAGCCGCAGAGGAAGTAGCAGGAGCAGAGATAGGATATACCCACACTAAACACATTCTTATCTCTAACAGAAGCCCATTGTGGTGAGGGGATAGGCTGAAACCTTATACAGTACCAACATGAAAGTAGGAATGATGTCATGGTCAGCCCACATTGTCTACATACAATGTGCAAATTTAGACAGTAAGGCTAAAAAAAAAAGTGAAGAATGTGTAGATACCTGTGGTTCAGATTGTAAGACAGATCATTTAGGTTCTTAGGTTCGTATTTGGTGAATCTTGGGACAGTTATAAAGAAACAAAGATAAGTTAACAGTGTCAAAAGACAAACTCATTACACATTTAGGCTATTTCAGGCAGATTTTATTTTAACTTTGTCTAATTGTAAGAAAACATTTGGTTTCAGTCATGAAATCAGGGACTTCGACATATAATGCTCAGGCCATGCTAAAGAGTCAAACTAATATTCTGATGATACCTGACTTTAATTAAATAAGTGTGGTGGAGAATGTAGGGATAGCCTTGATTTTTTTTGTTTATTTTTGTTCATTCACATTCTTAGGGAACACTCACTTGTAAGTTTGCAGAAGAGGTAGACGCTCCAAAAGTTGTAAACAAACATAAAGCTTTAATGTCTGCACTCTGAGGTGTCACTGGCTGGATGCACTCAGTTACTGTATGCATGCACTAATCTAGAAGGCTCTATAATCACCTGTAACCTGCAAAAGTCAGTTTTAACACAATAAAAAGTCAGGTCATAGCATCATGAGCACAGCAAGGATTTTGAAATAACACAAATATTTGTAATATTATGTTTAATTTATTTAATTAAAATTCCATAGAATCAAATTGAATTCTGGTAAAAGCAGTGAAAACAAGAGAGCTGGGGTTTTAAGGATTCTAGTAATATGAAATGTATCAAGATACAGGGTTTATGATTCTATATATTCCATACATTTAGATTATATAAGCCTGAGTGATGTACTGGAATGTATCTATATTTCCTCAGATCACTAACCTCAGAGGTGAAAGTTTATAGAACCTAAAATCAGAAGTTCTAAACAATTTGTAGAATAAAAAAATGTTCATCTGAAAAACATAATGAGTTATATTTTGCTGTCTTTCAAAGTCACATCAAAGGTTACTTCTGACGCCGCGGGCAGTGCAGAGAAAAAAGTCAATACCAGCGTTCCTTAGGCACCCACTATGCTCATGCATTGCCTTGTGCATACACAGGTGAGGGATGACATCATAGCTGACAATATCAGCAGGAAACAAGTCTGGAGTAAAAAGCCTCGATAAGCCTTATCTCTCTGCTGCAAGCTGAGCTCTCTTACAAGAGATTTGCAGAATCCTAAGTTTGCCACATGTTTTTAAACTTAACAATTGGACTCTTGTGTCCTCGTGTTGGCCTCTTTAAGTCTCTGCCTACTTCATTTATAGTGCTTGTGTTTTTGGAGCGGCATATTTAATTCCACTCCCGGATCAACTAACCACCTGTGTGTGTATGTTTGAACATGTTAATAAATCCCTTTCTCTGATCACTGTGCTATTCTGTAGGAACAGCATGTTTCTGAAACCTGTTTGGAGGTGAATAAAACAGTCAACACCCTGTTAGCCCGCAGACATGCCTCTCCTGCACGTCTGTGGATTTTCACATGCAGCATAGATCTGCTTACGTAATCAAAGTCTTATCTCATAAGCGGGTCACAGTAATAATTCATCACCTGTAGAGCTTGTGTTCTGCTGGTTAGAAACAGCCTGAGCTTAGGAGGGATACTTCAAATGGCAAATTATTTATATACAGTATTATACAACAGAGTCAACAGGAGACTAATTTTAACAGCAGCATCACAACCTTGTCCAGGTACATTCAGATATTCTTTAGAATAGTTCTTTGGTCCCTTGCTACACACTAACAAAGATTTTGGTCGCTTAAACCAAGGCATTTGAAAATGGCATCCAACATTTTGTTCTCATTCCAAACAAAGACATTTGCGTCTCAAATTTTGCCACTGCTGCTTAGGAAGTAGCATTTTCTATAACCAGCCGTAAAGCAGATTGTGTACATGCCCACTTTTCTAATGCTATTAAAAAAGCAGTGGCGCTGGTAGCCTAGTGGTTGGTGTGCAGAGGCTGAAGTCCTCGAAGGCGGGGCAGCCTGAGTTTGGGTGGCTCCTTTCCCGCGTGTCATTCCCCACTCTCTATCTCCCCAATTTCTGACTCTGTCCACTGTCCTGTTTCTCAAAGTAAGGCACCAAAAGTACAAAAAACTAAATCTAACCAAAAAAAAGTAGTATAGCCTGAATGTATGTGAAACTTTGCTGATTTGCAATCTTTTGGTCTCTGAAACAAGCTAAAGGTCACCAAACCAACAATTTATTTGTAAACTTGTTTCTGATCACTGAGAAATACGATTGAATACATTTGTTCTCATGTAAGCTCAGTTTTTGGTCTCTACCATCTCATGGGAATGATCTAACTCTTCAGCGTGAATTCTCTGCTATTAGCCACTAACTTTGTCTCTTCTATCGTTTTAATTGCTTGAGCATTGTCAGGTTTTTTTTTTTTTTTTTTTGCAGAAATCAATGCTTTTGGAAGCAGTGAGACCTGTAAATTACGTATAAAACCTAAACAATGAACTGAAAGATGCTTAAAAACTTAGATAATAATTCAACAAGAGTTTAGAGATTTTCAAAGTAAAGTTTCTGGGACTGTAATCATTGTAACTACAAATTGATCTGTTGTAATTCAAAAATATTGATAAAAGCTGATTCAGCTGATTAGAATTATTTTGAAAACAAGAATGGCTGTTGTTTCATTTGCTCATCTCATGCTGCCTGAATGACCAACAACAGTACCCTGATATGGCAACATGCGAGATCCCATTGATCCAGGGGAAATATTACAGTATTTTCTACAGGTGTTTATTTTTGTTTATTTTAGATTAATTATTCCTTCAAATAATTTTATTTCCTAAGACATTGGACTGTGTAAACGAAAAAACATACACCATTTTAAGATATTAATATTGTCTAAATCTAGAATTTTGTTTAAATGCTGTACTTCAATCTAAATTTGACTCTTAAGATAAATGCTCCAAAACATTGATCTCCACCCCTCTGGCTGTAGGGAAGTACAGAGACATAGATAAGAAAAGAAATGGCCTTGTCCTCCCTGCTGTGCTGTTGATAGGCTGAGGATGGTAATGACTATAATAAATATTCAGACAATGCAGGCACTATCTGACCCTTTAATGGCCTCACCTTTAGCTCTAAATATTTTAACAGCTGCTATCACTTTGATGGGCCCTTCTGTCACACAGATACCGTGGTTGCCATGCCACCTGTCCACTGTAAATCTCTTTTCCATGAGGGTCACCTAGAAAGTTGGGAACCGTTACTTTTTTCTACTTGATTCATACATCTTTTTAAGTTTTGCTGAAGGTTACAGTATAGTTTGTAATACCCAAAAAACAGCTCCATACTACCAACCCTGTACTAATGTGATCTAATTTATATATATAATCATATAATGCCCAGGCTCAATACAGTCAAGGAATCCTACCCCCAAAAACAGCTAAACAAGTGGAAACAGGCTAAGCTAACATAAACTGCAGTGCAGCTAGCAGCCACTACTGATGTAGATCTTTTTCTTTTTCTCAAGAAGCTGCATAATGTATTTACCTTTTTGAAATATCTTAACTTGAAATTAAATCAATTCAGCCTTAATATAGCAGTGTGGTGGCAAGAACTGATTTCTGACAATTGACTAGCTTTGACTAAACTCTAAGCTAGTACTGAGTGACTTGTTGTTTTTAGCTAGGTTACTTGATAATTGTATTCACTTTAAAACTGTAGTTGATACTGGTAGCTATATGATATCCACATTTGCTTTGTAGGCCACTGTTTTTGGAGAAGAAACAAACATTTTAATATTTTGTTGGGCTAATAAACTGTGGTATCAGGTCATTGCACTGGCGGGTGAACTCGCTTCTACCCGATACTGTATTTTAGGCTAAATTGAAGGCATTTCCATGAATGATTTCTGTATTAGAACAGCTCTACCTTGGAATAACGAAAGTTAAAAAAAAAGAAGAGTTGTGTTTATTTATGTAATCAAAAGTACTTGTTCATTAATCAGGCTATGGACACTGGGGTTTCAAACACCTGTTTAAATGACAGGTTGTTTCCTTTCTGAGTAAAGGGTGTGTCTCTCTTGCCTCTGAGCTATTTATCCTGACCACACCTGTTTGTTTGGAAACCCCTGGGATGGCAGAAAGCCGACAATGCCAGAAACCAGATCAGAAAAAAAATGACACAAATCCCTCAAGGCAAGATTTCCTTTTCATGTTTACGTTGTGTGGCTCAGTTCAGCCTGCAGCTTTATCTATTTTTTTTCTGTTTGATTCTATTGCAACACAATAGCCAGGCTCATGTTCTCACTTTGTCGTCATGTTTACCCAGGGAGCGAGGAGACAAACACCTTGTTGCTTGTCAAGCAACACCACTTGTAAAACCAAACCTACCTGAATATAACGGGGACTTTTCTAATTTGTAGCTGTGTTTGGTCAGTAACGAGAAATGACCACTTAAACTGATACAACAATTAGCTGAAACAACACGGAAATACTTTCTCACTTTTCATATTTTGCATGGTGACCCATAGGCAGAAAGGCTATTGTCGGAATACTGTAGTCAAGCGATTTCTACATTACTGGTGTAGACATTACTTACATCTTTTGGGTTCTAGACTCTTTTAAAAACAACATATTTTAACATAATTACTTTTCGGCTTCCTGAAAATAATCCTTACTAGCAGCAAGAACGATTGTGTGTTTCTCAATGACGTGATGAAGTGCATGTAATGTCCTATCATGATATCTGCGTTGAGATAAATCCCAGACTGGATTTGTATACACTGTTGGTCGTGTCTCTGAGTAAGGAGAAGTGGAAGCAGTAAATATGTATAATTATCAAATTACCATGATTGGAGAGAAGGAATTTTCCATATCAGGAGCGTCTGGAGAGGCTTGCGTAGCAATCAGGCTCCTAGGATGGCAGTTTGAGATTGTAAACGGACGCATATACACACACACAACACTGTAGTTTCATATGAGATTTAAATATGTGAGCATATTCAAATGAAAGATATTTCTGATAACCTCAGGCGCTACTGTATTACATGTTATTTGGAGTACTTATAACAGTGTCTTCTGAGTGCCTGTGGGTTCTCCCTCTGTTTCAAAACAGCAGGGCAGGTACTGTAAATGAGAGCATAATGTAGGTCATGACTTTATTTAATACTGAAGGCTTTAGTTGGAATATTCAGAAAAGCACAGTTAATTCTTCAAAAAATAACATTTGTTCTTTATGGTGCTGGCATTTTTTTAAAGGTTCAGACCTTCATAAGGCATAATGACTTCATGAATGAACGGTTCAGAGGGTCATCATTACATGCTGGGAGTTAGACTCAGTGTCAACTATGTGGCTCATAGTTCAAGACAGTCTTTTTAGTGCCTACTGGAGTACACTTAAAAGGAGTAGCTGCCCATGTATTGTTGCCCGAGAGGAGCTAATCTCTGCTTTTATGAGGCTAATCTTGCCGGCCGTACATCTGAAAGTTTTTGATTGCTCTGAAGACGCAGGGGATGATTGTAATTTACACAAAAATGTAACTAAAAACAATGAGGTGATATACTGACAGTGGAGCCAAGTAGCATGTTTTTCTTTAAATCCATTTTATGTGAAAGTGAGGCGCTAATAAAATGTTATAATGTTAAATATTAAACCTTCCTGACATCAAATTATTACTGCTGACACAGGAGGTTCAATCACACAGGACTGATATCACTCCAGTTGTAAACGATTGAATATGGCAACTAACCTGTTAGCGTTGGCAGCCAATGGCTAGCAACAAGCATGAAAGCAACTTTAAAAGTGGGCTGTCAGACCTTTAAAACTGAAACTCTAATTTTGGTTCATGCTGCTGTATTTCAGCTGGTATAGCGATTTGGGCAGCTGTATTACACAAATGTCAACCTCATGTAAGGCTCTCATTCTTTGCTACTTGGAGAAAAAATGGTTATGTGACTCTTTAGAAAAATGAGTGTATGATGACTCCTGTTAAGGACACTCACTCACCCACACACAAACACAAACACACATTTCCCTCCATCTGTCTCCCTCTCAACATCACACTTTTATGAAAGGGTGCTTATTTCCAAAGGAAGCCACTTTTTTTTTATTACTCCCAGTGCAAAACTAGCTCATGTAAAGAGTTTATATAGTCACTATGTTGTATTAGACATGGGAAATTAAAAAGTAGGTTTTAAGCGTTTTAAAAATGCTGTGTCACATGATATGATGGGCGATGTGACTTGGTTTACGTGCTGAAGAGGTGTGGTTGAAATGTTGGCAGCTAATGGGCCTCTTGGAGTTGAGAGTTAAGAAGAGTGCCAATTTCATCACAACACTAATTGAAAGGGACAACAGTCCTATTCCAAAACAATTGAGGGATCACAAGGATGTGAGAAAACTGACAGAGATTTAAAGTGCTGGCATACGACTGGTTAATTCTGTACTTTTTATGTTGCTCTCATGGTTCGTATCCCTCCTTCTTTTCTGTTGACTTTCTCTCACCCTGTTTTTCATTTTTCTCTCCCTCTCCCTCCTCCTCCCGCTCCACTCTCCCCTCCCTCCCTGTAACCTCCTCCCTTCCATCCTCATCCAAGTGGCGTTTGGAGCAGCTTACTCATGTCCAGTCACTTCCCAGCACGCCTTGCCTCTCACACGGACACTCACTTCCTGCTCCTTTCTTGACATTTCTTCTTTTCTTTTTTTTTTGTGTGACAGCAGGACAAGAATGAGGTCCTTGTCTGCTTAGTGACCCATCCCTGTTGAAGATGTCTTGTCAAAGGTAAGAAACCCTTCAGACACACACACACACACACACACACGTATGCACATACATAATCTGACACGCTCTCTCTGCTGCCTTTACATTCCTTCTTGAGAATCCAACCAGTCGATACTCTCCTCTAACTCAAAGCAGATGGTGAAAGTTTGACTGCACGCCTTGTTACACCTAAACTCTGTGTATGTGGGGATGTTGCTGTGGTATAAAGTGGATTTAAAAGAAGTTGGTGAGCTGTGATTGGCTGTGGGGCACTTCTAGGGGCAGGCTAAAGAGGCTCTAATTTAGTATTGTGGCATGCAGCTGCTGCGTGTTTTACAGTTGATCCCCTGTGGTGACAGAGTGTATATGATCCTGTGTTGTGTAGGGAAAGTGTTTGTCCTGACCTCGCTATTGCTCCTCGTTATTTTGGTGAAAATAGTGGTTCGGTGCACAACACATCTGCAGTCAAGAAAATGCACAATATTGATCTTCTTAATCCCTGACTTTTCCCATTGTCACCATCTCAAGATAAAAATGATATGTCAGATATGTCAACATCTCCCCAATTGATTGTCACAACATTTATGGCTTAATTTCAGCTAGCACCATCATGAAGTTGGCATTTAAGCTTTTGACTAAAATGGCTCCATAACTGTTGAATTGATTGCTGTGGAAATTGGTGCATACATTTATAATTTCTTCAGGACAAATCAGAAAAAGCTTTGGTCATTCCCTTCAGCCATATTTATAGTACTCGGACAAACTTACCCTATTGTCCACTTAATATCTGCAAAATGGATGTTAGTATCAGCTTCAGTTGTATTTTTGGGTACAGCGCTAATTAGCAACTGTTAGCTCGCTAACAATACCAGCAAGATTAGCAGAGATGGTGAATGTAGTTATAACATTATAATTGTAAACATCAAGGTGTGAATAGTGTGAGGATGTAAGCATGTTGAAGCTAGCATTAACTCTAAGGTCCTATGAGAAGATTTAAGCTAGTTATGAAACAGAACTTTTCCACAACAAAGATTCCCAGTAAGGGATATGATTGACAGTTAACACATCTACAGGACACAACGAGCCAAGAGATTAGAGGAACCAATTTCTCCACAGAGGGCACCAAAAGCGACGCAGACACTAGTTCCTCACGGGAGCTTTAAAGTCCTACTGAGCTGCTAGCATGTCTGCAGACTCTAAGGCAGTGGTGTCCAAACTTTTTAGCGGGCCAAAATTGTCGTGTTAGAATCGCTCGCGGGCCACAGGTTTTGTTTTTTAGAATATAGTTGAAAAAATAGTAAGGCTTTGTAGATCAGAATCAAAAGGCTCGCTAAAGAAACCCTTTAAGAAAAGGAAATCAAATATTTTGATTTCTTCGTTCTACTTTATTTGTGTTTTTTTCTCAGAATCAAGCCTGTAACGTGGTTCATTTTTTTGGAAAAGCTTTCTGCATTTAGCTCAGGTCATTAAATGGTTAAACAACAGTCCGCTTGTTTGCAAAAACTTAGCATTCGTGTTTTTTCATAGTTTACAAAAAAATGTGGAAAATAGTAAAAGCTGTAGATTTAAAAAAAACAACAACATACATGTTACTGAACATTTTCTATTTTAGGAATATTGTTCAGCCCTTGTTAACATAAATAAGATAATGTGCCAATCTTAATCAAGGCCTCGGGCCAAAATCTTCTGATTCTTCATTTGAAGTCACGGGCCGCAAAAAAATCCCCTCAAGGGCCGCAAATGGCCCTCAGGCCGCACTTTGGACACCCCTTCTCTAAGGCTATGTTTCCATATTGTCTAGTATGCCAGAAAAGAATATAATGTACATCAGTATTGACATAAGAATTTGATTACTGTCATTGTGAGCATGTTAGCATGATGACATTAGTATTAAATTACAGTCAAACTCATCTGCTATCATGGCTATAAAGCTATGTACCAATACACAAGACTACATACCGTTTAGTATGGAAAGAGAGTCAGTGTGTCTCAATACATTTGACTGTATGCATACTCCTGAATCCTTTTTTTAATAAGCATATCCAAATTGTTTGCATACTGCATGGGGCTAAGGGCAGCTTACTCTCATGTACATGTGACCACATTTCAAATTCTATATATAGTTGTGGCAAACAACGTCACTGTGTGTAAACAGAGACAAACATAAGAAGATAAGACACATCCTAACTTCCTTCCTCTTGAAGGGCAGGCGTTTACCTGGAAACATGGTGCAGTTCACCAGACACTTGGATTTACCCTGTTTTGTCGCATAAACACAATACTCTTTGCTGTTCTCAGTGTTGTGAAAGAAATGTTTTTCTTGTTCAGGAGAGTCAAACTTTCCAGCAATGTCCTTTACAAGGAGAACAACAAATGAGTGCCTTTCTGGGGTGAAAGTGGGCATCTTCCAAATTTCCACTGAGCTTGTGAGTGTTGGATCTGACGTGCAGAGCTGCCCTCAGGTTATTTTTAACTGAAATAATATGTATTTTTTTTTATACAAACAAGCAGAGTTAGCAACGCAGACCTCACTTTCCCACATTCATGTCTAATCTATAAAACCTTATTTCGCTCACCGCTTAACTCCACACACGTTGTGCCAGAGTCATTCACACCCTGATGCCGTTAGGCCTCTCATGTCAAAAAATGTTTGTGTAATGAGAGCGACGTCAGGGGGCCAGCAGGAATCCACTCTGGGCGTGCGAGTCAGTCCAAAAGCAATTTGACAGCTCAGTCTGAAGTCCAGAGTGGAGGAGGAGAGTCTCTGAGCCAAAGTCGAGCAAGATGTGTTTCTCCCCTCTACTGAGTCATCTGACTTTGCCTGTTATTGTTCTCTTTCCTGCATGCCTGTCATAGCTGCTGTCCAACCATGCAGAGGGGCAGAGACATTCACTGCATATCATTGCATCAGTGCTGTTGTATTCTCTCCTTGTGTGTGTCATGATGTGTGCTTGTTTCTTTTTTCTGCATCCTCAGGTCCTCTGTGATTATCTCTCCTCCTGAGGTTGTGGTTGCACTCAGTAAAAAGTCAGGAATGTCCTCCTTCTCCTGCCTATGACATGGTTTAACCCACGTACGACCCGGTCACCATGATGGCCTCCATGGTTGCCAATGGAAATCAGGATGGGCAGTCTCTGGTTCTGAAAGGGGTGGATCCAGAGACCTGCATGATAGTGTTCAAGAACCACTGGGCTCAGGTAAGTGCCAGCGCCAAAGCTAAAGCTCATGCAGCTGAAAGTAATACTTTGACATTTCATTTTCAACCAAATATGGTTTGAATCAACCACCAAATGCTGTGGAACACACCTCTCTCTTTCCTTGTGTTTACTGTCTGTATCTTCCCTGTCACCCGTCAAATAAATTCAAAAACAGCACCCACAAAAAAAGTTGCTGCTTTTCAATGACACCTTTTGTAGAGAATTGCAGCACGTTACTTTACCTAACCCAACAAATTGTCATTTTTTTTATATCGCTCTGTATTTGAATTGTAAGTAAAAACATGTGTGTGTTAATTAATAAACTTTAGAAGTGATAATAATGGGATTATTTCTAAACCCAGGACAGTGCAAATGTTGCTGCATGCAGCCTTTATGCTAAACTAAGCTAATTACCCCTATAGTGCTTAAAGGGATACTTCACCCGTTGAAACATGAATCTGTATTGACATTGGGTCATACATGTAGTAGAAATGTGAAATAAATTTTGAAGTTGGTGCCTTCTTGGCCGAGAAAAGGCTGAAAGTGTCTTTTTGGCTCATGTGGATGAAAGACACCAAATCCCAGAATGCACAGCACTGCAGGCCACTCCCACTAAGGTCCTCTATTTCAGAATCAGAATCAGAAATACTTTATTAATCCCAAAGGGAAATTCAGTCGATACAGTTTCTCGGAAATATACAATATAGCAGTAGAAATATAGTAATAAAAACATTTACAGACTTATTTATTTCGACACATAAAGCCATTTCCTCAACTGATTCCGAGCTCGAAGCTCCTTTTCAGACTTAGAAATACAAAGATTTCCCATCTCAGAGGAAAATGAGAACGGGATGCACGACCATTCAAAAATACTACCAGGTTTCTAATGATACAAAGCTTAATGCAAATGGGTGAAGTATCTCTCTAAGCTGCATGTACAGACATCAGAGAAGTCTTTTGACTTGACCTTTTTAGTTTCTAAAGCTTTCAAGAATTATTCCTCTTATATATTTTTTGCTATCGCCATGCCTCAAGTAAACTTTAAAATAGTTGTGTATTACCTTTTAGTAAGTATTCCTTGAAACAGTCCTTGAAACCTCTGAACTTTTGGGTGTTTTTAATGTAACTAATTTCAGCCTCTTGAAGAGCTAGGACTCTTTAATATTTTACAGGAAAGGAGAAAGATTCTAGAGAAACCTCAGTATATTCACTTCATTGATTTGTCCCAGTTTTTGGCCTCGTCACTCCCTATAAAGTATCATCTGACTCCAGTTGGGATAACAAACACAAAGAGGTCCAAAGTTTTTCTTATTTAGACACCACTTTACCTTCACTTCTTTGTCATTGGCAGTAATCCTGACAGGCAAACTCCAGTGCTGTAAGAACTCTACTGCAGCACAGTTAGGGCCAGTGGAGTCTTGGCAGTACGCTGCAGACTGTCTCAGAGTCTTGGCTCTGTCCAACAGCATGTGTCCCTGTTCACCCCTGTGGGTCCTGGCAGCCTATGAGGGCTAAGTCCTCCCACGCTGAGATCAACAAACCCTACACACACTGTCAGATGTATGACACTGGCCAGACACTGAGGGGATAGAAGAGTGTGTCTACAACCCAATGTCAGCCACTTTTATGACTGAATTAGAGGCTGTCAGTGGGGGTCAGTGTGGAGCTCTGTGCAGCTAAAGGAACTGAATTCCTGTGTTGTTATTAAGTTTGCCACCTGATAAACTTGTAAGGATAAGTTGTGTTATTTTGTTGGAAGTTGTGTGATGTAATGCAGATATGTAGACTTAACTGAAAACCTTTATTTGTGCAATTTGTGGTTTCATTAAAAAACATGCATACAGGGTTAGGGTATGGCCATCCTTTAAACCATATTGCACAAATTCAAATTGTCTTTCACTTTTCAAATTTGATTAGGATTATTGTTTTGGATCTGAGGTTTTAGTTGGTCTAAATGAAGGGGATCTGCTTCAGTTTTTTTGATGTTTTATATAACTCATATAAGCAATAAGCTCAATCTAGCCATTTTGCTGCTTTTGTCTGCTTGATCTGCCTTGATTTCCTTTAAGAAGTTGATATAATAAAAAATGCCAGAGACTGACTCGTCCCTCCTACTTCAACAAAAAAAAAAGAACTCCCTGTTCCACATTAAGCTTGTTTTGCTTTAGGCAGACAGGCAGCATGATTGCACTCCTGCAGAGTCGTATTTTCATGCTCAGTTAATCTGCAGCTCAATACCAGGGCTCTTGACTTTGGTTTTCGGTTCGGAAAATCTTGTAATCTGAGCGACTGTGTTGTTGTAACCGTGTCCCTGTGTAAGAGCCACTGCCGACAGTGTCATTGTCAGATTGCGTTTGTGTTCATTTGCTGTGTGTTGTCTGCTGCTCTCCAGCCTCACAGAGCTCATTGTGTTTGGAGTGACACGCAAGATGATCTGTTAGTTGCTGCTACTGCCAACAATCTTTAACCATAGACACAGTTTGTTCCTTGTCACTGAAGTACTGCAGAGACACTGAGTCATTCCATTCATCGCAAATACCATCGTTTCAGGAATGTGTTTCTGTAAAGAGTTTATGTGGAAACACTCCGAACCAGCGTACATGCAAGAACATCTTCAGAAATACATTTCATTCTAGTTTGTAACTTTTTAAAAGAAATAAATAACTCTTTCCCATCCCTCAGGTGAAGTTAGTTACATTTCCTTTTTAACCTCCTATCTAAAAGTTTCAAACAATTTTTTGTGCGTTTATTCTTTCGAGTATAATCTCAGAATATTAATGAGCGAATCTTTGTGCAAAGTTAAAATTTGCAGTTCAGAGCACTTTCTGAATCTGACAAAGCATATGCTTATAAGTATTAATAATGCACAAGGAAAGCTTATGCTTAACAAGCTGAGTTTTCAAAAACTCATGCAGATTTATCACAAGGCCCTGCTGTCAGCAAATTTAGCATTGATGTAATGTTACAACTACTTCACAAAAAGTTTGAGCACCAAATTAATTGAATTCGACGGAGCCCCTGAAGTCCAAAAAAGTAAGATAAAAAAATATATTGTGGGCACAAGTTAACATGTTGTGCACAGTCAGTAGAATTCCTTGAGATATTGAAGTCCCTTTTTGTGTTTTGAAAAGCTAAATTTTGAATGTTAATGGGATTCAAATTTCAAGGGTGAGTTGAATAAATGCTATACAGTGGTACTGTCATATTTCTCATACATAATCAGAAATAACAATGTACAACAGACTTACAAACACCTGAAACCTGCCCAGATAAACAGCACTCTGATCTGTAAGCACCTTACTTCTGTCAAATCAAGTCAGACATTCAAGTGACCTGTCAGCACAGTCGATCTTTTACATAAACTACAATAAAAAAAACTCCTGATTACTTTCAGCATCTTAGCAAACGATGCACTATTACTCTCAGTCATCCCAGTTTAACAAACCTCTGACTCCTCTGTAAGACAAAACCTGACCCCTTCCTGTCAGAATTGTGATGTTCATGGAGCCTGGACTGGACTGATCCCTGATCCTCAGGCCACTGGGCCAGGCCAGGCTAGGCCTCGGCAGGCTCAGAGACAGATTACAAACTTGTGTTCTCTTGTTTCCATCGGCCATGCCCAGGCCTCTTGTGTGAAGCAGGTTATTGTCATGGCAGCAGTGGCAGGCTGGGGACACTGGCTCCTTTATTGTGAATCTGGTTTCTACACAGAGGACACACAAGGGAGGGACGAAATACACAAAGGACTGTTTCTCTCTGTGCTATCAAACTGAGTGTATTTGTGCTGAGCTGTTGGTCTATTCAAACCACATTATCCTAGCTTTATAAAGATGAGTATCAATTTACCTGCAGTGTGTCATTTTTGATAAAAAATTCTTGACAATACAAAATGAGATTTAAAAAAAACTTCCGTAATGGAGAAACTCTGACTTGTACTCAGGTGTTCATAGCATATCACGGTATACTACCGTATTCTATACATTATGTGAGTGTTAAAGCTTAAGCTTCTCTCTGTCAGCAGAAAAACAAACTCATTTAATGGTCTTTGCACTTTTTAAATCCTAGCAATCAATACGCTCTGCTGGGATTTAGTTGATTGAGTTTTCGTCAATCTTTGGGTTCAAGTGGTCTTCTCTCTGGTCCACCTGAAAAAAGAACAAACTGAGTAAATGCGGTAAATGAGACAGGTTGTCATTACCATCAGAAATGTACCAACACAACAGATACGACCAACTGGTTGAATCTTTGTACGTTTCTTTACCCTTTACTGCCAAAGTTTACAAGTATCAATAGCTTTCTAACATAATTCTTTGAATTATTGTTGCAATGATTTAAAATATTTTAAAAATATCTTCATAATATCTTATATCTTTGTTGTTTAAGTCTTTCGTAGGGATGTGTCTCTTTTGTATATCTATTATGATAGGGTAGGGATGTGTCTCTTTTGTATATCTACTATGATAGGGTAGGGATATGTCTCTTTTGTATATCTAGTATGATAGGGTAGGGATATGTCGCTTTTGTATATCTAGTATGATAGGGTAGCGATATGTCTCTTTTGTATATCTAGTATGATAGGGTAGGGATATGTCTCTTTTGTATATCTTGATGTTGTTATAATGAGTCACAGTAGTCAAAAAGGAAATCTTTTTCAGTTTGTTGTATTAGCTGTAGTACTTGCATGAAAACCTAATGATGCGTGGTAATGATATGTTCAGTTTCAATATTTTTTTCTCTTGTGTCTTGCTGTAGGTGGTGAAGATCCTAGAAAAACATGACCCCCTGCGCAGCAGCTCCAGCCTGTCCTCCCTCAGTGCCGGCTCAAGCAGTGGCGCTCGTTTCGGCACCATCCCCGGGGACGAGGCAAGCGCGGTGCAGAACTATGTGGAGCATATGCTGTTCCTGTTGATAGAGGAGGAGAGCGGGCAGGCTGGCGCAATGGGCCCCATCCTGGAGTTCGTGGTGATGGAGAATGTGATGGAGCGTCTCTTTGTGTGGAGTCTGCGCAGGGAGTTCACGGATGACATGAAGCTGGAGCAGCTGAAGATGTATGAGATGCTGGTGGGGCAGGCACACCAGCCTCTGCTGCATCACAAGCCCATCCTGCGGCCGCTCATGATGCTGCTGTCGTCCTGCTCGGGCACGGCGGCACCGCGGGTCGAAGCCGAGCTGGTGCTGCTGCTAAACCAGCTGTGCTGTGTTTTGGCAAAAGACACGTCGGTTCTGGAGTTGTTTTTCCACACCAGTGAGGATCAGGGAGCGACAAACTTCCTCATCTTCTCCCTTCTTATCCCCTTCATCCACAGGGAGGGTACAGTGGGCCAGCAGGCCAGAGACGCTCTGCTGCTCATCATGTCGCTCTCCGCTGAGAATGAGAGAGTGGCCAAACACATTGCAGAGAACACATTTTTCTGTCCGGTCAGTACAAATGAGGACATTTCCTTTCCCTTTTCTTCTATTGCTTTTATTTACTTGTTGGTAGAGTTATTCGAATACCAGTTTTGAAGACCACATGGGAGATTAATACTGCTTAAAATGCACTATTGGCAGTTGGAGAGTATGCCAGTCAAAAAATAAAAAAGTAACTAGTTTAAAGTAAATTTGTTGTGTGTCCACAAGAAACAAACAACATTGTGATGCTATCGGAGGGTGTCACTTTAGTTAAAGCTAGCAAAATGGGAGCAATAGTGTTTAGCTGGCAATTTTAGTTTTAGAATATTTATCATACTAGTATCCACACTATTTGAGGCCTGGTACTTAAGTCTAGGAATCTAAATTGGTATATGGAAGTAAAAAAAAGGGTATCAAAACATTGGTGTATCTGTATCTCCTCGGACTCCTTCCTTGAGAGGACTCTTTGACTCCACCTTTGTGTTGAAGGACCCGTGCATTCTCTCAGCTACTCTCAGACTTTCTGTGACCTGGGCATCATAATCAGCCTTACCTATGTAGATAAAATCAGGACGCCACCCGAAGAAAAACATCGACATGAAATGTCTGGCATTCATAAGATTATTGCACAGTAGCAAGCTAATCCTGTGCAAATAATGTCATTTTGCTGCTGATGCAGACATTGCATGAGAAATAGCTTTTGATGGGATGCCAGGTTAACAACTAGAGTCTGAATTTAATTGGTTCCACTGGCAGACTACAAGGATAATCCTGTAGAGGATTTATAGTGCACATCAATGCAACACTAGTGATGCTCTCTTATTAAAGCTAAATTAGATAGCAGTTCTGTAGTCTATTGTTTGAAATCATACCTTCCAGATAAATTCTATTATCGCTGGCTATTTATTTTTGAGAAAATTCTTTTGACATGAATGCAGTAATGAGTGATGCCATTACCATCACATGATGATTATAGCAGGCAAGATAGAGGCAATAAAACTCTGCTTTGCTGCTCAAATATTTATAGAGCTGACCTGCATGAGGCGTAAATCCATATGTTTGCTTTCTTGCCATGGAGGGAAGAACATGCAGGCTGATATGTATGCAGCCAGTCAGCTGTGCATCTACATCCTTTTTTTTTAAGTGTGGAAAAGAAAAAATGATTTACTAAAGTATTTGGCATGTACCAAGCAGTAAAACACTAATCTGTGGTGTGAAGATGGAGGTAAAGCTGACTGCTGAGAAGCTGCTGTGGTACATGTATCATTTATGCTTTAGGCTACACTGCCTCATTAATGTTTAATGGAGCCCATAAAATCCTCTCTGTAGTCACTTGATGTCAGATTATTTTTCATTCATCTGTATGGATCTCATCAAACCTTGTTTTCAGCACAGTTTGTTTTTCTACTGTTCGGTCAAAACATCTTTATCATCATGTTTATCATGTCATAGTTTTATTATTGGTCAGTAGCTCAGTAGCATTAAACTGGTTTTCTAGTTTAATATTTAATACAAAAAAAACTATATGACTAGCCTATGTCCACATCTTTTTTTTTTAAATGTAACACCCATCTGCCTGGATAAACAGAAGCTCTGTAGTTATTTGTAAATATACAGTACAAGATAGGGAATTTTATAACAAGAAGAGCAGTCTGCAGCCATGCTAGCTGTTTGTGTGATTTTACTGCAACAGCAGTGCTTTGAACCAAATCGACCGTATACACAGTCTGTTGTCAGCATGCTAGGATGTTTACATTGACATTGCTTAAATGCTAATGTTGAGCAGTTTCATTTTCATTGTCTTAGTTTAGCATGTTAGCATGCAAAATTTACGTAGTTAGCACTTTATCACAAAAATGCCCCAAGGGCTGATGGGAATGTCATTGGTTATGTTGATTTTTGTCAAAAACACAATTAGTCAAAACATGGCTGTATGTATGTTTTTTTAAAGAGACTGTGAATAACCAAAGTTGTTACAAATCATCACATGGGGATCATATCGTAGCAAACGTCATGGAGAACTATAGTGTCAAGATGTTTCACTTTGCTGGTCTTTCATGTATCTGTCTCTATGTCACGTCATCTTTTATTGAATTTATTGAATAGGGACAGTGCACATTAGTCAAAATATCAGCTTTACACGTCTATATAAATATGCAGTAATTACCACAAAAAATAAATGTTATCCATAATGCTAAAGCAGGTATTTAGGACTCATCCCATTACATGATCCCATCTATCTGTCCTCAAGTCAGCTATTACCTTATCTAAAATTCTGTAACATCTTGTACAGTTAGAACTTTTTTTTGTTACTTCAGTTCTTTGATGTTTCTGCAGCAGCTTAACAGATTTTTTAAAACAGCACTGAAACACACCTTTGTCATTAGATTAGCAAATTGTTGGTGATGACTTCATTTGGTGTTGACACACCTTTCTTTTTACAGGTGCTGGCCACGGGGCTGAGTGGCCTGTACTCATCTCTGCCCACAAAGCTGGAGGTTCCCAATGAGGAGTGGCACTGCCTGCACAGAGAGGACTGGCTCCAGATGCCGTCCCTCGTCCAGTTTCTCAACTCGCTGGAATTCTGCAATGCTGTTATCCAGGTGCAATAGTGTCACACAGGGCTGCACTCGCATGTCTCTGTCACATGAAAAATGTATTCACACATGGTTAATTGCTTCAGCCTTCTGCTCCACTGCACTCTTGGTTGACATTTGCCTTCATATTTGACTGTTCCCAGGTGGCCCATCCTGATATCAGAGACCAGCTAGTGGGCTACATCTACAACGGGTTCCTTGTGCCTGTTCTAGCACCAGCTCTTCACAAGGTTGGTAATAATTTGCCCTTGTTTTTCACCTCCATGTAATACCACAAATGGATAAGTATACAATGTGTTCCTGTTGGAAATTAAGTGTTGGCTCTCTTATGCTGTGTTACTTAATTTATTGTTTGGTATGGGACCGTCTCTTATGGTATCTAGTCACAAACAATCCTATATATAATAAAATATATAATAAAAATATCACAATAAATTCAAATTATCCATATGTACTTCTATAAGTCACATACTTCTCCTGAATGATGTTTTTTTTCTTCGTACATTCAACCCATCCTACTGTCTTTCTTATTTCCTAGCTGACCCTTGAAGAGGTGATGACCACCACAGCATACCTGGAGCTCTTCCTGAGAAGTGTATCTGAGCCGGCTCTGCTGCAAACCTTTCTCTCCTTCATCCTCCTCCACCAACATGAAAACGTGCACATTTTAGATACGCTAGTCAGCCGAATCAACACCCCCTTCCAGGTACCGCATGAACCCAGAAAACTTGCTAACACTTGTTTTGTTATGTCATAAAAACAAACACACACAATGCACTCAAAGACAGCATGACTCATGTTTAATAAAATATCCAGAGGCACCGACACTCACAGTGAAACTTTAAATGTCAGCATCAAGGCTGGCAGATTGTTGCCATGGTGATCCTAAGTCGCAGCTACATATCCTGTTAGCAAAGCAACTGATACCTGTGTTTAAAATAGTCCTATATGTAAGAACACCTCGTGTGTTCTTTACATTTCATGTGAATGTAAATGGCTCAGGGAGGACTCTCCAGTGTTTGCTTACAGTCAGCTCTGACACACCTGCAACTCTGTGAAGAACAAGAACCTTGTTTGCTTTTTAAATGTTTTACCTCAAGACAAACTAAACATTGACTAACATGCAAATATTTTACATTTCAGCCTTTGTTATTTTCCAGTTTGCTTTAACCTGTTGAACTCCTTTTAAAAAAATGGCAGCTCCAAGTGAGTCAATTTCTGTCTGTTGAGCTTAATAAGCAAATGTTAGCATGCTAGCATGCTCGACAAAGTTGGGGAAGATAGTAAACGTTTCACTTCCCAGTAGGCTATGTTAGTGTAATGGTGTGTTAGCTTTGCGAAACCTGCAGCTAAGTAAAAGATAGGAAAGCTGTTTGCTTTTCAAAATTGACCTGGAGTTATTAGCTAACATCTCAGCCTTGTTATTGTCTGGTTTGCTTGGCAGGCGGTAGATAGCCATGCACTTCATGCCTAATAATTTAAGATTATTAAAGTTTTGCTACCTTGGCTGAAGACAAAAAAAAGTGTTATGTATAATTCCAAAATATACATCAATATCTCTGTTTTGCATTATTTACATAATTTACACAAACATGTTTAAACATGCTAGCAGCATGGCAGTGCGGGTAGAAATGTCTCTCAAATCGTCGATTGCAGATCCACTTTGGTTTACAATGTATTTTAGCAACAATCATGTTCCTAAAATCAGATAGACTTTGGTGACCCCCATGACTCTTCCTACAGCTAAAATACACACAAAATACCCATTAGCATCAGCTAGTTTGTGTTAACTGCTGATTGGCTAATGATAGCCAATATGCTGAACTAAGAAGGTTAATATGGTAAACATTGTACCCACATTATAAGATTAAAAATAGTTTGTTAGCTAGCTTGTTGTTTCTGTGCATGCATGTAAATTGATTATATTATTTCATCAAAGTTAAACATTTAAAATGTGTTGTTAAAATGTGTCATTGGTTTGATAATCAGTCAGATTTGGTGCTTAGATTTCTTTTGATTGAGTAACTGTACAGTACTGTTGTCATGTGTTTCCTTATGTCTTTCTATTCATCTCTCTAGCTGGGCACTGTGTCTCTGGCCCTTTTCCGCACTCTCATCAGCTTATACTGTGAAGATGTGATGCTGCAGCTTGTTCTAAGGTGAGTACCACACACAGACTTGTCCCAGTTATGGGATGTGTTCGATTTCTGCCACATCTAAGTGGTTAACAACATGAAGAGCTTATACTCTTTATCTCCCACTGTAGAGACAGGTATAAACCTGCCTGGCTTCCCTTCCTCCTAAACCCACCTGGTGGTTTTTCTAAAAGGATCTGTTCCAATCTGCTTCCCCAGGTACCTGATCCCCTGTAATCACATGATGTTGAGTCAGAGACGTGTGGTGAAGGAGCGAGACTGCTACTCGGTGTCTGCAGCCAAGATCCTGGCATTAACGCCGTCCTGCTGCTCGCCCGATCACAGCCCCCCACCCCTAAGACAGCTGGACTCAATCCTCTTTTCCAAGGGTGCAGAGACTCCCAACACCACCAGCACCACAGGTAAGCTAGAGAAGACATTAAAGGAACATTAAGTCTATTTTACCACAGTTTGGGTCTTATTTTTATAGTTTTTGAAACCTTTTCAATTGCCCACCCTATGACCCAGATCTAGAAACAGGTACACATTACTGTAGTCAAAACATGGAAACACAAAGACTCAGAGGATCATACATTTTGTGAAGAAGCCAACAGTTTAGCCTAATCATCTTAACTCCAAACAGAAAATGCACACCAAAAATACTGCTGATGCTCCCTTATTCCACGTTTATACTGTGTGTAATACTACTGCAGGAAGCTGAAATGTAAACTATGACAAATAACGTCAATATGATCTCTGTTTTTTGCCTTTTAATTTTTTAAGATGATTTTTGTTGGCTTTTTGTGCCTTTTTATTAGAGAGACAGGACAGTGTATAGAGACATAAATCAGGAAGAGAGAGTGGGGAATGACGTGCGGCAAAGGAGCAACAGGTCGGATACAAACCCGGGATTCTCATAAGCATAAGCAACAATGTCTTTATTTAATGAACCATGTCTGACTGTTCTTACAGATGGACATGACAACAGAAACTACAAATTTTGGTTGAAATGATCATTAAATGAGTTCATGGTGCAGCTATATGGAGAACAGCTAATGGTTATCCTGACTAAAAGGGAAAAAAAGCAAAGTAATGCAGTGAGTAAGATACATTCCATTAAAGCCCTCATGTATACTGAGCCGTTCCTAACAGCTGCAGAGAGAGAGGAAAAAAAGAGAGGAAAGCTCTGAGATTTGATTAATGCTCCTTGTGACTTAAATAATAGTAATGGGCAAATAGACAGAACTGCACAACAAACCAAAAAAATAACATGATCTGTTCAAAACGTTTGATTATTAAACAATGCAAGGTGTTAGTCTGCCTTTTTCAGAGCGAGGAACATATTGCAGGGATGATAATGAATATTTTATCAGATTTTGGAATCTTCTGCTGTTTCGCTGTATTACATCACTTCACCCCTGTAGTTTCATGTCACACTCATTATTCCTGTTCTGTTGGAGCACTGCACTGAGGTTAATGCACACTTCCTTTTTACAACACTTTTTTTTTTTCTCCCAGAGGAGAAGGAGATCTTCTTGGAGGAGGACGACGGCTCAGGTAACTCCTGCACAATCGGCTCAGAAATCTACCTGGATGTCAGCTACCTTCATTACCTCTACGACGCCCGTTTGAGCATCAGCAGCTGCATACGAGCCTGCCATGTGTGGTCGGCCCCGTATGATGGCGAGGACCCACCTCCTGAGAAATACCAGCCAGGTGTTCTGGAGGAGCCGGGGCTGAAGAGCCGACAAACCCAGATGGCTCTCAAGAGGGTTCCACAGCCAGTAGCGCCGCGCCCTCGACCCTGCCCGCCGCCTAACACAGAGTCGGCCTCCGTCGGTCAGCTGGAACTAGAGTGGGATGATAGTTACGATGCTGGCCCCATGCAGACCTCGGAGGCTCCAGAGGAAACTAAACCTCGATTACAGTCTCCTGCTGAGCCCCCAGTGCACATTCAGGAGATGAGGAAAACAGCCATCATGTTTGTGAAAGGCTCCTACATAGAGGAAAATGAGTTCCAGGACGACGTCATGGTGTATGATCTTGTGGCCAAGAAAGACACTAGAGATGTCGAGCGTGTTCGGCTCAACTCAAGTGGGTCTAAAAAAGAAGAAACCCTACAAAACTCAGCAGAAGTTCCCTTAAAAAACGGGCTCAGTTTGACCCTCCAAACCTCTCCGACAGCTGGTAACAAAAGCACCTCAGACTCAAAAGCCATAAATCAGACAGATTGTAATTCCAACCTCAAAAACGCTGCTTCTCCTGAGGGGGCTGATGATCTTTTGGCCCAGTATGAGGAGCTCATTCGTACTTTAGACTCTAAAGCAGCTGGAAGACAAGTCAAAACGGATGGAGAGATGAAGAAGCCCCTCTCACCAGCGTTAGAGGATGAGGATGAGGAGGAGATGGACTTCACCTTCTTGTCTGTTGAGACACCAGAGAAACTTCATTCACCTTTCAGCACCAAGTTTTCCAGCGGCAGTGCAGGAAGAAGCCATTCAGTGCCTTTCACTGGTGAGTTCAGGGAAACCTTTGTGCTCTTCAGCAGCCTCAGTTTGAACAAAAAGTTACTTTTGGACAGCAGATTGCTTATGATATGTTTCCTCTGCAGGTCCATTTGTCAGTGTGTTGTTGTCTCGTATGGAAAACATGTTGTCCAACTCACTCCATGTCAACCTGTTGTTGACGGGCATCCTGGCCCAGTTAGCGGCTTATCCTCAGCCTCTGCTGCGCTCGTTCCTCCTCAACACCAACCTGGTCTTTCAGCCGACTGTTCGCTCTCTTTACCAGGTAACATTGACATTAATGAGTGTGTATCAATGTTTGCCTTTTAATTAATTTAATGTTCTTATTGTGAGGCTAAATCAGAAGACTTGGTTCTGAGTAAAACAAAGACACCCTTCTTTTTCTAGTTTTATTTTTGTCTTCAAGAGAGAAGAGATCCTTGATTAATACAGTCAGGATACAGATGTTAAGGTTGTTCTCATTACTTTAGCCCCTAATTACATCATAAATGTTGAGTCTAATCCTAGTTTTTATTTCTATGTTTCTGTTCAGGTGTTAGCCACCGTAAAGTACCAGATAGAAGAGCTGGCTGCTACCAGAAAAGATTTAAGCCAGTCGATAACTGCAGCACAGCACTGGCTGCTGGCCAGGGAGACTTCTCTCGTAGAAGCAGGTAAGATATTTAATACTTTTTAATACATGTTGTTTTGTAAAGTAAAGCCAATGCAGAAGTGTCGTAATACTACAGTCTTTATAATGGCCAGCAGGGGGCAACTCCACTGCTCCATTTTACAGAAGTCAATCAGAAGATGACCCCACTTCATCTTCACTTGAGGTTTATTTATTACCTCAGTTTTCTATACTACTGCTATACAAACTGGGACTAGCATTAGCAGATAACTAAGTGTTTGCTATCCCTGGGTCAAAAAAAATGTCAAAAAAGCAAAACGTTAGGCTAAAAATTGTAGACGAGAAGCCAATGGTTGTTAAGCATTCAGTTAAAATAATCTAATCTGCTAATGGCCACTCTTTGTAAAGCTGTCATGTATTTGAAAGTTCATCATAACTTTGAGAGAGCATCGTGAGAAAGGCTTTTACTTAACAAGATGTAGAATAATGGGAATACAGATGGTGTATTTTTAGTCAACTAAGTAGTTATAATTTGGAAGTCTATACAATAAGACTTAGCTTTGCAGTTAAATAAAACATTATCTCAGCACAACAGTAGGTTGAGGTTGGGGACTTTTAGTAATCACTGTTTTCCCCTCACTTGCTGCCAAAAGTGGGTCGCGTTCAAAACATCTGCTCTCATTGAAGGTTGTGTTTTTACTCCTGTTGGGAATCTGAATAAATTCTGCTTGATTTTATCAAGTCATGCGTCTCTGTAGTTCAGAAACACACTCTTCTAAACCCTGGAGAGTATTGGGCCTGGTTTTAGATGAGGCTGCATGCAGTTTCAGTGTGGTACTACGTACAACAACATGTTTGTGTAAAGAGTCAGAATTTTCTAAAATGGGATATTTAAAGGGAATTATTTAGTTGCTTAACCGAAATACTCTCCTTTCTTGTACATGTTCAATGTTCATTTCAGAGGAGCAGCAAGTTTCTGAGTGAAATAATTCATAAAGGGAGAAATCATTAACAGGAATACATGAGGTTTACTAAATGTCATGAATTCAGACTGCATAGAAGTAAATGTATCCCTGAATTTAATGTAATTCCTTTCTATTATAACATTTCATTGTAATTTCGTAAATCCCTATTTCCTCAGACAAAAGCAACATCACACGCTCCAACCGAGGCGAGGCGGGAAGGATCTTGAAGAGTTCACCTCCACCAATACCCAAAGCCATCTCTTTGGACCGGACAGAAGTCTTCGCTACAGTCCTGTTCACAGAGTTCCTCAAAGAACTGGCGGCCATTGCACAAGAGCACTCCATCTTATCGTACATTCCTATGGAAGAGTGATCACGTCTCAGTAGACTCTCCAAACACTTGTTTTGTTCTTTTCAGACACTACTTGATGAAGAAACCTCTTAGATCAAGTAATTTATACAGCTACTTTTGAAAAAAATGACATTTGTAAGTGACATATTTATTTCCTAAGCAAGGATAATCAGTTTCATGTGCTTTCAGATTACTCTGACGAGTTTTGTAAAGGAGTTTGGCAGCCAAGGAGGAGGTCAAAACTTTCAGCTAGAAAGGTTCTTTTTACCTGTTTTCTGAAGCATACACCAGCCTATAATGTTCAAAGAGCAAACTCAAGGTCCACCAGCCAAAGACTGTTGACATTTTTGACCTAAAAAACTTCAACCTAAGGTTTCTGGCCCTTTTCTGAATGTTTTCTATAACCAACTCCAACCTTACCAAAATCCACTGCCCTGTTTGGTTCTCTTCAGTACTCAGGTGGCCTTCCTGGAGAGTTGATGTCTCTCTGCCATTGGATAGCAAACCATAAGTGAGCGCCTTGCAGCATCAAAATGTAATCCGAAGATAGCTGGGAAAGCAGTGTTTCTTCTTATGCAACTGTTACATTACTTATTTTTATGGGCTAAACATGTTCACTTTTGTCAATGATAAAGTGGAACATTTGTTTTGGTGTTTCTCAGTTTATTCATGATGGTACCTCAGGAGTCCTTTTAATGCATGTTCTGTTCTCTCAGTTCTTAAATAGCCTTTGGGTAAAAGCAATTTTCCCACAATGCACTAGTTTCTCACATCAGTGAGCTCAACGTGTCCTCCAGATCAGAGCACCTTAACACAAATTATTCATGTTATATTTAATATGCCTTATTTTAGTGATGCTCTGTAGTGTACATATTGTAAGAACACTATGCAAATCAATGTTTATGGTGTAACTAAGTTTGAGTTATTGTCAGAATGGGAAGGGGTATTTAAGTTTTTTCTGAGAGTTTCTATTGCTATTCTTTTTTTCAGTGAGGTAATAATAAAAAAAGATAGTTGTTATGGTTCATCATCTTATATGTAGGGCTTGTGTAGGGTGTTGTTATAGTTGTGATAAGTCTGAAATATCTTTTTGTAACTGTTACCGAGGGCAACCTGTTGGCTTTTTCTTTTATCATAGTCCAGTAGTTGCACATAGTTGTTTGTGTGATTGTTGACTCATACTAGAGAATTATTTAGGTAGAAAGCATGCCTCGACTGTCTCAATGAATGAATCAGTACAGAAATACTTTCAACATGGTGCCTGACTTATAATGTTAGCTCACAACATTGCCTGATTTATAATGGATGTACACAGGAGTAGTACAAAATATCATAGCTATTTAAGCTGAAAATTATATTTTTTTATTTTGAGCTTTCCTTTTTCAAAGTGTAAAGGAAAAGTCAGATAGGCAGAAGCTGAATATGTACAATGTGATGTTTTGCTATTTTTTATCAGAGGAGGTTTTTTCTATTATTTCAACTTTAAAAAAATTATAATTTACAAAATAATAGGAATATTACAATAAGGAAAAGTAATTTTTTGGTAAGTTTTAATATCTTGTATTTGAAAAAGAAATGTCAAATGTTGATGTTGATTTATTTTTTGTCAGGAAAAGACCTGGAGATAATGGACTGGTTTAACTAATTCCAAAAAACAAATTATTAGCAGGGAAATAATTAGGAGGAGGAGGCAGTAAATGTACAGTTAAACTTCTTGTTTTTGAAAAAGACACAGTGTTCATTATGGACATCAAGTCCTGTGATAACTTCAGCTAATACGTTAGAAATTGTATCTAACATTCTTTATTTTGTTCCTTCTCAGATCCATCCAGTTTCTATGCAGGCAATCGATGATGTTAAATTGCATTTAACATGATGGCTAGGAAATGTTTATTTGTATCAATGAAGGCCATTGTCACTATTGTTGAATATGTCTTTCTATCTGGTAAAAAACTGTTCCAGAGCACTTTGACAGCTTTTTCAGACAGTACTGCAGAACCATTCTGCATTCCTCAACCAGCACAGATTCAAACATACACAACAAGGTACAACAATGGTTGCTTGAGCAGCATTGTGGCCTGAAAACGGGTACTACAAACATACCAGTTTCTATCTCTGTAGGTTCTTCTTCCAAAGATTCATCCCCCCCCGGGACACCATTTCGCCTCAGTTTTCTATCTAAGATGTGATCAGTTTGCTGTTTGTTGCTGAAGCCTCTTGTAATAAAAACATATTCTCGTAAATGAAACTAGATGTACTACAGATTTGTAATTATTTCCATACTCTTAACTCGGAAGCTGAAAGGTTTTCAAACCAGAAACCTGCATGTTTTTCACCTTGCTAGATGTGGTTTGTTGCTCTTTGTCCTGTAAACTTGGACGTCCTCATTCAATGCGGTTTCTTTCTGAACAGCGCTTCTCCCAGAGAGATTTTGCTTCAATCAATTTCTTGCTCTTTGGTGTACAAGAGCTTAAATCTTAATGTCTTAATCTGCTACTCTGTCCTGTGATGTGCCCCAAGGATCTGTCTTGGGCCCTATTTTTTTCAAATGCTTCCCCCTAGGCTATGTAACGAGTACATTTCGAAGAATGTCATACCACTGGTATGTTGATGACATTACATGTCTTTTAAGACTTTTGACACTGACAATAATTTGCACACTGTCTGACCGCCATGGATAAATGACAGCTTCCTTCAGATAAACACTGATAAAACCAAGGTCCTTCTTATTGCATCCCGTAGCATTTCTTCCAGTGTTGCTAAGTGTATTGGATCCCTGTCTTCTTCTTTGAAAGCAAATTTTAAAAATCTATGGACTCATTTTTTGATCAGATGCTTTTTGATCAGCATATTAAATCACTGACCCATTCTTGTTTCCTTTCCTTAAGAAATAGCCAAACTGAAATATTTTGTATTACAGGCTGAGTTAGAGATGATTATTCCTGCTTTTAAATCTTCCCAGCTTGACTTCTGTAATTCCCTTTTAACCTAGCTAAGTAAGTCCTCCCTTAACGGACTAGAATTGATTAAAAACGCTGCTTCAAAACTATTGACTAGGTCCAGCAGGTCAACTCACAGTACTCCAATATTATTTTCCCTACACTGGTTTTTGATCAATTTCAGAGTTCACTTTAAGATCCTTGTTTTGTTTATAAAGCCCTGCATGAGCAGGCACCTCGTTATAACCTGTTCTACCCTCTACCCCTATATATCCCCAGTAGATCCCTAAGGTCTTCTTGTTGTCCCTTGGGTCCATCTGAAAACTGAAGGTGAGTGTGCCTTTGTATTTGTGGCTCTAACAATTTGAAACACTCTTCCATTGTGATTATGTTCGGCAGCATCCTTTGATGCTTTTAAAAGGAGCTTAAGACACCTTTTTAAGTTGGCTTTTGACCATCTGATGTAATTTGTACAATTGTGTTGGGTTTATTATAATTTGTTATTGTTATTATAGCTATTATTATCATAATGTTTCTTTATGAAGCAGTTTGTGACCCTCTTCTGTGAAAGGTGCTATACTAACTAAACTTTACTTACTGTTCAGCAGACACACTGGCAGTCTGCAAAGATGTAGGTGCAACATGGGTGAGTGGGTGCTGAAAATATTGCCAATTACTAACTCTCAAAACAAAGCTTACTGGCAATTATAATTGGAAAATACTGAAAGATTAGGACATCAAACAATTAGCATAAAAATTGTGCAAAATATCTGAAACCAGAAAAAAACCTTTTCAATGCAACGCTGTGTAGTACAGATGTAATGGCAGGCTTCAACCACCAGAGGGCGCTCATTGATTGCTCTGCTGCCTGAATGTCTAAATAGGAAGCAGGGTTTGTGTTGCCTGTCTTGATAAGAGAGCATTATGTCAAATCAGCAATTTCCTCTTCTGGGATTTCCAGGCCTTATGAATGTCCATAATAGCCAATAAGGCAGAGGACAATGGATTATAAATCTATATTTAAACGGCTATAATGAGTCACAAGCAAGAAATCATTCTTGACTTCCATACTTTTTTTTTAAAGAATTAGATTGTATTTTTTTCCGCCAGACACATAAGGCCCTTCATACCTTATTTACATGTATTTACTGTTTCTGAATGACTTTTCTCCTCCCAAAAAAAGTAGTGATACAAAACTGCCATTTGGTATTCATCTTAAAAGCTTTATTACTTTTCAAACACAAACATAAAGTTCTTTTTTCAGTACTTACAAAAAGGTCAACCTCTCAAAAGTACATCTTCAGCTTGACCATCAATAGTTTCCTCTTCACACAAGACCACTTACTTCAATATGACATGGACTTAAGTTATATAAAACGTTACTTTCATATAGTTAGTCTTTCATAAAGTTCACAAATGCCATGATTTGGCTCCAGCAGAACAGTCTGTCCTTCATGAAGTCTTCTCCTGTAACATTTTTCTCACTATAACTGGGTCAGCTCGGCCTTTGGTCTCTTTCTGAACCAGTCCCATCAGCTTGTTCAGAACCTTCTTGTTTCCATTCCTGATGGCCTGAACCTACAGAAAGGCGCAGCAGACACAGTCTTAAACCCCGGGAAACCAAAACAAACAATGTATTTCCACATGAGAACTGTTATATTAACCCTCACCTCATCAGGATGTGAGTTCACCACCTCCTGGCAGATACTTTGCAGCTGTGATGTGTCACTAACAAGACCTAAGTCCTGCTCATGGATGATCTGCGAGGCCGTCTTACCTGATGAAACCCACATCTCCTGAAACACCTGAGAAAACCAGGAAGTGAAACGTGAGAACTGAATGCACACAAGCCTTAGCTGGGCTGTTTGTTTTGAGTGATGGATAGAAGGGGATGATTGTATGGTCTGTGCAGCTGTCTGACCTGCTTGGCAACCGAAGAGGAGATGTGTCCTGTTTCCATGAGCTCCAGCAGCTCAGACAGGGCAGAGGGAGAGACGGGGCTGTAATCAGATGAAAAGGGAATTTAATTACACTTTAATAGATGTAATGAAGAATTACGGATATAAACGGAGGAGGAGAGGAGAGGGAAGGAGTGGGAGTGTCAGGCTGCAATTTGAAAATTGCCTATGATATCTTTGTCTCTCTGTCGTCTTGTTTATTCTCCAGGCTACCAGAAGCACAGAATCAAAGAGCCTGTCAGAATATATTAAAAAGAGACAGTTTCATTCACTGTACTGCAGGGCAAACAGCCTGTCTCAGTTCAATCTTCACCAAACATGGCATAGTCATTCAGAGAAAGCACGTAGATGAAGAGTATCCATCTTTACAAACACAACTCAGTTTGTCCAGCTGTTAATGTGCCTATTAAAGGATTGATTGATAACTGAACCTGAGGGGGTATTTTTGCAGTTACCATGGGTAACAAGAAAACTGAACTCAGACAAAGTTATGATTCTACTTCTAAACTTATTAAGGGCACCTTTCCATACACACTCTCTTTATCATGAAAGATGGAAATCACAACACTCTTTCTCCGTACATTGTTTAATTTCCTGTTCCCAAAGGTTTAACTTTTGACATAGCTTAAAGTTATTAACTTAAAAGAAATAATTACTGTTTGAACAACTTTCGTTATCTACATCTGGTAAAGTTTCAGTAAAAAAAACAACGACCTAAAAGTTGTAATTATCTTTTTAAATTGCCATCTTAAAGCTCCTTGATTGTCAGTTTGGGTTGATTTTGGCGCCCCCCTTGTGGACAAACAGATTCCATTAATATCTTGCTCATCTTATCCAGTAAATGTGTCAGTATTGCCTTTTTAACAAAAGAGGTTATCTTTCTGTTTTCAACAGACAAACAGGTCACTCATCGTAAATCTTTATTAAGGAAAACAAAACAAAAAAAACGGCTGTTTTGGCAGCGTGTTGCTAAATGTCTCATCTGACACCTAAAATTAACTAAATATGTTGTTGCTGATGGTCCCATTGCTTTTGTAGGTCATATAGAGACATTGGTATTAATTTCAGACTTTTTCATAACCAGCTTAAAACTCCTCGAGGGAGCTTTAAAGAAAAGTAATAAACGGTTTAAATGACCGACTCATATCTGAGGGATGTTTGAAACTAAAGATCACACATTTCATGGTTAAGTTAGGTTAAAGTGGTAAAGTAAGCCTAAAGATTCTTTTCACAACATGTCAAGGGGTTTGACCTCTGTTCTATTTTTTAAGTGATGCATTATGAGCATGAGAGGCAAAAAGAGGGTTAGATATGTAACACAGAAGAGATTAGATACAAAGATTTGAACAAAAACACAAACATGCATCCTTCAGAAAACATTTCAATATCTTTGACTTATACATATAAAATACAATAAAAAATACACAAAATGACATTTCTCTGAGTCATTCTGTCTCTGTATCTCCTCTGCCTGCTGCTTTTAACAGTCCTGCCGACCACTTGTTGTTTTTCTTTAACTCTCCTCATTTCAACCAGAGCGACTGCAACATGCTGCATAAATAAACACAAGCCACTCTGTGGTTTACTCACACACACAAATAAATGTTTTCAACAGTCTGGGAATGAAAGATAAAGTAAAGCTCACAGCATGTGCGCTGACGTCAGTATACACTGGTTTCATCTTTATTTGCTCTAGAACGACTCACAGACAATTATTCCAAGAAACTAGAATTTTCTATAACAAGAGTGTTGCTCTGAACTGAACAAAAATGGAAAATCTTTGTCCAAATTTTCACAATCTGAACGATCTACAATTTATAAGTTGCCGAGTTGGACTCTATAAGCTGAAGTTAAGTTTCTAAAGTTGTGATCTTTTTAGAGAGCTTAAGTTCAAGCTTCAGACACATTTGAGCAGCTCTTTTTTATTAAGCTGCAGTCACTAATCAACTGAATTTTAAATAAAATTTTAAAAAGAATTGAGTTGAATAAGTCTCTGATATTTAACCTCAGTGTGCGGTAAACAGAAACAGTTCGAGGTAACTGAGTTATTTTTTCGTAGCCGTTGGCTGGATAAACATCCGAATACTTCTGAAGCTTGAGTGAGAAAGGTATCATGACAGCTCAAGCAAAATATATAAAAGGAAACTTTCATTCAATTTCACGAGTGTTTTGGAACATTTACAAAACACACCATGTTCCAGCTAACAGCGGAGAGTAATCAAAACAACACCTTCTTCTAAAAAATTATGATTCCACAAATGTAATTGGATTTGTCAAAAACAGGCTTTTACTCTGAAGGGCTGTCAGACTGTTGCAGAGGTTTTCTCTGAAAATAAGGAATTATAGGAAGACTTATGAACCCACACTTTATCGCTGTATAGCGTGTGAAGAGGTCATCTGTAGTTATTAATACGAAGAATCTAATAAGGCTTTATGCTGATCAACCAAATGTGTAACATCCAAAGCTGTTCTTAGATATTTGATCTCATTCATGTGGATATGTTAGCATATTTTGGGGGGCTTTTTATGCCTCTTTTCTAGAAATAGGACAGTGGACAGAGCCAGAAACTGAGCAGAGAGATAGAGAGTGGGGAAAGGAGCCACAGGTCAGATTTGAACCCGGGCCGCCTGATGGAGGACCAAAACTCTGTACGTGGGGCGTGAACCAACCACAAGGTCACCAGCATCCAATGTTGTCATATTGTAAGATATTTAACTTGACAATATAAAATGTTATTATGATCATTTTTACGTACAGGGAAAGGCTTGTATTTGTGGCTTAAGGCTCTGGATTTAAGTGAAAACCTTTTCTGGTAACAAAAAGAACAGTTTAATTACTTTTTATAGATTTTACATGCATCTCTTACTGAGCACCGGCTGTTGTTAATGGTGTCCAGGTTGTAAAAAGTAGGAACCCCAAAATTAGATCGATTTTTTTTTGCGATAAAACTCATTCAGACTGAGGCTTTTCTTAATTCAAATTGAAGCCAGTTTGGGTATACAACATAATAAAAATCTATAGAACCGACCACATTCATGAAAAGTCCAAAGAAAACATCAACTCTTTTTAATCAATAATATTTCATCAACACTAGAAAAAAAGTGTGTACCAGCTAGAACTAAGGTCACTCTAGCAGCAGCTGCATGAAAGCTTCATTCAAAGGAAGGGGAGTGGGGTAGAGACGCTGACTTGATGTACTACGTTACAGAAAAACATTATGAGTTGCAGAGGAGAAATGATCCTAGCTGCAGTATGGAACGTGATAACGTAACATTCAACGAGACAAAAATGTTTGTTAAAACCACAATTTATTAATCACTTTATTGAAAGCTCTTGTTAGCAAATCCCCTGCAGCAGTTAATGTTCATGCCGTGCCGTGATATCCCCTTCTTTTGGCCGCTGAGTCAATTTCATCAGCCTGACTCCAACTTCACTGAAGCCTGCGTGCCAATGATGCACGCTGCCAGCACTCCCTCCACTTCCCCGTACTCCTCCATATGTTCTAAGTTTTCTGTGCTTCTTATTTGACTATGATTTAATGTTCATGCATGTGTTTATCAGGTTGGTCTCAGATCTCCCTTCTTGCCGTTGGGATTGTTTTTTGAAAAGCTGCAAGCTAAATCTAAAAACAGCAAAGCTTTGCAAGCCAATCTCTGTACAACCAACCATCTGCTCTAAATGGTTAAATCCCTGAGGTGAGTGTCTCAGACTTGAGCTTGGCAAATAAAGATAAAAAAACTATAGAGCTTCACTTTTTACGGAAGTTTTGTTATACTGTTTTACAGACAGTGAAGAGGTAATGAGGACACGAGGGGGAGAGAGATGAAGAGGAAGGTACCTGGCCAGAAGTTGGGCGTTGTTGCTCATGGTCAGCACCTTTAATCAAGCTGCAACTAAACAGCGCTGAAGATGTCTGAAGATGCTCTTGAAACTGCCAAGAGCTCAACTTCAGGCTCAAAAAGTAAATTAAACAGCCTGCTCCAAAAACAAAACAGTTTAGACCTCTTTTGCATGTATCCTTTCATGACAACTGTACAGAGATGCGATTTTTTTTTTTTAATAACCCACTTATCTAAATTGTATTTTGGGTTACATTAATGTATAATTAAAGGGAATCCTACAGTCACAGATGCTAGCTGTGTAAGTGTTCTCTCAATTAATAACATTTAATTTGTGTATTTAGAGATAGGACAGAGGATAGAGTCAGAAATTGGGGAGCGAGAGAGAGTGGGGAATGACATGCGGGAAAGGAGCCACAGGTGAATTTGAACCCGGGCTGCCCGCTTCAAGGACTATAGCCTCGGTACATGTGGTGCACGCACTCTTAACCCCTTAGCAGTTAAGACAAAATAGAAGTCCTGAACTTAAATACTAGGTTGCTTTATTTATCAGAGGATGCCATTGGGCTGAAAGCTTTTTCACTATTTGACCAAAAAATGTAAAAATGACCTTCCAATAAAGCCTTCTCCCCATGGGTGACTTTTCCTCCACCTGCCTGCCACAACTGAAACACACATTTCAGAAAAAGCATTCAAAGGAACAAAGAAAGCAAAGCTCAGAGCAGTCATGTGCTGGGGCTCTGACATCTAAGACCTGAGCCTTTGCAGCAGAATGGTGCTGCACTCTGGGGCTGTGGTGGCATTATGTGAACGAAAAATAATAAATATCTGAAAAAAGTATCTGTGTGTCTCACCTCTGGTTCACGCTCATGTCTTTTTGTTTGAGGTGACCCAACAGCTCATTTGTCACCCAGCCAATAACCTTCCTCGGCTCCTTGTTGGTTGCCTTCAGCACCGCCTCAAAGTACTCCACCAACCCGTCCTCATTCTGCAACAAAAAACACTTTAAATAAACTTATGATTGCTCTGCTTGTGTATTATCTAATTAAGATTATGTCAGCCCAGCGGAGTCCAGCAGTACACAGCTGCCTGCTGAACCGCACCCAAGCCCTGCTTGGACTGGATCAGATGGCAATTAAAAGAGAAAGATGCAGGAAACAGACTTTAGAGAGGAAATACACTTTTCTCTCTCTCTGCTTTTTGCTTCCACCCACTTAAACTCACCACCAGAGTGAAGCTGTGCTCGGGCAGGATGCCGTACGTCTCCACCAGCCTGTCTCTTTTGACGCTGGGTAGCTCTGGCAGCCTTTCTCTTATCTTCTGCACCACTACCGCCTGGCTCGCATCAACGCCAGTGGGCAGCGATGCGTTATCCTCGTACACAATCAGAGGGGGCAGGTTGGGCTCAGGCATAAACCTGAAAAAAAAAGGAAGGTGGTGGGGGGGGGGGGGGGGGGTGTTTATCAGCAGTGCAGGTAAAGGTTAGGTTGGCTTTTGTCTGGTACCAATAGGTTCCCTCCTTAAAATCAAACACACACACACAAACACACTGACGGAGGTCCAGAGCTCGAGTGGCATCTCTTTACTTTTGACCATCTCGTTGCCACTCATAGGCTCTTCTTTTAAGGAAGGACACAATCTTCTTCTCATGTCTGAATTTCACGTCAAAGACGCCGGACTTTCCTTGACAACATAAGCACAGATAATTCCTCAGAGCCTCAATCCCACACTCACCTGTAGTCCTGAAGACCCTCTTTGTCCCTCATAGGAATGGTCCCCCTGGGCACAAAGATGTTAAAATCATGAGAAGAGATCAAGATTCTGATTTTAAAAGCAATCGAGTGAAATGTTTCAAAAACTAAAAAAAAAACATGTAAACAGGAAAAGAGAACAACAAAAATCCCACAGCACTTTATTTTCAAAAACTCTGAATGGATTTATTTTTATTGCTATTTAGACCTTAAAATTCCCTTCAATGTGCATGACATCAAGCCTTCATCCTTCCTGTGTTTCTTGATTTCCACATGGAACTGCAGTTAAATACGTGATGTGATTAACACAGGTAATCAATATGTTGATCAACAGAACATCAATTAGCAACATAATAAGTTCAGAGTGTAGACAATTTTCAGGGTGAGTGTTTTCTGCAATAGTAAATTTAAATTTCTTCGGTTATAGGACCGTTGGTAAAACAAAACAGACTTTTTAATTTGTCAACGAACATATGAGAAATTGCAATGGGCATATTATGATTTTTTGGAGATGTGAAAATAATCAGCAGATCAACCAATACAGAAGAGGCCCACTAGTTGCAGTTCTAGCTGTTCATCTGTTGCATTACAGCTGATCACAAATGAATTCATCACATCGGGAACAACTAAATAGATAGATTTCAATTCAGCCAGGCTGCCTGAAAAACAGATTGGTAGCTACCTTCTCTGGGATGGGAACAGACTTTTTTAATGGGATGGAAAAGAAAAAGCCAATCATATGCTTCAGGGTCTTTTCTCGGACATGCAAGGCCTCATGGGAAGGAGGCAAAGCACAAGAGGATGTTTACGGCCTCAGCTGTGTGCGAGCCGCCTCAGCCTGCGAGCTCATAAAGCCTGTGAGTAACACACCGCTCACAGATAACACAGGCTGACAGCAGCATCCAAATGGCTCTATTCATCATGATTACTATGATGGTTCCTCCTCAGCAAAGCGCGGGACTAATGAAGCCGGCAGAGATCCCAGGCAGAGCAGGTTGTTATAACTGAAGCCTGGCATCATGTGGCCCAGGCTCTGTCATCCTCTTACCCTGATTTGGAGTCATACGCCCTGGTCTCATTTTGCACCGTCCCCCCTCTCTGCACGACATCGATCTGTCTCTTGATTTCGTAGTCTGATGATGGAAAAGACAAAATGAACACAAATACAGACGCTTTATTCAATACCTGCAGTGCACACAGATATAATTTTGTTTGTTAAATGCCAAACATCTGCTGTGATTCACTGGCAGTCCTCAGGTCTCTGACTGCTGCCACGTTATAACTGTGATAAACGATGTGTTTCTGCACGACTTTTAAATACCAATTCAGCAGCAGTAAATGTGTTACAACTTTATTGAGAAATAATTCATGCACAGTGCCACTGTAAGTCAAGGGGTGCTTGAAAACCTGCATGTGAAATCCTGAGGTTTCCTGCTGGCTGAGGCTCTTTATCCGCGTTCTAAGTGAAGCTCAATCAACAGTCAGTGAAAGCTGAGTCGACATAAAATCTATGATTTTTTAAGTGAGTAGCTGCGAGAAGCCAATTGAGCCCCACATGCTGCTTTAATGCAGCTACAATGTTCCTGACTGGTTGTCAGTCTTTAACTGATGCTTCACAAGTTTTTGACAACAACTGTCATTATGTTTTCTTTCTTTTCAATAGAACACAAATTATAGCTTAAAGCTTAAAAGCGAGACCAATTTCAGTTTTTGTTGCACTTGGCAGAAAGAATACTGAAGAAGTGTGTGGACGAATGTGTTTTTTTCGTTCTCTTTTTAAATGTTTAGTCGTTAGTAGTGCGGTTGTCAAGACCACCCTAACTGAGACCAGAGTGCTCCGAGTACGAGACAAGACGAAGACATTTAGGGATCTAGACAGAGTCAAGCCCAAGACCAAGAGGCCATAAATATCAATGAAAAATCATCATCATGTGTGCAGCGGCTGTGTCAGCCGTAACCGGGGAATAAAAATCAAATCATGAATTCATTGAAGTTAGTTGTTCTTTTAGAAAGAAGTGTTTTCCTTCTTATCACAGTAATGAAGTTAAAATGGCCAAGTCTTGATTTAAAATCCGGAGTCCGCCCAGTCCGACACCGAATAAAAATGCTTTCGATTCCGAGACCTTCAAGAGGTAGTCTTGAGACCAAGACCGATTTTGAGTACTACAACACTAGTCATTGGAACAACTACTTAGATCTTTAATTGATGAAAGGTAGCTAAATATCTCCTTGAGATTCTTTCATTACAAGTAAAAGTTTTGCATTGAAATTATAATTACTAAATAGTTTTTTTTTTACCAAAAGCCCATACAAACATTATATGTGACTATTTTCTTAAAAGCATTTAAGTAAAAGTACTGGTAAAGCATTAATAGGTTAAATACAATATGTAACAGTGTTATAATAATAAAGAATATGATTATTGTTTTTGCACGACAGACTGTTGTAGACTGTCAATGTGGAGCTCATTAAAAACATTTTCTTCTACTGCTGACAAGTTCAGTCTCTCACAGTGATTCATATTTTATTAGCTAATCATATTTTCTGTATGTGATATATCATCAGTGAAATCTGAAAAATAACAAGTGGGATTCAATCTTTAAAATCTGACTCTCAATAATAAAGCAATAAGAACATCGGTATGTCCCAAGATGTAAATTTTTCTGTTAGTAAATTACCTCAGTAAATGAACCTACCTAGCTGTATTTTACCACAGAAAATCTCTTACATGTTCATACATTCTTCCAGACTTGTAGCACTTCAGATTGAACAGTGGTCATGCTACCCTCCCGCTATCCGTCTGTTAACCTAATATCATATGGTGCTTACCTATAGCTCTGGCCAGGTACCGGACACTGTTGATGTTCTTCACCTCGGCTCTGATCCCCAGAGGCTCGCCTGGTTTGTGGACGGACACGTTGGCATCTACTCTCAGCTGTCCCTCTGTGGGGGAAGGCAAGACGATTTCTGAGTTGGAAATAGGCTTGGGGTGGTACAGGTATAGCAGCTCAGCCCAGGTTAAAAAAAGAAAAGGACGGCAGAGAGATAGAGACAGTGAGTGATATCCATACCTGACATGTTGCCTTGACAGGTGCCCAGAGCCTGCAGGATGAGCTGAAGCTCTCTGACAGCTGCAGCAGCCTCCTCTCCACAGCTCATGTCTGGCTCCATCACCAGCTCCATTAGGCCTACACCTGACGCATGTGAAGACATCTGTGTTTAACATCTCTGAGGTATATACTCGACAGAGTTATGTTGCAAACCTCAAGAGAATTTATACATTTAAATCTAAAGACGCCGCTTCCCTGCCAGTATTTAAAGAGAAAGCTGGTTTGAATCAATTCCTTTCAATTAAATTAATTAAAGATAGAGATTAGACTAAAAAAAGTTGGTGATATATTTACTGTATTTAAAGAATGCTCAAACAGTAGTAATTCATTTATTAAGGACTACTATATGCTGCACAGATTGTCTGAGCTCTTGTTCAGTTCACAGTAAAGTAGAATGTTAAACCAGTGCAAAATATCCGTCTCATTTATGTTACAGAGGAAGAAGCTTCATGCATACCATTCTTTCTGTATTTTTGTTCATTGATTTAACCATTACAAAAATAAGGAATATTCCTGGACTTAAATCTTAGGGCACAGCCTGATCCTCTTCCAACATTACCTGCTCTGTTCAGGTCTATAAGTGTCTGGCTGCGGAGCTCATCGTGGAGACTCTTGCCGCTGTCCTGCTCCAGCTGGATCTGTATGATGTTCACAGTTTTTCTGATCATCTGGCTCCTCTTCTTCCCTCCGAGGAGGCTGTAAGTCAGCGTGCCATCTCTTGCAATGGGCTGCCGCTGCTGAGTGATCTGGTATCCAGCCTGAAATCACACAAAAAAAAAGAAAAGAAAAAGAAACATCAGCTTGATATGAGGGAATTCTGTGCTGTAAGACTCTATGCAGCAGGGTGGAGCAGTAATTGGGGATATCATGCTGCACTGGTATGCAAATTAAAAAAAAATCCAGCTACTATAGAAATCAAGAAGAAATATACAATGGCATTTTTTAAGCTTTTGAAAAATCTATTAGGAGCTGATAAACATCTGGTTTATTTTTTTAAGACCTCTCGGTAATATTGCCTGAAACCAACATGTTAACACACAGTGCAGATTATGTTGGCCTTCAATATGTATATTTTATTCTAATTAAATTCATTATTACTGTTAATGTTTATTCGAACGAATGGGCATATTTTAGAGTTGTCTGGTGGTTTTTAGATGCCATTGCATGCTATAGTACAAGTAGTAGTTTTAAGGTACATAATACTAGGGATTCGGGTCGTTAAGTGTCTTTGTCAATTCATTCAGCACTTTAAGTAAGTGGGGCTAAATGATCCCTCGTGTTATGTCAACAGAATGTTCTCTTTTCAACAAGAACTTCACCAAAATATGCAGGATAAAGATGTTACTTTCTGGAGTCTAACATTTAAATTCTATTTCGGTGACATACCAGTGATGAATATGCTGCAGTCAGTGCCATGAGTCTATGTGTAAAGGTCAGAGAGGCAGCCTCAATTAAGCCCGGTGCTTCCTGATTGGCTGCGCTGTCATTACAATGCAGAAGCAGGAGTGCTGCTGCTGCTGCTGCTGCTGCCATTTCACTCAAGGTTTTCTCCTCGCTTAAACCATGGGAATAAATATTTCACTTGCTGCTCAGTTTTTTTTTTTTTCCCTTTCTAAAAGAATCTGCTGCCCTGAGTATTAATTCAACACGTTACTATGGCAACCACACCACAAGAACCACACATTCATCATACTTATGCTAAAGAGAGTGTGGGAGAAAGGGAGTCGCTGGCTTTCTATCTCAATGTGTCTGATGTACACAATCAAGATTCCCTCCTTTAAAAGAAGACATAACAGACTATTGGGGATTTTATTCTCTTCTTTTTTTCTGTTCTTTATGGTGGATGTCATCTTTAAATCTGCCGGATTTTGTTAGCACTGTTGCAGCTTTTTGAAAAATCCCCTGATTCTTACTTACTGCTTCCATCTTTTCCTGAGTTTTGTCTCAGCGGTTGTCAATACTGCCTCTGCTGCTGCCTGAAGCTGTGATACTGTACATCAGGGAGCATGTGTATAAGGGAAGATTACTTGCATTTCCTGCTTAATAAATCAGCTCTGGTTGCTATATTACACAGGGGGAGGCAAGTGTGATGTTAATAAGGTCTTGGTAGCCACATTAAGTTCCCTGATTACACCCTTAAAGCAGATTGAGCAGCCCTAATGAGCAGTCATATCCAAAGTTACTGATGCATGCCTGCTCATATACTGTACCTACAGGATAGAACACAAACACACACACACTCATAAACTTGTTTCCATTTTGTGTGAGCTGCTGAGTCATTTTATGGAATATTTTCAAAGTCTCTAAACAAACCAGCCTCCGTTGGTCACCTCATTACTTGCTCCCGCACGTAGATCTTCTTCTCAGCCTCCCACACAGGTCACAAAAACATCCATTCAAACTCTCATTAAAACACATGTCAGAGCTTCACAAGCCAAGGCCCCATGTGTTCATTTGTAGACTTAATATCTAAAGGAAACTGTAATGATTTGCTTTAGCTGGTTTGTTAGTGTGGAGCTGTTGAGGCGTGTTATTAAACGGCTGTTAAAACTCTGTATACAGTATGTGTCTCCATTGAAAGAAGGGCCGCTGTTTGGGCGGCGACATTAATCATTTAATGAGCAACCGTAGTGTTTTACAAAATGCAATCAGGGATTTCGAGCGGAGCATATCAATAATGTAGAACACAATTTACAAATGTATTTTTCAAGGGCGGGATCATTTCTGCCTCATTCCTACATCAGGTTGGAATATCATGAGCATGGATTACACCCAAATTTTGGGTCAAGATTGTAAAAATAAAATAATTACCATCATCTTTAAGGCAACTCTGACATCAGCCTATCAAGCTAATAGTCAAAACAACACAGGGCTGATGACAGAAATACAAACTAAATGTGTATCAGCCATGCAACGGAAGTTAATTTGCAACAGTGTCGATTTAAAAGTCAAATACAGGTTCAGACTCAACCTGCTGTCAGGTGATGTTCAGAAATCTCTGAAAAAAAAAAGTGTAATCCGCTATTATCCTCCCTGCTGTGTGTCAACACCTCAGAATTATTCCAGAGGAGGTGATGCAATCTTGGGTAAACACACAATAGAGTGAGAGAAACTCTACAGTAATCTCTGCACTTCTGGAGGGGATTTTTTTTTTCCGCAATTCCAAGATACATAGACCTCCTGGGGTGAGATAATGTATCCCTACCATGGGGATTAAAGTATGTCGGGCTGCATTTTTGTGATAACCAGTAAGTCTGTGAATTAATAAACAACATGTTAAAAAAAAAAAAAAACTTCATCTATCACGATCTGCAGAAAACTGTGTTGCTCCATCGGCTTTATCAATGACCTCTCACAATAAACTCAAGTTGGCTGCAACATTAAAGGAGAAACTGAGGAAACAAATCAAAGGCAGACGGGATTTATATCAGTGCAATACAGTGATACAAACAGCACCATAGAAATACCTGCTGAACTTATTTTCCTTGTATTGCTTGCTAATTCTTCATGAGAGCGCTCTCATTTGGACAGTTTCTACGAATACTACCAAAAGAAAAGTCAATCTCTCCCTCCAGTTCTTCACGCCACTATTATCCACCTTATTACCTTGCCCCCAAAAGCTGTTTCCCCCAGAGTTTGAAAATTAACAATGCTTAATTCTCTAACATGTTTTTTTCTTCCATGAATTTTCTTGACTCATGAGAGGAGGTCTCTCCGGAGGAAAAAGTGGCTGCAGAGTTACAATGACATTTTCATTCTCCGTCTAAGCCTGAAAATGTCACTCATAATGGCAGTAAAATTACCCTGAGGCTCTGAGCAGTGGCAAAACCTGTCTTTGCGAGAAGCCCATTACAGAGAACAAAAGTGAACATCACTTTGGGAAGCCTGTTAACTGGAAATATCAGTATTCAACAGAACTTTTGTAGGAATAGCCAAGACCTCTTCCTTAGCAGCCTGTTATGTGGCTCATCTTTCATATTGTTTCATACATACAGAAAGTACTAACCACTCAGTCCCTTATCATGAGGACTGATTCCCCAAACACCCTGTTTACAAACATGTATGTTCTGATTCTTGAGTCTTAAACAAAAATTTCAAAACAGCAAAAAGAGGATTTTTAAAATCTGGAATAAATCTTTTTTGACACAAGAGCAAAGGGCTGCATGATCAATCGTAAAAAAGAAATCACGATTTCAATAGATGCAAATATGCGTTTTAAATTTTGTCTTTTTAAGGTTTATTTTTGGGCTTTTTATGCTTTGATTTAGATATAGGACAGTGGATAGAGTCAGAAATCGGGGAAAGAGAGAGCTGGAAACAACATGCCAAAAAGGAGCCACAGGTCGGATTTGAACCAATGCCGCCCGCACGGAGGACCACAGCCTCCGCACATGGGGCGTGAACACTAACTATTGAGCACCCCGCGATCTCATTTTTTTAATGACGGCGATTCACTTGCTCGTATTTCCCTATGCATTCAGAACAATTCACCTGTTCACTTATTTGCTTCCCAACTATCCCGGTTGCTTTATCAGTTACACTCACACAGCGTAAAGCAGAACACACATTTAATCCATGAATCAGGCCATAGACTAGCCTCTGATTCTGCCTTGTTTACTTTAAGTACTCTACAATAAGTAAGGAGAAGAAATGTACTTTCAGGAGACTTTCAGTTAAAGTCCAGTTTTTTATTATACACTGGGTTACAAAGCTCTAGGCAGCACATATTTTTATTTGAGTGCAAGAAATGTTTTTGTGGGAAAACAAAAATGAAAACCAATCAAATAAATAAGAACAATTTAGTTAAACCCTGCTTCAAATTATAAAAAAGAAGCACCTACCCTGAGAAAGAGATTTAACTGAGGTCAATTAATGGCTGAAGATCTGAGTCATCTCATTAAAACATTTTCCACTATTTTAATTTCATACCATGGGAGACAGTTTATAATCAAATTGACCATGCACAGAACTGTTTAGAAAAACACAACCTGGAGTTTTTTATGACCTCGATAATTATCTAAAGTATGGGCAGAAGATAAATCTTAATCCAAGTAATCAGTCAAAGTACAGAGAAAGGAAATGGTCTGTGGATAATGTAAAAATAGAGGTGCAGTGGAGGAAATAAGCTGAGTGAGTGAAAAAACATTGGTCATTTTCTTTAACAGCTTTCAGTGTTATTTGTCTGTATGTTCAGCAAAAAAGGTTTTTTTTTGCTGCTTCAGCTAGAGTAGCTCACAATTTCAATTAGAGCTTATGGCCGGGTGAGTTCACTGGTAGTTTTGGGATGTAAAAGCTGGAGGAAGCTTCTATCAAAGCGAAAGCACTGAAGCAGCATGATGTGCAGGACAATAGTGTCTCTATACTGCAGTTTGTAAGATAAGGTAACCCCCTCACACCCCACTACTGCCTGCCCTGACACTCCAACACCTATTCAACTCACAGAAAGTCAGAACAAGGACAGAAAAACTCACTGGGAGGTCGGCGTAGAAGTAGTGCTTTCTGTCAAAAACTGACTTCTTGTTAATGGTGCAGTTAAGAGCCAATCCTGTCATCACAGCTGCCTCGACACATCGCTTGTTCAGGACCTAGAGACACACAGGGAACGTTACACGATGACCTGACAAGAAAGCAATCCCAAAGAGAACGGGTTAACTTTGTTGGAAATAGGTTAGACAACACTTACGGGTAATGTGCCAGGTAAGGATGCATCAAAGAATGACACCAGGGAGTTTGGAGGTGCCGAGAAGCGAACCCGTGAGCCGGAGAATAGCTTGGTGTTGGAGTTAATCTGGGCATGGATTTCCAGGCCTACAACTCCCACCAGCTGCTGGGGAGCACTGAAGCAGAGAGGAGCAAGATAGGGCCAGAAAATCAGCGAGAAAAGTGGCAGTGTAGCATGGAAAAGGAAAATACTTGTTTCTCTCTGCCTGACTACACACACCAGATCTAAGCAGGCTATGAGTATGTGTGTGCAGTGTTCACACTTTTAAAGTGGCAAAGTAAATCCACTGAAGAGAGTCAGTGTGAGTACTAAATACTTGCTCTATGTGGACACTGTTGTGCAAAGCAAAACAGTTCAAAGAAGGAAATAAAAAAACAGTTGCTTAGGATTAGAACAAATTGCAATGCTGGTGAGAAAGCTAATTTTTTATAAACACATTTTTGTTCCTCTTTTTAAACAAACTACTGTCTTAGTTACTTTGTCATTTAATTACATAATTGTATCATTTACCATAATTATACATAGTGGATAAAAAAATCCACTGGTTCAATTTAGACGTAAGGTTTAACTTGGAATGAACCCTTAAAGGACACAGTAACTCACATATTGTTTAAATGGGTACTGCAGTCCAAATTCAAAACATTGGAGAGAGCTGTCTCCCCCCCAACCCCGCTTCCCAAGAGGTGATGCGCTCTCAGGTTGCCATGTCATGGACACGGAAGCTTCAGTGTTTAGCCAGCTCTGCATCCTCTCAATGATTTTATAAACTACTTTTCGTCAATAACTTTTCTGCACTCTTGTTAAGCACTTTGAACTGCAATTTAATTTGTCTGAAAGGTGCTATATAAATAAAGTTTGATTGATTGATTGATTGCATCCGTCTTGAAACCTTTCTGCATTCTTATCTCTCTCCATTTTTCAAAAAGCATCCCAAGTTTTTATCCTACTTTTATCCCGTTTCTTGTTAGGTCGGGTAGTTTCAGTAATATCTGAACTAGTTTTGCTTGCCCTCTTCCATCACTGCAACATCTGTTGGTTTTCCGTGATAACTGATCTCATATCTGGCAAACCGAGGGACGTCCAAAACAGTGTGGGGGTGCCTTAAATCTTCCGTATTAGTCAAAACAAATACAGACCATTCTGGACCAGAAACTGGCTGCAGCATTGTTGTCAGAGAAGCCAGCACTTCAACATCAACTTTCAACTTTATTAAAAAGAAATTGTAACTCCATAAATCTTGTACATAAAAAGTATGCTGCTGTCTATGGTGTCCTGCTTAGTGTGTGAAAACAGATATCTTCAGAGTCCATTATTGAGGCGGTTTGAGGGCTTGACACTCGAAAAATAATCTCAACAATGACCTGATTAACCAAATTCTTGTTGTGTAACAATTTGACGTAGATGGACGTATATGCAATATCATTTTTTTTTTTTTACAAGTTTGATTTTTTGGCCTTTTTGTCTTTGTTAGATATGAAAGCTGACGAGAGGCAGGAGAAGAGAGCGGGTATGACATGTAGCAAAGGTCCAAGGTCGGAGTTGAAACCACGTCCGCTGCGATGAGGACTATAGCCTCTGTACATGGGGTTCAAATAATAACCGCTAGGCTATCTGGCACCCCGTACCTTTGCAAAATTAAAGCACTAGTCTTAAAACTAGATGGGACCTTTTTCAGAGCTAATTTAAGGGTTCCATAAAAGTCATATTTTTTATATATATTGCTTTAGAGATGCATCTCTTATACCCAATAAAGTTACATTCAAACACGTTAAATATATAAACAATGGACAGATAATACATCTTTTTGGATGGTCCCTGGGGGACAGCTCAACCGAGAAGGGCTTGAGGACTACAAATTTTCAACACAATGCTTTTAAACTTGAGGCTTGGAGTTTAAAAGGACATAAAATGTATTATCTTGCAAGAATGGAGAGAATAAATATGTACACCAGATATATGTGTGTTGGAGGTCTAAGTACTCATAAAAGGATAGGATTGTAACTACTTGGGAAAAACAAACAAAAAGATGCTACAGTAATAAATTACAGAAAACCAAGTATTCAGTGTTTTTGGAACTTCGTCAATATTTGGGACTATTATAGGCCACTCTATAGCACAATATCTATAATTCTAATGTCTTCACTGCTCATAAAATGATCTGTTTAATACCCAGTGAATAAGGTATCCCTTTAAGGTAATGTGAAACAGGTGTGATTTGGATAATTTCACAGACGTGCTCAAAACGTGGCGAACCATAATGACACTTGAGCTTTAATTCACGGGTTTTTAAGCTTGGCCGACTCAACAATTTGACCGAAATATGATGTACTATAGCTTACATAGCCTACAAGTTCGTATAGTAGTGGGACAGGTTTGGGCTATCACAAAACAAACAGCAGGTTCACATACCTTTCCGCTCTCCGCTGCGGCTGACTGTAGCATCTTGAGCTCGTTGTGCCAATTCGTCTAATTGCACGTGAGGCTTTTGGATACAATGTCGATATTTGTTTATTGATATTATGTAGCAGCTCACTTGCTGCCACTGAGGGGGCAGCCATGTTGAAATGTTCTGATGGAGATGGGAGTTGTAGTTTTTTTAAAGAAACATTTGACATCTACTTTAAGTCGCCGGGTCTCCGAATAGAACTACAACTACCAATCTTACTGAGATCCCGGTTTCCGTCATAACCTGCATCATTTCCGTTCGGACAACTGGCGGGACTTCTCCACATGTTAGTTGTTGAGCAGATTGTTTTATGTGTTTTTTTTTTTTACTGACATTGCTACTAAAACAAACACAACATGATGGCTACAAACGGAAATGGAGCTGCTGGAATAAACGGTGACGTGCAATCGGCGTCTTCAATGAACGACGCTTTTGCAGTGAAGAAACACTCCGGGTCGGTCAATGGGGCCGCAGCCGAGGACTCGTGTCACTCCAAGCAGCAGAACGGAGAAGACAAGAAGGCCGACCGGTTCTCTTTCAGCGCCGAGCCCACGGTCGAGGACATCAGGCGAATGCAAGCAGAGTTTACGGACGAGCGGGACTGGAACCAGTTCCACCAGCCCCGCAACCTGCTGCTGGCCATGGTCGGAGAAGTGGGTGAGGTGTCGGAGCTCTTCCAGTGGCGGGGCGAAGTGGCGGAGGGCCTGCCGGACTGGACCGATTCGGAGCGGGAGCACCTGGCGCACGAGCTGAGCGACGTGTTGATCTACCTGGTGGAGCTCGCGGAGAAGTGTCGCGTGGATCTCCCACAAGCTGTGCTGCGTAAAATGGCCTTAAATCGATTGAAATATCCCGCCAGCAAGGTGCACGGATCGGCCAAAAAGTACACCGAATACAAGGACTGAGTGTGTGTGTGTGTGTGTGTGTGTGTGTGTGTGTGTGTGTGGAGGCAGGGATGTTAAAGAGAGACTCTGGACCTGCTGTTTACTGAACACTTTATTATAGGTTCAAATGACTTTTTCCTCGGTTGACTTGTTGCGTGACTATCTGAATGCTTTTAGCTTGGTGTGTTCCTTCTGATACATTTTCTAGCCCTAGACCAGGGGTGGGCAACTGGCGGCCCGGGGGCCACATGCGGCCCCCTTCAACCCTCAATGTGGCCCTCAGGTCAATTTTGACATATCAATTAATTGGAAACATGAAGAAAACATGACTAAATATGCCATGAAATCATGAAAACCAGAAATATGTCCATAATAATATTTGATCATTGGTATATGTTGAGATAAATTTGAGACATAATTGACTGTAATCGTTTTTGTATTCTACAATTTGGCCCCCCTGGCAGTGAGAATTAAATGAATGTGGCCCCTTGCTGTGACCAAAGTTGCCCACCCCTGCCCTAGACGATATATCGGCTTTTATTGAGGGTAACTTTTAAAATTGTACTTTTAGTCTTGATCATTGATGAGGGGAAACTGCACAATATGCTGCTGTGGTAGCCCACCTCCTCTGCCTTCGAGGGTATTTGTAAGAATATATTTTTCACATTTAAAAAAGTTTGAGCTTGATTACATTTTCAAAGCGTGGATAAGTGAGTTTGTTGGTTTGAAGCAAGATGATTAATGATCCACACCATCCCTTGGTGAAGTGGAAATATTCATTATTTTGTCATTACCTTTTGTTCATTTATCTTCATTCACCATTAGGTTTCGGTAAACTTGTCCTCAATTTTGTTTACTGCTCACATATTTTTCCCAAAGTAAATGCTGCTTTGATTCTTCATGAGTGTCTTTTTTTTTTACTTTGTCAGCTGTTAAACGATGTTTGTGATGGGATCAGTAGTCCGAAGGTAAGAGCTTCACACCATTTCAATAGTTAGATAAATGTTCTGCTAATACAATAGTCCTAAATAAAATCCTACTCTTATGACGGTAAAGACTTCCATTTATGGTTGACTCTTATTCAGACCTGTATGTACTCAGTTTTGATTAATTGGAGACTGTAGTCTTAGGAAACAGATCGACATTCAAAAAACTTCTCCCACACTACAAATCAGTGGCCAAAGTTAAATGTAATAGTAGATCATAATTAACTGAATAACAGTGAACTGCATTTCTGTTGTGTTTTTACTCAACGGCCTTGGACTGGAGTTATGACACTCATAACCCGCTTTCACAAACATACACACACTTCATGGTATCATTTCTGGGATTCCTTGTTTTGCTGAAGGACACATCTAAGAGCTGGGGATTGAACCATCTAACCTTGCAAATTTAGAGCCCAACCCATTCCACATCCTAAACCCACAGAGAGTTGATGTAATAGTTTACTGAGAGCTCCTAACCCTCTTATTTAAATCAGCAGGGAGAGAGTGATGGCAAAGTAAGGAGGATTTTGAGCTGGCTCGCCCAAAAATGTCCCACTTGGAATTAAAATTTTGATAGATCTTTGAGCAAAGGCGATAAATTGCGTAACAAATTGGTAAAACACATCTTTGTGTGTTTGTGCACAAGGATTAGAGAGTCCTTCAGTGTAACGGCGATTAAAACGTCGGTCTGATCTTTCATTTGATGCGTTGGGAGACACAAACATTGCCCTCAGCTTTACACTCTGGTATTCACTCAGAAGCGTGAGTCATCCACAGGCTGCGGAAGAGGACGGTCATGCATCACTAAAATGTTGCTCTGTGCGCAAGTGGAGCCTCACATGAAAGTAAACAGCTTTCACTTAAAAAGATATGACACGGCATGCCACATTAAGGATGAGCAATTGTCCACTTTCTTGGTGTTTACCCAAAAAACAACAAAGTCTCTTCTGGCACTGCGATGTGTGAATACATCACTTTGATTTGAAGCTCTTTGGAGTGAGTGTTGTATGAAAAACAAAGTAAGCTCTTCATGGAGTTGAATAAACCCCCAAAAAAGTAGCCTGACAACATCTTTCATGATCATAAATCTTCAGCTCTGACATTACCCTCTACCCCCCCCCCAGGCAATACATGCTCTTAAGCAGAGAATGAAATCCTTTTAGCGTCATTCATAAAATAGCCAGCCAATCATTGCTTTGTGGTTTGAGTTTTGGAATGCAGAGTCAAACACATACAAAGCTATATAACATGAAATATAGAGAACATTTATAGGTGCTTTCTCAATATGTAGACCTGTTCTAGTGGAGTAGTAGCAACCTACAACTACACAGCAAATCAAAATCAAAAAATCGAGCTTGCATCATTGTTTTTTCTACATTTAAAAAAACGTTTTATTTTTTATACTGGAACTTGAGAAGTGTCACACATTTCCACATCAGTCAAATGTACGATAAGACCTTGTAATCCCTGCACTCAGCTCTGACTAAATCAAAAGGGTAAACAATAAAATCTATGTTTGTTTTGATTAGATATCTGCATGCTGCACACACATAAGGCCAGGTGTTAAAGAAAAGTTTGCCTTTTGCTGCACAAGGCCGATATTTCTTTAAAACTCACACTGTCTTTATCTGCCCACTGAAGCTGTGAAGTAATTCTATTAGGAGAATCTGTCTTCATGTTTCCTTACGCTGCAGTAATGGGGATGCTAAGAAATCCTCTTTAAGAGTCTTTAAGACTTTAAGCACACTTAAGAGCTAATATGTAATGTTGGATTCACTGATGGTGAGTGTACTTCTTGACTGCAGCCTACCTGCTTAGAGGAGTCGTCTTACTATAGCTCGAGTAGGCATGTCTTGAAAATGCTTTATGTATACAGCAACGTAATCTGGGTTTTTTTCCAGAGTGCTTGGACTGTTCAAAGCCAACAACAACAACAAAAAGATCTTAAACGGCAAAGTGCATCTCTAACAGCACTGGGTGGTTGTGTCTAATAATATATTGGTTTTTTTTCTTGAAGGTGGGAAATAGATGAATACATGCTATATTACAGTGCAGGCTTAACTCTTACTGCTTGTTCATTTATCAATACAATTTGAACCTTTACAGTTGTTAAAAACTCAAGCTCAAAGTTAGCTGAGGAGGCGTTTGATGTCTTCATCCCTCATGTTTGAATGTTAGGGAGAGAATCTAAGGTTCCTATGTCGCGTTCCCTTGAAAACAGTGCTGAGGGTTTAATTACAGTGAAGTGCTTTGATTAGATTAAATATCAGAGCAGGAATATTCAC